>NC_058085.1:92559980-93188036 GCF_014858855.1 Bufo gargarizans
GGGAGAGACACATTAGTAAAAAGTCAAAGGGTCAAAGGACTGAGAGTTAGAGGACTTCATTCAAACTGCACATTAGATCTACCTTCAGCTTATACCAATGAATGGGAGCACCTATCTGTCATATCTCATGAAATGTCCCCTCTGAAGGAGTTTGGTGTTGGACTGTTGATAGGATACAATTGTCCTGAAGCCTTGGTGCCACAAAAGGTAATCACGGAAGGAAAGGGTGAACCCTATGCTATTCAAACTAATCTAAGATGGGGTGTTGTTGGAGGAAAACAGCATATTGCAAACTCAAGACAGGTGACAGGATTGTGTCATCGAATATCTGTCCAAGAGTTACCAACTGTAAGTCCAGCGAAAGTAATCAAGATCTTTGAATCCGACTTTGCAGACATAAGTTCTAAAGAAAAGAGTGTATCCCAAGAAGACATAAAGTTCGTACATACTCTAAAATAAAGTATTCAGCAGAATCAACAAGGTCATCTTGAAATGCCATTACCTTTTAGAGAACGACCTCGTTTGCCAAATAACAGAAATCTTGCCATAGCAAGATTGAAATGTTTGAAGAAAAAGATGGGAAGAGATGCCAAATTCAAGCAGGAGTATTTGAAATTCATAGAAGACATCCAAGAAGAAGGACATGCAGAGAAAGTTAATAACCAACCTAAAGGAGGAGAAATGTGGTACATCCCACATAAAGGTGTTTACCACTTAAAGAAACCAAATAAGATTAGAGTAGTATTTGATTGCACAGTAAAGTACAATGGTATTGCATTGGATGATCATCTACTAAAAGGACCATATCTTACAAACGCTCTGCCTGGATTACTCTGTAGATTCAGAAAGTATCCCGTAGCGGTTATGTGTGACGTTAAAAAGATGTTCCACCAGTTTCATGTGAAGATAGAGACTTCCTGAGGTCTCTATAGTGGGAAGACGGAGATACAGAGCCAGAAGAATATAGAATAAAAGTACACTTGTTTGGAGCATCATCATCTCCAATTATGGTATGAAGTACCTGGCCAATCAGAATAAAAATGGTTGCCCATCAGCTGCAAATTTTCTGAAGAAAAACTTTTATGTAGATGATGGTCTC
Source organism: Bufo gargarizans (assembly GCF_014858855.1). NCBI lineage: Eukaryota > Metazoa > Chordata > Amphibia > Anura > Bufonidae > Bufo > Bufo gargarizans. Next base: position 92,561,080 of record NC_058085.1, read on the forward strand.
ATAAGTCTAGAGTCTACAGAATTTGCAATCAAACTAGTGAAAGAAAGCCAAGAGGAAACCTGCGCCTTCACAAATTCATCTCAAACAACAGAAAGTTACTAGAATCCATCAGTGACTCTGAACGTGTAGCAACAATGAAGAATGTACTGTAGATCTCAATTATGATCATCTTTCAGTTAAGAACATACTTGGATTGGGATGGAATGAAGAGAATGACAAGTTCTTCTTTGAAGTATCTATTGAAGAGAATGTTGCAACTAGACGAACCATTCTTTCCGCAGTGGCTTCTATTTTTGATCCATTGGGATTCTTGGCCCCAGTAATCCATATGAGCAAACAAAATACTGCAAGAATTATGCAGACAGAAGTTGGAATAGAATGAGCCTATACCTGAAAATTTAAAGCCAAGGTGGGAGAGTTGGATAAGAGACTTGCAAAACTTGAGAGAAGTTCGAATACCTATATGTTTTGTACCTCATGATTTCGGAAAGTACAAGAAAAAAGAACTTCATCATTTTTCAGATGCCAGTAGATATGGATATGGTCAGTGCTCCTATATCAGAGTAATAGGAGAAGAAAAGATACACTGTGCCCTGGTTATGATGAAGGCCAGAGTTGCACCTACCAGTATTCAGACAATACCAAGACTTGAACTGATAGCAGCTGTAGTTTCAGCATCAGTAAGTAAGTTTCTGAGAGAAGAATTGGATTTAAAATTAGATGAAGAATATTTTTGGACAGACTCACAAGTTGTCCTAGGATACATAAACGAAGCTAGAAGATTCCATATCTTTGTCGCCAACAGAGTTGAGAAGATTCGGGAAATAACAAATCCGGAACATTGGCATCACATGACACAAAGCATAACCCAGCAGATAATGCTTCAAGAGGCCTGAATGTAACAGAATTGAAAAATTCAAACTGGTTCACAGGCCCAGAGTTCCTTTGGGAAAAGGAAATCACGCCCAGTAAAGGTTACACAGGTTGTCTAAGGGTGATGCAGAAGTAAAAGTTGTACAAACATTGAGCACTGCTGCCAAGTGTCAAGATGACATACTTGAAAGACTAGCTAGATGTTCAAAAAGGAATACAGTCATAAACATAGTAGCTTGAATTCAATGTTTGGCAAAGGGAATCAGAAAGAAGGAGTTGTTGAATGTAGAAAGAATGAAAGCTGAAGAAACAGTCATAAGACTAATTCAACAGAGATTCTACAGTGAAGAGACTTGACAAAACCTAAAAGGCTTCCAAGCAACCACCCATTGTACAAGCCTAATATTGTTCTGCAGGATAGTATACTGAAGGTGGGAGGGAGACTGGAAAATGCATCGTTACCTAGCAGAGTGAAGTGATTATTGATCACTACCACAACAAATCCTTGCATCAAGGAAGAAGCTTTACCCAAAGCTGTTTGAGTGAAGGTGGTTACTGGATTATGAAAGGAAGCAAAGTTATTGCAAAGTATATAAGTAAATGTGTAGTCTGAGAAAGGCACGTAGACCTACCGAAGAGCAAAGAATGGCAGATTTACCGGCAGATCGTGTAAACCCATCACCACCATTTCTTTATAGCGGAATGGATTGTTTTGGCCCATTCATCACCAAGCAAAACCGCAAGAAGTTCAAGAGATATGGACTAACATTAACATGTTTGAGCTCCAGAGCGATTTACCTAGAAATGTTAGAATATATGTCTACTGACACATTCATTAATGCCTTGAGATGTTTCGTAGCCATTAGCGGTACCGTCAGAGAGCTTAGATCTGACCAAGGATCTAATTTTGAGCAAAGAGATCGATAAAGAAAAAGTAACTGATTATTTGTTAGAGAAACAGTGTGATTTTCACATGAATGCTTCACATGCAAGCCATACAGGAGGAGTTTGGGAAAAACAAATCAGAACTATAAGAAATGTGTTAAGTTCAGTGTTGAAAAAGAACGCCAGAAGAATAGATGATGCTTCACTTAGGACCCTATTCTATGAAGTAATGTCTATTGTTAACAGTCGTCCACTTACAGTTGATAACATCAACGATCCAACAAGTTTGGACCCTTTAACTCCCAACCATCTACTTAACCTTAAGTCTGATTACATACAGCCACCGCCTGGCAAGTTCACCAAAGAGGATTTATATGCCAGAAGGAGATGGCGAAGAGTTCAATATCTATCAGAACAGTTTTGGAATAGATGGAGTAGAGCGTATGTAGCCAATTTTATGCTAAGAAGTAACTGGCAAACACCCAGAAGAAATTTCCAAGTTGGTGACATAATGTTAGTAAAAGAAGAAGATTTACCTAGAAGTCAATGGAAATTGGCTAAAGTTCTAGAAGTTTAAAAGGATGAAGACAAACTAGTAAGAAGAGTGTTGTTACAAATAGGAGACTCAAAACTTGACAAAAAAGGAAAACGTCTCACTACTCCACTCCAGTTGGAAAGTCCTATACAGAAGTTAGTTGTTCTACTTGAGAGTGATAAAAGACACTTGGAAGTTGAGAGCCTGATGGAAAATTCCTCAAATTTATGTTCAAGTCCTACCACTAGGAACATAGAATTATAGGTAATTTTGGTGGGAGTGTAACTGGCCAGCTAAGACCTGTCCTAGGTTGCTAGTATAGCTTATATGTGTATACAGAGAAACCTGCCAAATGCCTTAATACAGTTCCTATGTTTATGTGTTAAAGACAAAATCAGAGTTACTGTATTTTTCGGCCCATAAGACGCACCTAGGTTTTTGAGCCAAAAGGTGTGCTTTTGGTGGGCTTTGAATGACACTAGCCTGTGAATGAAACTATTATGGGGATCTGTGGATGACGCACTGTTATGGGGGATCTGTGGATGACACTGTTATGGGGGTCTGTGGCTGACACTGTTATGAGCATCTGTGGATGGCACTATTATGGGCGTCTGTGGATGACACTGTTATGGGGGTGTCTGTGGGTGGCACTGTTATGGGGGCATCTGTGGATGGCATGACACTGCTATGGGGGGGATCTGTGGATGACAGATAAAAAGCATCTTATGCTATGTGTCATCCACAGATCACCCCCATAACAGTGTCCCTGTGTATTGTGAATAACCCCCAATACAGGGGATGGGGGCTGGCATCTACAGTAGTTTTGTAATGGCAGTGGGGCCCAGTACAGTCATTGTATTCTATTGCACCGGGCCCCGCCCTCTGTACTAATCATATCTAACTGCAGGCAATGTTTAACTATAGAATATCTTCAATCCAGCAGCCTGTACTTACGTCCATAGCAGGCAGGAGGCTGGGCGGGCGGGCAATGGCAGCGTAACTCACTATGTCACGTGCCCGCGCCGCCTGCTTCATTCATAAAGTGCCAGTGCCCGCCCGCTCAGCCTCCTGCCTGCTACGGACGTAAGTACAGGCTGCTGGATAGTTAAATATTGCCTGCAGTTAGATACGATTAGTACAGTGAGCAGGGCCCAGTGCAATAGAATACAGTGACTGCACCGGGTCCCGCTGCCATTGCAAAACAAGATGCCGGGCCCCAGCCCCTCCTCGCTGATACACCTCCGACCGCGCTGTGCAGCATGCGGTCTGCTGTGTATCAGTGTAAACGGCAGCATTCGTCCCATAAGACGCACTGCCATTTTCCTCCCACTTTTTTTTGGGGGGGGGGAGTGCGTCTTATAGGGGGCGAAAAATACGTATTTACTGTGACATCATGTTTTGGATGTCATATAACTGTTATATTTTGTGTTCACAGAAGCAGAAAGGGATAATCTACCTTTGGGATTCATTTTGTAGTGTAAGGTGGACTCAGTGTGACACAGCAGAAACAACAGAAAGCATAGTGTTAATCTGTTGTTGCTGGGCAGAAGTCTAGACTAATCACAGCCAGCTTCTCACACAGCAAGAGTTTTTACCTATCACAGCCAGCCTCACAGACAGCCTGTCTGGGAATTCCCCTAGCTCCTGCTGCTAGAATAATTATTCACCAGAGACAGGAGCTGAACAAACATTCACTCCACTGAGAACTAAGTTTTATGGGAACAAGAGGCCAATATAGGTATTTAAAACAGTTATATAATGTTCATATTGTTAGTATTGTGTTTAGAACAGTATACTGAACTAGATATATATGTGTTTACTTACAGTTCCACCAAATTGCAAGCATATTGAGCCATACAATAGTGCAAATAGTCAATGCTAACTGTATACTGCAAGTAAACAGTTAGTTAGACCTCAGATATACCTCTCAAAAAGATCATAAAGTGCTTAAATAACTTAAAGTGAGAGTACAGATACTGAAGAGAGAAATATATCCACTATTTTATGTTGAATGACAAGATTTAACAGTTGAACCACCATCTTATGCATACCGCCATTTTGTGATATCTTTTCAACACGTGTTATGTACATGGACTATCTGCTGTGGAGGCGGCGGTGTTATATATGAATGAAAGTTGAAGTTAATAAAGAAGTTATTTGAAGCATTTGATGTGCTCTTTAAACCTACTGTTGCCATAGAACGGCACTAGAGGAATTACAGAGTAATAGACAGTCTGGTTAGATTAAAAGTCAGAGATATAAAAATTCTTCTAATGCCACAGCACAAAAGGCACTTCATAGTGCTGCGCCTGCCACAAGATATACTATATTAGTATTCAGGATAAATTGCCATGTTGGCACTTTGTGAAACATAAGTGGGTTTTGGGTTGCAGTTTGGGCACTCGGTCTATAGAAGGTTCGCCATGACTAAACTAGGTGAACATTAAGCAACAGTGAGACCCCCGTGTACAGTGTTCATTTTAGGACATGGAATATTGTAGTACAGTGTTCATTTTAGGACATGGTCAGATATCAAAGTCACATATCAGAATAAAGTCAGTGTCACATCACCATTTATTTTTCCAGAAAAAATAAAATAAAGAAAGAACAGGATCCTGTAAAAAAACGACAAGCAGGACTTTTTTTTCCCCATCTTAAAATAACGGATGGCAAATGTGCATGACGGATCCACGGGATCTTTTTGGGGGTTTTTTCCCTGTTTTTCTGATGGATGTGAAACCAGCCTTGTATAGCATATGAAAAAGGGGTTTTCTTATCAACAACATGGTTTCAATTTCTTTGGTTCACATGTGTTATCATACAGAAGTTTAAAGGCTATGGACAGCTTTGGATTTTTTGTATGATTATTATTGTATTTATTTTGGGCTTAACTTTTATCATAGACATATCAAAAGATTACATTGGTGAGGGTCTAAGCGCTGAGACCCCCACTGATCCCTAGAACAAGGGGAGAGAAGCACGCATTTAGCACACTCTCTCTCATTGCTGCATGAAAGGGCCCCATAGATTCCCTCCTCTGCAGCGAACAGAGAGCGTGATATGTGCATGCTTCTATTACTTCTAAAGATAAGTGGGGGTCTCAGCAACACGGATCTAAACTTTTAATATGTCAGAATTTTTTTTTTTTTTTTTTTTAAAGGTGGTAACCCTTTAAAAACATATTCATTAGTTCACTGGGAAGGTGAGTGGTCTTCTTGTTTTTACCATCTGGGCAATAAGCTTTGTCATGTGACAAGTACTACTTGTCCTGTAAAAAATAAGCCCTATGTGAACAGAAAAATAAAAAAAGAAGATAGGGAAGAAAAATTAAAACGCAAAAATGAAAAAACCTCCGGTAACCTAAGGGTTAAATAACATTGCACAATAAAAACTGTTTGCAAGTACTCTATTCTTGTGTGGATGTGTCCTTAAAGGGCTTGTCCAATTTATTAAAATAATGTCCTTAAATGCAGTGATTTTAATAAAATAATGTATACTTACCTTTTTTTCATCTTCTGCGCTGCCTTTTCTGCCGCTCAGCTCCTGCCCACTGGGCTTTGTTTGTATGGGTGCAGCAATGATGTACCTGTATACTCCACATGACCGCTGCAGCCATTCAATGGCATCTGTGGTTTTGGACACTATACTGCTAAGGGTAGTGTTTGGCTGCATTGGTGTCTGGAATATGTCACTGCTGCAGCCAAGGAGAAGATGTCATGACTGCACCAGCAGAAAGGATCGGAGTGGTAGCATTGGAAGTGGTAGGATGAAATAAGTAAGTATGCATTCTCTTCAAACAGCTTAGGGTACCATCGCCGGAACTGCCTGCCGGATCCGGCAATCCGGACGCAAACTAATGGCATTTGTCAGACGGATCCGTATGCGGATCCGTCTGATAAATGCATTGAAATACCGGATACATCTCTCCGGTGTCATCCGGAAAAACTGATCTCCGCAGACCGGAAAGCCGGATCCTTTTTGCCGGAACACTTTATGCCGGATCCGGCACTAATACACTTCAATTTAAATTATTGCCGTGCATTGATACGGCATTCCAGCAAGTGATCAGTATTTGTAGCCAGAGAGAAAAATGCTGCGGTATTTTCTCCATCCAAAAAAACGTAAGAGGGACTGAACTGATGCATCCTGAACGGATTGCTCTTCATTCAGAATGCATTAGGATAAAACTGATCAGTTTTTTTCCGGTATTGAGCTCCTGTGACGGAATTCAATACCGGAAAACAAAAACGCTACTGTGAAAGACACACAATATTTAATTCCTTGAAAACCCCTTTTAACAGTTACTATAAAATTTCCCCAACAGATTACAGCTGATTGCCCGGTTGACTGCAGCAGTGGTCAGTTTATCACTATGGAATACTTAAATTTCATATCTGTATCAGGTGATAAGACTATTGCATGCCCCCCCACCTTGTCTGTACTGTTATCCTACAACCCCCTTTTAAGTTTTTCAGTCTTTGTCATATTAACAGGATTTGTTCTTTAATTCAAGAAATCTGATTCCAGGATGGTAATATCAGCTGTGACCAGCAGAGGGAAGCACAACTTCAGTGTTTTACTATTATCCAGACACTGTTACCTTTTCTTTCTGAAACTACCAAAGGGATTTCCCTTATAAGAAAAAAAACAAAAAACATATGGCTAGTATATGCCATCACTTTAGGATTGGTGGGGGTCTGACCTTGGGGACCCTCACCGATCCTGAATACAGTGCCGGTTTTAGACAAAATGTGGCCCTGGGCAAAATAAGTGGGGCCCCAAATCTTGTAATAATGTACTAACAATTCAGTTATATTCTGTCGATTACGGCCCTCCCTCACAGATTTAGACCCCATAAAGCCCCTCAAACAGATCTGCACCCTTATGGCCCCAGAATACACCAAATGCCCCCCTCCCTCTGCTGTACACCCCATAAAGCCCCTAACACAGATCTGCACCCTCATGCCCCCAGAATACACCATATGCCCCCCTCCCTCACAAATGTACACCCCAAAAAGCCCTACATACACAGATCTGCACCCTCATGGCCCCAGAATATGCCACATGGCCACTTCCTTCACAGGAATGTGTTCCCCTCCCTCACAAAAAGCTAGAGCAACTGAGTGGCCGTCATGCAACATGTACCCCAGGACTGCACTGCACACCACTAGACCCTCCTCACCCAGCCGCTCACAGGCATACACAAAGTACCTGCACAAGCTCTAGTGTCTGTGCAGAAAGAAAGCTCTGTCCTATAAATATTCGATCATGTGACCATTAACCCATTTCCGACATCCGCCGGAAATTTACGGCACATGTCAAGTCTTTAAAGATGGTGCCCACTCTGGAGTGGAGCGGGAGCGATAGCACAACCGGGTGCCTGCTGTTTCATATAGAAAAACTAAAAAATTCAAATCACCCCCTTCCCCCCCCCCCAAAAAAAAATAACATTATGAGCAATGCCCGTACTATTAAAATATATATAAAAAAAGTTAGCCCATATGGTGAATGGTGTAAGAGAAAAAAAATAAAAAGGCAGATTTGCAATTTTTTCATCACTTTATCGCCCCCTATAGAATAAAATAAAAAGTGATCAAGTCATACACACCCCAAAATGTTATTGTAGAAAATAAGGGTCAGAATATTGCGATGAAAAGATTATTTTTTTCCAAAGTGAGTCCTGACGTTTATAGCACTGACTGAGGCTTAGCTTGCTGCAGTGAACCGCCTATGCACTCACCTAAAGAATTATTAGGAACACCATACTAATACGGTGTTGGACCCCCTTTTGCCTTCAGAACTGCCTTAATTCTAATAGCATTCTTTAGAAATGTTGGCCCATATTGATAGGATAGCATCTTGCAGTTGATGGAGACACATCCAGGGCACGAAGCTCCCGTTCCACCACATCCCAAAGATGCTCTATTGGGTTGATATCTGGTGACTGTGGGGGCCATTTTAGTACAGTGAACTCATTGTCATGTTCAAGAAACCAATTTGAAATGATTCGAGCTTTGTGACATGGTGCATTATCCTGCTGGATAGTATGGTAGTCATCAGAGGATGGGTACATGGTGGTCATGAAGGGATGGACATGGTCAGAAACAATGCTCAGGTAGCCCGTGGCATTTAAACAATGGCCAATTGGCACTAAGGGACCTAAAGTGTGCCCAGAAAACATCCCCCACACCATTACACCACCACCACCAGCCTGCACAGTGGTAACAAGGCACGATGGATACATGTTCTCATTCTGTTTACGCCAAATTCGGACTCTACCATTTGAATGTCTCAACAGAAATCGAGACTCATCAGACCAGGCAACATTTTTCCAGTCTTCAACAGTCCAATTTTGGTGAGCTTGTGCAAATTGTAGCTTCTTTTTCCTATTTGTAGTGCTACAACTTCTGCTGTTGTAGCCCATCCACCTCAAGGTTGTGCGTGTTGTGGCTTCACAAATGCTTTGCTGCATACCTCGGTTGTAACGAGTGGTTATTTCAGTCAATGTTGCTCTTCTATCAGTTTGAATCAGTCGGCCCATTCTCCTCTGACCTCTAGCATCAACAAGGCATTTCCGCCCACAGGACTGCCGCATACTGGATGTTTTTCCCTTTTCACACCATTCTTTGTAAACCCTAGAAATGGTTGCGCGTGAAAATCCCAGTAACTGAGCAGATTGTGAAATACTCAGACCAGCCCGTCTGGCACCAACAACCATGCCACGCTCAAAATTGCTTAAATCACCTTTCTTTCCCATTCTGACATTCATTTTGGAGTTCAGGAGATTTTCTTTACCAGGACCACAACCCTACATGCATTGAAGCAACTGCCATGTGATTGGGTGACTAGATAATCCCATTAATGAGAAATAGAACAGGTGTTCCTAATAATTCTTTAGGTGAGTGTAGATGTCCTGAGCTGGGGTGCTATTAGGGTCGTCACCTTTCCCAACAAAAAAATCTGGATACACAAGTTAAAAAGGTTGGCGTGGATTAACACAGGTGTTATTTGATCATATTTAAAGTTTTGCTTTTTTTTTCTCAATAAAATCAAACTTTTCACTGTTGGGAACACCCTGTGTATTTAAGTTTTATTTATCCTCTATTTTTGAAATGTTTTTGTAGGGATCGAACTCACAACATTAAAGGCAAGAACCTTAACCACTGAGCTATAGAGCTCCATGTTAAACTGCAAAACAAATATTATGGCTCAGGCTACTTTCACACTAGCGTTTTTTATTTTCCGGAATTGAGATCCGTCATAGGGTCTCAATACCAGAAAAAAACACTTCCGTTTTTGTCCCCATTAATTGTCAATGGAATGCATTCCGTTGCGTTCCCATACCGGAGAGCAGCATGCTGCAGTTTTCTTTCCGTCATGGAATGCGGAGCAATACGGATCCGTCATGACCCACATTGCAAGTCAATATGGATGGATCCGTTAAATTCTGACACTATCTGACAAAGTAGAAAACCGATCCGTCCCCCATTGACTTTAAATGGTGTTCATGACGGATCCGTCCTGGCTATGTTAAAGGTAATATAACCGGATCCGTTCATAACGGATGCAAATGGTTGTATTATCAGTAAAGGAAGTGTTTTTGCTGAAACCTGCCGGATCCAGCAAAAACGCTAGTGTGAAAGTATCCTAAAAACCTCAGTAGTATTTTCCCAATTTTTGTGCATTCATATATTATATATATTTTTTTATTTTTTATTTTTTTGGGAGTTACATATTTATTTTGTGCCCTACATTTTTTTTACAATTACTAAAAGAATATAAACTGATACTTCTGCTGTATATGAATACCTAATACATAAAAAACTTCTGTGGTTAAGGTTCTTGGCTTTAATGTAGATGGTTGTGAGTTTGAATCCTGGCAGAAACATCTCAAAAGTAGAGGCTAAATATGACTGAAATACACAGGGTGCTAACAATGCTTGGGCATACCCCTTCATGTTCATAGCACCGACTCTGGGTATGCTGGGTGCTGACGCCTGAATATCATGAAGACCTCCAGTTTTCCTGCACAGCAGAACTTCCATCCACCCGGCATTGCATGGAAAAACAGTGAAGGGGTAGCAGTAATGGTAGGTCCATATAATGGATTTTTGGAAGAATTATCTTCGGAACCCATGGCTAAGTACGGAAATGATAGCACTGTTGTGAAGATAGTCTTATATTTTTTAATTCCTTATAGACCTGCCTCCCTGAAGGCTGCGTTCAACTGCAGTGTATCTATTTATTATCATTGCATCAAAGATTAGGAGGATTTCACGATGAGGATATCATCTGTATGAGGGATCATTTTATGCTTGTAGGCATGGCTGGAGCCCACCTTTCAAATATATGCATCCCTCTTTCTGTGGAGGGGATGCAGGTTGGGTCTGAACCATGGGAAAAGATGATAACCATTGGGGGCAGTGCTTATAGAATATTGCTTGAAAAGTGCGCTGCTTTGGTGACTAGGACGGAGAGGTCCAGAGACTGAGGAATTGCTGGCTGAAAATCGAATACAGAGCCTACAGATTTGTATTGAAAACATCGTCAAATGTACTTTTCAAAACATAAGAATCCTTCAAAGAAATGTATACCATGCTGTGTATGTATATATATATATATATATATATATATATACTCACCTAAAGAATTATTAGGAACACCATACTAATACGGTGTTGGACCCCCTTTTGCCTTCAGAACTGCCTTAATTCTACGTGGCATTGATTCAACAAGGCGCTGATAGCATTCTTTAGAAATGTTGGCCCATATTGATAGGATAGCATCTTGCAGTTGATGGAGATTTGAGGGATGCACATCCAGGGCACGAAGCTCCCGTTCCACCACATCCCAAAGATGCTCTATTGGGTTGATATCTGGTGACTGTGGGGGCCATTTTAGTACAGTGAACTCATTGTCATGTTCAAGAAACCAATGAACTTGTCATGTTCAAGAAACCAATTTGAAATGATTCGAGCTTTGTGACATGGTGCATTATCCTGCTGGAAGTAGCCATCAGAGGATGGGTACAGGGTGGTCATGAAGGGATGGACATGGTCAGAAACAATGCTCAGGTAGCCCGTAGCATTTAAACGATGGCCAATTGGCACTAAGGGGCCTAAAGTGTGCCCAGAAAACATCCCCCACACCATTACACCACCACCACCAGCCTGCACAGTGGTAACAAGGCATGATGGATACATGTTCTCATTCTGTTTACGCCAAATTCGGACTCTACCATTTGAATGTCTCAACAGAAATCGAGACTCATCAGACCAGGCAACATTTTTCCAGTCTTCAACAGTCCAATTTTGGTGAGCTTGTGCAAATTGTAGCCTCTTTTTCCTATTTGTAGTGGAGATGAGTGGTACCCGGTGGGGTCTTCTGCTGCTGTAGCCCATCCGCCTCAAGGTTGTGCGTGTTGTGGCTTCACAAATGCTTTGCTGCATACCTCGGTTGTAACGAGTGGTTATTTCAGTCAACGTTGCTCTTCTATCAGCTTGAATCAGTTGGCCCATTCTCCTCTGACCTCTAGCATCAACAAGGCATTTTCGCCCACAGGACTGCCGCATACTGGATGTTTTTCCCTTTTCACACCATTCTTTGTAAACCCTAGAAATGGTTGCGCGTGAAAATCCCAGTAACTGAGCAGATTGTGAAATACTCAGACCGGCCCGTCTGGCACCAACAACCATGCCACGCTCAAAATTGCTTAAATCACCTTTATAGGTCACATTAAAGGTGGAAAAGTTCTGAAATTATTTATCTTTGCCAAATTTTTTTATATCACAGAAACCTGACATTTTAACAGGGGTGTGTAGATTTTTTATATCCACTGTATATACAGTGCTGCCCATAATTATTCATACCCCTGTCAAATTTTGACTTAGGCTACTTTCACACTTGCGGTAGGACGGATCCGACAAGCTGTTCCCCATGTCGGATCCGTCCTGCCGCTATTTCGCCGTGCCGACGGCCCGCCGCTCCGTCCCCATTGACTATAATGGGGACGGGGGCGGAGCTCCGGCGCAGGACGGCGGTGCACAGCGAAAGCCGCCGAACTAAAAAGTAGAACATGCAGGACTTTTTAGTCTGGTGGCACGGCAAAATAGCAGCAGGACGGATCCGACATGGTGAACAGCTTGTCGGATCCGTCCTGCCGCAAGAGTAAAAGTAGCCTTAAAGTTACTTTTATTCAACCAGCAAGTAATTTTTTGACGGGAAATGACATAGGTGTCACCCAAAAGATAATAAGACAATGTACAAGAGGCATTATTGTGGGAAAAAAAAAAATTCTCAGCTTTCCGTGTGTCGTAAAAAAAATATCAACAGTGACCTCTACAATGCCCGCCCCTTTAACTGTGACTTTCACTGTGACTGCCCCTTTAACTGTGACTTTCACTGTGACCGCCCCTTTAAATGTGACTTTCACTGTGACCGCCTCTTTAACTGTGACTTTTACTGTGACCGCCACTTTAACTGTGACTTTCACAGTGGCCGCCCCTTTAACAGTGACTTTCACAGAGACCGCCCCTTTAACAGTAACCACCCTTTAAAAGTGACTTTCACAATGACCGCTCGTTTAACAGTGATTGTCACAGTGACCGCCCCTTTAACAGTGACTTTCACAGTGACCGCCTCTTTAACAGTGACCGCCTCCTTAACTGTGACTTTCACAGTGGCCGCCCCTTTAACTGTGACTTTTACAGTGACTGCCCCTTTAATTGTGATATTCACAGTGACCGCCCCTTTAACTGTGACTTTCACAGTGACCGCCCCTTTAACTGTGACCGCCCCTTTAACTCTCACTGTGACCGCCCCTTTAACTGTGACTTTCACTGTGACAGCCCCTTTAACTGTGACTTTCACAGTGACCGCCCCTTTAACTGTGAATTTCACAGTGACCGCCCCTTTAACTGTGACTTTCACTGTGACCGCCCCTTTAACTGTGACTTTCACAGTGACCGCCCCTTTAACTGTGAATTTCACTGTGATCGCCCCTTTAACTGTGACTTTCACTGTGACCGCCCCTTTAACTGTGACTTTCACTGTGACCGTCAATTTAACTGTGACTTTCACAGTGACCGCCCCTTTAACTGTGACTTTCACTGTGACTTCCCCTATTGACTGTGACCGCCCCTTTAACTGTGACTTTCACAGTGACCGCCCATTTAACTGTGTGTTCTGTCCCCAGATTCAGTTCCAGTTGTTTCTGTCTCATTATCAGTTGACATGGCATTTTAACTGTTGTAAATCATTTGCATTACATTGTGTCGTAACAGCACCATCTATTGATGAGTTTCGTTAATTTCTAACGATAATTTGTTTTCCCTTAGTCCTAACAGTGGCACAGATGGGGGGGTATTCTGCCCCTGTGGACTGGTTAGGACAGGTGGAAGTTTAATGAAACATAAACATAAACACTGGCATGCACACGCCCTCCCTGCCCCCTATAAAGAGGGGCGTAGCCCTCATGCTGTTGTGTAGTAACAAGTAGACAAAACCCATAATTAAAAAACAAGGGGGGGAAATTTGTGTGCCACTGTTAGGACTAAGGGAAAACAAATTATCGTTAGAAATTAACGATTCCCTTACGTCCTAACCAGTGGCACAGATGGGGATTTAGCAAGTAGAAACCCCCATGGGAGGGTCCTCATGCCTGGCGGAAGATAACACTGTCCGGCCAAATGAGGAATAACTATGTATTCTAGTATCCACTCTATAGTGTGAGATAAAAGTGGAGTGAGAACTCCAAGAAGCTGACTTACAGATCACATCCAATGGGATCGAGCTTCTCTCTGCAAAAGAAGTGGCCACTGCTCGAGTAGAGTGGGCCCTTACAAATTCAGGGGGCTCCGAGCCCTGAGACATATAAGACTCCCGAATTGCCTCTTTAATCCAGCGACTGATGGAGGGCTTAGAGGCTTTCCTCCCCTTATGGGTACCGGAAAAAAGGATAAGGAGGTTTTCATCCTTCCTAAATACCTTGGAGCGTTCCAGGTAAATCCTAAGACATCTCGCAATGTCGAGGGTATGGAGCCCTCTTTCCTCAGAGGAGGGGGATGGAGCCAATGTTGGTAGGGAGATCACCTGGTTAATATTATCAAAGGAGGGAACCTTTGGGATGAAGGTGGGTAAAAATTTGAGGAGTACCCGATCCTGCAGGAACTTTGTATAAGGCTCAAAGGCAGAAAAAGCCTGGAGTTCCCCAACTCGCTTTGCAGAGGTAACAGCCAACAAGAAGGTGATCTTCCAGGTCAGGAACCTGAATCCCGCCTCCTCTAGGGGCTCAAAGGGGGGAGATGTTAACCCCCTGAGCACGACCGATAAATCCCAAACCGGGATAGGTCTGATTACTGTAGGCTTTAATCTTGAGGCTCCCTTCAGGAATCTCTTGATAAGGGGGTCTTGAGAAACCGCTCTGTTGAGACAAGCAGAGATTGCTGAAATCTGCACTTTAAGGGTAGCAGGTGATAGCCCTTTATCCAGACCGTCCTGTAGAAACTGTAGGATCATCGGGATGGAAGCTTCAGCGGATGTTTGCTGATGCCTAGCACACCAGCACGAAAAAATCTTCCAGATTCTGGAGTAGGCCTTGTTGGTAGCTTCCGATCTGGAGTGCTCCAGGGTTCTCAAGACAGACCCCGATAGCCCTTCTATCCTTGGAAGGGACTGATCAACCTCCAGGCTGTCAGGTTGAACATTTGGAGATTTGAGGAGACCTGGGTGCCCCCCGACACCAGTGCTCTCTCTGGGGGAAGCCTCAGAAATTGACCCCGACTCATCTGTAGGAGTTGGGTAAACCAAGCTCTTTTCGGCCAGTATGGGATAATGGCGATAACTGACGCTTGGTCCTGCCTGATTTTCATCAAGACCCTTGGTATCAAGGAAATTGGAGGGAAGATGTAGGCCAGCCTGAACCTCCATGGGATTGACAGTGCATCTATTGCCACCGGGTTGTCCTCCCTGTAAAGGGAGCAATACCTCTCCACTTTGGTGTTGAACCTCGTTGCCATGAGATCGATCTCTGGCATGCCCCACCTGAGTGTTATCTCCTTGAAGACCTCTGGATGAAGTGACCATTCTCCGGTTGGAAGACCTCGGCTCAGGCGATCCGCAATCACATTGTGAACTCCGCGAATGTGAACGGCTGATAAGTGGGTGAGGTTCAGTTCTGCCCAATCCAAAATCACCCCTATCTCTCTCAGGAGACTTTGTGACTTCGTGCCTCCCTGCTTGTTGATATACAACACAGCGGTCATGCTGTCTGATTGTACCTTCACTGCCTTCCCCCGAATGATGGGAGCAAAATGAAGAAGAGCTAGCCTGATTGCTCTGATCTCCAGGAGATTCGATGACAATAACCTCTCCTGAGGTGTCCAGGTTCCCTGGACTGTCTTGTCCTGAAGATGCGCACCCCAGCCTACTAGGGATGCGTCTGAAGTAAGTATGATCCAAGAGGGCTGGATCAGGGACTTGCCGTCCGTGAGGTGGGACCACCACCTCAGAGAGGACCGGACTTTGTAAGGCAGGGAGAGCACGGAATTGAGTCCCCTTGGACTGTGATTCCACTTGGCTAATACTTCCGACTGGAGCGGACGTAGATGCCATAATGCCCAAGGTACCGCCTCCGCGGTTGAAGACATTAGTCCCAACATCCTCATCCATGTTCGGATTGTTACCCGTCTGGGTACAGAGAGGGAATGGGCTGTCTGTTGCACGGATTGCTTTCTTTCGGGAGTGAGATGAATCATCATCCTGACTGAATCCACCATGAACCCCAGGAACCTTACTGAGGTGGCTGGTTGAAGCTGGGATTTGTCCCAATTGATCACCCATCCTAACTGATGTAGGAATGTAACAGCCTGTTGGATGTGTTGGGACAGGATCGCTTGGGAAGGGGCTCTGAGGAGCCAGTCGTCCAGGTATGGAACTATACTCAAGCCTTGAAGCCTTAGTGCGGCCACCACAGAGACCACCACCTTGGTGAAAGTGTGTGGGGCTGAAGAGATCCCAAACGGGAGGGCCACAAACTGAAAATGCTTTAGGACCCCCCCGATATTTACCGCGATCCTTAAAAATCTTCTGGACCCAGGATGGATGGGAATATGGAGATAAGCATCCTTGAGGTCCAAGGTTGCCAAGAAATCTCCCGGCATAAGAAGATTGGTCACTGACTGGATAGTTTCCATACGGAACTTCTTTTGTCTTATGAAACGGTTGAAGAACCTCAAATCTATAATCATTCTCCACCCTCCTGTACTCTTGGGTACCAGGAAAACTGGGGAGTAGATACCTGTTCCCCTCTCTAGGAGAGGAACCTCTTCTAAGGCCCCCTTCTGGAAGTATTCTAGTACGTAACTTTCTAGAATCTTCTGCTTGTTGCTGGGAAGAAGCCTTGTCTGGACAAATTTGTCCAGAGGCCGACTGCTCAGGTCTACAAGGTAGCCCTGGGAGATTACACGCAGGACCCAACTGTCCTGGATATGATCCTGCCAACAAGGTAGAAAGTGTCGTAGGCGACCGCCTACAGGAATGTGGGGAGAAGGGAGCCCGAGATCTCCAGTCAGACCGGCAAAATACCAAGAGCCTCGAGGAGGCCCGCAATCAGAGCGCCGAGGACTTCTTGGGGGGTCTAGAACCCCGAGAGGATTTCCCTCCTCTACGGGAACCCCAATTCCTCTGGGGTCTGGGTTGCGGTTCCGCTCTGGAACCATACCCTCTGCCCCGACCACGAAAGGACTGCTGGGGAAGGGACTTGCCCTTCTTGTCCGACAGCCCCTCCATTATATGGTCTAGCTCTGCACCAAAGAGCTTGCCGGGTTCGTACGCCATGGCACAAAGATTGTGCTTAGAGGTCGTATCTGCCTTCCAGGGCTTCAACCAAAGCGGACGCCTGCCCGCGGTTGACAGAGCCATAGACTTAGATGCCAGCTTAAGTTGTTGTGGAGCTGCGTCACACAAATAGTCAATGGCAAGGCTGGCCGTCTTGCATGAGGCCAGAATGTCATCCCTAGCGACCCCCTGGTCCAGGTCCGACTCAATTTGGGAAAACCTCGTTTTTAAGAAATTCGCCACTTCGGACGACGCAATCGCGACTGAGGCGGAGGCCGAGGCTGAAGAATAAGCGCGCCTAAGGGCGCAGTCCGCCTTCCTGTCCATCGGGTCCAACAAACTTGACCCGTCGTCTGAAGGGATCAGGGTCCTCCTGGAAAGCTTCGCGATGGCCATGTCCACCTTAGGGACAGGCCCCCAGGAAGATACCTGATCCTCCTTGACCGGAAACACGGCCTTAAACCTTTTGGTCAGCACTGGACCTTTTTCTGGCTTTCTCCACTCTGTTTTCATCAGAGCCAGGAGAGAATCATCCGCTTTGAAGGCCCTAGGCCCCCTAGAGGCAGAGGTTGAGGCTTCCCCCGGGTCAACGTCCTGGTCCCCCGACCGGACGGATTTTAGTAGCCGCTGGGCCTTCTCCAGCGGGAAAAAATAGGAGAAACCATCCTCCTCGTCCGAGGAGGAAGCGGAGCCCTCCCTCGCCTCCTGACCCCCCGAGACCTCCATCGCACGATGGGGGGAGGAGGGACGATGACGCTTGGCGACCAAGGCACTCTTCAGCTCCTGTATGGAGGCGTTGACTTGGGACATGTTTGACTCCATGTACCCCTTTACCCAATCCACCACATCGTGGACAGATGGCTCCAACTGGGGGAGTGACTTGGCCCTACAGGGTGGGCAGCGGGAGAAATCGTACGAGTCCTCCAGGACAATCTGGCAATCATGGCACTGCAAGTGGCGCCTCTTGCCCGCGGATTTCCGGCTGGGGTCACGCTCTCCTCCGTCACCGGTAGACGACATGGCTGAAAATCAAAAAAAAAACAAAAACATGAATTTAACAAAATTCAAGAAAAATATAGCTTAATCGCAAGTTTCCGGATCTTTACCCAGAAGATCCTAGCAAGCTCTTTATAATAAGACAACAACTGATTTACAGCACAGAGGTAACAAGACTCTCAAGCACCAAACCACACTCAAGGTTGACAGCAAGCTGCGCTCCAGGAGACTGAACCTGGAGCTTCACCAGGTTTAAATAGGGCTTGTTGGCGCCAAAAAGGAAGCCCCGCCCCCCTTGGGGGCGGGGTAAACCTCCGATTTTAACTCCTTGAAAAACAAGGAAAAAGATCTCTGTATTAGGGCCCAGAAAGGGATCCTGCACATATTAAAGGCCCCTTGGCCTAATTTCACTAAAATACACCTCCGGCCGCGCTAACAAACGGCCGGAGCGAAAAACCGGAAGTGACGTTACTTAACGTCACTCCCACAAGATGGCGGCGCCCAGCAACATGCGGGACGCCGCTTCACCGCTCCAGCCAACCATCCGTCGGCCGGAGCGAAAACCCGGAAGTGACGTAACCCGACGTCACTTCCGCAAGATGGCGGCGCCCAGCCGAACATGCGGGCACCGCTACCGCCGCTCCAGCCACTCCAGCCCGAACAGAGGTACGACCTAGACAGGGCATAAGGAGACCAGCTAAGGCCGGAGGGTATCCTCCGGCCGCATAGGGGGAGCGGCACAGGTCCTAGGAACCTAAAAGAAAAAAGGGAATCGCACTCTCTCCACCACAAGGATGGAGGAGTGCACCACCCGTCCCGTCCTGTCCGCAGGACAGAAAAAAACACAACAGCATGAGGGCTACGCCCCTCTTTATAGGGGGCAGGGAGGGCGTGTGCATGCCAGTGTTTATGTTTATGTTTCATTAAACTTCCACCTGTCCTAACCAGTCCACAGGGGCAGAATACCCCCCCATCTGTGCCACTGGTTAGGACGTAAGGGAATAGGTATTTCACCCAGCCTGTTTTTCTCTATGCATTATGGGAGTCCCAGTGCATTGTGGGTAGTTCCTGGTTCTTGCTAGTCTTGTGCTGGTACAGCAAGCAGCCACCATCTTATGTCTTAGCAATCATGCTCTCTCACTGGTTGTCCTGTCACATCATCTGTTATTCAGCCTGTTTTTGAGCATAGTCGGTAAGAGCACTATCTATGTGTCATTTACTGCATTTTATTATGTTTCTTGTATTGATAGCTCATTACTATCATTGTATTATATCATATACTGAATGTATAGCAGGTTAATCTGTGTTTTATGCCATATACCATGGTATTTATGTTCTAAAATACTACTGTTTTATTCTGTAGTTTGACCTTTTCCTGTCAGTCTACGAGCAATAAAGAGAACCTTAAAGCGGAACAGTCTCTTTTCTCTCAGAGGACAAAAAGGTTTAGCTACATGTCAGATTACACACCGTGCTAACGTGTATGAGGACAGTATAGTGAAACGACTGCTGAGAACAAGCTCAGTGAATAACTGCCAAAGACAGCAGTGAGATGACTGCTGAGAACAAGCTCTGAAGATCAGACTGACGGAGCCGCCATTATCCACGTGGAGCCTGCATACGGATATCGCAACAGTCTTCTAACAGTCGCACCGAATATCTGACTATACGGAGCCCGCCATTATCCACGCAGAGCCTACTTACGGATATCGCAGAAGTCTCCTAACAGTCGCAACATGTCTATTAGTCGCGCATCTTCCATTAAGACAAGGTCTCAGATAAGTGGCTCTAATAGGACATCGATCAGAGAAGCTGCCGCCATTGCCCGCGCCAAAGCAGAAGCAGCAAAGGCAAAAGCCAGCTTCATAGAGCAAGAGGTGCAGATAAAGCTAGAGAAAGCGCAACTTGAAGCTTCTCTGAATAGGGAGAAAGCGCAACTTGAAGCCACTCTAGAAAAACTGGCCGCAGATAAAGAGACAGCAGCTGCCATAGCGGAAGCAGAGTATCTAGAAGCCACGGAACTTCAGGAAACCAAGAGTCATCGCAGCAATGTCCATCCAGAAGTTGAATACCAAGATCCAGAACAGCGTACCTTACAATATGTCTATCAACATTCCAAGTCGGACGACGACCCAGATCCACAGCTTAATACAAAGCGGTTTGTTGACAAGCCAAGCCTACCTGCTTATTTGGATCATCAGAAAGTCGACTATCGGTCTCCTTGCAGCAGACTAGAGAATACACATCAGAGTGAAACTGCCTACAACAACTTCTCTCCAGAACAGAGAATCAGAAATCCGCCCCTGCTAAGAGAGATGCCCTTTGCTTCAGAACGGTATTACACAGACAGGATTAAGCCAGAGACTTCCAACAGGTATGGCCATGCACCACACATTCACCCTGACAACACACCACCAGCCGGTTCCAGCGCCAATCAAGCCACAATGGACTTTGCCAGGTTCCTTGCTCGACGTGAGCTGGTCAACAAGGGACTTGTAAAGTTCAGCGACTGTGCTGAGAACTATAGAGCTTGGCGAGCTTCCTTCCAAAATGCCATCAGAGACTTAGGTCTGTCTTGTAGTGAAGAACTGGATCTCCTGGTAAAATGGCTGGGAAGTGAGTCCGCCGAACACGCTAGAAGGATTAGAGACATCAATGTTAATTATCCAGACATTGGTCTAAAAAGGGTCTGGGAGAGACTTAATGAGGTTTATGGCGCAGCAGAGGTCATAGAAAGCGCCTTATTTAAGAGAATTGAGGACTTTCCTAAAATAGTGAACAAAGGCTATTCAAAGCTTAGAGAGTTAAGTGACTTATTAATGGAACTGAGTGTAGCAAAGGCAGAAGGGGATCTGGTGGGATTGACATTTCTTGAAACTGCTAGAGGTGTGAATCCCATAGTTCAGAAGCTCCCATACAACTTGCAAGAGAAGTGGGTCATGTATGGTTCTCGGTATAAACAGACTTACAATGTACCATTTCCTCCATTTAATGTGTTTGTAGATTTTGTCTCTGAACAAGCAAAAATCAGAAATGATCCTAGCTTTGATTTCATGATGTCATGTGCCACCACCTCACTCAGTAAACCTCGTAGGGCAACGGTGGAGGTCCACAAAACTAACGTTTCTTCCACAGGTGCAGTCCATAAAGAGTTCAGCTCCTATCAAGGAGGAGACAAACCCAAGGACCCGACCAGACAGTGTCCCTTACACAGGAAGCCTCATTCTCTACTTAAGTGCAGAACCTTCAGAGAAAAGTCACTGGAAGACCGCAAGACCTTCCTCAAGGAGAACAACATCTGTTTTAAATGCTGCTCGTCAACTTCGCACTTCGCCAGGGACTGTGAGGTTAGTGCAAAGTGTGCCGAATGTGACAGCTCAAACCATAACACAGCTCTACACCCTGGGCCACCATCATGGGCTTCATCCAAAACCCAAGAGCAAAGCGGGGAGCTGAAGGACACAAATACTGACACTTTGGCAGTTACTTCTAAATGTACAGAGGTTTGCAGAGACCTCAGAGGAGGCAGATCCTGCTCTAAAATCTCCCTAGTGAAGGTTTACCCAGCAGACGACCGAAGCAAAGCCATCAAAGTGTATGCAATTCTAGACGATCAAAGCAACAGGTCGTTAGCGAAGTCTGCCTTCTTTGATAGCTTCGACATCAAAGGACCTGGTGCCCCCTACTCTCTAAGAACTTGTGCTGGTACTGTGGAAACAGCCGGAAGAAAGGCAAGCGGCTACATAGTTGAGTCCAGCGATGGTCAAGTGCGTCTGCCTTTACCAACTATACTGGAATGTAACCAGATTCCTGACAACAGGTCCGAGATACCCACGCCAGAAGTAGCAGCGCATCAGCCTCACCTGAAGCGTATAAGACACCTGATCCCGAACCTTGATCCTGAAGCTCAGATAGTATTACTCCTCGGGAGGGATATCCTACAGGTCCACAAGGTTAGACAGCAGATTAATGGACCTCACAACGCTCCATACGCCCAGAGACTTGACCTAGGATGGGTCATTGTAGGAGAAGTCTGTTTGGGAGGTGTACACAAGCCAACAACTGTCTACAGCATGCTTACCAGTACACTTGAGAATGGACGCCCATCTCTTCTCCAACCATGCGAAAATCACTTCTTCATCAAGGAACTGCCTCAAAGCACTTCATCACCAGGTACCTTTGCAGGTCCCACCTACGATGACTTCGTCTGGGATGCCAATCAAGACCACCTGGGATCCACAGTCTTCCGCAAGACTAAAGAAGACAATCGTATAGCGATGTCATTCGAAGATAGACTGTTCCTAAATATAATGGAGCAGGGAATGGTGCAGGACGAAACAAGAAGCTGGGTTGCACCTCTACCCTTTAAACCTCAAAGACAACGTTTACCCAACAATAGAGAGCAAGTTTTCAAGCGATTTGTCTCTCTCAGGCACAACCTAAGAAGCAAACCTGAGATGAGAGATCACTTCTTTACCTTCATGGAAAAGATATTCCGGAATGGTCATGCAGAGCTAGCACCTGTACTTCAAGACTCGGAAGAGCGCTGGTACCTGCCCATGTTTGAACTAGCAGACCCCCATGCTGATGTTGAGATACGTTCTCAGGTATCTGTGTTACATACGGAGACTCTGGACCACCACCTGAAATCCCACAGATTCAGTAGGTTCTCTACTTGGAGATCTCTTGTCCGTGCCATCACATGCCTGACCCACATTGCTCGGTCGTACAAAGCAACCTCATCTGCAGATAAAGATATCTGTAGAGGTTGGCATCATTGTAAACATGTCTACACAGCTCTCGATCTAGAGCGGTCAAAAAATGTAATTATCCAGGCTGTACAGCATGAAACCTATGCTACGGAAATCGACTGTGTCGTCAGCCAAAGACCCGTGCCTAAAGGTAGTGTTTTAAGGAAACTAGACCCAGTGATCGATGAAGATGGGCTCTTAAGGGTAGGTGGACACCTTATGGAAGCCGATGTAGGCCTAACAGAGAAACATCCTGTGATAGTTCCTGGACAGCATCATATAGCTACTCTGCTCGTGCAACATTACCATGAACAGACAAAGCACCAAGGTCGTCTGTTTACTGAAGGAGCTCTAAGAGCAGCTGGAATGTGGATAGTTGGAGCTAAAAGATGTGTATGCAGATTCATATTTAAATGTGTTACCTGTCGGAAACTCTGTGGTATGTCACAGGCACCTAAGATGGCAAACCTCCCGTATGACCGACTAAGTATGGATCCACCCTTCACCAATGTTGGCCTAGACGTGTTTGGACCTTGGCCTGTGGTTGTCCGACAAACCAGGGGAGGCCGTGCGCACGGGAAACGTTGGGCGATTATGTTCACCTGTCTGTCCATCAGAGCTGTCCATATTGAAGTAATTGAATCTATGGATACTTCCTGTTTCATTAATGCTTTCCGACGTTTCATTGCCATTAGAGGACCTGTCAAACACATTTGTTCTGACCGAGGCACAAACTTTGTCGGAGCAGCGAGAGAACTACAACTCTCTTCCAACTTGGATGTTAACAACATAGAAAGATACCTCAGTGAACGAGGATGTACTTGGACCTTCAACCCACCACACTCTTCTCACATGGGAGGTGCTTGGGAGAGGATGATAGGCATCGCACGGAGAATCCTCGACTCAATCTTCTTACAAGAAGGATCTTCAAAGCTGACTCATGAAAGCCTGACTACCTTCATGGCAGAAGTATCGGCTATCATAAATGCCAGACCGCTAACCCCGATTTCTAGCGATCCTGATGACCCAACAGTTCTCACACCCGCCACACTGCTTACCCAAAAGACTGAACAAATTTGTGCTCCACCTGGAGAATTCAATTCCAAAGATCTTTACAAAAATCGATGGAGACAAGTACAGAGTCTCTCAAACTCGTTCTGGGACAAGTGGAAAAAGCAATACATTCCCACTCTGCAACCGAGGAGAAAGTGGCAAACCAACAAGCCTAACCTCCAGACTGGCGATGTAGTCCTAATGAAAGACTGCCAGTCACGGAGAAACGAGTGGCCGTTAGGACTTGTGACTAAGACATTCCCAAGTAAGGACGGAATTGTACGCAAAGTAGAATTGAAAATACGGAGACAGGGAGAGACCAAATTGTTCCTCAGACCAGTAGGAGAACTCGTTCTACTGTTTGCACCAAAAGAATACAATAGTGACGTCGGTTGACGTCAAGCGGGGAGTGTTCTGTCCCCAGATTCAGTTCCAGTTGTTTCTGTCTCATTATCAGTTGACATGGCATTTTAACTGTTGTAATTCATTTGCATTACATTGTGTCGTAACAGCACCATCTATCGATGAGTTTAGGTATTTCACCCAGCCTGTTTTTCTCTATGCATTATGGGAGTCCCAGTGCATTGTGGGTAGTTCCTGGTTCTTGCTAGTCTTGTGCTGGTACAGCAAGCAGCCACCATCTTATGTCTTAGCAATCATGCTCTCTCACTGGTTGTCCTGTCACATCATCTGTTATTCAGCCTGTTTTTGAGCATAGTCGGTAAGAGCACTATCTATGTGTCATTTACTGCATTTTATTATGTTTCTTGTATTGATAGCTCATTACTATCATTGTATTATATCATATACTGAATGTATAGCAGGTTAATCTGTGTTTTATGCCATATACCATGGTATTTATGTTCTAAAATACTACTGTTTTATTCTGTAGTTTGACCTTTTCCTGTCAGTCTACGAGCAATAAAGAGAACCTTAAAGCGGAACAGTCTCTTTTCTCTCAGAGGACAAAAAGGTTTAGCTACATGTCAGATTACACACCGTGCTAACGTGTATGAGGACAGTATGCTGTGACTTTCACTGTGACCGCCCATTTAATTGTGACTTTCACTGTGACCACCCCTTTAACTGTGACTTTCACTGTGACCGCCCTTTTAACTGTGACTTTCACTGTGACCGCCCCTTTAACAGTGACTTTCACAGTGACCGCCCCTTTAAGCAGTAAAGAAATATGGCTGGGTTGTTATGGAAACCTGGAGTAAAACTGTGTTTATGGCAGTTGGGCTTTTGAAGAGAAAGAATTGCAGGCTTGTATTAGGGGGGGCTAATTTTTTGGGAATATCTCAGTAACGGTACGTCCTAGAGAGCTGAGACCAGGTCTAAAACCTTCCCGGACACCTGATGTAGCTGTGTGCCAAATTTGGTGAAGATCGGTCCAGTCGTTTGGTCTCGCATAAAGAACGTCTAGACAGACAGACAGATGGAAACTCATTTTTATATATATAAGAGATTACTGTGACTTTCACAGTGACTGCCCCTTTAACTGTGATATTCACAGTGACCGCCCCTTTAACTGTGACTTTCACAGTGACCGCCCCTTTAACTGTGACCGCCCCTTTAACTCTCACTGTGACCGCCCCTTTAACTGTGACTTTCACTGTGACCGCCCCTTTAACTGTGACTTTCACTGTGACTGTCCATTTAACTGTGGCTTTCACTGTGACCGTCCATTTAACTGTGGCCTTCACTGTGACCGCCCCTTTAACTGTGACTTTCACAGTGACCGCCCCTTTAACTGTGACTTTAACAGTGACCACCCCTTTTACTGTGACTTTAACAATGACCACCCCTTTTACTGTGACTTTCACTGTGACCGCCCCTTTAACTGTGACTTTCACTGTGACTGCCCCTTTAATTGTGACTTTAACTTTGACTTCCCCTATTGACTGTGACTGCCCCTTTAACTGTGACTGCCCCTTTAACTGTGACCGCCCCTTTAACTGTGACTTTCACCATGACCGCCCGTTTAACTGTGACTTTCACTGTGACCGCCCCTTTAACTGTGACTTTCACTGTGACCGCCCCTTTAACTGTGACTTTCACTGTGACCGCCCCTTTCACTGTGACTTTCACTGTGACCACCCCTTTAACTGTGACCTCCCCTTTAACTGTGACTTTCACTGTGACCGCCCCTTTAACTGTGACTTTCACTGTGACTGCCCCTTTAACTGTGACTTTCACAGTGACTGCCCCTTTAACTGTAACTTTCACTGTGACCGCCCCTTTAACTGTGACTTTCACTGTGACCGCCCCTTTAACTGTGACTTTCACAGTGACTGCCCCTTTAACTGTAACTTTCACTGTGACCGCCCCTTTAACTGTGACTTTAACAGTGACTTTCACAGAGACCGCCCCTTTAGCAGTAACCACCCTTTAACAGTGACTTTCACAATGACCGCTCGTTTAACAGTGATTGTCACAGTGACCGCCCCTTTAACAGTGACTTTCACAGTGACCGCCCCTTTAACAGTGACCGCCTCCTTAACTGTGACTTTCACAGTGGCCGCCCCTTTAACTGTGACTTTCACAGTGACTGCCCGTTTAACTGTGACTTTCACAGTGACTGCCCCTTTAACTGTGATATTCACAGTGACCGCCCCTTTACCTGTGACTTTCACTGTGACCGCCCCTTTAACTGTGACCGCCCCTTTAACTGTGACTTTCACCGCCCCTTTAACTGTGACTTTCACTGTGACCGTGTCATGGAACCATGAACCAGACGTACAACAAGAGATAAGTGGAAATAAGAAGGCTTTATTGAAAATCAAGCTGTAAGGCAAAAGTCCAAACGGATGGCTAAACCGAAGCAGGGTCTTGCGAAGCCAGAGGTCAGGAACCAGAAGGGTAGTCAGACGAAGCCTGGATCAGGAACCAGCAGGGTAGTCAGACGAAGCCTGGATCAGGAACCAGCAGGGTAGTCAGACGAAGCCAGGATCAGGAACCAGAAGCAGCAGCAGTCTTAGAAGCATGTGAACACAGGAGGACCAAGCAAGGAACTGAAGCCACAGACCTCCTATATATATGAGCTAGGCATCCAGCTCCTCCCAGTGGGAAGGAGAAGCCGCAGGGTGGGAGGCTACAAGAAACCCAGAAACCAAGATGGCCGCCAGCACATGTCAAACGAAGGAGAACAGCAAGAAGGTAAGACCATGACAGTACCTCCCCCTCAAGGGCCCCTCCTCCGCGGAGTAAAGAACGGTTTCTGAGGGAAGCGTGCGTGGAAGGCTCGGAGCAAGGCAGGAGCATGGACATCTGCGGAGGGAACCCAGGAACGCTCCTCTGGACCATAACCACGCCAATGGACCAAAAACTGCACCCGACCGCGGACCAGGCGTGAGTCCAGGATATTGCTCACCTCATACTCCTCACTATTGCCCACTTGGACCGGACGAGGCCGAGGAACCGAGGAAGTGAAACGATTACACACCAGTGGCTTCAACAGGGAGACATGAAACACGTTGGAGATCCGCATGCCAGGAGGAAGCGCAAGGGCATAGGCTACCGGGTTTACCCTGCGAAGCACTCGGAAGGGACCAACAAAGCGAGGCGCCAGCTTGGGAGTGGGCACTCGAAGGTTGAGGTTGCGGGTGGACAACCATACGCGGTCTCCGACCTGGTAGGAAGGAGCGGGCGCTCGTCTGCGATCAGCCTGGAGACCTCAAGGGACCTCTGGATCTGTACCCAAGAAGCACGTAGGACAGAAAGGTGATCCTCCACAGCCGGAATATCCTGGGGAGACAATACCTCCGGTAACACGGCAGGTTGGAACCCATAATTGGCCATGAAGGGAGACGTCCCAGAGGAAGAGTTCACCGCCGTGTTCCTGGCAAACTCAGCCCAAGGCAGGAGGTCAACCCAATTGTCTTGGTGATCGGAGACATAGCAACGAAGGAATTGCTCCAAGGCCTGATTGGATCGTTCTGCGGCCCCATTGGACTGAGGGTGGTAGGCCGAGGAGAAAGAGAGGTGAATCCCCAACTGGGAGCAAAAGGCGCGCCAGAACCTGGACACAAACTGACTCCCCCGATCCGACACAATCTCCTTGGGCAAACCGTGCAACCGGAAGACCTCCCTGGCAAAAATCGAGGCCAACTCTTGTGCAGAGGGTAACTTCTTGAGAGGAACACAGTGGCACATTTTGGAAAACCGATCCACAATCATGAGAATGACCGTATGGCCTCGGGATGCAGGGAGGTCCACAATGAAATCCATCCCCAGGTGTGACCATGGACGCTCCCCGGTGGCTATGGGTTGCAAAAGGCCCAACGGAAGGTGCCGAGGGGACTTACTCTGGGCACAAACGGAGCATGCCGCTACATATGCGGCGATGTCGGAACGTAGAGAAGGCCACCAGAACAGACGTGAAACAGCCCAGGACAGCTGATTCTTTCCAGGATGCCCCGCGGCCTTGGAGTTATGGTAGGTTCGCAACAACCGAGTGCGCAACTCCTCAGGCACAAAACATCTGCCGTTGGGTCTCCCAGAGGGAGCACCAGATTGAGCCGCCAAAATCTGCTCACCCAGGGGAGAGGTCAGGCTGGTGCGAATGGCGGCCAGGATCTGATTCGGAGGTATGACCGAAGTCGGAATCGACTCCTCCCCGGACAGCTCGGAGTACTGCCGTGATAAGGCATCCGCTCTGATGTTCTTGGAACCGGGTAGGTAGGAGACCACGTAATTAAAACGTGACAAGAACAGAGCCCATCTGGCCTGACGTGGTGTCAATCTCTTGGCCTCAGAGAGGTAGGTCAGATTCTTGTGGTCCGTCAGGATGAGAACCGGAACCACCGAGCCCTCGAGCAAGTGCCTCCATTCTTTAAGGGCCTGCACGATGGCCAATAACTCCCTGTCACCAATCTGATAGTTGCACTCCGCGGAAGACAGTTTCCGGGAGTAAAACCCACAAGGAAGCAGAGGACCCTCTGGTGTTCTACGCTGAGACAGAAGGGCGCCTACTCCCGTCTCAGACGCGTCCTCCTCGAGGACAAAAGGCAACCCAGGGTTGGGATGCGACAGAATCGGAGCCGACACAAAGGCGGACTTTAGAGCCTCAAAAGCTCGGATGGCCTCGAGCGGCCAGACCTGGGGATTACTGCCCTTCCTGGTCAGATCCGTGAGAGGCTTGGCTAGCATGGAAAAGTCCCTGATGAACTTCCGATAATAATTGGCGAAGCCCAAAAAGCGCTGCAGGGCACGAAGACCACTGGGCTGGGGCCACTGTAAGACAGCCGAAACCTTCTCAGGATCCATGGAGAACCCCTCAGCGGAAATGATGTAACCTAAGAAGGTTACCTGGGATCGGTGAAATTCGCATTTCTCAAGCTTACCGAACAGCTTGTTCTCTCGTAACCGTTGCAACACTCGTCTGACATCCAGAATGTGGGCCTCCATGGATTCAGAATATACCAAGATGTCATCCAAATAGACCACCACACACTGCTGCAACAGGTCACGGAAAACATTGTTGATGAATTCCTGGAAGACTGCGGGCGCATTGCACAACCCAAAGGGCATAACCAAGGATTCATAATGACCGGTCCTGGTGTTAAACGCGGTCTTCCACTCATCGCCCGCCTTGATCCTTACCAGGTTATATGCCGCCCTCAGGTCGAGTTTGGTAAAGACCGTGGCCCCTTTGAGGCGATCGAACAGCTCGGAAATCAAGGGTATCGGGTAAGCGTTCTTGATCGTGATGCGATTGAGACCCCTGTAATCGATGCAAGGCCTCAACTCACCGCCCTTCTTTTTCACAAAGAAAAATCCAGCCCCTGCCGGGGACGAGGATTTGCGAATGTGTCCGCGTGAAAGCGCCTCCCTCACGTACTCCTCCATGGCCTCATTCTCCGCTACCGACAGTGGATAGACTTTGCCACGAGGAGGAACGGCACCAGATTGTAACTCTATGGCACAATCGTATGGGCGGTGCGGAGGTAGGGCAACCGCACGCACCTTATCGAATACATCCCGGTACTCCTCGTATTCAGGAGGCAACAGAGAGTCCGAGGAAGTACACAGCAACTTGACAGGCCCATGGATGCAACTAGCCCCACACTGCGGTGACCACGAGAGGATCTCGGCCGATCTCCAATCGAAAGTCGGATTATGCTTCTGGAGCCAGGGGTACCCCAAGACCACCGAGTAGTGTGGAGACGAAATAACCTGGAGACAGACCGACTCTCTGTGAACGGCACCAATGGCCATCCCCACTGGAAGGGTCTCCTGAGTCACGTGTGGCGGCAGAAGGGGTCTGCCGTCTATCGCCTCAAGAGCCAGTGGGGAACCTCGAGGCTGCAGAGGAATGGAATTGGCGGCAGCGAACACACTATCAATGAACAAACCACCAGCACCAGAGTCCACCAACGCCTGGGTCGTCACCGAGCCCCCGACCCAGGAGAGGACAACAGTAATCAGTGGTTTGTCAACACGGGAAACCGGGGACGAGGAGACTCCACCCAAGATCTGCCCCCGACAGGATCTCAGGTGCGAGCGTTTCCCAGACGGTTCGGGCATGCCAACCGAAAATGCCCACCGAGACCACAGTACATGCATCGGCCCTCGCGTCTCCGGAGTACCCTCTCCCCCTCGGACAGGCGAGCAAACCCCAGCTGCATGGGTTCACCCCCAGACAAGTCATCCCCAGGAGGCGTGGGAGGAGAGGGAGGCACGGGTGGGACAGCAAACGTAGGCGCCAATCTGTTAGAAGACCTCCGCAGGCTCTCCTTAAAGGAAGGTCTCTCCCTGAGTCTGGTGTCAATCAAAATCAGGAAAGAAATAAGAGACTCGAGCTCCACTGGTAGGTCCTTAGCTGCAACCTCATCCTTCAAGGCATCCGAGAGACCATGAGAGAAAGCAGCGACCAGAGCCTCATTATTCCAGCCCACCTCTGCTGCCAGGGTACGAAACTCAATGGCGTATTCAGCTACGGATCGTGAACCCTGTCTGATGGACATAAGGAGCTTCGCAGCAGAGGCAGCACGAGCCGGCACATCGAATACCTTCCGAAGAGAAGCAACAAAACCGGAAAACTCGGCAACCACCGGATTGTTGTTCTCCCATAAAGGGCTGGCCCAGGCCAAGGCCTTGTCCGAGAGCAGCGAGATCAAGAAGCCCACCTTTGATCTCTCAGTAGGAAAGGCATGTGGCAGCAACTCGAAATAAATGCCCACCTGGTTAAGGAAACCTCGGCACTGAGTTGGCTCTCCCCCAAAGCGCTGTGGAAGGGGGGCAGAACCGGTCATACCCCGAAACACCGCAGGCGCAGCAACAGGTGTCGGGGTAGAGTCTGGCGCAACAACCGGAGCGGCAGTAGGAGCGGGCCCAGGAGCGACAACCGACCCATCGGCAACGGAAGCTAAATGAGCCGTGCGTTCAAGCAGGGTTTGCAACGCCACAGCGAACCGACCCAACAGGTGATCCTGCTGATCAAGTCTGGCAACCAGCGTAGGTAGCGAGGATGGCCCTGTACCGTCAGAATTCATGGCTTGGTCCTAATGTCATGGAACCATGAACCAGACGTACAACAAGAGATAAGTGGAAATAAGAAGGCTTTATTGAAAATCAAGCTGTAAGGCAAAAGTCCAAACGGATGGCTAAACCGAAGCAGGGTCTTGCGAAGCCAGAGGTCAGGAACCAGAAGGGTAGTCAGACGAAGCCTGGATCAGGAACCAGCAGGGTAGTCAGACGAAGCCTGGATCAGGAACCAGCAGGGTAGTCAGACGAAGCCAGGATCAGGAACCAGAAGCAGCAGCAGTCTTAGAAGCATGTGAACACAGGAGGACCAAGCAAGGAACTGAAGCCACAGACCTCCTATATATATGAGCTAGGCATCCAGCTCCTCCCAGTGGGAAGGAGAAGCCGCAGGGTGGGAGGCTACAAGAAACCCAGAAACCAAGATGGCCGCCAGCACATGTCAAACGAAGGAGAACAGCAAGAAGGTAAGACCATGACAGACCGCCCCTTTAACTGTGACTTTCACAGTGACCGCCCCTTTAACTGTGACTTTCACTGTGACCGCCCCTTTAACTGTGACTTTCACTGTGACCGTCCATTTAACTAATTTTTGGGGAATATCTCAGTAACGGTACGTCCTAGAGAGCTGAGACCAGGTCTGTGACTTTCACAGTGACTGCCCCTTTAACTGTGATATTCACAGTGACCGCCCCTTTAACTGTGACTTTCACTGTGACCGCCCCTTTAACTCTCACTTTCACCGCCCCTTTAACTGTGACTTTCACTGTGACCGCCCCTTTAATTGTGACTTTCACAGTGACCGCCCCTTTAACTGTGACTTTCACTGTGACCACCCCTTTAACTGTGACTTTCACTGTGACCACCCCTTTAACTGTGACTTTCACTGTGACCGCCCCTTTAACTGTGACTTTCACTGTTACCGCCCTTTTAACAGTGACTTTCACAGTGACCGCCCCTTTAAGCAGTAAAGAAATATGGCTGGGTTGTTATGGAAACCTGGAGTAAAACTGTGTTTATGGCAGTTGGGCTTTTAAGAGAAAGAATTGCAGCTTGTATTAGGGGGGTGGCTATTTTTTGGGGAATATCTCAGTAACGGTACGTCCTAGAGAGCTGAGACCAGGTCTAAAACCTTCCCGGACACCTGATGTAGCTGTGTGCCAAATTTGGTGAAGATTGGTCCAGTCGTTTGGTCTCGCATAAAGAACGTCTAGACAGACAGACAGATGGAAACTCATTTTTATATATATAAGAGAGATATATATATAATTTCTTTTTTTTTTTTACATGGTAACCTATGGTCAATGAAATAAAACTGTATGGATGATTTTATCCGACGTAAACATGATGCTGTCTGTCACATAGATTATTACGAGTTGCATCTTTTTCCTTTCATAATTTTTTTTGACTCAAGGCATGGGATCATCATTTTGCCAAAGTCACCTTGTAAGCCAGGTCCAATCGATGACATCCAATGGCTCGTGTATAGTGAAGTCCTCTAGATCCATCTGTTGCAGTACAATGAAATGTTCAAAAAAACAAAATACACCTTGTTATTGAAGGAAACTGAGCTGACCTATGGCTCTCCGTTTAGGAGTAATGAAGAGGCAACCATAACTTGACGTAAACTCACATTTTATGTAATTTTTTTGCTCATTTAAGTGTTACACTTTTGAACTCTGAGGGGCACAGAACGGTATTTGTTTCTGCTATCATTATAATGTTGTTTTTCACAAATGGAAAATGATTGTCTCTTTTGTCTATTATTAGGGAGATGCCGGTGACAGTGAAGAACATTTCCTACAAAAGGTTTTCATCTTACATAACAGGCCTATTGTAGTAAGATCTTCTCTCAGAGATCAGTATTGTTATCTCCACACTTTTGTTCCACTTCCAGAATCTTCTCCCATTGTGTAAACTGATTCGTGTGTTTAACTGTTCTCCACAGAGATTGAATTCAAGGCCAGCTGAAAAGTGTGTCACAAAATTGAGGCTGCCCTCGGTCACGGCAATAGCAGAAAACGGAAGCTTAACTCTTCAAAATCATAACCTCGTCTCGCTGCTAATGGTATTCAGAGCTTTTTGCAGACAAATTGTGAGACTCGAAAGACAAGAGGCAATGTGCAAAGTGCACTTCATGGCATGCAGGCACTGACCAAGGCATCTGGGGGCATTTTATATAAAAGATAAGGTAGAATAGCTGAGCAAATATAAGAATACTAGTGCATGTCTAAAATCAGCCCCATATAGTTCTGCATACTGTACATTGTGCACCACTGGCCATAGGCCACACATGCCATCCACACGTTGCTCACTTGCCCATCACATTCTGAACACATGGCATGCACATGCAACTCATACGCTGGACACATGCCCCATATGTGCCACTCACATATTACACACATGTCACACATGTGTAGGATGTATGTTATTCATGAACCACTGTTAAGGGCGAAATACCATAATTGAGGAGTAGTTTATGTAAAAGCAGTGAGTGCATTTATTACAATGGCTGCTTCCATATATCAAATTCAACCTGAGCCTGTTAGGGTATGTTCACACATGCTGGATTTGCCATAGCCAAGCTGATGCGTATTTATGATGCTAGAGGATCTGCAGCAGAAATCCAGGTTGATGTGCTGCTGATCCACACAAGCATTATCCAGATTCAGTTGAAAAGATCCATATTAATCTAATCTGCCAGATTTTTAGTGCAGAATGAGTGAGAATACTGTAAGTAGCATTCACTAATTCACACAGATTTTTTTCCCATTCACATGTGCAGTGGCCAGATTTGGGGGTCCCCCTAGGCACCATAAAAGTGTCACCAGGTGTTGCTGCTCTCCAGAAGGTGTGGTCCCCCCCAATAAGAAAAAAGTCCAGAGTGTCATGGTCTGCAGTAAATCAGTGTGCTTCTTTACTGGAGGAACTCCAGTGCAAAACAATATAGTCACTGAGTGGGCTTCTCTCACTGAGTGGGCTTCTCTAGTCTCCTCTCTGGCAGAAGAAGGGTCTATGCTGGGGAAAGGCCTGAGCAAGCTGTCCCTCTCTCTCAGAAGGCTCGTACCCTGGCCAAGGGGCTGGTGTTCCAAGATCTGTGGCTCAGTCGTCCAGATGGTGCTCTGTTCAAAGCGCTGGTGATCCAGGGTCTGTGGCAAAGTATCCCATCTTCTTCTGGTCACTCATGCAGTCTGAAAGAGTCTTTCCTACTAAACACTGGTCCCTATCTGCAGGCAACTAGGGGCCCTGACTGCACTCTTTATATATAGTGTATAGCCGAATTAGAACCTTCTAGTGAGATGAGTGGAGTGGAGAACACAGCCTCAACAGAAACAATGTTACAAGTTCAGTCTGTAATAGACTTGTATTTACATAGTCTATGGAAATGACTAAGCAGTTTTTACAGACATAAACAAGTCTTTATAAGTAAACAACAGAGCTAAACCAGACAATCAAAAGGTCAATGTGTATTGGTTTTTTTCTCTCCCAAACTTTCCATAGTCCCTTATAGTAACCGTGGAAGATATGTAACTTTTCGGTGTGTAGATAGAAAGTCCCAAAGTCTCTCAGTATTAACTGGCTACCCTTTCCAGTATGCAGTGCAATAACAGTGAAAATGAACAGGATATATTACAATAAACATATAAAATGCAGTTCAACAATATAAAAGAGTATAAGTTTAAACAATGGCATAAATCATAGTGCAAGTTAACCCTTCCAAGTGCGCTAGGGTGCTGATGGCTTTGCCTAGTACCAATAAGAGCAAATCCACAAATGACCATAGTCTAACGTAGCCTTGCTCCAGGGCACTGCACTTACAGTAGATGCAGTTTGTTAGTTGATTTGAAGTGTGAAATCTGTGTTAATATCTTCATCAAATCCTGAACATGTGAACAAGGTCCAAAGTTCAGCACAAAATAGAACAAAAAAAATTGGGATAATGTAAACCTTTTGCCTACTGAGATTTGTGTAGCTGTTGCTGATATATTTAGCTCACAGAGCATCTAGGGTTGTACAGAGCTTTAACGTGGCACCCTTAGGCTTCTGTCCTTCCGTATGCCTCTGTTTTCATAGAGGCTTTTCTTTTGGGTATAAAGGTCATATTAATATGCCATATATGAGGTCATACAGTTAGAAAAACACAGAACAGACTTGCGAGGCTTGTTATTCTATACAGACGAAAGAGGAAACTTCCAAGAAGTACAAGTGTCCATCTGCTTGCAGTGTGCATGAGCTTAGTACTACTATCTGTGGATACAATGTCTTCCCATCTGCTGCTGGTGGTAACAGCTATGCTTGTACTATTTTTCTGTATTATGCCATGTTTTTTTCCATGTGTCTCATTTCTGTATACCAGATCATGATAGCATCTATTATATTAGTGGCTTATTAGTTGCAGAAACAAGTCCTGGTTCTTTCTGGCATTAGTCTTTTAAGATGATGCCAGGGTTCTTTATGCACACTTTACCAACAAAAGTATTTTGACAACCAACTACACCTTAAACCTACCAAAGCTTTTATGACATCTCATGCTAAATCCATAGGCATTGATATTAAGTTGCCCCCCCCTCCTTACAGTTAAAACAGCTTCCAGCCTTTTGGGAGGGCTTTCTACAAGATTTTGGAGTGTGTGTTTCTTTGAAAGTTTTGCCCATTTATCCTGAAGAGCATTTGTGAGGTCAGACACTGATGCTGGATGAGAGTGTTGGCTCTCAATCTCTGTTGTGGTTGATGCCAAACCTGTTTGATGCTGTTGAGGTGAAGGCTCTGTGCAAGTCAGTCAAGTTCTTCAACACCAAACTCACCAACCATGCCTTTGTGAACCTTGTTTTGTGCACTGCTGGAGCACCATCATGCTGGAACAGAAAATATCCTTCACCAAACTGTTTCTACAACATTGGAAGAATGCAATTGTCCAAAATGCGTTGGTATGCTGAAGCATTAAAATTTCTTTTTACTGGCCCTTTCTCCGCCAAACTCAGAATCGTCCATCAGATTGCCAGATAGAAAAGCATGATTTGTTACTTCACAGAACTCATGTTGACTGCTCCTGAATCCATTGAGGGTGTATTTTAAACTGCTCCATCTCATGGTATATACAAAGTTGAAAATACTTTGTTAGCATAAAAAGGTTTTGTCACGGGGCGCACTCGGTCTCCCTTCATCCGCAGACCTGCTGCCTAGCTTCGGGAGTGAGGATCTGTGTTTGGCCTTGTTCCCAGGGCGGCTTTGCTAGCTGGGAGGCTCCCTTCTCCTAGGTCTGCCTTGAGCGCCGAGCTGATCACTCGGTGCTCGACTTGTCTGTCTGTCAGTCATGTGACGCTGGCTACGTCACATGACCCTCAGACCCCACTATAAATACAGGCAGCCTGCTGGCCACAGGTTGCCTGTTAATTCTAGGTTCCTGGCTATTTGTTGGACTACTGAATACCCACCTGATCCTGTTCCTTGACGATCCTTTGCCTGCTCCTCATGTACTGCGCATCCCTCCTTGTATTGTGATCTCGGCTCCCACCTGACGATTCTTTGCGGACTCCTCTGGTACTTCTCTACTCTCCTGGTATTTGACCCCGGCTTCTCCTGACCATTCTTTGCTTAACCCCTTATACCACGTAGCTCTCTTGGTTCTGACCTGGTCCGTTCACGTTCCGTATTTTGTCTTGTTTGTTTTCCCTGCACATATCCTAAGTAAGGGACTGTTGTCCCCTGTCATCAGGACTCGTGAGGCAAGTAGGCAGGGCCAGGGGTGAGGGTGGAGCGCAGTGGTCACTATCCTTCCCCCTGTGTGTGTGTGTACGTGACCGTTACAGGTTTGTTATTTAACAGGCAAAGAATAATGAACATTATCTATATTTCTATCACCAAATATTATCTCTTACACTAAAAATGTTGTATTTTGAATGTCTGATTGGGGTTTTACCTTCAGTATCAGCAAGGTTGTTTTACCATAAATTCTGAGATTATGGAAATAAGATAGGCTTAACAAGGCTTACGTACAGTGCCTTGCAAAAGTATTCACCCATCAGAATTTTATGTGATGAATCAGAACACAATAGTTGGTAAAGTGAAAAATACATAAATAAAACTATTGTTTAGAAATTAAAAACAGAAAATTGGCATGTGCGTATGTATTCACCCCCTTTGTTAGGAACTAGGGATGAGCGAACTCGAACTGTATAGTTCGGGTTCGTACCGAATTTTGGGGTGTCCGTGACACGGACCCGAACCCGGACATTTTCGTAAAAGTCCGGGTTCGGGTTCGGTGTTCGTCGCTTTCTTCGCGCTTTTGTGACGCTTTCTTGGCGCTTTTTGAAAGGCTGCAAAGCAGCCAATCAACAAGCGTCATACTACTTGCCCCAAGAGGCCATCACAGCCATGCCTACTATTGGCATGGCTGTGATTGGCCAGAGCACCATGTGACCCAGCCTCTATTTAAGCTGGAGTCACATAGCGCCGCCCGTCACTCTGCTCTGATTAGCGTAGGGAGAGGTTGCGGCTGCGACAGTAGGGCGAGATTAGGCAGATTAACTCCTCCAAAGGACTTGATTAACTGATCGATCTGCAGCTGTGGATCATTGAGCTGCTGATCCTCAATTGCTCACTGTTTTTAGGCTGCACAGACCGTTTGTCAGTCTCATTTTTCTGGGGTGATCGGCGGCCATTTTGTGTCTTGTGGTGCGCCAGCACAAGCTGCGACCAAGTGCATTTAACCCTCAATGGTGTGGTTGTTTTTTGGCTAAAGCCTACATCAGGGTGAAGCTGTCACACCAAGTGCATTTAACCAGCAATAGTCTGTTCATTTTTTGGCCATATACAAAATCAGGGGCAAGCTGCGCCTGTCACCAAGTGCATTTAACCCTCAATGGTGTGGTTGTTTTTTGGCTAAAGCCTACATCAGGGTGAAGCTGTCACACCAAGTGCATTTAACCAGCAATAGTCTGTTCATTTTTTGGCCATATACAAAATCAGGGGCAAGCTGCGCCTGTCACCAAGTGCATTTAACCCTCAATGGTGTGGTTGTTTTTTGGCTAAAGCCTACATCAGGGTGAAGCTGTCACACCAAGTGCATTTAACCAGCAATAGTCTGTTCATTTTTTGGCCATATACAAAATCAGGGGCAAGCTGCGCCTGTCACCAAGTGCATTTAACCCTCAATGGTGTGGTTGTTTTTTGGCTAAAGCCTACATCAGGGTGAAGCTGTCACACCAAGTGCATTTAACCAGCAATAGTCTGTTCATTTTTTGGCCATATACAAAATCAGGGGCAAGCTGCGCCTGTCACCAAGTGCATTTAACCCTCAATGGTGTGGTTGTTTTTTGGCTAAAGCCTACATCAGGGTGAAGCTGTCACACCAAGTGCATTTAACCAGCAATAGTCTGTTCATTTTTTGGCCATATCCCAGTCTAATTCTGTCACTAAATCCATACCGGTCACCCAGCGCCTAAATACTAGGCCTCAAATTTATATCCAGCTAAATCTGTCCCTAGTGCTGTAGCTGGGCGAGTTATTTAGTGTCCGTTCAAGCACATTTCTTGTTCTGGGTTGAAATACAATTCCCAATTTAGCAATTTCATAATTTAGTGGTTCCTGCTATATCAGAGCTATTTGAAATCTATCCCAAAAAGGGTATATAATATTGAAGGTGCACATTGGGTCATTCAGAATAACTTCACACACACCCGCTACTGTGTATTTCCAAGTCTAATTCTGTCACTAAACCCATACCTGTCACCCAGCGCCTAAATACTAGGCCTCAAATTTAAATCCCTCTAAATCTCTCGTTACCCACCGCTGTACTGTTGTTGCTGGGCAAGATATTTAGTGTCCGTCAAAGCACATTTTTTGTTCTGGGTTGAAGTACAATTCCCAATTTAGCAATTTCATAATTTAGTGGTTCCTGCTATATCAGAGCTATTTGAAATCTATCCCAAAAAGGGTATATAATATTGAAGGTGCACATTGGGTCATTCAGAATAACTTCACACACACCCGCTACTGTGTATTTCCAAGTCTAATTCTGTCACTAAACCCATACCTGTCACCCAGCGCCTAAATACTAGGCCTCAAATTTAAATCCCTCTAAATCTCTCGTTACCCACCGCTGTACTGTTGTTGCTGGGCAAGATATTTAGTGTCCGTCAAAGCACATTTTTTGTTCTGGGTTGAAGTACAATTCCCAATTTAGCAATTTCATAATTTAGTGGTTCCTGCTATATCAGAGCTATTTGAAATCTATCCCAAAAAGGGTATATAATATTGAAGGTGCACATTGGGTCATTCAGAATAACTTCACACACACCCGCTACTGTGTATTTCCAAGTCTAATTCTGTCACTAAACCCATACCTGTCACCCAGCGCCTAAATACTAGGCCTCAAATTTAAATCCCTCTAAATCTCTCGTTACCGCTGTACTGTTGTTGCTGGGCAAGATATTTAGTGTCCGTCAAAGCACATTTTTTGTTCTGGGTTGAAGTACAATTCCCAATTTAGCAATTTCATAATTTAGTGGTTTCTGCTATATCAGAGCTATTTGAAATCTATCCCTAAAAGGGTATATAATATTGAAGGTGCACATAGGGTCATTCAGAATAACTTCACACACACGCTTCTGTGCATTTCCAAGTCTAATTCTGTCACTAAATCCATACCGGTGACCCAGCGCCTAAATACTAGGCCTCAAATTTAAATCCCTCTAAATCTCTCGTTACCCACCGCTGTACTGTTGTTGCTGGGCAAGATATTTAGTGTCCGTCAAAGCACATTTTTTGTTCTGGGTTGAAGTACAATTCCCAATTTAGCAATTTCATAATTTAGTGGTTTCTGCTATATCAGAGCTATTTGAAATCTATCCCTAAAAGGGTATATAATATTGAAGGTGCACATAGGGTCATTCAGAATAACTTCACACACACGCTTCTGTGCATTTCCAAGTCTAATTCTGTCACTAAATCCATACCGGTGACCCAGCGCCTAAATACTAGGCCTCAAATTTAAATCCCTCTAAATCTCTCGTTACCCACCACTGTACTGTTGTTGCTGGGCAAGATATTTAGTGTCCGTCAAAGCACATTTTTTGTTCTGGGTTGAAGTACAATTCCCAATTTAGCAATTTCATAATTTAGTGGTTTCTGCTATATCAGAGCTATTTGAAATCTATCCCTAAAAGGGTATATAATATTGAAGGTGCACATAGGGTCATTCAGAATAACTTCACACACACGCTTCTGTGCATTTCCAAGTCTAATTCTGTCACTAAATCCATACCGGTGACCCAGCGCCTAAATACTAGGCCTCAAATTTAAATCCCTCTAAATCTCTCGTTACCGCTGTACTGTTGTTGCTGGGCAAGATATTTAGTGTCCGTCAAAGCACATTTTTTGTTCTGGGTTGAAGTACAATTCCCAATTTAGCAATTTCATAATTTAGTGGTTTCTGCTATATCAGAGCTATTTGAAATCTATCCCTAAAAGGGTATATAATATTGAAGGTGCACATAGGGTCATTCAGAATAACTTCACACACACGCTTCTGTGCATTTCCAAGTCTAATTCTGTCACTAAATCCATACCGGTGACCCAGCGCCTAAATACTAGGCCTCAAATTTAAATCCCTCTAAATCTCTCGTTACCCACCGCTGTACTGTTGTTGCTGGGCAAGATATTTAGTGTCCGTCAAAGCACATTTTTTGTTCTGGGTTGAAGTACAATTCCCAATTTAGCAATTTCATAATTTAGTGGTTTCTGCTATATCAGAGCTATTTGAAATCTATCCCTAAAAGGGTATATAATATTGAAGGTGCACATAGGGTCATTCAGAATAACTTCACACACACGCTTCTGTGCATTTCCAAGTCTAATTCTGTCACTAAATCCATACCGGTGACCCAGCGCCTAAATACTAGGCCTCAAATTTAAATCCCTCTAAATCTCTCGTTACCCACCACTGTACTGTTGTTGCTGGGCAAGATATTTAGTGTCCGTCAAAGCACATTTTTTGTTCTGGGTTGAAGTACAATTCCCAATTTAGCAATTTCATAATTTAGTGGTTTCTGCTATATCAGAGCTATTTGAAATCTATCCCTAAAAGGGTATATAATATTGAAGGTGCACATAGGGTCATTCAGAATAACTTCACACACACGCTTCTGTGCATTTCCAAGTCTAATTCTGTCACTAAATCCATACCGGTGACCCAGCGCCTAAATACTAGGCCTCAAATTTAAATCCCTCTAAATCTCTCGTTACCCACCGCTGTACTGTTGTTGCTGGGCAAGATATTTAGTGTCCGTCAAAGCACATTTTTTGTTCTGGGTTGAAGTACAATTCCCAATTTAGCAATTTCATAATTTAGTGGTTTCTGCTATATCAGAGCTATTTGAAATCTATCCCTAAAAGGGTATATAATATTGAAGGTGCACATAGGGTCATTCAGAATAACTTCACACACACGCTTCTGTGCATTTCCAAGTCTAATTCTGTCACTAAATCCATACCGGTGACCCAGCGCCTAAATACTAGGCCTCAAATTTAAATCCCTCTAAATCTCTCGTTACCCACCGCTGTACTGTTGTTGCTGGGCAAGATATTTAGTGTCCGTCAAAGCACATTTTTTGTTCTGGGTTGAAGTACAATTCCCAATTTAGCAATTTCATAATTTAGTGGTTCCTGCTATATCAGAGCTATTTGAAATCTATCCCAAAAAGGGTATATAATATTGAAGGTGCACATTGGGTCATTCAGAATAACTTCACACACACCCGCTACTGTGTATTTCCAAGTCTAATTCTGTCACTAAACCCATACCTGTCACCCAGCGCCTAAATACTAGGCCTCAAATTTAAATCCCTCTAAATCTCTCGTTACCCACCGCTGTACTGTTGTTGCTGGGCAAGATATTTAGTGTCCGTCAAAGCACATTTTTTGTTCTGGGTTGAAGTACAATTCCCAATTTAGCAATTTCATAATTTAGTGGTTCCTGCTATATCAGAGCTATTTGAAATCTATCCCAAAAAGGGTATATAATATTGAAGGTGCACATTGGGTCATTCAGAATAACTTCACACACACCCGCTACTGTGTATTTCCAAGTCTAATTCTGTCACTAAACCCATACCTGTCACCCAGCGCCTAAATACTAGGCCTCAAATTTAAATCCCTCTAAATCTCTCGTTACCGCTGTACTGTTGTAGCTGGGAAAGTTATTTAGTGCCCGTCAAAGCACATTTTTTGTTCTGGGTTGAAGTACAATTCCCAATTTAGCAATTTCATAATTTAGTGGTTCCTGCTATATCAGAGCTATTTGAAATCTATCCCAAAAAGGGTATATAATATTCAAGGTGCACATTGGGTCATTCAGAATAACTTCACACACACGCTTCTGTGCATTTCCAAGTCTAATTCTGTCACTAAATCCATACCGGTCACCCAGCGCCTAAATACTAGGCCTCAAATTTATATCCCGCTGAATTTGAATACAATACATTGGGCCAAATAATATATTTGTTGTTGTGGTGAACCATAACAATGAGAAAAACATCTAGTAAGGGACGCGGACGTGGACATGGTCGTGGTGGTGTTAGTGGACCCTCTGGTGCTGGGAGAGGACGTGGCCGTTCTGCCACATCCACACGTCCTAGTGTACCAACTACCTCAGGTCCCAGTAGCCGCCAGAATTTACAGCGATATATGGTGGGGCCCAATGCCGTTCTAAGGATGGTAAGGCCTGAGCAG
Organism: Bufo gargarizans; assembly: GCF_014858855.1. NCBI lineage: Eukaryota > Metazoa > Chordata > Amphibia > Anura > Bufonidae > Bufo > Bufo gargarizans. Next base: position 92,604,223 of record NC_058085.1, read on the forward strand.
GTACAGGCATTAGTCAATTGGGTGGCCGACAGTGGATCCAGCACGTTCACATTATCTCCCACCCAGTCTTCTGCAGAAAGCGCACAGATGGCGCCTGAAAACCAACCCCATCAGTCTGTCACATCACCCCCATGCATACCAGGGAAACTGTCTCAGCCTCAAGTTATGCAGCAGTCTCTTATGCTGTTTGAAGACTCCGCTGGCAGGGTTTCCCAAGGGCATCCACCTAGCCCTTCCCCAGCGGTGAAAGACATAGAATGCACTGACGCACAACCACTTATGTTTCCTGATGATGAGGACATGGGAATACCACCTCAGCATGTCTCTGATGATGACGAAACACAGGTGCCAACTGCTGCGTCTTTCTGCAGTGTGCAGACTGAACAGGAGGTCAGGGATCAAGACTGGGTGGAAGACGATGCAGGGGACGATGAGGTCCTAGACCCCACATGGAATGAAGGTCGTGCCACTGACTTTCACAGTTCGGAGGAAGAGGCAGTGGTGAGACCGAGCCAACAGCGTAGCAAAAGAGGGAGCAGTGGGCAAAAGCAGAACACCCGCCGCCAAGAGACTCCGCCTGCTACTGACCGCCGCCATCTGGGACCGAGCACCCCAAAGGCAGCTTCAAGGAGTTCCCTGGCATGGCACTTCTTCAAACAATGTGCTGACGACAAGACCCGAGTGGTTTGCACGCTGTGCCATCAGAGCCTGAAGCGAGGCATTAACGTTCTGAACCTGAGCACAACCTGCATGACCAGGCACCTGCATGCAAAGCATGAACTGCAGTGGAGTAAACACCTTAAAACCAAGGAAGTCACTCAGGCTCCCCCTGCTACCTCTTCTGCTGCTGCCGCCTCGGCCTATTCTGCTGCTGCCGCCTCGGCCTCTTCCTCCGCCTCTGGAGGAACGTTGGCACCTGCCGCCCAGCAAACAGGGGATGTACCACCAACACCACCACCACCACCTCCGTCACCAAGCGTCTCAACCATGTCACACGCCAGCGTTCAGCTCTCCATCTCACAAACATTTGATAGAAAGCGTAAATTCCCACCTAGCCACCCTCGATCCCTGGCCCTGAATGCCAGCATTTCTAAACTACTGGCCTATGAAATGCTGTCATTTAGGCTGGTGGACACAGACAGCTTCAAACAGCTCATGTCGCTTGCTGTCCCACAGTATGTTGTTCCCAGCCGGCACTACTTCTCCAAGAGAGCCGTGCCTTCCCTGCACAACCAAGTATCCGATAAAATCAAGTGTGCACTGCGCAACGCCATCTGTAGCAAGGTCCACCTAACCACAGATACGTGGACCAGTAAGCACGGCCAGGGACGCTATATCTCCCTAACTGCACACTGGGTAAATGTAGTGGCAGCTGGGCCCCAGGCGGAGAGCTGTTTGGCGCACGTCCTGCCGCCGCCAAGGATCGCAGGGCAACATTCTTTGCCTCCTGTTGCCACCTCCTCCTTCTCGGCTTCCTCCTCCTCTTCTTCCACCTGCTCATCCAGTCAGCCACACACCTTCACCACCAACTTCAGCACAGCCCGGGGTAAACGTCAGCAGGCCATTCTGAAACTCATATGTTTGGGGGACAGGCCCCACACCGCACAGGAGTTGTGGCGGGGTATTGAACAACAGACCGACGAGTGGTTGCTGCCGGTGAGCCTCAAGCCCGGCCTGGTGGTGTGTGATAATGGGCGAAATCTCGTTGCAGCTCTGGGACTAGCCAATTTGACGCACATCCCTTGCTTGGCGCATGTGCTGAATTTGGTGGTGCAGAAGTTCATTCACAACTACCCCGACATGTCAGAGCTGCTGCATAAAGTGCGGGCCGTCTGTTCGCGCTTCCGGCGTTCACATCCTGCCGCTGCTCGCCTGTCTGCGCTACAGCGTAACTTCGGCCTTCCCGCTCACCGCCTCATATGCGACGTGCCCACCAGGTGGAACTCCACCTTGCACATGCTGGACAGACTGTGCGAGCAGCAGCAGGCCATAGTGGAGTTTCAGCTGCAGCACGCACGGGTCAGTCGCACTACAGAACAGCACCACTTCACCACCAATGACTGGGCCTCCATGCGAGACCTGTGTGCCCTGTTGCGCTGTTTCGAGTACTCCACCAACATGGCCAGTGGCGATGACACCGTTATCAGCGTTACAATACCACTTCTATGTCTCCTTGAGAAAACACTTAGGGCGATGATGGAACAGGAGGTGGCCCAGGAGGAGGAGGAGGAGGATGAGGAAGAGGGGTCATTTTTAGCACTTTCAGGCCAGTCTCTTCGAAGTGACTCAGAGGGAGGTTTTTTGCAACAGCAGAGGCCAGGTACAAATGTGGCCAGCCAGGGCCCACTACTGGAGGACGAGGAGGACGAGGATGAGGAGGAGGTGGAGGAGGATGAGGATGAAGCATGGTCACAGCGGGGTGGCACCCAACGCAGCTCGGGTCCATCACTGGTGCGTGGCTGGGGGGAAAGGCAGGACGATGACGATACGCCTCCCACAGAGGACAGCTTGTCCTTACCCCTGGGCAGCCTGGCACACATGAGCGACTACATGCTGCAGTGCCTGCGCAACGACAGCAGAGTTGCCCACATTTTAACCTGTGCGGCCTACTGGGTTGCCACCCTGCTGGATCCACGCTACAAAGACAATGTGCCCACCTTACTTCCTGCACTGGAGCGTGATAGGAAGATGCGCGAGTACAAGCGCACGTTGGTAGACGCGCTACTGAGAGCATTCCCAAATGTCACAGGGGAACAAGTGGAAGCCCAAGGCCAAGGCAGAGGAGGAGCAAGAGGTCGCCAAGGCAGCTGTGTCACGGCCAGCTCCTCTGAGGGCAGGGTTAGCATGGCAGAGATGTGGAAAACTTTTGTCAACACGCCACAGCTAACTGCACCACCACCTGATACGCAACGTGTTAGCAGGAGGCAACATTTCACTAACATGGTGGAACAGTACGTGTGCACACCCCTCCACGTACTGACTGATGGTTCGGCCCCATTCAACTTCTGGGTCTCTAAATTGTCCACGTGGCCAGAGCTAGCCTTTTATGCCTTGGAGGTGCTGGCCTGCCCGGCAGCCAGCGTTTTGTCTGAACGTGTATTCAGCACGGCAGGGGGCGTCATTACAGACAAACGCAGCCGCCTGTCTACAGCCAATGTGGACAAGCTGACGTTCATAAAAATGAACCAGGCATGGATCCCACAGGACCTGTCCGTCCCTTGTCCAGATTAGACATTAACTACCTCCCCATAACCATATATTATTGGACTCCAGGGCACTTCCTCATTCAATCCTATTTTTATTTTCATTTTACCATTATATTGCGATGCTACCCAAAGTTGAATGAACCTCTCCTCTGCCTGTGTGCTAGGCCTAAATATATGCCAATGGACTGTTGCAGTGGTGGCTGACATGAAGCCTGATTCTCTGCTATGACATGCAGACTAATTCTCTGCTGACATGAAGCCAGATTGTCTGTTACGGGACCTCTCTCCTCTGCCTGGGTGCTGGGCCTAAATTTATGACAATGGACTGTTGCAGTGGTGGCTGACGTGAAGCCTGATTCTCTGCTATGACATGCAGACTGATTCTCTGCTGACATGAAGCCAGATCGTCTGTTACGGGACCTCTCTGCTCTGCCTGTGTGCTAGGCCTAAATATATGCCAATGGACTGTTGCAGTGGTGGGTGACGTGAAGCCTCATTCTCTGCTATGACATGCAGACTGATTCTCTGCTGACATGAAGCCAGATTGTCTGTTACGGGACCTCTCTGCTCTGCCTGTGTGCTAGGCCTAAATATATGCCAATGGACTGTTGCAGTGGTGGGTGACGTGAAGCCTCATTCTCTGCTATGACATGCAGACTGATTCTCTGCTGTCATGAAGCCAGATTGTCTGTTACGGGACCTCTCTGCTCTGCCTGTGTGCTAGGCCTAAATATATGCCAATGGACTGTTGCAGTGGTGGGTGACGTGAAGCCTCATTCTCTGCTATGACATGCAGACTAATTCTCTGCTGACATGAAGACAGATTCTCTGTTACGGGACCTCTCTCCTCTGCCTGTGTGTGTGCTGGGCCTAAATATATGCCAATGGACTGTTGCAGTGGTGGCTGACGTGAAGCCTCATTCTCTGCTATGACATGCAGACTGATTCTCTGCTGACATGAAGCCAGATTCTCTGTTACGGGACCTCTCTCCTCTGCCTGTGTGTGTGCTGGGCCTAAATATATGCCAATGGACTGTTGCAGTGGTGGCTGACGTGAAGCCTCATTCTCTGCTATGACATGCAGACTGATTCTCTGCTGACATGAAGCCAGATTCTCTGTTACGGGACCTCTCTCCTCTGCCTGTGTGTGTGCTGGGCCTAAATATATGCCAATGGACTGTTGCAGTGGTGGCTGACGTGAAGCCTCATTCTCTGCTATGACATGCAGACTGATTCTCTGCTGACATGAAGCCAGATTCTCTGTTACGGGACCTCTCTCCTCTGCCTGTGTGTGTGCTGGGCCTAAATATATGCCAATGGACTGTTGCAGTGGTGGCTGACGTGAAGCCTCATTCTCTGCTATGACATGCAGACTGATTCTCTGCTGACATGAAGCCAGATTCTCTGTTACGGGACCTCTCTCCTCTGCCTGTGTGTGTGCTGGGCCTAAATATATGCCAATGGACTGTTGCAGTGGTGGCTGACGTGAAGCCTCATTCTCTGCTATGACATGCAGACTGATTCTCTGCTGACATGAAGCCAGATTCTCTGTTACGGGACCTCTCTCCTCTGCCTGTGTGTGTGCTGGGCCTAAATATATGCCAATGGACTGTTGCAGTGGTGGCTGACGTGAAGCCTCATTCTCTGCTATGACATGCAGACTGATTCTCTGCTGACATGAAGCCAGATTCTCTGTTACGGGACCTCTCTCCTCTGCCTGTGTGCTAGGCCTAAATATATGCCAATGGACTGTTGCAGTGGTGGCTGACGTGAAGCCTCATTCTCTGCTATGACATGCAGACTAATTCTCTGCTGACATGAAGACAGATTCTCTGTTACGGGACCTCTCTCCTCTGCCTGGGTGCCGGGGCCTAAATATCTGAGAATGGACTGTTCCAGTGGTGGGTGACGGGAAGCCAGATTCTCTGCTATGGAACCTCTCTCCAATTGATTTTGGTTAATTTTTATTTATTTAATTTTTATTTTAATTAATTTCCCTATCCACATTTGTTTGCAGGGGATTTACCTACATGTTGCTGCCTTTTGCAGCCCTCTAGCCCTTTCCTGGGCTGTTTTACAGCCGTTTTAGTGCCGAAAAGTTCGGGTCCCCATTGACTTCAATGGGGTTCGGGTTCGGGACGAAGTTCGGATCGGGTTCGGATCCCGAACCCGAACATTTCCGGGATGTTCGGCCGAACTTCTCGAACCCGAACATCCAGGTGTTCGCTCAACTCTATTAGGAACCCCATAAAAAGCTCTGCAACCAATTACCTTCAGAAGTCACATAATTAGTGAAATGATTTCCAACTGTGTGCAATCTAAGTGTCACATGATCTGTCATTACATATACACACCTTTTTTTTAAAGGCCCCAGAGGCTGCAACACCTAAGCAAGAGGCATCACTAACCAAACACTGCCATGAAGACCAAGGAAAGAAGAGCGGGACAATTATCCGCGATGTTTCATACCTGCTTGATAAGGTGGACGACATGGAAAACAGACTCAGGAGGAACAATTTGCGGCTCATAGGTGTTCCGGAAAAGTCTGAAGGCACAAATGCTATGCTGTTCTTAGAAAAATGGCTGACCGAAAATTTGGGACTGATACTTTATCCCCCATGTTTGCCATAGAGGGTGCTCACCGGGTGCCATTCAGAGCTCCTCCACCAGGGGGCCCTCCGAGACCACTTCTCCTTAAACTACTACACTTTCAGGACAGAGAAGCCATCTTGCGGAAAGCGAGAACTCATGAGGATCTCCTGATAGATGGCAACAGAGTGCTTATTTTCCCGGATTTTTCGGCTGAGGTGCAGAAAAGGAGAGCAAAATATGTAGAGGTGAAACGCCGGCTGAGAGAGAAGCAGCTAATGTACTCCATATTATACCCGGCCAAGCTGAGAGTTGTATCTGGTGGCAAAGTACATATCTTTGATACTCCCGCTGCGGCGGCTCAATGGCTGGAGTCTACACATCTGACGGCGAATCCTGAACCATCTACGGGCTGACTCCGTATTGCTGTGATCGCTTGTGGGGGTCCAATCGTCGTCCTTCGCTTCACAGTCTGGGAGGATAAGTATATCATGGACTTAATGTTTTCAGCCTGAAGAGTAGGGCAGAGACATTTAAGACTTTGTACTTAGTCTTTACCAGCTCAGGGTATTGCTCACTTGGGGACTTACTGGGATATGTTTTCTAAATTGCTATTGAACTCTGTTATATTGTAGGGGATGCGTGCTACTTATTGATTTTCTATTAGGCTGGGAGGGAGACAAGCTGTAGTTAGAATTACTGAATTTAGCATGTACTTACCAATAGCTGCACTGTTTTCTCCACTCACGTTGCCCACGATAGCTGGGTATTGTTTTTACTTACTTGTTCTAATCCCTGTGTTATTAAGAGGTATGTGTTTACACTGTGATGTTATCTTTGTTAGTTTTGGGGAACCGCACCAGCACATTCTGCTGGTGCTACATTCAATGCCAGATGGGATGCTCTGGGTATCTGTTACTTAGCTCTTTTGCAATTTTCTAATGGGGGTTAATGTAATAGCGTGGAACGTCAGGGGTCTGGGCGATGCCTCTAAAAGATACGCAGTGTTCAATTCAATGAGACAGTTTCAGCCTGCTATTTTTTGTCTTTCAGAAACTCACTTGACCAAAGACACAATGGCAATGTTGAAAGGGGCGTGGATAGGCCAAGCGTACCATTCTGTGTATTCCGGCCACGCCAGAGGGGTTAGTGTGCTAATACATAAGCAGATCCCATTTCGGTGCATTAAATCTAGTATTGATGTACATGGTAGGTTTATATGTCTGAAATGTGTGATCAATCAAGTCACGATGCTGCTGATAGCAGTGTACATTCCCCCTCCATATACGGATGAGGTCTTGAGGCAAATATTGTCATTCTTGGGGGCATCGCCGAATACTCCTGCCCTTGTATTGGGAGACTTTAATATGGTATTAGATTATACCCTGGATAGGCATAGGGGGAACTGTGATCCTAGGAGACCAAGGCCTTCTAATATGGCCAAATTACTTGCAGAGTCAGGGTTAAGTGATATCTATACGTAATCCTGATACCAGGCATTTCTCTTGCTACTCAAGTTCCCATAATTCGCTGTCTCGCATAGACTTAGCGTTAGGTACACACTCTCTGTTGGAGCGTGTGCAACAGGTGGAGTATATGCCTAGAAGCCTTTCCGATCATTCTTCTATCAGAGTAGAGTTGAGCCTGGACCCTCACGCTGTTAAAACCAGAGTTTTATGGAGGCTTAACCCCTTTTGGATTACTCTGCTGGGGTATGATGGGGGATTGCTTGTGGAAATGCAGAAATTTATGTCGGTGAATACCGGCTCAACGTCCGCGGGGGGGTAATGGAGACAATGGGCTTTGGACCTAAGTTCTTGTCTTGGGTTAGACTATTGTATGACTAACCTCGAGCATGGGTGCACGTTAATGGGCAGTTGTCAGAGCCGTTCGCCTTTGAGAGGGGTACGAGGCCATTGCCATCGCTTTTTGCGTTAGCCATAGAGCCCCTATCTCAACTGATACGCGATGACCCTCAGGTGACCGGTCTCCGTTATGGCACCATAGAGGGAAAAATAGCACTTTATGTCGACGATATGTTACTCTTTTTGGAAAATATCTCCCACTCAATACCGTATGTAATGAAGCTGATAGAAACTTTTGGCTCCTATTCAGGCCTTGCTATAAATTGGGATAAGTCGGTTGGGCTCCTCATTGACCCCATATCAAGGGCAGTACGGGACAGGATAACTCCCTTACACCTAGATACTTCCTTCAAATACTTAGGGATAATAGTCTCTTATAGAGTACAGGAGTATATTGAATTGAATCTACTCCTGTTAATAGATAAAAGTATACAGAAAGTGAACAGCTGGTGTAAGCTACCGTTTTCACTTATTGATAGAGCCAACTTGGTAAAAATGATACTCATGCCCCAGTTTTTTTTTATATGCACTACATAATAGCCCGATTTGGATTCCAATGAAATATTTTTACAAAATTCAAGACTTATTCAGATCTCTGATCTGGAATAAAAAATCCCCTAGAATTAGACTTAACATAGAAATAAATATAATGGGGGCTAGCAATACCTAATCCTTGGCCATATTTCCTGGCTTCACAAGCTCAGCAATTTCAATCCTGGGGGGAACCTTGGTGTCTTATCTCTTGGGAGGTAAACCACCGACCTATACTTTGGAACTCAGCAAAGACACACGTCCGCCAGATATTATTCTTAGCGTCACGTTATTTCACAAAGTGTGGCAAAAAGTGAAAGAAATTACAGGAGCATCGGGGTGTACCATGGTCACTCCTCTTTGGGATCATAATGATCTGCCGGAGGTAAAGAAGTTTGTGGATTTTGGGATATGGAAGGATAAGGGGATACTTTGGTTATCACAACTGTATGTTAATGTAATCTTTAAGAGTTATGATCATAAAAGCAGAATTTAACGTAGCTAACGCTAACTTCTATCAGTACCTACAATTGCGTCATGCTTTGGTGGTCCAAGGAAAAGTGAAGGATCTCACGATAAAGATATCATTAATAGCCGATCAGGTTAGAAAAGGTGGAGATACTAAAGGGGTGATATCAGCATTCTATAAGATTCTGCTTTCGTTTTATCAAGACTTTCCCATTGAAGGTAAAAGATAAGTGGAGTGCAGATCTGGGGCCTCTGTCCGACTCCCAGTGGTAAGAGGTGTTAGAGAAGGACCCTATGCTTTCATTATGTGAACCACGAAGAATGTTGCAATTGTACCTAATACACAGAGTTTATAGAACACCCATGTTCCTTCACAAGTTGGCCCTGCGAGCTACGTCCCAGTGCCCGAAATGTGCTGTTCCAGATGCACACATTATGCATATGCTTTGGGAGTGCACGGAGTTGGGCCCCTTCTGGAGGGATGTTTTAGACGTTATCTATAAAGTCTATAAGGTTAGACTTTCAGCCGATCCTTTTATATGTGTATTGGGTCTCTTACAGGATGATTCTGTAGAGGGCACAACTATAGGTATTAGCCGAATATTGTATAATGCCAGAAAAATGATAGCCAAATATTGGATAAGCACTGATGTGCCTACCAAGTGGGAATTTATTGCTCGCATGAACGTGATCATTGAAATGGAAAGGGGAGTGTATATCAAAAGGGGTACCTTCAACCGCGTATACCGTCTGGGCGACTTCTGCTTACCAACATGAGGAGGAATATTCTGGGATAGAGAATGAAGAAAATATAGCCGTCATTGGTGCTGGTATATTGTTCTATGCACTGGTATTGAATGTTGGAGAGGCGAGAGGGTAGCGGAATTTACTAGATCTGGTTTGGGGGGGGGGGGGGGGGATTGTAATGCTTTTATCTATGTACATGTGACATTTTTCATTTCTGTGCCTCTTGGATTGGATTCAATTTGGAATCTTTGGACATGTACATTAATACTGTTGTATTTTTGTTATGTATGTCTATTGTACACAAATAATAAAAAAGATTTGATAAAAAAAAAAGAGAGGCAGCACAGAGACCTAAGGTAACCCTGGAGGAGCTGCAGAGTTCCACAGCAGAGACTGGAGTATCTGTACATAGGATGACAATAAGCCGTAAGCTCCATAGAGTTGGGTTTTATTTTATGGCAGAGTGGCCAGAAGAAAGCCATTACTTTCAGCTAAAAATGGCACGTTGTGAGTTTGCGAAAAGGCATGTGGGAGACTCCCAAAATGTATGGAGGAAGGTGCTCTGGTCTGATAAGACTAAAATTGAACTTTTCGGCCATCAAACTCTGGTGCAAACCCAACACATCACATCACCCAAAGAACACCATCCCCACAGTGAGACATGGTGGTGGCAGCATCATGCTGTGGGGCTAGGACTGGGAAACTGGTCAGAGTTGAGGGAAAGATGGATGGTGCTAAATACAGGGATATTCTTGAGCAAAACCTGTACCACTCTGTGCGTGATCTGAGGCTAGGACGGAGGTTCACCTTCCAGCAGGACAATGACCCCAAACACACTGCTAAAGCAACACTTGACTGGTTTATGGGGAAACATGTAAATGTGTTGGAATGGCCGAGTCACAGCCCGGATCTCAATCCAATAGAAAATCTGTCGTCAGTCTTAAAGATTGCTGTTCACAAGCGCAAACGATCCAACTTGAAGGAGCTGGAGCAGTTATACAACGAGGAATGGGCAAAGATCCCAGTGGTAACATGTGACCAGCTCATAGAGACTTATCCAAAGCGACTTGGAGCTGTGATTGCCGCAAAAGGTGGCTCTACAAAGTATTGACTTTAGGGTGGTGAATAGTTATGCACCCTGTCTTTTTCTGTTATTTTGTCCTATTTGTTGTTTGGTTCACAATAAGAAAAACAAACATCTTCAAAGTTGTGGGCATGTTCTGCAAATTAAATGATGCAAATCCTCAAACAATCCATGTTAATTCCAGGTTGTGAGCTACCAAAACACAAAAAAATGTAAGGGGGTGAATACTTTTGCAAGGCACTGTAAGTAACAAAAGTTTCAAATACTGATTAAAGTAAGTAAAAATCACTTAGCCATCCTGACAATGGGGAAGCCTCCGTTGACCATTTCCCTGGAACACGGTTGACACCCCATAGTAATACATGAGGGAGTGTCACAGGACATCAGTGCAGCTTAAAACTTTGTTACATGGATATAAGTTTATAACTTGTATCCCCTCCTCTTCAGGATGTCCATTGTGCAGAACGCTTGTCTCTGAAGTAATCGCTTGGGAATGCGACCTGTACTTGGACACAGAACTACCACGCTCACTACATTAAAAGGAATATCACTACATTAAAAGTTAACAATTAAAGTGAAAGAAGCAATTATAGTAACCAAAAATACCCTTGATACACTGTTTCTGTTGGCACAGCAGGCTGTCAGTATAAGTATCTGTGTCTGGTATTGTTGGTCATCCCATCAAGGGTAAAGTCCTGAAGGAGTGAGTAATAGTTCAACCAATCGTCCTACAGCATTGATCAGGAGGAAGCAAAGAAACCGATAAAGCAGATTCTAATCACCCTTATCCATAACTGTTTAACAAGTTGAAGCATCGCCCTCAACCACATCCATGTTTCCCAACTTATCCTAATGTTTCTTTTGCCTATTTTATCTGCATACCTTAAAGTTTCAGCCCCCAGTGTGGATGCTATAAAATCCAACCCACCCCACCCCACCCACCTTTACATGCAATTCACAGTATTTGTGGCATAGGTTACCTAAAGCAGCTGTTCCCAGGTGCAATTTCAACCTCTGGACCTTATATACTGCACACCGCACTATTACTGCACTGGAAGAAACCTTATGCTGACACGGCACATTCCATTAACGTCTGAACCCACATCTAGTGTGTGTGGGGACCTTCCTTGGTTCCTTCCTTCACTCTCCCTTGACAGCAGATAAAGGGGGAGAGAAGGATAAGGCAATTGGACTTCAACTGTTGGATCCTTTTGTTTTGAGAGAGATAAATGACTGCCAGACACTGCTTTCTCCCCTCCCATTGTTCACATGGACATCGGGTCATGGCTAGCATGCATGTTTGTGGGAGGGAGCAGTGTTTAGCTGACAGATATGTATGGCCGGCCTTACAGTTGTGTCACAGACCCTGTATAATGCACACAATGATATCCTACCACAGGACTGGACAATAACACATCACGGCAGATAACAAGCACAGTGATGTCACAGCACAGGGATAATAAGCCCAGTGATGTCACAGCACAGAGATAATAAGCAGACTGATGTCACAGCACAGGGATAATAAGAACAGTGATGTCACAGTAAGAAATATAAGCACAGTGATGACAGCACATACTGTACATAATAAGCACAGTGATGTCACATCACAGAAATAAAACCACAGTGATGTCACAGTACAGAGATAATAAGCACTCTGATGTCACAGCGCAGAGATAATAGGCCCAGTGATGTCACAGCACAGGGATAATAAACACTCTGATGTCACAGCACAGAGATAATAAACACTCTGATGTCACAGCACAGAGATAATAGGCCCAGTGATGTCACAGCACAGGGATAATAAACACTCTGATGTCACAGCACAGAGATAATAGGCCCAGTGATGTCACAGCACAGGGATAATAAACACTCTGATGTCACAGCACAGAGATAATAAACACTCTGATGTCACAGCACAGAGATAATAGGCCCAGTGATGTCACAGCACAGGGATAATAAACACTCTGATGTCATAGCACAGTGATAATATGCCCAGTGATGTCACAGCACAGGGATAATAAGCACACTGATGTCATAGCACAGTGATAAAAACCACAGTGATGTCACAGCACAGAGATAATCAACACTCTGATGTCACAGCACAGAGATAATATGTCCAGTGATGTCACAGCACAGTGATAATAAACACAGTGATGTCACAGCACAGGGATAATAAACAATCTGATGTCACAGCACAGAGATAATCAGCACTCTGATGTCACAGCACTGGGATAATAAGCACACTGATGTCACAGCACAGGGATAATAAGCACTCTGATGTCATAGCACAGTGATAATATGCCCAGTGATGTCACAGCACAGAGATAATCAGCACTGTGATGTCACAGCACAGGGATAATAAGCTCAGTACAGGGGTAGCGACCAAAGTGAAGTCAGAAGTAATAGTTACAGTGATGTCACAGCACGTAGATGATAAGCAGTGAAATCATAGGAAAGTGTTATTGTACACAGTGCTGTTGTAATGTACTGCCCAGCTGTGTAGTGTGGTGCAGATGAATTCACAGCAAGGAAAATAGTGCTGACACAGTCTCTGCAGTTAAGGGGGTTGGCCACTTTCTGACTACTGTTGACCAATGTGTATGATGACTATATAGTACTTACTGATATAGCCTTTGTTGATATTCTGTGCCATTTGCTATATTTCATAAGCCATGCCCCTTTCTTTGGCAAACAGTTCTTCTGTGCTGTCCACGTAGAGGTCTTGTCCATAAAATGGCTGCTGATGGAGGGTCATGTAACACATCACTCTGCCTCCTCTATTTAAAAACACTGCACCTGCACTAAACCAACTGCACCAAAACTGCCAGTGCAGATAGAAGGTGCAGTGTATTTGAATTAAGAAGATTTGACCCTCCATCAGCAGCCATCTGATGGAGAGGACCTCCTCGAGGACAGCACAGAAGACTTGGCCAACAAAGGGGCATACCTCATGAAATATAGGCAATGGCAGAGACTTTAAACAAAGACCATATAAGTAAGTGCCATATAGTCATCCTACAAACATATTGATGAACAATAACCAGCAAGTGGCTAACCCCTTTAAGGGCAAATATACTGTTAACAATAGTAATTAGACATGGTGTCACCAACTATTTGGAGCTACGCAGTTATCTTCTCTAAGAAGAGACATAGATAGACATTTATTAAACACTTTACACCATTATTATGGGGTAAAAAAAGTCAGAAATTATGGTGTACCATAATTTACAACTTTTTAAGCTTCTTGGGACTTTTCCAAAGTGCCAAGAAAATTGCAGTGGTTTTACCGCTAAAACTTATGGTGGCCATACACCTAAGACAGAAGTTGGATGGTGGTTGAACAGCAGTTGAACAAACCATGAACTGATCATTTGTTTTGCAGATACGGCCAAACACATTTTAGCCTATATTGACCTTTACAGTTGCACAAACTGCCCATACACATTCAATGATATGGACTATGGACTTAAGAATCTTGATCTTTCTCGAACGTTCGTTCAAAGAAAGATCTGTCGCTCACTAACGAATATTAAACACAACTGACTTGTTTTCAAACGGTAATAGTCTATCAAAGCTTGGGTAAAATGAACGTTCGTTGTTAAATTTCACCAGACAAGCTCTTCGGTTGAAATTATACACATTGTTCTAAACTTTATCAAAAAGGATCACCTCCACTCTCTAGGTATGGAAGCCTGTGTGGATTGAAACACCTCCTTGAAACACCTCCACATAGGCTTCCATACCTAGAGAGTGTGTTGTCATACAAGAAGTTTCACGGAGGACACTTGCAGGCTATACCTATGCATTTTAGCTGACATGTACGAGGTAAGCTTGGCAGCTCAGTTCCCTCAACCCATCAAGACCTACAGCAGAGTGGGACACTGAACGGACTGGATGAATAAGACAAGTGACTACTTGCAGGTACTTTAGAGCAGTGTTTCCCAACCAGTGTGCCTCCAGCTGTTGCAAAACTACAACTCCCAGCATGCCCTCCCAGCCAAAGGCTGTCCGGGCATGCTGGGAGTTGTAGTTTTGCAACTGCTGGAGGCACACTGGTTGGGAAACACTGCTTTAGAGAAGCTCTGTACCTATTTTAATGTATATTATATAAGCGATATAGGAATGAGCACAGCAGCACTGATTTATAAGGGGCATATTTTACAGCATCAAGAGGCATTATACTCCATTGCATACATTTGAAGAATAGGGCTGCTATAGTTTTCTTATAGCACGCTAGCGCAGATACTTTTTTATATACGTGATTGTGGTCTCTAATGTTTCTTCTTCTCCTAGGAGAATTTGGCTCCATAGGAACTATGTTGTATAGGCCTGCGTACAAATCAAATAGGATACTGAAGGAGATCTGCTGGCAGGTATCCATTAGCTTCCGCTCTGCAGATGGAGGATTGTTGAAGTGTTTGTACTATACTTCTGTTGGTTTAGTTAATTAACAGATATGTGGAAATAGCTAATTTACAGGCAACATCTCATGAAGCCGCATACTCATCTTCTAAAATACTTTTTTTTGCTGCTGTTATAATTCTGATCACCCACAGGCTACTTTTTCTCAGCCCAGAAAATTGCTCAAAGGGATTCTCTGTTTTGGACAACTTAGAAGGGACCTTAGACAATAAGCAGCGCACCTAATCCCAGTGATCAGCTGTAATCTGTGGGGAAACCAGGCAGTAAATGTTCCATTTCCCTGCAGTGCCACCACAGGAGAAATTAGGCATTGCACTATGCCCATTCAATCCTGTGAATTCAGGACAGGACAGATCCTCCAGAGCAAAAGACCACTTGTGGTGGTAAGGATCCTGAACAAAGGTTCCCCCCTGATAGGGTGTATAAAGTAGGTTGTCTAAAATAGAGAACCCCTTTAATATAAAGTGTTAACAGTTGGATCTGGACACACACTAGAATGAAACTCACCATAGGCTATCTAGTGCAGTGTTTCTGAATGTTGCTAAGCCAAGTACCCTCACTCTAATAATAATAATAAGTACACATAATCAATGTACCCCAAGGCTATGATCACACGTTATGCTGCACCAATTAAAGGCACAGCAAAAGGACAGTTAGAGTACCCTCTAGTGACACGGTGTGTAGCTTCCCGCCACCCCCACCCCAGGACCAGAGACAAAATTGGATGTGATCACATTAAAGGTCCATGACATGGAGACTATATTAGTTCTACATTTCCATCTTCATTATAAATGTCAGCTTACTGACGCTTCCTACCATCAAAAGTTGAATTTTTAAAACCCTTAAGCAGGTTACAGCAGAAAATGATGTTCTGCTGTATAAACAATTAATAGTTAGATGTTCTCTTATGTTACAGCAATTCAGAGGAAATATTAAAAGGAGCAGCTTTGCTTGATAGACATTGTAAAGTCACTGTTGAAAATGAAGTTCCTAGCTGTCGGTGGGAAAGCATGTGTGTAGCAGGCTACACGAATACCAAAATGCACCGTATTCCTCATCTTGTTTTCTGCTTACTGCATTGCATGTGCTATACATCTTCATTATATGGCTCTTATATAGATATACAGTAGGAAATGGTACAAGCTTTTCATTGGTTCAGTAATCACGAAAGGGAATCAGATCAGCAAATCACAAAGAGGAGGCTGGGGTCTATATCTCAAGAGCTCAGAGCCAGGAGCATCCTGCATCCTAAGTAATAACAAGGCTGCGGTGGAGACGGTGACTCCTGCACTGTCAGGGTTATACACTATCTGCCTAGCAATAGCAACCTCTCCACATTCACACTTGTCTTCTACATAGCCGATCAGCCTCATGTAGCCTGGAAACTGCTTCTGCTTTCTTTTTTTCCTGGGCATCCTGAAGGCTGCACCTACTTATAGTCCATAGCCTAAATCTGCATCAACACTTCTTCATTTCTGTCCACCAGGACAAAGATCTCACTCTGCATTAGACCTCCTCTGTTCAAACCTGATCTTATCTTTGAAGTTTTTGGGGTCGCTGCTTTCCATTTGTAAGACTGTCCCGTAAACCCACATCTTCAGGCGGCTCCTTGGACATTGGACACACTTACTCATTGTTCCTTGACTGCATTGTCATTTGGAAGCAACTGCATGAAGATGATGTCTTGCACTGAGCTGATCACTATGTGTCTGCTATCTCCCAAACAATTCCAGAAGGACAAACCCATTGAAGCCCCTCCACAACTCATCATAGACCAGGACCTGTCCATATTCAGAGATGTAAGTGTCCTCCTATGTTTGTATGTGCTTGTCATATAGAGTGCATGCTTCATCAATGATGGCACTTGGCTTGTATTAGGTATTATACACTTACAGTATATACATTATGCACTTGTATTAGCTGCAACATAGATAGATCGACTATACAATATGCAGGCATGGAGATGACCAACATTCAATTCCACTTTGGCAGTGCAGGGGTTAACCCCCTCTTGCCAGCTGCCGGCGCACCCCCTTCTGCTGATATTACTGTGAGATAATTACCTTCTGCTTATAGCACTGCCCTGTTTCGCCGTAATGGCTGCTAATTTAGAAATGTGTAGTGATATCGAGCTACATAATCACTGCAGAATTATGTTATATATATAGAAAATGTATATTTCATTAACATGGAAAAACAGAAAAAAAAATGGTCCCTCGATAAAATTTATGAAATAGTTTATTACGATATTTACGTGGCACCAACATTTGTCCATATCGATCCCTGTCTAATGTGAAGCTCATGTCCTAATTTTAATAAATGAGGCGCCATACACAGTTTACACAGATCTAGGTTGAACTGGAGTTAACCTAATGTCCTCATTCCCTTACAATATACGGGAGTCCAGGAAGCTGAGATAGAAGGAGTTGTATGATGGGGTCTTCACATGGTAGAATTACCTTAGTAGTTTTCTTTCCTTGACTAAATAGTGGCAGTGGAGATTCCCACTACTTTTGACTCCTTGATCTTACAGGTCCTTTCTACTGTTATTAAGGGTAAGAAAACCAAGTCATCACTGTGTTCCTTCCATGGCATACCTAGGTTTTAGATTGTGAATCTAGGAAAAGATTGTTTGCTGCCCTCACCTGGTGCCATGGCACATACCTACCCTCCCCCAAGTTATGCCATTAAGTATCTCTACAGTCAGACCCTTCTAAACAGCTGTCCCTATCTTCTTGAATCTTGGTCAACATTAATTACAGTCTTACTAGACTTGTGAAGTTAAGATGCAATCATCTTGGTTGGTCTGATCTTTACACCTTCTCAATGCTCAATGATATACATATCAAGACAACTGTCCAAACCAAGAAGATTTTGTAGCCAAAGTAAAATTTTACTTTACAAATCGATGCTGTTTTAAGCCAACGTGGTCCAACTTGTCAGATAACATAATCCTCATCATCATAATGGAGGTGACTGTATTCATTGTGTTAATTTATGACCAGACTGGTCCCTGCCCAGAGAAGCTTTTAATCATAACCACTGTGTCTTCCATAATGTATTGTACAGCAAATCTCAGCTTTACCATGTACCCTATATGCACTAAACTATTAAGGTTGGAATAGACCTACAGATATTTTTCCTCCTGATAAGATTTCTCTAAAATACCTAATAACACTATAAGTACTAAGATATGTGTTACTTTTTGCATTGCCTCACATGGGATATCTTCAGATTATCGAGACAGAATAATTCTTCGGCTACTCCAGTTAGTTTTTAAACTAGTGGAGCCTATTTGAGAAACCTTTAGGCAGGAAGATTGACACTCTGGTCTCTAAACCATCCTCAGCATCTATAGTTACCTCCAGCTGTGGTACTCCTGGGGACACCCATTTAAAAGCTGACGATTAGAACATTGACTTTCAGTCATACAAGAGACTCATATTAGAGATACCAATTAATTTCCCATCTGAGAACCTTCCCATTATTCTGCAAATCAATATTGTTATACATTTGTAATTTATGTATATAATATTTCAAATGAAAAGACCCAAAAACCACTACAGTGTTTATGGGGGAGGTATAGACTCACTGTCACCGGAACAAAAAAAACTAAAAGGTTAAAAAATCAAACCAATCAACAAATAAAAAAATAATATAAAGGATAATTCAAGCCATGTCTTCCAATGTTATGGGTCATGTTTGTCTCGTAAAAAAAAATGAGATCAAATAACTTATAGGATATTCTGAATCAATGCAGTGGAACCCTTTAATGGGTTTTTCAGGCTTTTGATATTGATGGCCGAGCCTCAGGATAAGTCATCAATATTCAATCGGTAGAGGTCAGATATCTGGCACCCCCACCGATCAGCTGTTCCCTGGAGCCAGCAGTACCAAAACTAACACTTTAAAATTTCAACTGAACCAGAAGCGGAAGGGAACAGCTGATCGGTGAGGAAGCCAAATGTCGGCCCCCCAATGATCAGATATTGATGACTTATACTGAGGAATACCAGAATACCCCTTTAAGTAGAGCCTCCATTAATAAGCTAAAATAGAGAATAGATATAGAGAGAAGGACCCGTCATGTTCTTGCTTTGCGTGAACAGCACTTTGATTTCAGTGGATACCATGTAGGTCTGCAGCTAGATTGGACACTTTCTGTCAGGTTCCCCAAATGACTACAGCTGTCTACTGCTAGTGGCAGGACACCTTGTGATCATCCTGTAACAAACAAGCATTGTCCAAAATGAGAGAGAGATATGAAGCATTTCTTGCACATCGCCATATTGAGTGCAGGAGCTGTCATTTATAAGAATGATATACTGGCCATACTACTTAGATAGCTGTTGGCTATAGCTATTTCTCTCAACCATACCATGCACATGCAATCAGCTTATCTCAACTTGCATATTGTTCAGTTGGAAGTGGGGAATAAGCTGTTTCCGGACACCCTGCTGGTGTCCCATTAGAAGAATGGATTAGGAATGTTAAAATTCAACAATAATTTTCTCAATATCTACAGTCAGTGGAGCATTGGCAGACCCCCAATATACATTAGATGGATGGCCAGTCACGTTAAAATAGGTGCGTTCTGCCAAAGTTCATCTATTGACTTTCCCTTGCCTTGTTAAAGGGCAACTGTGTAATCAACGAAGTTCACAGCTCTGGTAATGGAGATGCTGATTTCCATATTGTCACTGGGGAAGGGAGAGGGTTGGATGACATCTGCATTGGTTGCTGACACATAGCAATGTCACAATCTATAGAACCGTATGTGCAGCTGATTGCAGGTGCTAAATGGGATCAGTCTGAGGTCTTGGTGAAACCAGACTGAGCTACAAGATTGCCACAAATAAGTTAATCCTAGCCAGGTTTTATTTCAGTTTTTTTCTTTTACTTGGTGATATTGATATTCTTCTGTTTTGTTCTGGCGGCTGCCGATATTTGTGACATGAGGAAGTCCAGCCATGTAGGTCATCACCTCTGAATAAGTTTCTTGGAAACTGATGGTGAGTTCTTCAGGTCGACAGTTTTGCCATTAGTTTCCAAATCTAAAAGTGACAACCAATATGATCCTTTGATTGTACACACAGGCCACAGTCTCAAATTTCCCCCAACTAAATTCAATACTTGCCAACTTTTAGTAGTAAGTAGTAAGACAGGTGCACAAGGTCCACAAAGCACACTGGCAAATTTTTGTGGCATGGACATGCTACTTTTTCATAGGTCCCCATACCCCCTCAGAAACTCATCACGCCCTTTCAGAGTATGTACGGGCACCAGTGCCTGGATATAATGATTCAGCATCCCAGTGCCACACACAGTTAGAGTGGGAGAAAGCAGCCCTCCATGAGCTGCATTGGAAATTTGCTATCTCCTCCAAGAGGTTCTTCTGGGAACCCAACAGACAAGTATGGCTAATTCATAAACCATGACTAGTCTAAACACCCACTTTCTGAAAAGCAGCTTTTCAAAGACTCTTACCTAGCTTAGTCCTTCCCTCACCCTAAAGCTGACCTTACACATCAGATTTATAACAGCTGATCGATAAACCATCTAATGTAAATGGGGATCTCTTGACTCTCCCCGATAGCTGATGTCAGGGAAAAGAAGGGTTAGGCATTTTGCATTTCAACATGCCTGATCCTTTCATTCTTATGGGAAATATAAGCCACTGCCAGAAGAATTTGACAGCAGGTTATTCCCCTTCCCGATTGAAAAATCATGTACACTGGGCAGTCCAGAGTATATATGTATAAGGAGGAATAGCTGTCGGACAATAGCTGTGTTTGTGTAAGTCCACCTTAACAGTCCCACAGGCAAAGCACTTAACGCCAGCAGCTTGTTTTCAATGGAAAATCTGGCCTTACATGGTGTCTTTGTAAAGTGGTCTTGTCCTCGCTGCAGATATTTTTGTTATGTTTAGACCCTTTTAAGTGCAGCTGATGCCACCAACGTTCTGCTCATCCATTTATTATAAACCTGCAAGTTAGTATGCTTCCTGGAGGCATTTTGGATTCTACTTTTCAAGCACTGGAGACAATAAAACCAATGTATTTAACTTTATTGCTTAGCTTCATCCTGTGGGAACAAACTCGAAGCACAGTGTTTGTTTTCTGAGCAGACAAATGCATCCCAAATTGCAGTCATCCATTATTTAATGGAATCACTTTATTTTTCTGACTGTAAGACTCACTGAGAAGTTATGTTATATGATGCCACTGTCCATGAAAATGATAAGACCCCATGGCAAAAGGTAGAACTGCCCCCCTTCTCCAAAAAAGACATGTAATATAACAGATGCACACTCCCTGTTCAGCCATTTATGTAAGAAGAAATGCTTATAGCAATGCCAACCTTGTGCCTATATACACAACCCAAGAGTGATTGAGCAGCAGAAAAAAAGAAGGGTGGAAGAAGGATACAGTTGGGCACTTCCTGCAATCCTGCAATCAAGGGGAAGAGCCTAAAGAAAATTCTGAGGCTTGGGTAGTGCCGATAAATTCTTTGAATCACCACAGATGGATGGACTTCAAGTGTAACAGAGGGTGGTGGCAGGGGAAAAGTTCAAGTGTAACAGAGGGCAGTGGTAGGTGAAAAGTTCAAGTGTAACAAAAGGTGGTGGCAGGGGAAAACTTCAAGTGTAACAGAAGGTGGTGGCAAGGGAAAACTTCAAGTGTAAAAGAGAGCGGAGGCAGAGGAAAACTTCAAGTGTAACAGAGGGTGGTTTCAGGGGAAAACTTCAAGTGTAATAGAGGGCGGTGGCAAGGAAAAACCTCAAGTGTAACAGAGGACGGTGTTAGAGAAAACTTCAAGAGTAACATAGCGTGGTGGTAGGGGAAAAGTTCAAGTGTAAAAGAGGACTCTAGGAAGGGAAAACTTCAAGGGTAACAGAAGGTGGTAGCAGGGGAAAACTTCAAGTATAACAGAAGGTGGTGGCAGAGGAAAACTTCAAGTGTATCAGAGGGCAGTGGTAGGGGAAAACTTCAAGTGTAACAGAGGGCTCTGTCAAGGGAAAACTTCAAGTGTAACAGAGGGGAGTGGCAAGGAAAAACCTCAAGTGTAACAGAAGGTGTTGGCAGGGGAAAAATTAAAGTGTAGCATAGGGTAGTTGCAGGGGAAAACTTCAAGTGTAACAGAGGGTGGTGGCAGAGAAAAAACTTCAAGTATAACAGAAGATTGTGGCAGGGGAAAACTTCAAGTGCAACAGAGGAGGGGGGGGACTTCAAGTGTAAAAGAGGGCTCTGGCAAAGGAAAACATTAAATGTAACAGATGGTGATGGCAGGGAAAAACTTCAAGTGTAACAGAAGGTGGTGGCAAGGGTAAACTTCAAGTGTAAAAGAGGGTGGAGGCAAAGGAAAAATTCAAGTGTAACATAGGGTGGTTGCAGGGGAAAAATTCAAGTGTAACAGAGGGCGGTGGCAGGGAAAAACTTCAAGCGTAACAGAGGGCGGTGGTAAGGGAAAATTTCAAGTGTAACAGAAGGTGGTAGCAGAGGAAAACTTCAAGTGTAACAGAGGGCAGTGACAGGGGAAAACTTCAAGTGTAACAGAGGGCAGTGATAGGGAAAAACTTCAAGTGTAACAGAGGGCAGTGATAGGGGAAAACTTCAAGTGTAACAGAGGGCAGTGACAGGGGAAAACTTCAAGTGTAACAGAGAAGGGTGGTAGGGGAAAACTTCAAGTGTAACAGAGGGCGGTGGCAGGGGAAAATTTCGAGTGTAACAGAGGGCGATGGTAAGGGAAAAACTCATGTGTAACAGAGTACAGTGGTAAGGGAAAAGTTCAAGTGTAAAAGAGGGCTCTGGCAAGGGAAAACGTCAAGTGTAACAGATGGTGATGGCAGGGGAAAACTTCAAGTGTAACAGTAGGCAGTGGTTGGTGAAAACGTCATCTGTAACAGAGGGCGATGGTAGGGGAAATGTTCAAGTGTAAAAGAGGGCTCTGGCAAGGGAAAACTTCAAGTGTAACAGAAGGCGGTGACAGGGGAAAACTTCAAGTGTATCAGAGAGCAGTGGTAGGGGAAAACTTCAAGTGTATCAGAGGGCTCTGGCAAGGGGAAAACTCATAAGGTCTGCTTCCACTATCAACACCCTGAATAAGACAACAGCCATTTTCCTTTTTTTGGCCCTATCAGGCAGAACTTTGAAAACAATGTCTATTAACTCATTATTTTTCATGTAGTGTCAATGTCAGTATGTAATATATTCTATCAAATCGTTGGTTCGATGGGCAGACCAATAGTGGGGTAACACAGTATTGGCCGAATGGAGATTTAGGGTACAGTCATACCTTTTTAGTCTGTGGTGCATCTGAATATTGTTTGCCACAAACAGGAACTATTGATTACTGTCGTCTCCTAGAACCAGACCGAAATACAGTAAATTGATCAGGCCACTTTGTGAAATGCTAGCATACCGTGCAAAAAGCAAGGAACGGAGTGCAGATTTCCATAGATATATATATTTTTATATTTAATTTATTTATTCATTTTCAGAAACATCATATAAAAAAGAGTAATCATCTCATCAATTTAACCCCCCCCCCCCCCCCATTCCCTCCCCTGAACCCGACTCCTGAGGAGAGAGAGAGAAAGAGAAAACTAAAAAATTTATTGCTCTTTTTTTTAAAAACAGACTTCTATTTTATTAAACCGATTTATAATCAAACAGCTATATTATTAAGCCATTGATTCTAGATTTGACGGAAGTGGTCCTTCATCCCCCTATTATAGTATATCCATTTTTATTTCTATCATATTGTTCACTGATTTCTCCATTCCATCATAGAAGGTAGATCTTTTTCACTCCATTTTCTCTAAATGGGCAACCTTGCCTGAAATAGCAGCTTAAAGAGTGCTTGCCTGTCAACTTTCAGCAACCCCAAGTGTATTGAACCCCCCAATATACAAGCCACCGGATCACTATATAATTGTACTCCTAGGACTTTATTAATGAAAGCCGCTATCTCTAACCAATACCTAAACAATTTTGGACACCTCCAGATTAAATGAACTAAACCTGCCTGTTCCTCGCCACATCTGGAGCATTCATCTGAATGTTTCAAACCCATTTTTCTTTTATAATAAGGGTGAACGATATAACCTATGAATAAGATAGAACTGAGAAACCCGGTGTGAGGCCCTTAATAAGACCAATGGCCTATTCCTCAGTACATCTTCCCACTTATCATCCGATAATCCATCAATATCTTTTTTCCATTTCTCTTTGGCTGCTATTTTGTTTTTTGTTTGTATAACCCTTATTATCATTTTATATCTCCTTATATCCTTTACCTTTTCTATTCTCAGATTTCCTTAGATATTAGACTAAACCCGTCTGTGGTCTTGTATTACCGTATATAATGAAACCGCTTGAAATTGAACACTGTCTTATCTTTGCAGATATTCAGGAGAGCAGACAAAAATGGTGAGTAATAAATGTATATGAAATTATTATTCACCGTTTCCGTAATAACTCATATGTTCCTTTTTACAATATTATTATTATTATTATTTGTCAGAAAATGTCCTGCCAAACCTGACAAGATCTGGTCCTTTTGGCTGGAAAATGAAAGTGACAGATAATATAGGGTGTGACACATTCTCCATTAGGCCTCTTGCACACGAACGTATGCGCCCCATGGCTGTGCTGCGGCCCGCAAATTGCGGGCCGCAATGCACGACCACCAACTGTGGGGCAGCCACAGCGGATCCGGGACCCCTTTACTTTAATGGGTCCACGATCCGCCCATTCTGCAAAAAGATAGGACAGTAGTGCTTCCGTAGGGTTCCATTCTGTGCTTCCATTTCGCATCTCCGGATTTGCAGACCCATTGAAATAAATGGCTCTGCATCCGCGATGCGTAATGTCCACCGAACAGCGCCGGTGTATTGCGGATCCGGAAATTCAGTCCGCAATACGGCCACTGAGAGCACACGTTTGTGTGAAAAAGGCCAGTATATGGGAGGTCATCTTTGGATGTGTTGGATGCTTGTTGCTGTTGGGTAGTTGTGTACCTCTTGTTTATTTTGGAGGAAGTAACCTGTTGTCTGATCAGCAGTTAGCATGTTATAAAGCAAGAGGAGCTGAGCAGATTGATATATAGTTTATGGGAAAAGATTCAGTAAAAACTGGCATTTATTCATTTAAACCTCTGCACTTTCTATGCTGAGGAGTCCAGTGGGCGGTTCTAATCAGTGCTCAACAGCTTTTCCTTTTGAGTGTGCATACAGAGATAACTGTCAATCACTGATTGGACAGCCCACTGGACTCCTAAGAGATTAATGTGAACGAAATACAAGTTTTGCTGAATCTTTTCCCATAAAACCCTATATCAACCTGCTCAGCTCCACCTGCTCTATAACATGCTGCCTGTTGACAGGACGTGATGGGTTCCATTTCAGTCTTAGTGCATAAGACATCTCTGAAAAGGATGAAGTGAGGTCAGTTAGTCTGTAGAGACATGAACTGTGCCAGGGATGAAAAATAGAGATAACCAGGAAGACACACCTGCGGTAGTAGTCAAGAGAATAGTCAGACGAGCAAAGGTTTAATGGCAATGATGTAGCAGAGCTGGGTATGTGATACAGGGAAGACAAAGCAGTAGAGAGCAGGTAGAGTAGAGGGGCACAATGAATATCTACCACTTTATGGTAGTGGTTGATGGTCTCCATTCCAGGACATGAAGTTCCTGTTTAGCTTGTTCCCAATTCTTGTGTAGGGTATGACTAGTTTCTTCCTTACGTTATTTGATTGTCGTGGTGCCTGCCCTATACATATTAGAATTAAGTAAAGTAGATAAGGACAACGTGAGCCATAGGTCTCATTTGTAAGTGTAGCAATGTCTATGTTTTTCTATACATAGGCATGAGAGAGATGAATGTGCTGTAGTGAGAAGCGAGCAGTAGTACCCTAATTCATGATGTGTGCGCTTCTTGTTCTAGATGGCAAGGAGAGCAGATGGCTCTGTAGACAGCTCAGCAAGACGCCAGAGCTCTGGTCATACCCTAATAAACCCAGGAAATGCCTGTGATCTCCTGCTATCAGTCCTGTGTACATAACTCTTTCAATGCCGGATGATTTGATACTATTAGAAACTGCATAAGATTTCATTCACATCTGCATTAAATCCTTTGTTCTGTTATCGGGGCCGGACAATGTAAAAAACAGAACCATTGGACTACTGCATGATGGACGTTAAGACTCCATTGACTATCATGGGGTCCATTGGGTTTATGTTATGGGGCCCCGCCATTTTACCAGATAAAATAGCTCATCTTGCTGAGCTATTCTGTCATTTTTAGAGAGAAGGGAGCGGAGGATGGGAGGAGTGGTAGTGGCTAAGATGGTGGTATTACCCTGGTGCTCCCTGTGGGCCATGCAGTGATAGGAGAGCGCATCCTTTCTTCAAGGGGCGGACTGAGAACTTAAAGTGGCCCATGTTGTAGGTGGGTCCAAATTGACAGAAGGCTGGGCTACACAAGTTTGTAGGGCCACCACAGGTGGGCAGGGACAACAGAAGTAGGTGGCACCAGCAATGCTGTAGTGCGGAACAAAATATTGCCCCAGCAGAACCAAATACCACAGTGTAGCACACGATACTGTCGCCCGTGCCACAGTATGAAACTGTATTATTGTCCTGAGGATGGCAATGCAGTATGACTTCAGAAGGGCACCTACAGCTACAGCCATTGGCCAGGTGCATAAATACCTCCTACATTAAAGGGCTTCTGTCACCCCCAAAACACAATTTTTTGGGGGGGGGGGCTTGTTAAAATCCTTATTTAACGACTATTCCCTATATAGGGCTCTTACCTTTGTCTGTGGCTTCGTTTCCTTAAAAATCGATCTTTTAAAATATGCAAATCACTTCACTACCAGCAAGTAGGGCGTCTACTTGCTGGTAGCCGCCGCAAAAAACCGCCCCCTCCTCCTGTTGATTGACAGGGCCAGCGAAGGCTCTCCTCCTCCAGCTGGCCCTGTCAGCATTTCAAATCCCGCGCCTGTCTTCATTCAGCGCAGGCGCTCTGAGAGAAGGAGGCTCGCCTCCTCAGCACTCCCTCCTCAGCACCGAAAGAGAAGACGTCATTGGCGCAGGCGCACTGAGGGAGTGCTGAGGAGGCGAGCCTCCTTCTCTCAGAGCGCCTGTGCCGAATGAAGACAGGCGCGGGATTTGAAATGCTGACAGGGCCAGCTGGAGGAGGAGAGCCTTCACTGGCCCTGTCAATCAACAGGAGGAGGGGGCGGTTTTTTGCGGCAGCTACCAGCAAGTAGACACCCTACTTGCTGGTAGTGAAGTGATTTGCATATTTTAAAAGATCGATTTTTAAGGAAACGAATCCACAGACAAAGGTAAGAGCCCTATATAGGGAATAGTTGTTAAATAAGGATTTGAATAAGCCCCCCAAAAAAATTGTGTTTTGGGGGTGACAGAAGCCCTTTAATGCTTCTACATTAATTGATGCTGAGAGCATCAGATCTTTATGTACCTGGCTGGCGGCCATGAGGAAGGCTTGGGCGGCCCCCTGGGCATTGGCCTACTGGAAAATTTCCCTGTAGGGTGTATGTCCAGTCCACCCTTGCTTTTTTCTCTTGGGGTATTCCCCGGTATTGGGGCTCCTGCCTGGTGGCTGTTCGGGTGCCCTTGATGGTGATCAGTTGGCAGGGTACATGGCAGGAGTATGAACGCAAGGCTGGCAGATTGTGAAGGCAATGAACAGGCCTGTTGGTTGCAATAAAGTCTCATTACTGAGTTGATGATGTTGATGATGAGGGTTGCAGTACAGGTAGCAGCAATAATACAATTCAGAGGTATTTCACAGGCGGTATTTCCCCAATGGCAGCAACATTGATGGTAGTTGTAGTACTCCTAGTCTCCCATTCTCTAAAGACACTTTGTAATCACACCAAACATCCATAAGCATGTTGTTCTGTGCTTATTAACCTTCTAGACCTTCTAACCTAAGACTTGTTCTTAGGCCGGTAAAGCCTCACAGATAAAAGTTATCTGATATGGATGCCTGGTCTGCAGAGGCTCTCTCTCTCACATCCTTCCTGCAGCTCTCCTCAGACTAGGCTCACTAATCAGTGGACAGACCTTAGTTTATCACCCTGGCAACCTAACCAGTAAACAAATGTTAAAGGATTCCATGAAAATGCAATGTAAGCTACAGGCACCATGTTATAGAGCAGGAGGAGCTTAGCAGATTGGTGTATAGTTTTATGGGAGAAGTTTCAGTATAACATGTAATTTATTCATTTAAATTTCTGTTCATTCGGTGCTTTGCTGTCAAGGAGGCGGTCCTACCAGTGACTGACAGCTTCTTCTGTATACACAGACTTAGAGGGAATGCTATCAATCACTGGTAAGACCACCTGCTTGACTTCAAAGCTAAGGGTCCATTCACACGTCCGTGGTGTATTGCGGATCCGCAATACACCCGGCCGGCATCCCCCACAGAACTGCCTATTCTTATCCGCAATTGTGGACAAGAATAGGACATGTTCTATTTTTTGTGGAGCCGAAGCCCGGAAGTTCGGGGCCGCGCTCTGGAAATGCGGAGAGCACATAGTGTGCTATCTGCATCCATTCCTGCCCCATTGAGAATGAATGGGTCTGCACCTGTTCCCGATATTGCAAAACGGATTTGGACCCATTTGCGGACATGTGAATGGACCCTAAGGCCTCATGCACACGACCGTTGCTCCGTTCCGTGGCCACGCAAAAAATATATAACATGTCCTATTTTTGTCCGTTTTGTGGACAAGAAGAGACATTTCTACAATGGGCCACCCGTTCCGCAAATTGTGGAAGGCACACGGGTGGCTTCCGTGTTTTGCGGATCCGCAATTTGCGGATCGCAAAAAATGGAACGGTCGTGTGTATGAGGCCTAAGAATGAGTAGAAATTTCAACAAAATACACATCTTTTTACTGAATCTTTTCCCACATATATCAATCTGATCACCTACTCGTTAACATGCTGCCTGCAGCTCAAGCATCATGTTTAATATGACAGGCTCCCTTTAAGGCTTCTTGCACACAAACGTGTGCGCCCCATGGTCGTGCTGCGGCCTGCAAAATGCGTCCCGCCATGCACGAGCACAGTCCGTGTGGCAGTCGCAGCGGATCGTGGACGCATTCACTTTAATGGGTCCGCAATCCGGCTGTTCCGCAAAAAGATAGGACATGTTCTTTTTGTGGAACGAAAGTACGGGACGAAACCCCACGGAAGCACTCCGTAGTGCTTCCGTAGGGTTCCGTTCTGTGCTTCCGTTCTGCACCATTCCGCATTTCCGGATTTGCGGACTCATTGAAGTGAATGGGTCCGCATCCATGATGCGGAATGCCCACGGACCCAAATGCGGTCCGCAATACGGCAACGGGGCGCACGTTCGTGTGCAAGAGGTCTAAACATGTAACTCTCTATACATTTGCCATTTGGTTCACACAGTGCGTAGAAAAATAACAGCTTCGCCCATAAATCACAGTATTTAACTTGGTAACTTTGAATGAACATTTTCTGCAGTATTTAACCCTTTGCAATTCCCCACTGGCGTACTGAAGAAGCTCCTAACTAAACCCAATGCAGGTGTGAACGAAGCCTTAGTAATTATATAGGGCCCGAATGTGATGTAATCAGGACCCTGATTATGGGTTCCCTTAGAAACTACACTGTAGTATAATATATGACTACATGAATGTATTCATTACATTTTAAGTCACATTGAAGGCAGTTTCCTCAGGATAGGTCATTGATATCTGATCAGCAGGGGTCCGCCATCCTGCTCCCCCGCGATCAGTTGTTCTGCAGTGGCTCCTTCCATTGTGTAGTGGATAGAACTGCGGCATCGCTCCCATTGAAGTGAATGCTCCATCTACTGCACAATGGGCAGATCCGTGTAGTTCTGGCACCTACTTCCGACACTGGAGCTTCTCCCAAACAGATGATCAGCAGGACTTTGGGGTGTTAGACCCCTGCTGATCAGATACTGATGACCTATCAAGGGGATAAAAGGAGTGGACAACCCGTTTAGGGTACGGCTACGCGGCAATATGTCAAGTGACAAGAAAGTCAAAGGACATTCCATGTGATGTACTTCAATGGTGTCGCAATGTGATATGGAACAGTCACAAAATTCCATCCAAGTCAGATTTTTTTCGACTGTCGCGGCGGTTGCATGTCGCATTGTAACACCATTGAGATACATTACATGAAATGTCGCCATGTAGCCATACCCTTTTGTGTCTGGCGCCTTGCTGTTGTGTGACACATTTCTCCGTGTAGTCGTACCGTTACGTTTTCAGAGCGGACTTAAAGACAACCTGTAAGCTGTCTTGACATAGTGAGTATTGGAATTCCCTGTGAAATAACCATGCTGGAGCATCTTTTCTTACATCTCTACATTGTACTGTTCCTCTGTTATTCCTTTTGGAAATGTATAAGTAAACTTATCATTCCCCCTTGACAATACGGTGTGTCCCCACACACTCTGTCATAAGACACTGTCAAAGCACGTAGGGCACCATGTAAGGCTGGGTTCACATCTGCATTGGCATTTTAACGGATAGCTTAAAACAGATAAACGGAAGCATTTGTAACGGATCTGCCTAAACAGAAGCTAATTTGCAGTATTTTTAAACGGATCCGTCAACACGGAAATTCATTTTTCCCTTTTTTTAAGCAGAGCCATCTCATGGATCCGTCTCAAGTGTTGTTTTCACATCCGTCATGTTTTAACACATCCGTTGTTCTTCTTTTAGGTTGTAAATTTTTTTTTTTCAATTTATTTAAACCCCCTGGAATGTGTGTGCTTGCTGGTGCTTGTTGCTGGACTTTCCCTCTTGCACTGCAGAATGTAATGGATCCTGTGCGGTGTTATGGAAAGAAAAACGGATCCGTTATACAGAATAAATAAAGGATGACATTGGATGTATCCCTTATACCAATGAGTTTAATGTAAAACAAAACGGAACCGTCACTCTCCATTTTATTCCGTCTTTTTGTGCTGGAGAAAAGAAAAGGTGCAGGCAGCAGTCCTGCAAAAAATAACTAAAAAACTTTTTGAACGGAATGGATGCAAACAGAGGCATCCTGATATACATTTTATCCTATTCTTTTGAATAGGCAGAATACTGGAAATGTTATTTTCCGTATGAGCCGGAACCGAAAAATGGAAATTTAAACACAGATGTGAATCCAGCCTAATGCTTCATTTCCCCCGTGGAGGCGCTGCATGGGAATGAAACACTTGCTGCTAGGTTTCCAACAGCTAATTGTTGGGGGTCTCAGTAGTGGGACACCCTGTGATCTGATTATTTTAAGTGACGCTCTCTAGCAAAATAGTGTAATTCAAAGACTGGGGGCACCTCCAACAATAAGGAAAGAGTGCCGGCTCACGGTTTATAATATACAATGTAACAAAGAAAGCAAAATAGGATTGTCAAAAGCTGACTACTCCTTTAAAAAGCATGACTAGGGTATTGTCGAATCGCTCTCTCCCTCCTAGCTACTGCCACCCTCGACTTCCCTTACTCCCTAGAAAGACACTTCAGCCAAAGGTGGATTTAGTTGGCCACAACAGCCATTTTCTTAACATAAACAACATAAATAACAAATAAGATCCCCAAATGCCTTATTTTACTTAAGGCCCCTCAACAACCCCAAAACATTCCTAAACGGGGAGGGTCCTTGGAGCCCCAAAACCTAACGAAAATCTGCCTCAGCTAAATTACCTCTAACCGTATAGCCGCCAGCTCAGAGGCAGAACTGTGCAAACATGGGCTACACCTGAGCAGATTCCAGCCATCTCACCCTTCCGATTCCAAGGCCTGAGGAGTCCAGAGCCCTCTTGGCTCCCTCCCCACCACTCCAGAGTCACCATTCCACCAACTCCAAGGACCCCCCAACCGCCAAGACCACCATGAAAAAAAATGACCCTGCCAACTAACGGCAACCACCTACCAGACCCCCAGTTGTACCAAAACAAACACCCCTCCCCACTTGTGACCGCTAACATATAACAGGGCGGGTAGGGGGGACTGATCCCTTTACCTAAAATGGCCCCTTTCCTGCCTTTGGTCCCCCCTTTTAACTGCCTTCCCTCTCCCACTAGCTACTCTCCTCCCAGTGCCGCCTTTAACCCCTTGCCTGCCATTTTCTCCCAACTCCCACCAAACCCAGTCATTCAGGCCTCCCCCAGGCTTGCAGCCCAGGTCCGGCCCATCCTTTTGTATTGGGCAGATCTGTTGCATATGGATTTCTCTTGTACTGGTCAGGCTGGTTCTGGTGGATGTGCAGGAAGCCGGATTGGGGCCATGCACACTGGCGCAACAATATGTACTGACTGGGTCAGGTGTAAATGATAGTTAATAGTTTTTGTTCGTGATGCCAATTGCATTGTGCGCAGGGTACAGTCTCAGGGCCCTTTAAGGTGTTGCAACTCAAGTACCAGGTGAGGAATGCCAGAGTGGGGTAATGTCTCTGTATAAGTAGTAGGTATAGTGTCAATGATGTCTCCTACCTTGGTACGACTGGACTCCTGGATCCTGGCTCACTTGCAATAAATGAGTGTTTTGCTAGTAGGAGTAATTGAGGAATGAATGAGATCTAGACTTGAAATATAATTCAACTTGTCTTTACTGAAGGCAGCATTAATCTATATGAGATACAGCATTAGTCTTTTGTGTCCCAGCTGGGATTTTTGCAATGTATGGCAGGGATCAATATCTCTTCTGCATCTAGCATGTGTCTAGAGCTCTCTTGCAGGATTAGTTGTCTGCTTATGGCTCTGTAATATGTGTCAGGAATCTGTCTTCTGCTTGGTGTGGGCCTGACTAGCTGAGGAGGAATTTGGCTTCTCCTGATCTCTGGATAAGTACTCACCGTTATGCTCACAGGGAATGGCTCTTCCTGGAAGACTGGAGGTAGCTGCTTGCTTGTCAACCAGCCGAGGCTGATGGCTCAGACTGGGAATGTTGATCTTTAGCCTCAGCTGAGGCACGATCCTGGGTTGGGATCCCTAGAACATGGGAGCTCCTACCAACACAGCCTTCCGTTAGCAGGGCTAGCTGGTACACCAACTATAACTTCCTTTCCTCCCAATGAGACAGGACATGGGCCAGCCCACTTCTGCTCATAGAGGGGGGCGGACTAAACTGGAATAAACTATTCCAGTTTAGAAACACTAAACTGTCTAAGGTCCTGCTAAACATTGCTGCCACCGGCTGGTGTACATGGAAAAATACAGCAAATACATGAAACAGGCCTAGAAAATGCACATAATGAAGGATGCAAGGTTAGATTACACAGGATGACAATATACATACACTTAACAGGCTGTAGCGGGGTAAAAGAGTGTAGTAACATAACTCTGTGATGTGTAACAGATGTGACTTATTTTTCATCTTGTCCCGAAAGACCGGCACTGACATTGTTCATTACTAAATTTGCTTCAACCATATGCAAATGCTGCAACTTTTTAAAGAAAAAAATATGTAAATATATTCTCTGCTACCCATCCTCTCCACCCCTTATCACATAATCCACCCTGCAAATGTATTGTCCTGTTTGAGCTATTGTGTTAAACATAATCTCCCCTGGTATGTAAGTGGCTGGAGATACTATATACACTCATCTAGAGAGTAGTTAAAGGGGTTGTCTGCTTTTTTATATTGATGACCTATCCTCAGGATAGGTCATCAATATCAGATTGACGGGGGGCCCCCACCGATCTCACAGTGCTCTTCACTGTTTACCTGCTCTCCATCGCAATTGCAGCTGTGAGCAGGTGTAATTACAACTCCACCGTCCCTATTCACTTCAATGGGACAGCTACTTACTGTTGAAGAGAGTAGGACAGAGCCGTCCCACTGAAGTGAATGAGATGACTTAGTTGCAATTACACCTGCTCACCGCTGCAAGTTGACGATGAGCAGGTAAACAGTGAAGAGAAGGCAGCGCTGGTACGAGCACTGCTTTCTCTTCAAACAGCTGATCGTTGGAGTGCCGAGAGTCAGCCCCCCGCCAATCTGATATTGATGACCTATCCTGTGGATAGGCCATCAGTATAAAACAGGGGACAACCCCTTCAAGTCTGACTATACACATCGGATAGCTGTCAGCTGAACGCACATTCGACAGACCGCTATCCCTTCCAACCCTCCCGTACCAATATAAGGAGAGGGGGGAAAGCCATGTAGAAACCTACCAGCCCAATCCTTCTTTCTCCTTACATCTGAAATCGGTGAAAAGTCATGATACCTTCTTTTACATTAGATGGTCAGCCATCATTAATGGTATGGCAGATTAAGGCTGTCCCAAAATTCTTTGTAGAAGAAATACTAAAGAATATATTTCTGGGTAACGCATTTTAGGGACAGACCGGTCTCTTCATCAGGCACTGTAAAAGCAGAATCTATTCATACGGTATCTCCAAACCTTCATGGTATCTTAAAAATCCCATATGATTCTCTCTCGTTCAACCTGGTTGATTTTAGTAAAACTGACTTTAATGGTGTTGGACAATTTCCAATGTAATTTGTCAAAATGACACATACAGTCATGTATGCTCCCGGGGGTGTACACAACATTTTCTATGGTCCTGCTGCCAAACCTGGTTTCCCAGTACACGTTCATCACTCGCCCCCAGGAAATGTAAAGCAAAACACCCAGATTTCTGATGATATTACATTTTTTTAATTGGAAGAAATTTAAATATATATATATATATATATATATATAGAAAAAGAAAGTCCAGCGGGAGCACCAGCCTGAAGGGTGGGTGCAAAATCCAAGGGGGATGACGGCAGTCCCCAATATGTAAGAGAAGAAATAGGACTGCACTCCGGATATTCATGAAAAAAATCAAGTGGTTTTATTCACCCATATTTGGCAAATCTTGCGACGTTTCAGCTCTTGCGAGCCTTTCTCAAGCATAGAATAAGTGAAAGTGAACACATATAAAGCGTTACAAAAAGTGTTACACCCATCGGGGTGTGGTTACAATCAACTTAATTACAGACATGTGTTACAATTTAAAGTGTTGACATAGTAACTAGTGGAATACATTTTTTGATATCAGTATATAATTCCTAGACATACAGAATAAAAATATATCCAGGACCAGTGTTCCAATTAGAATCATAAAGTGATATAAACATACTGAATAGGGATCCCAGGAGTAGACTCAGCAAGCCATGGAGCCCACATATACCATCGTGTATCCTTAGCGTCCCGGTCTCGTCAATGCGCATGTCCAGAGTGACGACATCATGTACGTCGCCATGCAAGGTAGGTGCGCATGCGTACTATGCAGTAGCATCTCGCCGCACCATCTTCGTTAATGGAACATAGCCCCAAGTGTCAGCTCTATGTCCATCATATAGATGGTAACTAAACGGAGTAAATGTCCTCCCAATATATATAAAAGAGCCATAACTATAAGACACAATTCATAAAGGGTGTTAAAGACCGCAGCAGGGATCTCCTGCAGGGACCAGCATCGGGACCGAGGTCCCCACCTCTCGGGAAGGACACCGGACCGTGGGGTCGTCTACGTCAGGGGGGAACATCTCCATGAACCCCACCGACGTATCTAGCCCTCTTGCTGGAAATAAAGCAGTCTGAGAGGGGTAATCCCTCACCTTTACAAAGAGCGAAAACATACTGGAGCTTAATGAAATATCTGAAATAGCGCATACACCATAGGACACTGTGGTTGGTACAGGGCTGCACCGCTTCCATTGAGTCAAAGTCCAGGGGTCCGTACCCAGCACTGTGAGAGTTAAAAATTCTAAAAGGCAAGAAGAAGATATATATATTTTAGTTTCCAAATCTGTCAGTTATACAGTTGCATATATTACTTTCACAATTCTGTTGCACCTATTATATGTGGAAATGGTACATCACATACATGCGTGGAAAGGACGGACAGGCAACAGATCAGCAGACACCTATCTAAACTCAACATTTAATCCTCTGGGGTGCAGAGTATCTAAATCGTAAATCCACCTCAGTTCTCTTTTCTTGAGAATAGCCAAGCGGTCTCCACCTCTCCTTGGGAGCTCAACATGATCAAGTATCCAGCATCTCAAGTCCCGTTCTGAATGCCCAAGGGACGGAAAATGCCTGGAGACCTGGTAGATCGGCACGTTTTTTTCTTATTGAATTCCTATGATTATTCAATCTTAATTTTAGTTCAGTAGACGTTTCACCAATATATACTAAGTTGCATGGACATGCTAACACGTAAATCACATAAGAAGATGAACAATTTAGGTGAAACCTGATGGGATATTCTTTATGTGTGGTAGGATGTATAAAAGATCTAGATTTACATATATAACGACAGTTAACACAATTGAGACATGGATAACAACCATGTCCTGATTTAGACAATGTACGTTGTATGCTGATTTTTTTGTGGCCTACATCCGCTCTAACCAAATGGTCCTTAATATTTTTACTTTTGCGATATGATAGGAGAGGAGGGGAATTCAATTCAGGTATATCTTTTATGGACCTACTGAGGATGTTCCAATTATCCTTTAGAATACGTCCCATCTCCACACTACACTCAGAATATGTGGACATGAAAGGCATTCTGCGGGTCCTCTGTAGGTTAGAGATGACTTTTTTAGGGTTGTTCTGCAGAACGTCATTTTTTTGGGCAGACAGCAATCGGTGGGGATAACCCCGTTTCTTGAATTTATCCACCATCATATCCCATGTAGATATTAGCTCGGTCTGCTCGGATACTATGCGTCTAGCACGTAGAAATTGTGAATGTGGAAGATGTTTGATTAAACTACGGGGATGACTACTTTCGTATCTTAACATGGTATTCCTGTCAGTTGGCTTGACATACAAGCCTGTATTAATCGAACCATCAACCAATCTGACATTGGTATCAAGGAAGGATAGTTCAGTCCTGGAGTGAGACACCGTATATTGGAGGTCAGGATCAATGCTATTTAAATATGTATGAAACTCAGTCAGCTGCACTTCTGTGCCCGACCACAGGAGGAAGACGTCATCTATGTACCGCCACCACCCAATAACATACTGAAAGTGGTGGGATACATAGATGAAGTCCTCCTCCATGTGCCGCATGTAAATATTTGCGTACGCGGGGGCCACATTGGACCCCATCGCAACGCCACGTTTTTGACTAAAAAAGGTGTCCTGGAAAAGAAAATAATTATTTTCCAGAATGAGTCTCAGCAGAATATTAATAAAACATTTGGAATTTTGTGTAATGGACGCTCCATCCAGATATTTATTCACAGCAGAAATGCCCTTCTCGTGTCCTATTGACGTGTATAAAGATACAACGTCAAAGGACACGAGAGTAGCAGTCTGTAACTCAGCTGTATCAACTGCTCTCAATTGCTGTAAGAAATGCCCAGTGTCCTGAATATATGATTTACCGGCCGTCGAGAATTCTCGCAAGATCCTATCAAGAAACATGGCGATTTTACTAAAAATAGAGTCCGTACCAGAAACGATGGGGCGGCCGGGGGGGTCCACAAGAGTTTTGTGGACTTTGGGCAATACATATAGAACCGGGGTAATGGGAGAAGACACCGTTAAATATTCCCTTAGCCCTTCATCAATAATGCCCCCGGCCACAGCATCGGACAAAATATTTTTGATAATATTCATAATCTGAAATTTAGGGTCATGTTGTAACAAACCATACACATCTGTGTCACGGAGTTGGCGTTCAATTTCTTTAACATAATTACATGTATCGAGAACAACCACCCCACCCCCCTTATCGGCGGGTTTAATAGTTAATTGGGGGTTGCTTCTAAGTTGGGATAGGGCCTCGATTTCAGCAGTCATCAGGTTAGGTTTATTCAATTTTTCTATATCCCCAAAGCGGGATTTTAACTCTCTAACATCCCTTTTGACTGCGGAAATATAGGCCTCAACAGCAGGTTCATCTACATAAGGAAGAAAATTACTTTTATTCATTAGACCCAATTTCTTGAGTTAAAATTCACTCGTACATGTCAGTGTATCAACAGTGTGATGCTTAAAGAAAACCTTTAGCTTAATAGATCGAAAAAAATCATTTAGATCCATTTCTAGATCAAACCAGTTTACCTTGGATCTTGGGCAAAATGTAAGCCCTTTAGAAAGGACACTATGTTGGGCTACAGTCAATTCAGTCGAAGATAAATTGAAGACTATTGTCTCTTTCTCTGGGATGGTGCTTTCGTCGATTGTAGTCTGGTCCGGTTGTATCGCTGCTTCCCTTTTCCGTTTATACCTGCGGCCTCCTCGCCTTGTCCTTGATCCTTTCCTTCCTTTGTACCCAGAGTGTCCCCTAAAAAAGATTTATCCTCATCTGGGGGTAGTTGCATAAATCTCCGACTTTTGCTATTGCGGTTAGAGCCCATAGAAGGTGTGTCAGATTGCCATGTGTATATATCGCCTCGTTTGTAATCCTCTGCATCACGAACCCATTTATTCCTCTTTCGGCTCGCAAGAGCTGAAACGTCGCAAGATTTGCCAAATATGGGTGAATAAAACCACTTGATTTTTTTCATGAATATCCGGAGTGCAGTCCTATTTCTTCTCTTACATATTGGGGACTGCCGTCATCCCCCTTGGATTTTGCACCCACCCTTCAGGCTGGTGCTCCCGCTGGACTTTCTTTTTCCATATACTCGGCATCGTGAGTGAGCACACCATATAGCATTCAACATGTCTAATACGGATACACCCCATGGCGGCACCTATACTGTGGAGGAGGTCGACCGCATCATGCGTGGAATCGAGGGCGATGCTTCATTTCTACAGGCACCTTCAGTTAAGGAACTTAAACGCAAGTATCTAACCATCTCTAAACGTCTCATCTCCATGAGATTACATATGGCCACCTTAGGCCAATATTTTAAAGAAAAAAAGATTCCTAGAGGAATGCGCTCAAATCTGCGCTCCAACCTTTTTCCTAATAATGATTTGTTCTGTAAACGTTTTGAAGCACTATCAAATAGATATTCTTTGGACTATATTTTACTTAATATCTACAATTGGAGGTTTCCTCACTTATGGATGAATTGTTGGATGTTGAGGGTGCTCTGCAAGCACAGCTATCTGCTGATGAAATTACACAATATAAAGAGGAGAGCAAAGATCAATTCGATAAATTGCAATTGGAGCTGGAGGAGGGAAAGAGGAATAAATGGGTTCGTGATGCAGAGGATTACAAACGAGGCGATATATACACATGGCAATCTGACACACCTTCTATGGGCTCTAACCGCAATAGCAAAAGTCGGAGATTTATGCAACTACCCCCAGATGAGGATAAATCTTTTTTAGGGGACACTCTGGGTACAAAGGAAGGAAAGGATCAAGGACAAGGCGAGGAGGCCGCAGGTATAAACGGAAAAGGGAAGCAGCGATACAACCGGACCAGACTACAATCGACGAAAGCACTATCCCAGAGAAAGAGACAATAGTCTTCAATTTATCTTCGACTGAATTGACTGTAGCCCAACATAGTGTCCTTTCTAAAGGGCTTACATTTTGCCCAAGATCCAAGGTAAACTGGTTTGATCTAGAAATGGATCTAAATGATTTTTTTCGATCTATTAAGCTAAAGGTTTTCTTTAAGCATCACACTGTTGATACACTGACATGTACGAGTGAATTTTCACTCAAGAAATTGGGTCTAATGAATAAAAGTAATTTTCTTCCTTATGTAGATGAACCTGCTGTTGAGGCCTATATTTCCGCAGTCAAAAGGGATGTTAGAGAGTTAAAATCCCGCTTTGGGGATATAGAAAAATTGAATAAACCTAACCTGACGACTGCTGAAATCGAGGCCCTATCCCAACTTAGAAGCAACCCCCAATTAACTATTAAACCTGCCGATAAGGGGGGTGGGGTGGTTGTTCTCGATACATGTAATTATGTTAAAGAAATTGAACGCCAACTCAGTGACACAGATGTGTATGGTTTGTTACAACATGACCCTAAATTTCAGATTATGAATATTATCAAAAATATTTTGTCCGATGCTGTGGCCGGGGGCATTATTGATGAAGGGCTAAGGGAATATTTAACGGTGTCTTCTCCCATTACCCCGGTTCTATATGTATTGCCCAAAGTCCACAAAACTCTTGTGGACCCCCCCGGCCGCCCCATCGTTTCTGGTACGGACTCTATTTTTAGTAAAATCGCCATGTTTCTTGATAGGATCTTGCGAGAATTCTCGACGGCCGGTAAATCATATATTCAGGACACTGGGCATTTTTTACAGCAATTGAGAGCAGTTGATACAGCTGAGTTACAGACTGCTACTCTCGTGTCCTTTGACGTTGTATCTTTATACACGTCAATAGGACACGAGAAGGGCATTTCTGCTGTGAATAAATATCTGGATGGAGCGTCCATTACACAAAATTCCAAATGTTTTATTAATATTCTGCTGAGACTCATTCTGGAAAATAATTATTTTCTTTTCCAGGACACCTTTTTTAGTCAAAAACGTGGCGTTGCGATGGGGTCCAATGTGGCCCCCGCGTACGCAAATATTTACATGCGGCACATGGAGGAGGACTTCATCTATGTATCCCACCACTTTCAGTATGTTATTGGGTGGTGGCGGTACATAGATGACGTCTTCCTCCTGTGGTCGGGCACAGAAGTGCAGCTGACTGAGTTTCATACATATTTAAATAGCATTGATCCTGACCTCCAATATACGGTGTCTCACTCCAGGACTGAACTATCTTTCCTTGATACCAATGTCAGATTGGTTGATGGTTCGATTAATACAGGCTTGTATGTCAAGCCAACTGACAGGAATACCATGTTAAGATACGAAAGTAGTCATCCCCGTAGTTTAATCAAACATCTTCCACATTCACAATTTCTACGTGCTAGACGCATAGTATCCGAGCAGACCGAGCTAATATCTACATGGGATATGATGGTGGATAAATTCAAGAAACGGGGTTATCCCCACCGATTGCTGTCTGCCCAAAAAAATGACGTTCTGCAGAACAACCCTAAAAAAGTCATCTCTAACCTACAGAGGACCCGCAGAATGCCTTTCATGTCCACATATTCTGAGTGTAGTGTGGAGATGGGACGTATTCTAAAGGATAATTGGAACATCCTCAGTAGGTCCATAAAAGATATACCTGAATTGAATTCCCCTCCTCTCCTATCATATCGCAAAAGTAAAAATATTAAGGACCATTTGGTTAGAGCGGATGTAGGCCACAAAAAAATCAGCATACAACGTACATTGTCTAAATCAGGACATGGTTGTTATCCATGTCTCAATTGTGTTAACTGTCGTTATATATGTAAATCTAGATCTTTTATACATCCTACCACACATAAAGAATATCCCATCAGGTTTCACCTAAATTGTTCATCTTCTTATGTGATTTACGTGTTAGCATGTCCATGCAACTTAGTATATATTGGTGAAACGTCTACTGAACTAAAATTAAGATTGAATAATCATAGGAATTCAATAAGAAAAAAACGTGCCGATCTACCAGTCTCCAGGCATTTTCCGTCCCTTGGGCATTCAGAACGGGACTTGAGATGCTGGATACTTGATCATGTTGAGCTCCCAAGGAGAGGTGGAGACCGCTTGGCTATTCTCAAGAAAAGAGAACTGAGGTGGATTTACGATTTAGATACTCTGCACCCCAGAGGATTAAATGTTGAGTTTAGATAGGTGTCTGCTGATCTGTTGCCTGTCCGTCCTTTCCACGCATGTATGTGATGTACCATTTCCACATATAATAGGTGCAACAGAATTGTGAAAGTAATATATGCAACTGTATAACTGACAGATTTGGAAACTAAAATATATATATCTTCTTCTTGCCTTTTAGAATTTTTAACTCTCACAGTGCTGGGTACGGACCCCTGGACTTTGACTCAATGGAAGCGGTGCAGCCCTGTACCAACCACAGTGTCCTATGGTGTATGCGCTATTTCAGATATTTCATTAAGCTCCAGTATGTTTTCGCTCTTTGTAAAGGTGAGGGATTACCCCTCTCAGACTGCTTTATTTCCAGCAAGAGGGCTAGATACGTCGGTGGGGTTCATGGAGATGTTCCCCCCTGACGTAGACGACCCCACGGTCCGGTGTCCTTCCCGAGAGGTGGGGACCTCGGTCCCGATGCTGGTCCCTGCAGGAGATCCCTGCTGCGGTCTTTAACACCCTTTATGAATTGTGTCTTATAGTTATGGCTCTTTTTATATATATTGGGAGGACATTTACTCCGTTTAGTTACCATCTATATGATGGACATAGAGCTGACACTTGGGGCTATGTTCCATTAACGAAGATGGTGCGGCGAGATGCTACTGCATAGTACGCATGCGCACCTACCTTGCATGGCGACGTACATGATGTCGTCACTCTGGACATGCGCATTGACGAGACCGGGACGCTAAGGATACACGATGGTATATGTGGGCTCCATGGCTTGCTGAGTCTACTCCTGGGATCCCTATTCAGTATGTTTATATCACTTTATGATTCTAATTGGAACACTGGTCCTGGATATATTTTTATTCTGTATGTCTAGGAATTATATACTGATATCAAAAAATGTATTCCACTAGTTACTATGTCAACACTTTAAATTGTAACACATGTCTGTAATTAAGTTGATTGTAACCACACCCCGATGGGTGTAACACTTTTTGTAACGCTTTATATGTGTTCACTTTCACTTATTCTATGCTTGAGAAAGGCTCGCAAGAGCTGAAACGTCGCAAGATTTGCCAAATATGGGTGAATAAAACCACTTGATTTTTTTCATGGATATCCGGAGTGCAGTCCTATTTCTTCTCTTATATATATATATATATATATATATATATATTTATAAAAATGTCGCCTTCCACCTTACCCACTTCTATGTCAGGAAAAGTAGAACAAGTGCTTCATAAATATGGCGCACATTCTAAACAGCATATTTCTCAATGTATTTATACCAGACAACACTGATAATTCTGCTCTTATTAGAAAGCTGGCTGCCTGGAGCCACCACTAGGGGGGGCTCAGTGTATAGGAATTTATACAGTTACCATTTACTGGATTGGAAGCTTAAAATAATCTCTTTGCATTAAGCTCCCCCTAGTAGTGGCTGCATGAAAAATGCAATGTTTTTTTCTTGGGAAAGAGAAAGAAGAAGGAGATCAGCTTCAGTGCTAGGTCACCTCCACCGTGCCCCATAACAGTTGCGTGGTCTCTATTGAAGGTACAGCACTGTATGCTCCATACAAGCATACATGACTGTATACTGTCCCCCAGCTGTCCTATTTAAGGCCCCCTGCTGCCCTGTAAACATACTCACCTGTCATCCTACAGGAGCTGCAAGATGGTGGTGACCTCTTCTTCTGACTGTTCATGGGTACTGTCTATTCTACACAGACGCTTAGCGGCAAATGGATGCATCCAGCGCATGCGTAGATACAGGAGACTGCTGCCTATATCTGTGCATGCGTCTAACACGTTTATTTGAGGCCAGATCAACTATAAGCCTTCATTAGGACAGCTAGGGGACAGTATGCAGTCATGTATGCTTGGAAGGAACATAGATGACTATATATGACATTTTGACAAATTACATTGAGAACCGGCCAACCCCTTTAATCATGACACAGTTAGGTAAAACAATGCAAAAGAGTGCCAAAAATGTCTGATGTAAATTTAGCCTTTAGACTGGTGTAGAAGTGATAATGGCTCTTCTACGTTATAGCTGAGCTTTATGTGTGGGAGAGGAGAGATGAGCACCAAATGAATCATGACTTTATAATTAATTGGATATGATACGTATCTCCCGCAGATGACGGCAAACTGTCCTTTGAAGAATTCCAGAGCTATTTTTCTGATGGGGTTCTGAATCAGGAGGATCTGAGAAAAATGTTCATCCGGATCGACAGCCAGCAAACCAAGTGAGTGATGGAAAGAGGAATATGGGCCAAATATACTAAAACTCCTCCCTTATCACTTGCTATAATAATTAGCTGTATATAATGCCACGGCTGGATTTCTTGACCTACTCGAGGCACAAATCTCCGTTCACACCTTGTTTCTGCCCTCTCCTGGGGTTCCTGTCGGGGGTTGAATACACAAAAGTGGTATTTCCATTTTTAATGTGATGGATCCATTCATTATAATGAGGCAAGAGGACTCCACGTTGGACTCCATTGACGTTTGTCTTTTTTGCCAAACAGAACAGTGTTTGCCTCATTACAGTGTAAAACAGAGACGAGCGATGTTCTTAAAAATTTGATTTGGCTGCTTCGCCGAATTTTACAAAAAGATTTGCTTTCTGATAAATTACTTTGTCACGAAGCACATTTTTTTGTAAGTAGCGAGTGCACTGACAGGGAACGGCGATTGTGCCGCCCCCTGTCATAAAACCCCTCAGATGCCGCCATTATTAGTAATCGCGGCACCTGAGATCAATAATAAAGCATTTTAGGGGTTGCTCATAAAAATTTTTTTAATTTTTTTTTAAATTGTACTTACCTCATCCATTTGAACGCGAAGAGACTGCTGTGGCCATCTCGCTTGAAGATCCAAAGCGAAATCTCGTGCGGCGCGTGATGACGTCATCACTTCGGCCAGTGTGGTGACTTTAAACGTCATCAAGCACAAGATTTTGCATTGAATCTTGCAGCCTATTTGCGCTGAAATGGATGAGGTATGTATGATTTTTTTTTTTTTTTACCGCCATTTCAGGGAAAATAGATTTGTTACCACGAAGAGGGAATTTGGCTTCGCGGTGAATCGAAATTTATCTGA
Source organism: Bufo gargarizans (assembly GCF_014858855.1). NCBI lineage: Eukaryota > Metazoa > Chordata > Amphibia > Anura > Bufonidae > Bufo > Bufo gargarizans. Next base: position 92,648,947 of record NC_058085.1, read on the forward strand.
AATCTAAAATAGCACTTTTGCTTGTGTAAATGTGCACCCCCCAACAGATAGCCCAGTGGAAGACGGAGGCAAGGTGTGAAAGGAGCATAACACACATAGAAATCTTTCCTAATGGCTGACAAAAGTCATGACACCATTGGTTTTACGCAATGTCAGTTTCTTAAAGGGGTTTTCCAGCTTTTATAAAAGGAGTTATCGGTAATAAATAATGATGACCTATCCCCAGGATAGGTCATCAATCTCAGATCAGCGGGGGTCTGATGCCTATTCCCAGGCCATATGACGTCACCGTACATCTGTCACATGACCTAGTTGCTGCTCAGTCCCATTAAAGTGAATTGGGCCGGACTGCAATACCATGCACAGTCACAATACAATGTACGGCGCTGTGCTTAGGAGAGATGCTGGGAGCTGGCTGCGCTCCCCAGAGCTCAGGGGACTGCGGTGGCTCCCTGAAACAGCTGATCGGCAGGAGTGCTAGCACTCGGACCCCTGCTGATCTGATAATGATGACCTATCTTGAGGTTATTTACTGGATAACCCCTTTAAGGCCCATCCTCAGGATAGGGAATCGCTAGCTGAACAGTGGGGGCCTGACACCCTGCACCCCCACCAAACATCTACCATGTGCAGTTTATGATATTGATGTCTTCTCATGTGGCAGGGGGGATTTGGGCTCTGTCGGGCACCAAACCCTCTGCTACCTCTGCACCCGCTACAGCTACACCTCTGTATAAGGCTGGTTTCACACGGGCGTTGCGGGAAAAGGTGCAGGTGCGTTGCGGGAAAATCCACGATTTTTCCGTGCGAGTGCAAAACATTGTAATGCGTTTTGCACGTGCGTGAGAAAAATCGGCGGGTTTGGGATCGGGGTTGTGTAGATTGTATTATTTTCCCTTATAACATGGTTATAAGGGAAAATAATAGCATTCTTAATATAGAATGCATAGTACAATAGCGCTGGAGGGGTTAAAAAAAATAAAAAATAATGTAACTCATCTTAATCCACTTGCTCGCGCAGCCCGGCTAATCTCTCCTGTCTTCTTCTTTCTGTGTACAGGAAAAGGACCTGTGGTGACGTCACTCCAGTCATCACATGGTCCATCACATGATCCATCACCATGGTAAAAGATCATGTGATGGACATGTGATGACCAGAGTGATGTCACCACAGGTCCTTTTCCTGTACACAGCAAAGAAGAAGACAGAAGAGAAACCGGGCTGCGCGAGCAAGTGGATTAAGGTGAGTTAAATATATATATATTTTTAACCCCTCCAGCGCTATTGCACTATGCATTCTGTATTAAGAATGCTATTATTTTCCCTTATAACCATGTTATAAGGGAAAATATTAATGATCGGGTCTCCATCCAGATTGTCTCCTAGCAACAGTGCGTAAAAAATCGCACCGCATCCGCACTTGCTCGCGGATGCTTGCGATTTTCACGCAGCCCCATTCACTTCTGTTATAAACACACAATATAGAGCATGCTGCGATTTTTCACGCAACGCATAAGTGATGCATGAAAATCACCGCTCATGTGCACAGCCCTATAGAAATGAATGGGTCCGGATTCAGTGCGGGTGCAATGCGTTCACCTCACGCATTGCACCCGCGTGGAAAACTCACCTGTGTGAAAGGGGCCTAAGACCTTATTAATTATATATCTTGGGTGTGTAATGATAACGGCAAACTTTAGGATTCATTTACAAGTGAAACAAGCACATGTCCGGTTCAGATGGAGAAGGCTGATCAGCTGGTTCAAAGTATCTCCGGAACCACACAGCTCCACCCTTTGACTAGTGGACAGAGCTGGTAACTGCAGTGCTACTCCCATTCACATTACCAGTTCTATCCACTACACACTGGACGGCGCTGTGTAGTTGCGGCACCTCAGCTTCTGTGTAACAGCTGATCGGCAAGGGCGGTGGGTGTCAGACCCCCGCCAATCTGATATTGTTCACCTATCCCAGGGATCAGCGACCTCCGGCACTCCAGCTGTTCTGAAACTACAACTTCCAGAATCCTCCATTCACTTCTATGGGAGTTACAAGAACAGACGAGTAAGAGTTCATGCTAGTAGTTGTAGTTTCACAGCAGCTGGAGTGCCGAAGGTTGCTGATCCCTGACTTATCCTGAGGTTAGGCTATCAATACTATGATCCTGGACTACCTTTTTAAGAGGTAGAAATAATAAAAAATGGTGGAGTTGGTGCAGTCAGGGGGTATGCTTGCAAGAGATTAGTCCTGTGAGGGCACAAGGCTGTTGTGAGAGGTTTGTGGGTCTGCTTGCCTCATTAGCACCTTACAGACTGGCTCCTTAACCTGTGAATAGCTCATATTCGTTAGCACTTGAACATCCAATTAGTTTGATTGACATGTAACAGATGGATGGTTATACATTTGGTATCTAGGTAGAAAATATACTACATAGGGCTGACTATCTGTATCTCCATGTGGAGCATTTAGATTGTTCCCGCAAAGATTGTTAATAACTGACTTATGATTTCGCTTACAGGAAAGAGGACATAAATATCAGCCAAAACATTAAAACTACCTACCATTTATTGTGCCACCAGCTCTTATCTGTAATGCCTTGGGTGCCAATGACCAGGGCTGGGCTGGAAACTTAAAGAGGCCCTAGAAAATAAAATAAAAGTGACCCCAAGTTGTAGGCGAGGCCAAATTAAAAAAAGGCAGAGCAACACAAGTATTCCGGGTCAACACAAGCCATAAGTAGGCAGGGACAACAGAAGAAGGCAGGGTCAGCAATACCACAGTACAGCATAAAATACCGCTCTAGCACCCTACTGAGGAAGGTGATACAGTTGAAATCAGGAGGGCACCTGGGGCAGCTAGCCAGATGCATAAGTATTTGATGCTCCTAGCATTAATGTTTGTGTCACGGTGCTCCTAACTTCCGGCTATTGCCTTCGGACTGCATAGACTGAGTTGGAGAATAATGTGAAGTCCAGACTTGGGAATGTTTCAATCGTGTTTACTTGAGTAACTTGTACTTGACAATACATGGGTTTCAAAGAGCTTAGTGCAATTCTCCTTTTCTTGGTTCCAGCAGGATGCAATATGGCGGCAGGTCTTCTAAATGCTGCTCTCTCTTCCATGCTAATCTCAGGCTTCAGGCTGGTTACTGTACTTCTAGAGGTTCTGGCACCATTGAGTGGGGTGCCTTTGGCAGTTTACTCCCTCATAATACTCAATCTATTAAATGTATGTAGTCTTGGTGCTCTCTGAGCTGCTTCCCCTGGAAGACTCCTGCTGCAGGTGTAAGCCATGTACCCGGGGTGGGCTCCCCAGGATACAGCGAAGTCACGAACAAGGAAAGCAACTCCAACGCCATCTTTTGCCAAAACGGAATTTTACTAACACGTAGTAATAAACACAACCACAAATGCTGAGAACATATAATACATTTACCCAGCCCGAAGGCTGAGACCCCTGAGTTGCACAGCACAGCGCCCTCTGATGGATGCTGGAGGAAATTTTGCAGTAATTTACCTACTGGCGGGCACAACTAAAACTGCCTCGCCGTACCGATTATTACCCTGAAGCAAACATGAACAATTGTTTGGGTGCTTAGTACAGGTTAGCCTGCGGTGCAACACAACAGTTTACAATCTTACAGTGCTCTATAATATTCCTCCTCCCATAACTTGTCCGGTAGCAGTTTGTCTGAGTATTACTCCTCAGCAAAATGCTGAACTGGATTGAGTTTTTGGGGGTGTTTATCAGCTCTCAAATGTGCAATTCTCCCTTTTAGTAATGGAGTCCTTGTAGTAACACTTTAGGCCTGACACAAAGCAGAGACCCTACCTAGCTAACTACAGACCTGGTCTTAGTCTCTAGGTGCCAACACTGCAATGAGGTGCGTGTACGATCTTACCGACCCGGGTCTGCTCTTCTTCCGCTGATGACTCTGAACCGAACAACCAGTCTCTCCAGCAAACATGAGGTCCTGCAGGGTATGTAGCTTTGGCTCCTCAGCTCTTATCAGCCTTCCTGGAAACAATCCTTCTTTCCCTGGACAGGATCTGGGTCTTGGACAACGATCAACTTCACTCAGCTTCAGCTGTGATCACTGAGGGGCCTCTCACTCCTGGATCCATCGGATTCTCTGCTCACACACAGCTCCTCAGTCTCAGCTAGCTTCTAAGATGGATGCTGCTCTCCTTCTTCAAGCTCTGAAAAACCACACCTCGTGAATATGGAAATATATATATGCAGCCAGTCAGCTGTGAATAGGAAACAGCGGCATCTTGTGGCCAAACAGCAGAATGTCAGTCCAGAACATTTAATTAAATTTAATCCACACAAACAGTGTTCAACAATGAGAGCTGTTTTCCCATTTCACACAGGAGGGGAAAACACTCCCTCACTGCGCCATGTTGTCTGGTCTCTCTTATAGTCTATCTCCAACTAGCTACTTCTTCAGCAACCCTTCCCTTTGTGGGAAGCCGGACTAGCCCACTTCTGCCCCAAGGGGGGGGGGGGGGGGATAAGAATGGAATGGTTAGTTCCATCCTATCTAAAGCAATCTGCTAGAACATATGCTACCTGCTGGAAAACCAAGCACATTACTTGTCACATAACATTGCATAAATACATTATTAGGTACAGTATGAGAGGACCTGGAAAAGGATACAAAGATGGCATTGTTAACCAGTAGAGACAGTAGCTCAGTATAAAGATGGTAGTGCCCACTCTGGGGTACTACACTTAAGTTCATTCATTTTTCCTGCTTCCAACATCAGCTTCAAGAACTGACTGTTCACTTGTCGCCTTGTAGATCCCTATCCTTGAAAGGAGCCATTATCACAGGGTTATCAGTATAATTAAGTTCACTTGGTTTTAATGTTATGGCTGATTGGTATATATATTCAGCCTGCTTGATAAGTGATCATTTTGAAAATATAGACCTCAGGATATCATCCTTGAATACCATTGTATTATCTAAACTAGTTCTGCAGTGATTACTTTCTTTATATATCTTTAAAGCAGTTGGAGATTGCTTTTCTGATACAGAGACCTAATACTCTGCATAGACATTCAGATAAATAATAAAATTCTGTCTGCCTGCAGCCACCATTAGAGAGAGCATACGTCATACTGTTTAGCTAGTGAGTTCAATAAACAGTGTACAGCAAGCTCATAAGCTCCATCTTGTGGTGACTGCTAGCAGCCAGAATTTTATCACTTATCCCTATGGCTAGGCAGAGTACTTAGAGTTTAAAAAAGCACAAATCACCTGATTTCTTTGCAATTTTTTCAGTTCATTTAGATGAATGTTCTAATTCTAAACTTGTGTTCATTTTTGCAGGAACATGGATACAGAGCTGCTATGTGGTAAGCTGTTTAATTAATATTTTCTTCTAATTTCTTCTAATCTAGTTTAGTTTCTGTCTTCTGTTTACATAACATGGTCAGTGTTGAGCAGGTTTCCATAGTTATGTAAACAGAAGACGGAGGAGAGTTGCTAAGGCTCAAAATGGGCCACTTTAGTGCTATTTTTTCTAATAGAAATGTACGATTTCAGCAATTAAAGTATATTACAAAAATGGTCAGTATTACTGCCCCTATACATTACAAAAAAAAAAAAGAAGAATGACAGTTACACTTTAAGTGAGGTTTTCAGTGCATCGAGGGGTGGAAAGCTGAGGAACTGTGATATAGTAAGGGGCTAGGCACTGAAGCCTTTATTTGGCTAAAGAATAAAAACTATTTTTTTCTCAGTAACGTCGCAACCAATTTTCACAAGACAGGTATCTTTCTAATCCGCAGGATCAATCCTACCAGGTGCCGTGCTTAGTTTAATAGAGTTGATCCTGCTGGCGAACCCTTTAAATTATTCCAGTGATGTCCAGTGACTATATTTTACCACACAGCCAATCACTTATTCTCTTTATATACTGTCTGTAGATTTTGCTATTACTGTCTGTAAAAGTCAGAGTGCACATTAGATGCTGCCTGCTCTTATGGGATCATCATTTGTAGGATTAGTCAGAGCTGCGTTTTCATTCTCCATCTTCTGCCTCGGGCTACTTCTTTGTACTCACTTGCTGATTTCAAGACCCAGCATCCTTGTTATGTCTGATCTAGTGGAATTTCATCAAGCACCTAACCCTACAGCCCATCTCCTGGGGAATGTTGATTTAATGAAGTGTGTGACTCATGTTAACCCTTTCAGTTGTACAGAAGGGGAATGCTGCTCTGAAGTCACCATAGTCTTTAGTCAGTGAGGACGACGTTACATACAATTTACATAGATTTTATTAGATAAAAGTAGTGATTCTCTTTAGTGTACAAGACATTTGTTAGATCTTTTTTAAGATTTTTCTAGTTTATGTGGACGTCGTTTCCAAGGATTTCAAACAGGAAGACTGCTTGGGGGTAGGGGGTTAATATTGTAATGAAGGAGAAGACATTGAAAGAGGGGGTCATTTTACATTGCACCAGTTGACTGCTGACATTCCAGACACCAGTGCTTACTGGAGTCAATTTGTCAGGTAACCTGCTAAATTCCTGTATGGCCATACTCATAATATAAAAAAAAAACTACATTATTGTTGCATAAAAGTAGAAAATAAATGTACGGGTATGGCATATGTGCCCTTGTATATTAGGGCTCACAACAACAACCAAAGTAGCTGACATAGCGGCTGTCTGCTGAATGTGCACCATTATACTTTACCTGCTGTGTGCATTATCCCTTCCCTGTGTCATTACTTTTTATTATTCCTGTACTATAACATCTCTGTGACATCATTAGTACATTACACCTACATGTGGCATTATTATTTTCCTATGCTGTGACATCACAGGAACATGGTGTCCTTTTTATTTTCTAGCTATTAAGTCATAGTGCATATTATCCCTGTTCCGTGACATCACTGTCTGTAATATCCCTGCACTGTGACATCACTGTGTAAATTATCCCTTTACTGTAACATCACTGAACAAATTATCCGTGTACTATGACATCACTGTGTGTGTTATCCATGTGCTGTGACATCACTGTGTGCATTACTACCTTTTGAGATCTGTACTTGTAGGTGGGGTTGGCGATGACAGACGTCACAAGCTCCAATGGTTAAAAAATCCAAATCACTGTTTATTTCATGCAAGACAATAACATGGAAGTCAAAGTTAAAGGGGTTCTTCAGTTTTTTTAAACTGATGATCTATCGTCTGAATAGATCATCAGCATCTTATCGGCGGGCGTCCGACACCCGGGACCCCTGCCGATCAGCTGTTTGAGAAGGCAGCTGCGCTGGCAGTAGTATGCGGCCTTCTCGCTGTTTACTGCAGTCCCAGTGATTTCACAACTAGTATCCAATGGCCTGGCCGGTTCTAAGCTCCATTCAAGTGAACAGAGCTTCGCCCCGCCCAGGCCATTGATACTAGTCGTTACGTCATTGGGCCTGCGGTAAACAGCGAGAAGGCTGCGGTGCTACTGCCAGTGCCGCTGCCTTCTCAAACAGCTGATCGGCCGGGGTCCTGGGTGTCGGACCCCGCCGATCAGATGCTGATGGATCTATCCAGAGGATAGATCATCAGTCTAAAAAAACTGCAGAACCCCCTTAAGTCTTCACTTTGAACAAGTTCACAATCATAAACATAAATAAAATAGCTGCCCCTCTCGGCGCTAACTAAACAGCAATTTCCTCACCTACACTCAGTATCGACATTAGATGAGGCTTCGCACAACAAGCAGGTCTTGCAGCTTCCAGGCACTAACTCTGAATTAGCTTTTCACCCCTTGTGGTAATGTGAACAGTGCTGGAAGGTGTGTTGTCCCACTTCAGGTATCTCAGATATGTGACACAGGTAAAATCCAGAGTGGCAGTTGTCTCAGCAAGGCATAGTTTGCTGAGACATTTTTGTATACATTTTCTGGGCTGGATTTTACTTGGACTGGTGGCTAGGCTTCGTGAAGGGAGTTCCCAGTCCACACCCTTCCAGTATGGGTCTTTCTTTCTACCTGAGGTGACCGCAGGTGAGGCCTGCTGTAATCAGGCTTGCATAAAGCGCCTCAGAGTAGGTCAGTCTGAGGAGGGAGAGCGAGACTGTTCTGTGAAGCAGAGGCTCTGTGTGTGGTCTCAGTCAGGAGGACTGAGGGGCCACAAGGCTTTGAATAACCTGAGGTTTGGAGGACCTAGAGAACGAGGGTTGCACGGCCAGCGTCTGGAGGACTACTGGGCCACACTCCCCCAAAAGGTACTGGAGTTGCCACAGCCTTGAGGCTGCAGTATTGATGTTAGCTGAGGAAAGCCGCATATGTTGTCCATGTGTGAACTGAGCTCTATGAGTGAGGTAGGGACGTATTTTGTTTAGGTAGTTCCTAGACGGGCAGGAGTTTATTTGTGTTTTAACTGGACTCAGTTAAAACACCCCACCCAGTGATGTATAACTGGACTATCCTTTATAAGAAGACTGTCAAAATAAATGCACAGTTTGGACATGAAAATCCGTTGTCTGGTGAGATATCTGTGAGTGTGACCCCCTGAAAAGAGACGATCCCTTACACCCTGTTTTTATTTCTCCAGTTATGAGCCTGGCAGCTACAACTTGGTTTGCCTCAGGCTAGATGATAGCTGTGTACTGCAGTGGGGAGGGAATGACAATTCCCACTGCTAACACTTTTCTGCCATTCTATAAAAATCCAGTCCATAATACAATTTGAACAAAATACTGTACTTTAGCATACTACAACTTGTTGAAACAACCCAGCTTTCCTGGGTTCTTTTACCTCACCGTCTAAGCCAACTGACATATACAATGGGGAAAATACGTACTGTATTTGATACACTGGCGATTTTCCCACCTACAAAAATGGAGAGGTCTGTAATTTTTATTGTAGGTACACTTCAACTGTGATGGGCAGAATCTCACAATCTAGAAAATCACATTGTATGATTTTTAAATAATGAATTAGCATTTTATTGCATGAAATAAGTATTTGATACAATAGAAAAACTAAAATTAATATTTGGTACAAAAACCTTTGTTTGCAATTACAGAGGTCAGACTTTTTCTGTAGTTCTTGACCAATTTTGCACACACGGCAGCAGGGATTTTGGCCCACTCCTTTTTGCTGCATTTACCTTGGGTGTGAACACAGCCCGGATCCGTGCAGAGCAGGTCAGAGCATCTTTACCACTTGAGGGCTGGACTTTGTTCTATTTACAATGTACGTATTATGCCTGTACTGTACAATAAATGTGTATATTATCCTTGTACTATGGCATCTCTGTGTGCATTATCCTTGTACTAGAAGTAGGGAGATACAGAGTTCTCCAAGGCCAAACCAACATACATTCAGATTATGAAAAAGGATTGATACTTACTGCATCAGTATAAAAGAAATATAAGGGATGTGATGTTTGATGGAATATCCTTAAGACTTCTATCACAGTGTTGGCTACTTGTACATTTCAGACTATTTCTCTGAATATTTGGGGGAATACAAGAATGTTCTCAGTGCCCTGCAGAATCTGAATGTGACTATATTGACAGCCATGGATAAAACCAAAATGGTGAGTAAATGGCTTAGTATTTATTTTATACATCATGGAATGAAGCTTTATTTAGTGAGTATAAATGGAAAAAAAAGTATATTAAAGAAAAACATACATATTTTTTTCTGCTAATGATTCATTTTACAACTGAAGAAAGCTGGGAAAGTAATGAGTAATTTGGCCCTATGTTGATGTGTGCTATTTTTTCCATGGGTCATATTCCAAGCAAGCTTCACAGTTTTGCAAAATGACTTAGGCTTACGACTAACCACGGATCCGCGAAATAGGGATACCTTCCAAATGCAATCTGCATTTTTCTCACTTTCATTACTAGAAATGACTATTCTCGTCTACAATATGGACAAGAATAGGGTATGTTCTGCAATCTGCAGAAGGGACAAACGACTGCGGATGATACTTTTGGTCAGTCTGTTCATTTTTGTGTACCCATAGAAAGAAATGGGCTCGTGTTCCATTTCTAATTTTTTTCATTCTTTTCCCTGAGCTAGTAAGTGGGGGCTATCTGCTATAATGTCTCTCATAGACAGCACATATAGAGAAGAGAAAATTCTGCTCCTCTATCTTTATTTTTCACATACACAGAAGCAGCAGCATGGGGGCATTATGTAGCTGTGAATTCAGTTCTGGGGTGAGATAGAAAACTGCACAAAGTAGCACAGCACCAGTGACTTAACTAGAAATTACTGGGCCCCACAGCAAATTTTTGATAGGGTCCCCAGCAACTTATTCGCAACCCCCTACTCTCCTGCAACCCCCATTCCTGTGGCTAGTCAAGATCGCTCTCTTGGATGAGGCCCAGTAACGGCTCCATTTTCTGTAGTGTCTCTGTATATAATGTCATTTTACAATACTGTTGAGGGGGCCCTGACAATAAAATCTTTTAGCCCTCCTCCTGAGTGGGCCCTTTCTGAGTTTGGGTCCCAAAACAGCCACTTCCCCTGCTTCCCCTATAGCTATGCCCCTGCAAAGCACATTGCATTTTGTATAGAATCTGCAATGGAGGCTTAGAGCGGAGTCTCCAAGGCAGATGTGAATGAAGTCTTACCTAATCCCTCAGTAAACTGATAACCCATCCTGTTTCTCAATATGGATTTTAGTAGTGAATTAAGGGCGAATGATCAGTTCAGGAGGAGGAAAAGAAGTGGTTAATAAGTGGAGAAAGAAGCATATTTTTCTGATAAGATATATTACTAAGTTTCTTTTAATCGCTTGTAATAATGATTTACAGTATGCAAAGTTTGTTGAAATGACAGCGCCTATTTAATGGGGTTTTGCATGTTTGGGGCAGACCTGCGATGGGAAGCATACTTACCTGCTTATCAACACTAGCTCCCAGCTCCTGCACTCTCTGGCCTCTGCACATCCGCTCAGGTGACTTTTGGGTTAATGCCACTTCAGCCGATTGCTTCCCATAGCGGTGATCTGCTCCCCTTGCGTCACGTAACTATTTGACATTATGTAACAAATCATCACTGTGGCCAACGGAGCAGTGGAGGTCAGAAAGGGAAGGAGCCGGCATCAGGAAGCAGGTAAGTGTGCTTGCCAACCCCCACGCCCCTGCCACCAGATGTACACAACCCCTTAAAGGTAGCTAGAGACAACAGTTGTCAATCCTGACCCTCTAATATGACAATTTGCTTATCTATCTTATTGTCCTGGTCAGAATTGTGTTTAACTATAGTGTTTAACAACAAGCAAGCAATGGATAAATGCAAATATATTACATCATTATGATATGTTACATGATATAAGTTTTGCTTTGATTATAGGTGTATTCCAGTTGTTACAGGTTATTCCCTTTCCACAGAATAGGGGATAACTATTAAATTGGTGGAGGTCCTTCCATTGGGAACTTCAATGGTCACGAGAATGGGGACCGCGTACCCCTTGGAGTCCCCTGAAATGAACGTCGTGGCAGGTCACATATGCGCACTGCTGCTCCTGTCACTCGATTCATCTTTCAGAACTCCCATAGAAATGAATGGAGCAGTAGTTCTGCTGCTATGAGGTGTACAGGGTCCTCGTTCTCGTGATCGGTGGGGACCCCAGCGGTAGGACCCCCTCTGATCTAATAGCTATGGCCTATCCTGTGGATAGGCGATAACTTGTAACAACTGGAATACCCTTTTACATTTTTCCAATTACAATAAACCATCTTGTTATATAAATTGTCAGGCAAATGTTACAATATTGAGGAGGTATCTGATTGTTGTTCTGATCAGAGAGAAATCTTTAAAGGGGTTACCTGACTTAGGGTGGGTTCATGTCACGTTTTATGCCTTTGTTTGATATACATGTTATAAAAAAAGGATACAAAAATGCAACACAGTATACTTTTTTTTTTACAATGGTAAAAATAGCATATGTTTTTATTTTTTACCGTGGAACTCTGTGGTGAAAGGATGCCACTGTATGGCATCAGTCAGATATCCATTTAACGTATACGTTTTTTGTATAGGTTTAACACATGATGTGAACCCACTCTAAGAACCAGACACGGAGGGAGTCAGGGTCACCTGGGATCCAGCAAACAGAAAATAACAGATAAATGTACAGCACTTAACTTTGTAGCAGACTGGAAAACAAGATCAGCATGCACACACACTCCAGGAAGTAGTATAAGCCGCCCAGTAATGCATTATGGGGCGGAATTTAAAGGGATGCAATCAGTCTAACTACATGACAGCTGAGAGAGGCTAACGAGATAAGGAACTGAACATCACAACAAAGAAACTCAAGAAGGAGGTTCTGAAAGACTTCTGTCAGAGCTTCTCAGCTGTCTGGTTGTGACACCTGCAGGGAAATTGAGACATTGCTCCAATCTTATTCCCCTGCCAATTGCTGGGTATCTCAGCAGTGAGGCACTCTGTATTAGGCTTTCCATGGTAGGACTAGAGATGAGTGAAGGCAGTAGAAAATGTGAGCTACAGCAGCGTCTCCAAACAAATAACTTCTTTATTCAGACTTCCATGGTACGGTGTACAAAAATGGCAACGTTTCGGCTACATGTAGCCTTTGTGAAGCATAAAATACAAGTGATGATACCAACATATAAATAGTAAAAAACAAGCACTCCCACAAAAGTTATTCACCCAATCGACAAGCAAGAGTGATGCAACAAACCTAGTTATAGCCAATCATGAAAGAATCGCAATGCAATACCTATTTGACATAATATGTAAACGCCCCTCTAGCTTACCTGTAAGGGCTCTCCAACTATGTGGGCCTCGGCGTACCCATCAAGTGACTGCGCATGTCCATAAACGTCATCAGTCAGCGACAGTGCGAGGACAGATCAAATCTTGCAGGCTTAGCATTGATCCCGCCTTTGCCTAGAAGTAATGATGGAAATGAGCCAGCGACGCCAACAACCAATGGGAGACGCCCGCACAGACGACGTCATAGTCGATGTGCAAGTCACGTGGCCGAAAATCTCGATCACATGACCGCTGTTTATGTATACATGGTTACCAACCAAGCTATGATGTGCTTGCACACTGTCAAAGTCAAGGACATGCACGTCTACACGAGAGGGACAGCGAGGTATATGAAATGCTAGCCCACTAGCATGGGGAGAGAAGCACACAATGTTATAGGGAGCAATAATACTCGGCACCTAGATCCTATATTAAGGATACCTCAAAAAGAAATGGCTTAACAACCATTGTATAGAGTTACATCATTCAATAATGTGATAACCCCGGGGGTGCATATAAACATGTGGATAAAAACACATCAAAACTTGTATCGGATGGGTACCTAACTGATCCCAGCCACATTGAACTCCAAATTGAGTCCATGTGGTTGCAGGGACCTTAGGGGATATATCCATTTAAGTTCTTTTTTGCTAAGAACAGCATCTCTGTCTCCACCCCTACGTAAAACACCCACACTATCTATCGCCTAAAGCGCAATTAGTTGACAGAGTGTCCTGCATCCACAAAATGTTTGGCTACCGGTTTGTCCAAGTTGGCTTTGAGAATAGTACTTTTATGTTTATTGATCCACTCACGAATCTCCATCGTAGTCTCACCAACATAGATGAGGCTGCAAGGACATTGTATAATTTACACAACATCTGGGATCTACATGTGTAGTAGCCATTAATCTTGTATTTCCTGCCACTGTATGGGTGAAAAAAATTATCACCTTTTAAAATGTTACTACAGTTGCAACAACACAAGCAAGGAAAGGTTCCATTTCTACGTGGGGCCAAAAGTTTCTGTGTGCCCAAGCCTGAGCCTCCAACATCTGTTTTTACCAGCCTGTCACGCAAATTAGAGTTCCTCTTATACGCCATTAATGGAGGGGCACGGAATTCATCAATGTCTGGCAAACCTCGTTGCAGTATATGCCACTCTTTTCTGAGAATGTATGCAAGAGATGAGTGAATTGATTTCTAAATTAATAGGATTTAACCCTTACGCAAAAAACAATTGCAGAATCATGCCATTTACTAGGGACACTATAGTAGCACTATAGGGAGAAAATATAGAGATATAATTAGGTAGATATTAAGAGTTTTATCAGGGAAAGCTTTGCATCAGTGTTGGTTGAGCACCAAAGTGCTCGGGTGATCGGTAGAGATGGCCTTGCGGTTCGCCCGGCAGTCGTTTTGCGGCAAACTTTGCGCGTTCACGATTCGGCAAACATGCAAACATCGCCAGCGCCATTTTTTTTTGCATTGCGCCGAACTTTGACCCATGACACACACATCAAGTGGGACAGGACAGCAAATTGAGACGTTTCAGCACATAAACACACCCTATAACAGAACTTGATCTGGCAGCCATTTTACATTCTGTATTTTTCCAGTGTAGGGAGAGGTTGATTTGTGGAGCAGGGACAGACTGTTAGGGACACCAAACGCTAGCTAATAGGCCCACAAAAGGACTGGTATAGGTGTGCTATCGATAGCTGTGATATACTGAGGGGTGTGATATACTTATAATATACTTTCTAACATATATTATAGTGCATTTGTATTGTGCAGCAGTTGTGTGCGGTTCTGCTGCGATACCACAGCTATATAGAGGGGCAAATGCTATTGGAATAACTCATTGCAACTGGAGTGATATACCTGTTACCCCCCCCAAAAAAATGATTGAGGGGTGTGATATAGCTATAATATACTTTCTAACATAGAAAGTATATAGCGCATTTGTATTGTGCAGCAGTTGTGTGCGGTTCTGCTGCAATACCGCAGGTATATAGAGGGACAAGCGCTATTGGAACAACTATTTGCAACGGGTGTGATATACCTGTTGCCCCAAAATAAACTGATTGAGGGGTACAATATACCTGCTTCCACAAAATACTGATTAAGAGGTTTGATATACCTGTTTCCACAAAATACTGATTGAGGAGTGCGATATACCTGCTTCCACCAAATATTGATTAAGGGGTTCTATATACCTGCTTCCACAAAAAACTGATTGAGGGGTGCGATACACCTGCTTCCACAAAATACTGATTAAGGGATATTAATATACCTGCTTCCACAAAATACTGATTGAGGGGTGCGATATACCTGCTTCCACCAAATAATGATTAAGGGGTTCTATATACCTGATCCACAAAATACTGTTTGAGACCTGCCATATACCTGCTTCCACAAAATACTGATTGAGGAGTGTGATATACCTGCTTCCACAAAATATTGATTAAGGGGTTTGATATACCTGCTTCAACAAAATACAGATTGAGGGGTGCGATATACCTGCTTCCACAAAATACTGATTGAGGGGTGCGATATACCTGCTTCCACAAAATACTTATTAAGGGGTTTGATATACCTGCTTCCACAAAATACTAATTAAAGGGTTTGATATACCCGCTTCCACAAAATACTGATTAAAGGGGTTCTATAAACCTGCTACCGCAAAATACTGATTGAGGGGTGCGATATACCTGCTTCCACAAAATACTGATTGAGGGGTGCAATATACCTGCTTCCGCAAAATACTGATTAAGGGGTTTGATATACCTGCTTCCACAAAATACAGATTCAGGGGTGCGATATACCTGCTTCCACCAAATATTGACTGAGGCTTGCGATACACCTGTTTCCACAAAATACTGATTACGGGGTTTGATACACCTGCTTCAACAAAATACTGATTGAGGGTTGCGATATACCTGCTTCCACCAAATACTAATTAAGGGATTTGATATATCTGCTTCCACTAAATACTGATTGAGGGGTGCGATATACCTGCTTCCACAAAATACTGATTAAGGGGTTTTATATACAGTCCTGATCGAAAGTTTAAGATCACTTGAAAAATGGCAAAAAAATCATATTTAGCATGGCTGGATTTTAACAACGTTCCAAGTAGAGCTTCAACATGCAACAAGAAGAAATGGGACTGAGACAAAACATTTTTTGAGCATTTAATGAAAACAACGAATAAACTGAAACAGGCTGTTTTTCAGCTGATCAAAAGTTTAGGACCACACCTCCAAAAAAAAACTAAACCCCCCCAAAACAGAAATCCAACTTTCAAACATGAACTCAGTAATGAGTAGCTCCGCCGTTATTGTTTATCACTTCCAAAATTCGTTTCGGCATGCTTGATGCAAGCATTTCCATGAGGTGAGTGGGAACATTTCTCCAAGTGGTGAAGACGGCCGCACAAAGGCCATCTACTGTCTGGAACTGTTGTCCATTTTTGTAAACTTCCCTTGCCATCCATCCCTAAAGGTTCTCAATTGGATTTAGATCAGGGGAACACGCAGGATGGGCCAAAAGAGTGATGTTATTCTCCTGGAAGAAGTCCCTTGTCCTGCGGGCATTGTGTACTGTAGCTTTGTCCTGTTGAAAAACCCAGTCGTTACCACACAGACGAGGGCCCTCAGTCATGAGGAATGTTCTCTGCAACATCGTGACATAGCCAGCTGCCTTTTGACGCCCCTGCACTTCCTGAAGCTCCATTGTTCCACTGAAGGAAAAAGCACCCCAGACCATTATGGCGCCCCCTCCACTGTGGCACGTAGAAAACATCTCAGGTGGGATCTGCTTGTCATGCCAGTAACGTTGAAAACCATCAGGACCATCAAGGTTAATTTTTTTTTCATCAGAGAATAAAACTTTCTTCCACCTTTGAATGTCCCATGTTTGGTGCTCTCTTGCAAAGTCCAAATGAGCAGTTCTGTGGCGTTCAAGGAGACGAGGTCTTTGAAGACGTTTTTTGTTTTTGAAGCACTTACGTTTCAGATGCTGTCTGATGGTTATGGGGCTGCAGTCAGCACCAGTAAGGGCCTTAATTTGGGTCGAGGATCATCCAGTGTCTTGACAGACAGCCAATTGGATCCTCTGGCTCAGTGCTGATGAAATTTATTTGGGTCTTCCACTTGAATTTTTTGTTCCATAACCCTCAGGATCATTTAAGAAATTTCAAATGACTGTCTTACTGCGTCCCACCTCAGCAGTGATGGCGCGCTGTGAGAGACCCTGCTTATGCAGTTCAACAACCCAACCACGTTCAAAAAGGGAGAGTTTTTTTTGCCTTTGCCATCACAGCGTGTGACTACCTGACAGAAAATGACAATGAATCCACATCTTTGCACAGATTTGGCCTTTTAAAGGCATGTGGTCCTAAAATTTGGATCAGCTGAAAAACAGCCTGTTTCAGTTTAATCGTTATTTAAATTAATTGAATGCTCAATAAATGTTTTGTCTCACTCTCATTTCTTCTTGTTGCATGTTGAAGCTCTACTTGGAACCATGTTAAGATCCAACAATGTAAAATATGATTTTTTTGCCATTTTTCAAGTGTACCTGCTTCCACCAAATATTGATTGAGGCCTGCGATACACCTGCTTCCACAAAATACTGATTAACAGGTTTGATATACCTGCTTCGACAAAATACAGATTGAGGGGTGCGATATACCTGCTTCCACCAAATATTGATTGAGGCCTGTTATACACCTGCTTCCACCAAATATTGATTGAGGCCTATGATACACCTGCTTCCACAAAATACTGATTAAGGTGTTTGATATATCGGCTTCTACTAAATACTGATTGAGGCCTGCGATATACCTGCTTCCACAAATACTACTCTTCTCTAGGGACTTTGGCACAGGGTAATTTTAACCCCTTAAGGACCGAGGACGTACCGTTACGCCCTATTTCCCGAGTCCTTAAGGACCGAGGACGTACCGGTACGTCCTGACTTTAAAATCGGCATTCCGGCGCCGCAGGGGTTAATTTGAACAGGATGCCGGCTGAAATCATTCAGCCGGCATCCTGTTAAAATGCCAGGGGGGGTCATTTGACCCCCCCGTGTCGGCGATCGCAGCAAACCGCAGGTCAATTCAGACCTGCGGTTTGCTGCGCTTTTTGCAGTTTCTGATCCCCGCGGTCCCTGACCGCGGGGATCAGAAGCTTTAGAGTTCCTAAAATCGATATAGTACACCCCCCCTGCACCCCTGCATGATTTGATGGCGGCGGGTGGTGCAGGGGGGGTGTCGCAGGCGGTGGGGGCGTTGCGGGAGGCGGGCGGTGCGGCAGGCGGGATCGCGATCCCCCGCCCGCCTCCCATTGCGTAATCGTTGGTGTACAGTGGGTATACCAGGGTGCCAGCACATTGCTGGCACCCTGGTATAAACGGCTGACATCGTTGATGCGATGTCAGCCGTTTAACCCTTTCCATACAGCGGTCCGTACGGACCGCTGTATGGAAAAGGTTAACAGTAAGAGGGAGCTCCCTCCCTCTCCGATCGGGGGGCTGCTGTGCCTTTGCAGCCCCCCGATGGGAGAGGGAGAGAGCCCCCAGACAGCCCCCCGACACCCCAGTCCTCACCCTTCCCCGTCTGCGAAGTTGTGGCAGACGGGGAAGGTTCCCATGGCAACAGGACGCCTGCTCAGGCGTCCTGCTGTCCATGGTGCTGAACAGATCTGTGCTGAAAGCATAGATCTGTTCAGTGTAAGTAAAATACAGTACAGATACCTATATAGGTTCTGTACTGTATTTTACAGACACCAGACCCACTGGATCTTCAAGAACCAAGTGGGTCTGGGTCAAAAAATAAAAAAAATAAGTGAAAAAAGTTAAGATAAAAAAAATAACATTTATCACTGAATAAAAATTAAAAAAATAAAATAAACTACACATATTAGGTATCGCCGCGTCCGTAACGACCTGATCTATAAAACGGTCATGTTACTTTCCCCGCACAGTGAACGCCATAAAAATAAAAAAATAAAAACGATGAGAAAATTGAAATTTTGCCCACCTTACTTCCCAAAAAAAGTAATAAAAGTGATCAAAAAAGTCGCATGTACGCCAAAATAGTACCAATCAAACCGTCATCTCATCCCGCAAAAAATGAGACCCTACTCAAGATAGTCGCCCAAAAACTGAAAAAACTATGGCTCTTAGACTATGGAAACACTAAAACATCATTTTTTTTGTTTCAAAAATAAAATCATTGTGTAAAACCTACATAAATAAAAATAAAGTATACATATTAGGTATTGCCGCGTCCGTATGGACCGGCTCTATAAAAATATCACATGACCTAACTCCTCAGGTGACCACCGTAAAAAAAATAAAAATAAAACTGTGTAAAAAAAGCAATTTTTTGCCATCTTACGTCACAAAAAGTGTAATAGCAAGCGATCAAAAAGTCATATGCACCCCAAAATAGTGCCAATCAAACTGTCATCTCATCCCGCAAAAAATTAGACCCTACTCAAGATAATCGCCCAAAAACTGAAAAAACTATGGCTCTCGGACTATGGAGACACTAAACAATTTTTTGGTTTTAAAAAGGAAGTTATTGTATAAAACTTACATAAATAAAAAAAATTGGATACATATTAGGTATCGCTGCGTCCGTGACAACCTGCTCTATAAAATTACCACGTGATCTAACCTGTCAGATGAATGTTGTAAATAACAACAAAAAAAACGTGCCAAAAAAGCTATTTCTTGTTACCTTGCCGCACAAAAAGTGTAATATAGAGCAACCAAAAATTATATGTACCCTAAACTAGTACCAACAATACTGCCACCCTATTCCGTACTTTCTAAAATGGGGTCACTTTTTTGGAGTTTCTACTCTGGGGGTGCATCAGGGGGGCTTCAAATGGGACATGGTGTCAAAAAACCAGTCCAGCAAAATCTGCCTTCCAAAAACCGTATGGCATTCCTTTCCTTCTGCGCCCTGCCGTGTGCCCGTACAGCGGTTTACAACCACATATGAGGTGTTTCTGTAAACTACAGAATCAGGGCCATAAAGAATGAGTTTTGTTTGGCTGTTAACCCTTGCTTTGTAACTGGGAAAAAAATATTAAAATGGAAAATCTGCCAAAAAAGTGAAATTTTGAAATTGTATCTCTATTTTCCATTAAATCTTGTGCAACACCTAAAGGGTTAACAAAGTTTGTAAAATCTGTTTTGAATACCTTGAGGGGTGTAGTTTCTTAGATGGGGTCATTTTTTTGGAGTTTCTACTCTAGGGGTGCATCAGGGGGCTTCAAATGGGACATGGTGTCAAAAAACCAGTCCAGCAAAATCTGCCTTCCAAAAACTGTATGGCATTCCTTTCCTTCTGCGCCCTGCCGTGTGCCCGTACAGCGGTTTACAACCACATATGAGGTGTTTCTGTAAACTACAGAATCAGGGCCATAAATAATGAGTTTTGTTTGGCTGTTAACCCTTGCTTTGTAACTGGGAAAAAAATATTAAAATGGAAAATTTGCCAAAAAAGTGAAATTTTGAAATTGTATCTCTATTTTCCATTAAATCTTGCGCAACACCTAAAGGGTTAACAAAGTTTGTAAAATCAGTTTTGAATACCTTGAGGGGTGTAGTTTCTTAGATGGGGTCACTTTTATGGAGTTTCTACTCTAGGGGTGCATCAGGGGGCTTCAAATGGGACATGGTGTCAAAAAAACTGTCCAGCAAAATCTGGCTTCCAAAAACCATACAGCGCACCTTTCACTCTACGCCCCGCTGTGTGGCCGTACAGTAGTTTACGGCCACATATGCGGTGTTTCTGTAAACGGCAGAGTCAGGGCAATAAAGATACAGTCTTGTTTGGCTGTTAACCCTTGCTTTGTTAGTGGAAAAAATGGGTTAAAATGGAAAATTAGGCAAAAAAATGAAATTCTCAAATTTCATCCCCATTTGCCAATAACTCTTGTGCAACACCTAAAGGGTTAACGGAGTTTGTAAAATCAGTTTTGAATACCTTGAGGGGTGTAGTTTATAGAATGGGGTTATTTTTGGGCGGTTTCTATTATGTAAGCCTCGCAAAGTGACTTCAGACCTGTAGTGGTCCCTAAAAATTGGGTTTTTGTAAATTTCTGAAAAATTTCAAGATTTGCTTCTAAACTTCTAAGCCTTGTAACATCCCCAAAAAATAAAATATCATTCCCAAAATAATTCAAACATGAAGTAGACATATGGGGAATGTTAAGTCATCACAATTTTTTGGGGTATTACTATGTATTACAGAAGTAGAGAAACTGAAACTTTGAAATTTGCTAATTTTTCCAAATTTTTGGTAAATTAGGTATTTTACTATGCAAAAAAATTATTTTTTTTGACTTTATTTTACCAGTGTCATGAAGTACAATATGTGACGAAAAAACAATCTCAGAATGGCCTGTATAAGTAAAAGCGTTTTAAAGTTATCAGCACTTAAAGTGACACTGGTCAGATTTGCAAAAAATGGCCTGGTCCTTAAGGTGAAAATGAGCCTGGTCCTTAAGGGGTTAAAAATTACAGGCAGAGGAAGAGGCAGGGCGTTCCGCAGGTGTGGTAGGGGTCGGGCAGGTGCACCAGGCCGGAGCCTATTTGTGAAGTTAGAGAAGGTGTGTGCGATTAGGTCAAAGGACGCAGCAGAGTTGGCTCTGCACCTTTCACTGACGAGCTGGTGTTAGGTATACGTTCCACCATCGAAATTATATAATTGCAGTACGGAACGCTATGAAGATTAGATAAAACTAATACTTTATTAATTCAAAAAAAGGGGAAGGGAAAACTACAACCTATATATAAAATTCTAGATGACCAAACCTAACCACAATATCTGAAAACGGATCAAGATGGCACATGAAAACCGCAATGGGCGGTACCGCTCAGGTGTGGATAGGGTCACTAGAAAATCCACTATTGGTGCGCTACTAATGGCTGCACCACCAAGCCAGCCGGCCGTGGTGTGCTAATACAGCCAGAGGTGTGCACCGTGGCACGGACAAGGTGCTCTGCTCAAAAACACCCGGCTTGGTGTACCCTGGACTAAATTTAGCAAGCTAATCCATTGATAAACATCTACCCATAAGGTCC
Organism: Bufo gargarizans; assembly: GCF_014858855.1. Taxonomy (NCBI): domain Eukaryota; kingdom Metazoa; phylum Chordata; class Amphibia; order Anura; family Bufonidae; genus Bufo; species Bufo gargarizans. The sequence continues at coordinate 92,670,805 of NC_058085.1, forward strand.
GACCTGCATAAGAACCATCTGTTCGGTTGTGAACCAGATGTCTGAGTGCCGGCCCTACGAAGGGACACTAAACTTAGCTGGGTTGAGCAAAAAGAAAGCTTGATCGCAGCTGCTCACATAATACAGAGGGCTGGGACACCACAGACCTCTACTGTATCGTGAGCGCAATACAAGCCACATGCAAAAAGCATAAGTTTGCCCCCACTCATCGCTCGACGCGTTTCGCCATGTGTGGCTCGTCAGGAGCATAAAATGTGGGTATAAAGACAAACAGCAAAAAAAGCTGCTAACCTCCGTTACAGAGGCTGCAGCTGTCAGCACTGAGTGGCCTTGGATCAAACCTCTGGGGCGGCCAATGGGGAAACAGGAGGCGCGGCAAACAACAAAACAAAAGAGTCCTGCAAAGTGTCACAATTGAGGTGATGCGACATAGCGAATGGTTGCAAGAAGCCCTTGTTGACTGCAGAGGATCAGGTGTCCAGTTTTAGGTAACAACTAGATCAAGAAGGATCATACCTTGATTAATATTGCACCCGATTACAATCCTTATAGTCATCTAAAGGAAACCACATATACAGGGACTCAAAGAAAGCAAACAAAAGATTGTATTCATTTGGTCCCTGTGGTTGGAGTACATGCAGGCGGTAGATCCACTGTGTCTCCTTTTGCAATAGTCGCTTATCAAAGTCGCCTCCTCTTGGGGATCTTCTCACCACCACCAACAGCCTGAAATTTAATCACATCCGCATTACCACCATGTAAGGTGGGTATGTGTCTCTCAATAGGGGTATCAGCACCTTTGCGGATGTCATTAAGATGTTCTGCGATTCTTCTGCAGAACTCCCTAAAGGTTTTGCCCACATACTGTTTTCCACAAATGCATGTGGCCAAATATACCAACCCTCTAGTCTTGCAGTTGACAAAGCACCTAATGGTGAATGTCCGCTCAGTGACGCTGCAGGTAAATACAGCACCTAACTGAATAGCCGGACACGCCACACATCCTCCACAACGGAAGGTCCCTTTAAGGTTGGTACTCAACCCAGTGGTTGTGGTAGGGGCCTGAAAAAAGCTGTGGACCAGACGATCTCTGAAATTGCGTCCGTTGGCTCTGCACCCTCCTCATTCTCTGTATCTGCACCATCCTCACTCTATGCTGTGTGCACCCCCAAAGACACCACCCCTCCACTCGAGTCAGAGGAATTATTTTCCCATCCATTCCCAGACCTTACCGATGCGCAGCCAGCTGTTGCTGCCTACTCCGAGATCTCTAATGTCAGTGGTGGTAAAGGTGACGATGATGATGTGTTGATGGACTTCATGTGGGTACCAACAACAGAGGAAGATGAGGGGAGTTCAGAGGGAGAGACGGAGCAGCAGATAGGGAGGAGGAGGATAAGCAGGCAGAACTCGCAGTGCACAGGAGGCAAAAAGCCGACGGCAAATGTATCTGCAGCGAGCCATCCACCATGCACAGTCACATCTTGCGCTCCCAGGAAGCCAGCACATGGCTCCGCAGTGTGGCCTTTTTTTAACGTGTCAGCTGCTGATAATAGTGTTGCTATCTGCAGCCTGTGATGTCAACGCATAAGTTGCGGTAAGCCCAACACTCACCTAGGGACAACTGCTTTAAGAAGACACCTAGCCTCCCATCACCGAGCCCTGTGCGAGCAACACCGTCAGAACCCACAAAGCCACACTCCCAGCGCTCCACATCCTGCCTCTTCTCCTTCTTCTCCCATTCGTCCTCCACTCCACCTTCCACCGTGCCGTAGTTGCGTTTATCTGGCAGAAGGCAGGCTTTCGTGGCCCAAATGTTCGAGCGTAAAAAAAGTTGATGACTCCGGATACCCCTCTTGCCCAATGGCTGACCGCTGGCTTGTCGAAACTGCTAGCCCGCCGACTACTGCCATATAAATTGGTGGACTCGGAGGCCTTTAAAAAATTTGTAGCCATTGGCACACTGCAATGGAAAGTCCCTGGAAGGAAATATTTCTCCCAGAAGGGCCTCCCAGAGATATATGGCCACGTGCAGTGGCAAGTGAATATATCTCTGGCACACAGTGTTGGTGCCAAGATGCATCTGACCACAGGCTTGTGGTCTAGCAAACACGGGCAGGGAAGGTACATAACTTTTACTGCCCACTGGGTGAACCTTCTGACGGCCGTCAAGCATGTAACCCGTGTCACTCCGTCTCCTCCTCGGCTCCAGCAGCAACATGCTGTTAGCGACTACCTGTATGAACCAGCAGGACAGGTTCTGGGGAGCTTGGTTTCTTTTCACCGCGCCAGTGGCTGCTCATGCGCGACGTATGCAGACTTCTGTGGCCATTTGATGAGGTCACAAACTGGTTATTCACAGCCAGGGCACCATGAGTGACATCATACCTTACACCCTCTTTCTGGAGCGTGCATTGCGTCGTGTCATTGATCAAGCCATCGAGGAGCAGGAGCTGGACGATGAGGAAGTCGCAATGCTACTCCATCTGAGACAAGTCAGCAGGAGTCTGAAGAGGAGTCAGAGGAGGATAGTGGCTGGGTGGGAGGAAGAGGAGGAGGAGCAAGAAGAGCAGGCTTTGAGGGGAACTTTAAACTTTTCGGGGATCCCTGGTGTTGTCCGTGGCTTGGGGAAGGAGACCGGGGACAACATTCTCCTGGACGATGAGCAGGAGCCAGGGCGCTCCACCACTTCCAATTTAGTGTAAATGGGGGCCTTCATGCTCCAGTGTTTGAAGAAGAAACCCCATATAAAAAGAATAAAGGGCAAGGACCAGTATCCGGTGGCAATGTACTTAGACCACCGGTACAAACACAAAATGGCGGACATGTTACCAGCCTCACAGAGGGGTGTCAGAATGCAGCCTTTCCAGGCCTTGCTGCGAGAGATGCTGCATTCTGCTGTTGCGGGCGCTGGCAGAGGAAATTCCACCGACAGCGAAACAGGTGCGGGTACCAATCCTACCGCGCCTGCAAGAAGATGACAGTTTGAAGATGTGTTGTTCACTTCGGATATGAGATCATTCTTGTATCCAACCCATCGACAGCCGCCCACCAGATCCAGCCTCAGGGAACGCCTAGACCCACAGGTGTCCGACTACATCGGCTTAACGGCCGATGTGGACGCTCTGAGAAGCGAGGAACCCCTGGACTACTGGGTGCGCAGGTTTGTCCTGTGGACAGAGCTGGAACGATTTTCCATGGAACTCTTGGCTTGCCCGTTGTCGAGTTTCCTCGAAAGGACGTTCAGCGCAGCATGAGGGATTGTGACCGATAAGTGCACTCGCCAGAAAACCAGTCAGTATCTGGTGTGGCTACCATTTTCCTCATGCAGTGCAACACATCTCATAGAGTTGATCAGGTTGTTGATTTTGGCCTGTGGAATGTTGGTCCACTCCTCTTCAATAGCTGTTTGAAGTTGCAGAATATTGGCAGGAACTGGAACACGCTGTCATGTGCTCAATGGGTGACATGTCAGGTGAGTATGCTGGCCATGCAAGAATTAGGATAGTTTCAGCTTCGAGGAATTGTGTACAGATCCTTGCAATATGGGGCCGTGCATTATCATGCTGCAACATCAAGTGATGGTCATGGATGAATGGCACAACAATGGGCCTCAGGATCTTGTCACGGTATTTCTGTGCATTCAAAATGCCATCAATAAAATGCACCTGTGTTCGTTGTCCATAACATACGCCTGCTAATACTATAACTCCACCGCCACCATGGGCCACTAGATCCACAACATTGACATCAGCAAACCGCTCACCCACACAATATCACACACGCTGCCTGCCATCTGCCCTGAACAGTGAAAACCGGGACTCATCGTGAACAGAACGCCTCTCCAATGTGTGAGGCCGGTTTAATGTACTGCCAAATTCTCTGAAACGCCGTTGGAGTCGGCTTATGGCAGAGAAATGAACATTCATTGCACGGGCAACAGCTGTGGTAGACATTCCTGCAGTCAGCATGCCAATTGCACGCTTCCTCAAACATTGCGACATCTGTGGCATTGTGCTATGTGATCAAACTGCACATTTCAGAGTGGACTTTTTTTGTGGGCGGTCTAAGGCACTCCTGTGCAATATTCATGCTGACTAATCAGGTGTGAGGTGGGATGGATTATCTCGGCAAAGGAGAAGTGCTCACTAACACAGATTTAGAAGGATTTGTGAACAATATTTGAGAGGAATGGGTGTTTTGTGTATGTAGAAAATGTTTCAAATATTTGTGTTCAGCTCATGCAAAATGGGAACAAAACCGAAAGTGTTGCGTTTATATTTTTGTTCAGTGTATATACAGCGGCATAAAAGGCCTTTTCTGTCAGATGAATGCCTAATTTTTGGGGTCTGTACACCACTGGCCTACAGTAAAAATTGTTATTCTGTGACCGCCTAATGTACCTCCAGCCACATAATCACTTGTTCTTTTCTCTCTGGTGAATGCCTCATTTTTGGGACCTGTACTGGCCTACAGTAAAACAGTTATCCAGTGACCGTCTAATATACCTCCAGTCACATAATCACTTGTTCTTTTCTGTCCAGTGAATGCCAAATTTTTTGGGCCTATACTCCACTGGCCTACAGTAAAATTGTTATTCAGTGACCACCTAATGTACCTCCAGCCACATATTAACTTGTACTTTTCTGTCTGGTGAATGCCTAATTTTTGGGGTCTGTACTCCCTTGGCCTAAAATAAAATTTTTCTAGGCTCCAGCAGGGCACATTTTTGAGAGTTTCCTTTTAAGACGCATAAAAATGGCCCCTGATTAAAATACATATTTTTTGTGGGAATTTTTGCCATTGATCCCCCTCTGGTATGTCACTGTCCATGTTGTGGGACTATCTGTGCACTTCTAATAAGTATTTGGTGGCCGTAAATATGACCTAAAGGTTTTTCAGGTTCGCCTGCCATTAAAGTCAATGTGGTCCACCGCGAACTCACGTTCGCGAATATTTGATCGCGTTCGCAAATCGTCCCGGCCGATGCTCGTCCATCACTAGTGCTCGGGTGCTCGAGTAGAACACCTTAGGATGCTCGGGTGCTCTACCGAGCACCTGAGCACAATGGAAGTCAATGGGAGAACCCGAGCATTATACCAGGCACCCCCTGCTCTGAAGAGGGGAGGGTGTCTGGTTCACATGAAAAGGTCAGAAATTAATGGAAACACCACTGAAATGGTTCGGGAACAGCATGGAGAGGATGTCTGGATGCATCTTCTACTCCCAGGTCACTGCTGGGAACAATGTTGTCCGAGTAGTACGCCAATTTTACAGACTCACAATAATACACACAAAACTGAAGATAAATTCGATTTTAGAGGAAAAATTTTTAGGCAACATTCTTTCCAGTATATTTACTTGTATATAAAGTGCAAGTGCTGCCAAAAATTACAAGGAAGAAGCACTCCGATACAAACTGTATATCACATAAAGAAGGGCCTCATTCATATTGTGGTACAATTGTTCAGGTAGTGGGACTCCTACACTCATAAAGCCTATGCACTAAGTGAAAGGGCTGCCAAAAATTACAAGGAACCGGCACTCCAATACACCCTTTATTACACGTAAAGGAGGGCATCATACACACCCTTGAAAAATTATGATTGATGGCCTTCTGGTAACCCTCAAAAACTATTGCAGCAAGTGCCTGCTGATTTGACCATCTAAAACATTAGGGGTGAGAGCCTGCTGCTGATCTGACCATCTAAAACATTAGGGGTGAGGGTCTGTTGCTGAGCTGACCCTCTAAAACATAAGGGGCGAGAGCCTGCTGCTGATCTGACCATCTAAAACATTAGGGGTGAGGGTCTGTTGCTGAGCTGACCCTCTAAAACATAAGGGGCGAGCGCCTGCTGCTGATATGACATCTAAAACATTAGGGGCGAGGGCCTGTTGGTGACCCTCAAAAACATTAGGAGCAAGGGCCTGCTGGTGACCCTCTAAAACATTAAGAACAAGGCCTGTTGGTGGCCCTCTAAAACATTATGGGTGAGGGGGCCTGCTGGTGACCATCTAAAACATTATGGGTGAGGGCAGCCTAATAAGCATGTTGATATGATGGAGGAAGAGGATGAGAAAAGGGAGATTGAACCATATACCCTTTTTAGTGGTGGAAGGGGTGCATGGAAATACAGTGTATTCAATACACCATAAAAGCCACATTCAAAGTGCTTTTATGCTCAGCCGCTTTTTTCTGGTGGAGTAGAGAAGTCAGGGGCAATCCAGGCCTTGTTGATTTTTATAAGAGTCAACCGTCAGCATTTTCAGTTGACAGGCGGATGCACTTATCATTTATTATGCCCCCAGAGGCACTAAATACGTTCTGACAAAACGGAGGTGGCGGGGCAGGCCAGCACCTCCGAGGCGTAGAGCACCCAATAGTTGTAAGGCACAGATGGATCACTGAGAACGCTGCACGGTCTGCTACGTACTCCTTAACCATCTTCCCAAAAATTTCCCTCCTTGTGACACTAGGCCGTGCATCATGTTGAGGGTGCTGGCAGGGTGTCATGAAACTGTCCCAGGCCTTGGAGAGTGTTGCCCTGCCTCTATTGGAACTGCTGTGTGTTCCCCTTGTCTCCCCTCCTCGGTTGGCCAAGGAACTACGTACTCTGCAGCCAGTGTTGTCAGTCGGAAATTCTTGGAGCAATTTTTCAACAAGGACCTACTGGTATTGCACCATTTTGCTGGTCCTCTCCACCAGAGGAATGAGAGATGAGAAGTTCTCTTAGAAGCGGGGGTTAAGAAGGGTGAACAAGAGACTTCCGGTTCCGGCCCCGCCATGTGAGGACGCAGCGCTCAGAGCTCCTGCATATCGCCGAATACCCTGGTCATTTTGCAGCGCAGGGATCTGCTAACCGATCCTGAGGGACGTCTGACTGACACCACTTACCTGCATTGAGGAGCTGATGGAAAGATACCTCCTCCGGAGCGGGCAGAAGATCACAGGTGCGCAGCTAGCAGCCTCACAGAGCGCGGCAAAAATGGCGGACACTCAGCCACTATTATTTAGGGAGGAGGGCTCTCAGAGCACCCAGGGAGAGGGGTCCCCGTTAGGTGGCTCGGCCACGCTGGACTATAAACAACTAGCCATTGAAGTGGCGTTACGCATAATGCCGGACATCCAGAAAACGCTGGAAACAACAATACTGGGCTCATTTAACTCCCTAAGGGAGGAGGTAAACCAGACCAGCATGCAAGTGGGGGCCCTTGAAAAAGAGTTACGCTCCTTGCAGCAGCAAGCAGGGGACACTGAGGCTGTTTTGAAATCTCAGCAGCATGACCTGGAATACCTGCGGTTTAAAGTTGATGATCTTGAAAACAGGTCACGCCGCAATAACCTGAGGGTGGTTGGTTTGCCTGAATCCATTAAACAGCTGGACCTTTTGGATCTATGTGAGAGAGAACTGCCTGAGGCCCTGGGCCTAAAGTTTTTCTGTCGAGTGGAGAGGGCCCACAGGATCGGCCCAGATAGAGGAGCTTCTAGGGACTCAAACCCTGAGTCTCCCCGTGGTGGGGATGGGAGGCCTCGTCAGGTTATTTTTAAATTGCTGGACTTCAATGATAAGGTGGCGTTACTCCGCAGTTTTCGAAAAAGACGGCATCAGATAACAATCAGGGGCCACAAAATCTTATTGTTTGAGGATTTCTCGGCTGAGGTGGCGAAGAAACGCAAGGCTTTCAGCCCAGTCTGCACTGAGCTATATCACAGAGACATCAGATTTCAGCTTCTTTTTCCGGCGGTATTAAAGATTCACAGAGCAAATGGGGGGACTATTACCTTTAGATCCCCCACTGAGGCAAAGGAGGCCTTGGATGGGATTATGGATGCGGAACCGCATGATGTGCCCCTCTCTCCCCAGCGGTCTACTTTGAAGGACTCTTTGGATCCAGCTGTTCGACGAGGGAATGACCGCTTGCGCAGTGGCCTAGAAAGGCCCTCCAGAAGAGGGCGTTGATACTCCTCAATTTAAAATGTGGTTGGGACTCAATCCTGAGGGGCAGTATTTGTCAGTGTTGCTGACTTTGTTCGAGATTAAGGTTGTTTTGTTATTTTGCTCTGTGCTCCACGCTAAGGCCTTTACTGTTCAGTCGTACAAATTGTTATTGTTTTAGGCCAGGTATGTGTGAGCTCTGCCATGGCGGAAAAAAGGAAAGTCCATAACTAGATTTAGTTACAGCTGCCATCATATAGCTGTATCCGGCCTGGCGGTTTGGCTTCTGCTGCCACTCATCTAGGCAGGGCTATTTGGTTGCTTGTATTTTGGTTTTTGTCTTGTGTTTTTTGTTCTCCTTCCCTCCCTCCTTTCTCCTTCCTTCCTCCCCTCTCCCTTGGCTTTCTCTGCTCAGGGATCTGCACGTACCAGGGCAACAATGAAAATTATCTCCTGGAATGTCAAGGGTTTGCGCTCCCCGCAGAAGCGGTCAAAGATCTTGCGCCACCTGAAGCGTTTTCAACCTGATATAGTTCTCCTGCAGGAGACTCATTTGGAGGATAAAGATTTTTTCCGAATGAAAAAATTCTGGGTAGGCTCCGTGTGCGGATCCTCGGCCAGGGAGCGCAAAGCTGGAGTGCTCACATTGCTACATAGGAATTTTTCAGGGAAAATATTATCAGAATCTCATGACAGTGAAGGCAGGTGGCATAGGTTATTAGTGGAGATTGGTGGAATTTCTTATAGCATCCATAATGTGTATGCCCCGAACGATAATAATGCCCCCTTTTACGCTCTTCTGGAGAACAGACTGCATCTGGATGGAACTCACAACAGAATTGTGGGTGGCGATTTTAACTCAGTCTCCTCTGTTCTGGAAGACCGGAAGAGGGATGTAGGGATGGTCAGTTCGCAAAGGCTCTCTGACAAGGTTATACCTCCCTTATTAACCTCTACAGGATTGTATGATACCTGGCGCTCTATACACCCTGATGACAGGGAATATACGCATTTCTCGCATGCGCATAATGTGTGGTCCCGTATTGATTATCTTTTCCTTCCCTTACACATGTCATCTAGGGTGGTCTCCGCTGAAATTCATGACTTACTTATTTCCGATCACTCACCTATTTCCATTTCCCTGCAGGATACCTACCCTAGAGGAACTGATTTTTTATGGCGCTTTCCTTCTTTTCTGGCCAGAGATGACAACTTTAAAGATACACTGCAAGGTTGGTGGTGGGAGTTTCAGGGTGACAATCCCCGGGATGCATCAGATGTTTCGACCCACTGGGAGACTGCTAAAGCGGTCCTGAGGGGTCGAATTCTCAGTTATGTCAGCAATTTGCGCAAGGTGGTAGCTAAACAATACCAGGAGGCTAGCTCGGCCCTTAGACAGGCATACACTCAGTTCCTTCGGGTGGCCACCACTCGGAATAAGGAGGCCTGGATCGCAGCTAGAAACAACTTTAAAGTTTGGGTGGATAAAAGGGAGGCGATGTACAGGTCGGAGTTCCAGACAGATCTGTTTAGATTTGGGAATAAGTCAGGCAAAATGTTGGCTAACTTAGCGCGGGGCAGAAGGGCTCCTACAGTCATTACAGCTCTGAAAGAGGAGGGGGGAGTGACCCAAACAAATCCTAAGTTGATAAATGATTTGCTGGGAAAATACTATGAGCGTCTCTACAGTGACACTCCAGTGGACCCTGAAAAGGGTAGGCGGTTTCTGTCAGACGTTAAATTGCCTTCCCTGACGGAGGAACAACAGGGATCTTTGAATGCGGAAATAACTGCTGAGGAGGTGCTACATACAATACGTTCCTTACATAATGGTAAGGCGCCAGGCCCTGACGGATTCTCAGGAGAATTTTATAAAGTCTTACAGGACAACCTTGCCCCCACGATGACGGATTATTTTAACCATCTTCTGCACACGGGTAGTTTTCCAGCTCATGTTAATGTTGCCCACATTAAACTGATACTTAAACCTAATAAGGACCCGCAAGATCCAGGCTCGTATCGCCCGATATCACTCATTAACCAGGATCTCAAGATATTGACTAAAATATTGGCTGACAGATTGAGTCTCTTAATGCCTGCCCTGGTAGGCCCTTCCCAAGTAGGTTTCATTAAAGGGAGGTCGGGGGTGGCGAATATTAGGAAGGTATTGGCAACATTGGACTGGGTCAGGCGCCGCCCTCAGCCAGCCTGGGCCCCTATTTTGTTGGCTTTAGATGCGGAAAAGGCTTTTGACTCAGTGCGTTGGGACTGGTTGGGGGCGGTGCTAGATAAATTCCAGATTGTTGGGGATATCCGTACTTTTTTGGGAGGTCTTTATTCTAGTCCAGCGGCGCGCATTTACACAGGAGGTTTTTTGTCTCGGGTTTTCCCCCTTCAGAGAGGGACTAGACAGGGCTGTCCGCTTTCCCCCCTTCTTTTTGACCTAGCCATCGAGCCTTTAGCCAGATTTCTAGAGGATTCTGACTTATACAAGGGCATTACCATAGGCAAGAGTATGCTGATGATCTTTTGATTTTCATGGATACCCCCCAGCATCACTTGGGCCCCTTAATGGAGTTCCTGAGTTTTTTTGGGTCCTTCTCGGGGTATAAAATAAACTCGTCTAAAAGTGAGATTCTTGAGCTACACGCCACTAACCCACCGCAGCTTTGGCGGGATGCTGGTCTCTCTTTATCGGTTGTTAAGAAACAGGTTACGTACTTGGGGGTCAAAATCGGTAAGCTCCCGGGGTCACTGTATTTGCTAAATTATCCTCCCCTCATAACGAAAATAATTTCTGAACTAGAGAGATGGCATTCACTCCCCTTATCCCTGCTGGGGAGGTGCCAGCTCATCAAGATGATGAGTTTTTCTAAGCTGCTCTACCCTCTCCAGACGCTTCCGATCCTACTGAAACATACAGATGTCACTGCACTAAATAAGGCTTTTACCAAGTTTTTGTGGTCTGGCAGGTGCCCTCGTATCTCTCTTTCGAAGCTTATGCTATGGAAACCAGAGGGAGGAGTAAAATTCCCAAATATACGGGGATACAATCTAGCATGTCTCATGCGTCACGTATCCGACTGGGTCCACGACACGGATCTTTTCTCTAATAGGGAGGTGGAACAAAATCTGGTTGCCCCATGGAACTTGGTGTCGTGCCTTCACTCTAACCTGTCTGCATTACCTGGGGATATTAAATCTTCGCTTTTATTGAGAGATACGATAGCAACCTGGAAGGCGGTTAGGAAGACATTTAACTTGCCTCATGCAATCTCCAAATGGATGCCGTTATGGGGTCATCCGGACTTCCCTTCCGGAACTAGTTTGAGACCTCCTGAGCTGTGGATATCTAGGGGTTTGACTAGGGCGGAGCATCTGATGCATCTGGGGGACAAACGCTGGCTGACTCCAAAAGAACTGAAGGAAAAATACGCTCTGCCGGATTCCCATTTCCTGCAAATAATGCAGATTGTGGGTTTCTGTTCACATAGACTGCACGATTTGTCGAGGGAGGCGACTAAAAATTCCTTCGATGAAGTCCTCAGTTTCTCCCCCCAAACAGTTTCGCTCTCTAGGTTGTATAGGGCCTTTTCAGGAAATTTCACGAAGGTCAAGGCTTCCACACTTTTTAAGAAATGGGAACACATCACCATGGATGATGAGATTGGGGTAAAGATCCTGGAAGGTTGGAGTAAGGTACGCCAGTGCGTGATAGGTGAGACTTGGCGTGAAACTTTTTTTAGGATGATGCATCGGGCAATCTATGGTTTTAACTTTCCGGCCTCTCCCCAGTTTCCGGATCGTATCACACATTGTCCCAATTGTAAGTTGGCGGCTACGGATTTCTGGCATGGCATTTGGACGTGTCCTGAGGTAGTCAAATTTTGGGCCGCTGTGATAGATTATATTAAGAAGAACTGGTCGGTGGAATTGTCTATGGAACCCCAGGCCCTGGTCTTCCATTATATCCGCCCGGTGAACCAAACTCGGATCCCGATTTTGTTGCACTCAGTCTTATTAGTAGCCAAAAGAGTCTTGCTCCAAAGGTGGCTTACAGATGCCATGCCAGACATCCCTGATGTGGTCTCTGAATTGAAAGTTCTTTTGGGATTTGAAAGGATTGAAGCGTCTAGGCACAAAGAAGGTTCAGCTTCCAAATTCTTTAATAAATGGCATACTTTTATTGAAGCGCACTTTAGTCCGCCAGAGACTAGGGAACTGGTGAAGCCCTTTCAGTATACCTCGTGGTATCTTAAAGCTTCTCTGGGTAATACCCTGGAACCCCTGGCAGTATAGTCCTGCCTCCCCCCCCCCCTCCCCCCCCTATTTCTGTCCCTCCCCCCCTCTTTCCTTTCTTTTCTTTATTTCTTTCTGGTTTCTATTTGCTTTTACTTCTTTCAGGAAAATTGAAAAATGCAGTCAGATTCATGTATACTAAACTCATGTTCCTCATGTAACTGTTTGTGACCCCCTGGCTTCCTCTGGAGACCATGTGGGGAAAGTATGTGTAATGTATGATATGTGGGTACATGACCCGTGCCTTGTTTCTTTTTGATGAATCTGCTCCAAATAAACAGAATTTAAAAAAAAAAAAGAAGGGTGAACAACAAGTAATCGGTGTTGACCAAAATAACGCGAGGATCACTGGAAAGGCAGCCTAACATAAAGTCAGCCATGTGTGCCAGAGTCCCAACAGACAAGACTTCACTGTCCTTATCAGGAGGATTACTCTTAATCTCCTCATCCTCTTCTACCCATTCACACTGAACAGATGGAATAAAACTTCCATAGGTACTACCCTCTGTAGCGTAGGCAACCGTTTCCTTCTCCTCCTCATCATCCAATTTGCACTGGGTGCTTTGATGCCATGTGGCGGATCAAACTGGTGGTGGTGAGGTTGCTGGTGTTCATGCCCCTGCTCATTTTGGTACGGCACAGGTTGCAAATGACAATTTTTTTTATTGTCCGCACTTTCCTCAAAAAAGAGCCAGACTACGGAGCACCAACCCCTTGGCTAGGGAGATCACTGCAAGGGGGTGCTCCGGGAAACAGTTGCGGGTCTGTTTGGTGTGGCCCGACTTCTCCCTTTTGCCACCCCACTGCCTCTTCCAGCCTGTTGCGGTGCTGCAGAACCCTCCCCCTCTGTACTCCTCGCTCGGCTTGCCACCTTCTCATGTTGGGTCAGTGACTTAATCGTCCACCACCTCCTCTTCCACTTCCTTACTCTGGTTATCCTTCTGACTTGTTGACCTAACAACAACCTCAGTTATTGATATCTGTGTCTCATTCTCATTAACAACCTCTTGAGACACTAATTGCGGTTGACTTATTGGCAACTGTGTCTCATCATCATCATCCACCTCGTGAAACACTAATTGCCGTTCCCCACCTCCATCTTCTTCTGACTCTGGATGCTCAAGGGTTTGGAAATCAGGGCACAAGATCTCATTATGTCCCTCTTCAAGCGGGCTTGGCGAGAGGCACAAATTAAGGAATGGCAATGAAAAGAGCTCCTCGGAATATCTGAGTGTGGGATCACTTGCTTGCGAAGACTCTCCATGGTGGGAGGAAGGAGGATCAGGGCGAGAATTCTGTTGACCAGATTCTTGGCTACTGAGACTGGACTTTGTGGAAGACTGGGTGGTGCTTAACCGGTTGGAAGCATTATCTGCTGCAATCCAACCAACCACCTAGTCGCACTGGTCTGACGTCTAGAGTGGTGTCCTGCGCCGCCTTGCAAACTGGGACATGAAGCTAGGTATTGTGGATGAGTGTGTTTCTTGTTCTCTGGCAGCAGGCACAGTTTCACCGCGCCCAGGGTTACGGCCTCTGCGTGCACCATTAGCAGCATGGCCACTTCCCCATCCCTTACTGCTCGCCTTGCGCATATTAAATAGTATATATGCTTGCAAGTATGTCACACGTACAGTAGCGCAGGTTGTGTAAGTGTATGCGCAAATAAAGTACACAGAATGTCACAGATATTTTTAGGATGCGCACATGTTAAATAGGAGATGTAGCACAGATAATGTCGCTGTCCACAGCGTCCATGAAAAATGACACAGAATTATTGTCACTGATATTTAGGTTGCACAAACGTTATACAGGAAGTATAGCACAAGTAATGTCGCTGCCACCAACGCCTAATAAAAAATTGCACTGAATGAATATCACTGATATTTAGGATGCACAGACGTTAAACAGAGGGTATAGTGCAAGTAATGTCGCTGTCACCAGCGACTAATAAAAAATTACAGTGAATGAATGTCACTGATATTTAGGATGGGCAAACGTTATACAGGAGATGTAGCGCAGGTAATGTCGCTGCCACCAGCAGCAAAAATATTAGACTGAATGTCACTGATATTTCGGATACGCAAACGTTATACAGGAGATGTAGCGCAGGTAATGTAACAGTCCGCAGCGGACACTGGATGTCACAGATACACATTACAAAGGAGATGTAGCGCAGATAATGTCGCTGTCACCAGGTTGCGCAAAAAAAATTATATATTGCTGCCAGATACAACTATAGTCCTTAAAAGGACTTTTGAGTCTCTAACAATTTCACGGAATGGGAGGCCCATTGTACACATGCCAATTCTTGTCCGCAAAACGGACAAGAATAAGACATGCTATATTTTTTTGCGGGGCCTCGGAACGGAGCAATGGATGCGGACAGCACACGGATGTGCTGTCTGCATCTTTTGCTGCCTTATTAAAGTGAATGGGTCCGCACCCGAGCCGCAAAAACTCGTATGCAGACCCGAAAAACGGTCGTGTGCATGAGACCTAAGACTGAGCCGAACACGTGTCATCAGGTGCTATATAGCACCCGATGACCCTTTCCGGCCAGTCAATCACTCTAATGCTAGTAGCCAACATGTCTATGTCTAACCTATTTATAAGAGATTTTTCTGTAAGAACAACCAGCCAGCATTTTTTTCTACAGTTCATAGCACCCCAATAGCATACTGCATATTCTACCGCAAACACTGAGGAATTGTGACCCCCCCCCACCATTTTCTTTTCTAAAAAACTGTTTCCATTTACTGTTTATATTTGGGCATGTTGTTGAATGCGTTGTATATTATAAGATATGTATTTTACTGCAAAAACTGTATGATTACAATTGTGAATACCAGTGTGTGGTGTGTTTGCAAAAGTAGAGCCACATTTAATTGTACCTCTGTCTTTAAATTACAGAAAAACATTAATTTTTTTAGAACTGTTTAATATTCTGTGCACAAAACCTGTGACATTTAATTTATATGCCTCATAATAAAATGTCTGGTATGCAAAAGTGTCACGGCTGAGGATGGGGAAAACCCTCAGCCGTGCGATGATAGAAGATGTTAACGGCTGCTCGGCCAGGACGAATTAGGGAGCAGGTCACCTCCTAACGCATCCCTAATCTGACCCTAACTCCTAGCTGCATGAGCCGACCTTGAAGGTAGGAGGGCCCATGCTCAGGAACCTCGGATCCCTACTCACCCTCCGCCGATCCCTGAACTAGGAGCAGGGTCAGACGACCTGTTCCTTCTGGATATGGAGGAACAGGAGTCTCACTGGCCAAGCTGCAGGGAAAAGGGGAACACAAACAGTCCTATGGATATGGCAGGTGAACTGCACTAGTTCCAGCCACCTGCCACAGCCTTGCTGACTGGATCCCTGTGCTGGCAAGCTGATGTCCACACAATACAAAATGAACTCAGCACACACACATCAACACACAGGAACCCAGATCCATAGCTGCACCCAAATAACAAAAGGAAAACATCAACTTAACATCACATAAACCTATGACCACAAGGGTGGCCCCCACTGGCAGATGGAATTACCAGGAGGATGTCTCCAGCAAAGCATGACTGAAGAGCCCCCCAGACTAGTGATATACACTGAGGCTTTATAGGCCCAAGTAGCCACATCCAACAGACACACCCAGTGTTCACACACACAGAAGGGAATTAACCCTTCCAACACAAGGCAAGGGAAGACGGACACTTAAAGGGGAAGTACACACATAAACCCATACTTCACCTGTTGCCGCGGGCAACGGCATGTGTGGCAATCATGTCCTGGGGATCAGCCATAAGGCTGAGACACTGCCACCACATGCACACAACACCACACGTTGCCACGGGCAACCAAGTGAAGGAAAGTGTCACCAAACACAGCATAGGCCGTGACAAAAAGACTCATGCCTCATCGTCCGAGATTCAGCATGTGGGTAGTAGTGCAAACAGCAGTAGCAGCACCAGCTGTCTTACCATTAGGAGTAGTATTAGCAGTCCACAGTTCTTACTGGATTCCGATTGGTGACATATTTATTATTATTGAGGACAAAGAGCATGAGATTGTGGACTGGATGGCTCACTCCCCCTCTGTCACAGCAGGATGA
The DNA here is from genome assembly GCF_014858855.1 of Bufo gargarizans. Lineage (NCBI taxonomy): Eukaryota > Metazoa > Chordata > Amphibia > Anura > Bufonidae > Bufo > Bufo gargarizans. The sequence continues at coordinate 92,687,146 of NC_058085.1, forward strand.
TGTGGAAGTCACCTCTGATTCTGACACTGTGCCTTTGAGCCAGGAGTCACAGCTTTTCTCTTGCTCCTCTTCATTTCAACCCCAAGGAAGCCTTTTAGTTGCATCCTCTCTCTCTCTCTCTCTCTCTCTCTCTACCACCCTCTCTTAGTGGGGTACCTTCTTTTTTCTTAAAAAGAGACAACAAAACCCCATGTGCTATGGAAGATACTCAAGATAATCTTCCAGTTGATGACTTGTGTGAGAACAGTCAACATTTGGACTGCCAAGAGGAGGAGGTTCAGGTGGAGGCGGTGGACCCCATGCACAGCTGTGTTGGTGGTGGTAGCAGTGGCACTTGTAGCTACAATGGTGGTGGTAGGGGCAATGGTAACAGAAGTGGGGAGGATGAGGACTATGACAATGATTATGTATTGGACAGGACCTGAGAGCCAGATTGATGGGGCTGAGGAGGATGATGTGTCATCAGAGGAGGAGGGTGGTGACCGCTGCAGTGGCGATAAAGAGCAGGACAATGTACAGCCAGAACTTCCCCAAAAACTGCCAGGGCCAAATCTGCTTTTGTTACAGTCAACTTGGGAACCAGTGAAGCAAAGCTTAGCTGCTGCTAGATCGGTGCGATTATGTCCCATCTGCCAGAGAAAAATCATCGCAGTGTGAAAAATCTGCAGGATTTAAAGAACATATTGGGGTTCATACACAAAAGTAGACACCATGGCTCTTTTGAAGCTCATGAAGCAGCATCACCCAGTCCAGTAGAAAAATAGAACTGTCCGCCAGCTAGAGCAACAAAAGTGTCCTCCTTCTCCCGCTCTCCATTGCGGCAGCCAAGCTGCAGCCATATGCAGTACAGTGTCCTTGTCATCGTCATAATCAGTCACTGCTTCTCCTGTTCAGACTACTCCTCTTCCTCCTGCTCTATCATCAGCCATTGATACCGGAATTTGTGGCCAGGAAACAACTCTACATGCCCAGAAATCTGATGATGCACAAGCTTAACTCCAACCTGGCCAAGTTCCTGGTGGTGCAGTCTCTGCCGTACCATTAAGTAGTGTCTGCTGCCTTTAAGTAGTCTCATTGGAAGATACCTAGCTGGAATTATTTCTCTCAAAAAGCCATCCCTGTCTTGTTCTGTCAGGTGGCGGAGAATGTTGGCCACTCCTTGCAATTGTTGCTGTGTGGCAAGATGCCCACCACAGTGGACACCTGGAGCAGCCCTTAGGGGCAGAGACAGTACATGTCTTTCATGGCCGACTGGTTCAATGTTTTTCATGGCAGTGGTGATGCAGCACCACAGCAATGAGGCCAGGTCCTGTTGACGTCTCTACATTTATTTCGGTCTGGTTCCCACACTAGATGCTTATCTGCCTCCTTCACATCCTCCACCATGGGCATCCTCCCGTCCCCAAAAGAAATCGGGCACAGTGTTGCTTCCATTCATCCTCCCTTCTATCGTATGTGTAAAGTGAATTGTTGACATGCAGTGTTGGAGCTGATCAGTCTGGGAGAGAGTAGCCAGTCAATTGCTAAAGTGCATCAAGCAACCATCATCCCGCTGGCTGTCTCCCCGCCAACTTCAACAGCTCAAGGTGGGTCAGCGGCAATGGCAGGAACATTGTAATTGCACTACATTTGGGGAAATAACACATTCTCTGCATAGAGCACATAATACATTTAAGAAATGCTTTTTGAAAAAGGATGGTGACTTACAGAGGGTTCTGGCCATGTCCAGGAGACTGTCCTCACATTTTAGCCATTCTTATTTGGCAAAGAACTCTCTCCTGGACTTGCAGCAACAGAACAGCCTGCTGTTATACTGCTTGAGCTACGACATTCAAGTTCCCTGAAATTCCACCTTACAGATGCTAGAGTGTATTTAAGAGCCGCATACAGTGGTGGACCAGACCACCTCAGCAGGGAGCATGCAGTGTTTCAAGGTCAGGTAATGGCAACTCAACAGAGATGTGTGTTGCGTACCTATGCCCTTTCAAGAGGCCACCAGAGTTTGTCAGCAGGGGCAACTGCAGCACCAATTATGTCATCTCCCTAATATTTGTCTTAGAGGACATGCTCACGCTGATGCAACACAGACCAGAGGAAGAATAACAGCTTCCACATCTTGTTGGCCACCCTATAGCTGTTGGGGACCCACACCTACAAAGTACCATGAAGAAGGAAGCAAAGGATGAGAAGGAGTCGCTTGTGCAGGAGGACAAGTTGGATGATGATGATGACAAGACTAGCCATTGACCAATCATTGCAGTGGAGGGCAGAGTCGGAAAGAACTAGGTCCTCAAACACGCTGGCGAGCATGTCAAGCTGTATGCTTACTTGCTTACTTAAAGGGGTTCTGCACTTTCAATTAACTGATGATCTATCCTCTGGATAGATCATCAGCTTCTGATCGGCGGCGGTCCGACACCCGGGACCCCCGCCGATCAGCTGTTTGAGAAGGCAGCGGCGCTCCAGCAGCGCTGTGGCCTTCTCACTGTTTACCGCCAGGCCGCCCGCCCACTGACGTCACGACTTGTATCAACTAGAGTGGGCGCGGCTAAGCTCCATTCAAGTGAACAGAGCTTAGCCGCGCCCACTGTAGTTGATACAAGTCGTGACGTCAGTGGGCGGGCGGCCCGGCGGTAAACAGTGAGAAGGCCGCGGCGCTGCTGGAGCGCCGCTGCTTTCTCAAACAGCTGATCGGCGGGGGTCCCGGGTGTCGGACCCCCGCCGATCAGAAGCTGATGATCTATCCAGAGGATAGATCATCAGTTAATTGAAAGTGCAGAACCCCTTTAATGACAGTCATATTCTTACCATCAAGCAGTGTGATGATTACCGCAGTTCAGTCTCATGAACATGATGGAACTGTTTTTCTGTGTGCCATGCAAGGCTGACGCAAATCAGCAAATGTACTGCCTGTACAACCAGGGTCAGTCCTACCTGGATTGTGGCTTTCTCCAGCACATACTGGTTTACCTGACCCCGTGGATTTCCGGGCAGGCAACTGGCCAAGTTTGTTCCCTTTGTCTTGTCCAGTTTCCACTGTCATCTCAGAGAGGGTTTTAAATGAGGCAGGTGGTGCTGTCAAAAAAATTGTCCTGTTTGTTAACACCGTCAACCATGTGTTTACCCATAGCTATATATGTCAGTGTCGCTCTGACATTATTTGCTATAGCTGTCATTGCATTAAAGAGTTTAAAGGCTATTATTGACACCTCTGTGCACAAAAAAAAAAAATCAATAACCCCATATCTTACTGTAATGCAGCACATAATGAAATTGCACTTGTTTGTTTACTGGTTTCAGCTTTGCTTCACATGCTATCAGAAATGCTCTTCTATGAGTTTTGCTCAGAGCTGTCATCTCCTGTGGATTTCACATGCACCAGCACAGCTTTGCTACCCCACCCCCATATCCTTTTCCACAGCAAAGCTCTGCTGCCCCACCCCTATATCCTATTACATAGCACAGCTCTGCTGCCCCGCCCCCATATCCTGTTACATAGCACAGCTCTGCTGCTCTGCCCCCACATCCTGTTACATAGCACAGCTTTGCTCCCTCGCCCCCACATCCTGTTACATAGCACAGCTCTGCTACCACGCCCCATAACCTGTTACATAGAACAGCTCTGCTGCTCTGCCCCCACATCCTGTTACATAGCACAGCTCTGCTACCATGCCCCATAACCTGTTACATAGAACAGCTCTGCTACCCCATCCCCACATCCTGTTACATAGGACAGCTCTGCTGCCCCGCCCCCACATCCAGTTACATAGCACAGCTCTGCTGCCCCACCCCCACATCCTGTTACATAGCACAGCTCTACTGTCCCGCCCCCACATCCTGTTATATAGCACAGCTAGCAGCCACTTACATATAGGCTGCTGGAACTTGTAAGTAACATAGTAACATAGTATATAAGGCCGAAAAAAGACATCTGTCCATCCAGTTCAGCCTGTTATCCTGCAAGTTGATCCAGGAAGGCAAAAAACAAACAAACTGTGAGGTAGAAGCCAATTTTCCCCACTTAAGGGGAAAAAAAAATCCTCCCCGACTCTAATCAGGCAATCAGGATCAACGACCGATCTCTAGTAACTATAACCTGTAATATTATTACACTCCAGAAATACATCCAGGCCCCTCTTGAACTCTTTTAGTGAACTCACCATCACCACCTCCTCAGGCAGAGAGTCCCATAGTCTCAATGCTCTTACCGTAAAGAATCCTCTTCTATGTTTGTGTACAAACCTTCTTTCCTCCAGACGCAGAGGATGTCCCCTCGTCACAGTCACGGGGTAAATAGATGATGGGAGAAATCTCTGTACTGATTCCTGATATATTTATACATAGTTATTAGATCTCCCCTCAGTCATCTTTTTTCTAAAGTGAATAACCCTAACGTTGATAATCTTTCAGGGTACTGTAGTACCCCCATTCCAGTTATTACTTTATATGTCCTCCTCTGTACCCTCTCCAGCTCTGCTATGTCTGCCTTGTTGACAGGAGCCCAGAACTGTACACAGTACTCCATATGTGGTCTGACTAGTGATTTATAAAGTGGTAGGACTATGTTCTCATCACGGGCATCTATGCCCCTTTTGATGCAACCCATTATCTTATTGGCCTTGGTAGCAGCTGCCTGACACTGTTTTTTAGAACTTAGTTTGCTGTTTACTAAAATTCCTAGGTCGTTTTCCATGTCAGTGTTACCCAGTGTTTTACCATTTAGTATGTACGGGTGACTTGCATTATTCCTTCCCATGTGCATAACCTTACATTTGTCAGTGTTAAACCTCGTCTTCCACTTCTCTGCCCAAGCCTCCAATCTATCCAGATCCATTTGTAGCAGTATACTGTCCTCTTCCGTGTTAATTACTTTACACAGTTTAGTGTCATCTGCAAAAATTGATACTTTACTGTTCAAGCCTTCTACAAGATCATTAATAAATATATTGAAGAGAATAGGGCCCAATACTGACCCCTGAAGTACTCCACTAGTGACAGTGACCCAATCTGAGTGTGTACTGTTAATAACCACCCTCTGTTTTCTATCACTGAGCCAGTTACTTGCCCACATACAGACGTTTTCTCCCAGTCCAAGCATTCTCCTTTTATATACTAACCTTTTATGCGGTACAGTGTCAAATGCTTTGGAGAAGTCCAGATTAGTGTTGAGCGTGAATATTCTAATCACAAATTTTAATTGCGAATATTGCCACTTCGAGAATTTGCGAATATTTAGAATATAGTGCTATATATTCGTATTCGCGAATAGTGTTGAATATTCTAATCGTAAATTTATCGTGAATACATTACATTGCCGATTTTCGCAATCAAATAAACAATGACTGCAGATCACGAATTCTCGTATTTGCTAATTTGTGGCGAATATTCTGCAAAAAATTTGTGAAATATCGCAAATTCGAATATTGCCTATGCCGCTCCTCACTAGTCCAGATATATGACATCCATTGATTCGCCGCTGTCAAGTCTAGAACTTACCTCCTCATAGAAACTGATTAAATTAGTTTGACATGACAGATCCCTCATAAAGCCATGCTGATATGGCGTTATTTGCTTATTTTCCTTGAGGTATTCTAAGATAGGATCTCTTAGAAAACCTTCATGAGATGTACAAGTTTGTTTCCCAGCCTATATCTGGGTAGTCCCCTATAATAACCACCTCATTATAATTTTACGCCTCGTCTATCTCGTTTAGTAGCAGATTTTCTGTGGTATATAAGGTGGTTTATAATAAACTCCTATTAGTAATTTATAATTGTTTTTGCCTCCATATATTTCTACCCAAAGTGACTCCACATGTTCATGTCCCTCACCTATATCTTTCCGGAGTGTGGGCTTTAGACAGGACTTTACATAAAGGCAGACCCCTCCCCCTCTCCGGTTTTGACGATCCTTTCTAAACAGACTGTAACCCTGTACATTAACTGCCCAGTCATAGCTATTATCCAGCCATGTCTCAGTTATTCCCACTATGTCATAGTCCTCCTCACACATCACTAATTTTAGTTCCCCAGTTTTATTAGTCAGGCTTCTGGCATTAGTATACATACATTTAAGAGGTTTATTTATATTTTGAACCCTACACTTTTCCTTCAGAGCTGTTCTAGTCCCTCCTTTCATTTCTCCCCCAGTCCCATTACCTTGCCCCAGGTCTCTATCTGCACTATCTTTCCATCCTATAATGTAATTACCCTCCCCCCCGTCCCTAGTTTAAAAACTCCTCCAACCTTCTAGCCATCTTCTCCCCCAACACAGTTGCCCCTTCCTCATTGAGGTGCAGCCCATCCCTATGATAGAGCCTGTAGCCAATAGAGAAGTCGGCCCAGTTCTCTAGGAACCCAAACCCCTCCTTCCTACACCAGTTCTTGAGACACTTGTTAACCTCCCTAATCTGCTGCTGCCTTTCTTCTGTGGCTCGTGGTACCAGTAGTATTTTGGAAAATACTACCTTTGAGGTCCTTGCCCTAAGATTTTGACCTAAATCCCTAAAATCATTTTTAAGGACGCTCCACCTACCTCTAACTTTGTCATTGGTTCCGATCTGGACCATGACCGCTGGATCTTCTCCAGCCCCTCCCAGTAATCTGTCAAACCGATCCGCGATGTGTTGAACTCCAGCACCAGGGAGACAACACAGCGTTCGATGATCCCGGTCTTTATGACAGATTGCCCTATCTGTGCCCCTAATAATTGAGTCTCCCTCTACCAGCACCTGCCTGGCCTGCCCTGCTTTCCTGGTGTCCTGCTTACTGGAGCTGGCATTCCCTGTACTGGCAGAGGAAGTGTCTGGCTGCAGCAGTGCTCTCCCTGAACTGACATCTCCCTCTTCTGCCAACCACCTCATCTGCCATGGTGGTGTTGTCCGCATCTTTTGCAGCCCTATTAAAAATGAATGGGTCTGCACCCCTTTCGGAAAATTGCGCAACGGATGCAGACCCATTATGCGGACGCGTGAATGGACTCTTAGTTATGGTCCTTAGTAGCAAAATTTATAACAGAATTCTTACATAACCTGAACCTAAACCTTGTATGCCAAACTTGAAACACAAGTTCGCTTATCCCTAGTTGCAACCACAGGGGTGAATAAAGTGTTTTTCTTTTCACAATTTTTTTTGTGAGAGTGTTGCCATTTTTTAAAATTCTTATATTGTCCTGGAATTGTTGCCGGATCCATTGGCCTGCACCTCCATATTGATATTTGCTCACATGCTATTGTTATAGAGCAGGTTGTTACGGACGCAGTGATTCCTAATATAGGCATTCATTACATTTTATTTTACACAATGTAAGCATTTTTGGAACACAAAAAAATCATGTTTTAGTGGTTCCATTTTCTGAAAGCCATATATTTTTTATATTTTACTTTTTTGGCGATTGTCTTATATAGGGGGTCATTTTCTGCAGGATGAGATGACTGTTTGGTTGGTACTATTTTGGGGTACATATGACTCCTTTGATCACTTTGTGGGAAGTGCAGTGGGCAAAATTGCAATTCCATCATAGTTTTTCTTCGTGATAATTTTATAGATCAGGTTGTTACAGACGTGGCAATACCAAACATGTTTATTTTTTTTTTTATTTTTTAACATTTTTAACAAATGTGATGTGTTGATATAGGAAGAAGTTAGATTCTTTTTTACTTTTTTTTTTTTACTTTTTTTTCACTCAGACCCACTTGATTCTTGAAGATTCAGTGGGTCTAATGCCTCTACAATACACTGCAGTAAACTGTATAGTGTACTGCAGTGTATTGTCCCCCCCCCTCAGTTTACCCTTCAAGCATTGGGCCACTGCCACAGCAGAGCAGTGGCCCGATGGTTATCCCCTTCATGCAGCAGTCCCTAAGGAAGCATATTGTCAGAACTTTGCTGTTCCTTCTCTATATATTTGGAGAAAATCCTCTGGATTAATATTTCATAAAATGTAAATCTATCCGATGCCTGAAGAAATTTGTGATAATTCCCAGGAAATGATCCGATGCACAGTCCCCTGACTTCTACTTCATCTGCTCTCCAAATTTGTAGATGGCTGAAATGATTTGGGGAGCAAAGTATAATACACCCACACAGTGTCAGACTGAGATGGAGAACAGACTAACACAATTTTGTAGCAATGTGATGGTTTCAAACTACATATTAGTTATAACACAAAGACGCTATTTTCAGCCTAGCAACATGACCTGGAATGTTCTCCTGTAGAGAAAGGAAGGGGGGATGGATGCAGCACGAGTCTATCGAACAATGCCAGGCAGCAGTAGAAAGAGAGCTGTCCATAGATGGCATGAAAACCTGCTCGCTAATGTGCTGTCAAAAGTTTATAATTCATCAGTTAAATCAACGATGTAGTAGTATGTACTAGATTGATCGAGGCTAATCATTAAAAAGCCGCTGTCAGCAGGATCAAACCTATTAAACTAGCTGGTTTTATCCCCAAAAAATCTATTAATTTTCCCCACTTCATCATACTACTGAAAAAAAAGAAATAAGTATATATAAATAAGATTACAAAATACGAGAGTATTACAGTATGCAGGGATACCTTTTTATGGTACTAACCTAATACTTAAAGAGGACCTTTCACCAGAATAACTTCTAAACTAACTATACAGGCATGTAGAGCGGTGCCCAGGGACCCCCATGCACTTACTGTTATACCTGGGCGCCGCTCAGTTCTCCCGTTATTGCCTCCGGTATCTTCATAGTTAGGCTCCACCCAGGGGAACCTGCCGTCGGCTCATTCTCCCATGCTGTAGCGCTGGCCAATCGCAGTGCTCAGCTCATAGCCTGAGAGAGAGCTGAGCGCTGTGATTGGCCAGCGCTGCAGCATGGGAGAAGGAGGCGCCGGCAGGTTCCCCTGGGTGGAGCCTAACTATGAAGATACCGGAGGCTATACCGGGAGAACGGAGCGGCGCCCAGGTATAACAGTAAGTGCAGGGGGGTCCCTGGGCGCCGCTCTACATGCCTGTATAGTTAGTTTAGAAGTTTTATTCTGGTGAAAGGTCCTCTTTAAAAGACAAGCTTGCAAGAGTTTTCCTTTCTTCCTCAGTATTGCTTCAGATCTGAGAAAGATAGAAAGTTTCTGCAAACACCAGGGCTGTGTAAGGCTACTTTCACACTTGCGGCAGAGTGATCTGGCAAGCAGTACCATCGCCGGAAAAACTGAAAAAACGTAAAAACGGATCCGGCTTTTATTTTTTTCACCTTTTTTTCAGTCTGCGCATGTGCAGACCGGAAGGACAAATCCGGCATTCCGGTATTTTGAATGCCGGATCCGGCACTAATACATTCCTATGGAAAAAAATGACGGATCCTGCATTAAGACAAGTCTTCAGTTTTTTGGGCCGGAGATAAAACCGTAGCATGCTGCAGTTTTATCTCTGTCCTGATCAGTCAAAAAGACTGAACTGAAGACATCCTGATGCATCCTGAACGGATTACTCTCCATTCAGAATGCATTAGGATAAAACTGATCAGTTCTTTTCCGGTATAGAGCCCCTGTGACAGAACTCTATGCCGTAAAAGAAAAACGCAAGTGTGAAAGTACCCTAAATAATCCTATATGTTAAACATGTAACTAACGAAAACCAATAAACAGACGCTCACAGGCTTAGGGTACTTTCACACTAGCGTTTTTCTTTTCCGGCATAGAGTTCCGTCACAGGGGCTCTATACCGGAAAATAACTGATCAGTTTTATCCCCATGCATTCTGAATGGAGAGTAATCCATTCAGTTTGCATCAGGATGTCTTCAGTTCAGTCGTTTTGACTGATCAGGCAAAAGAGAAAACCGTAGCATGCTACGGTTTTCTCTCCGGCGAAAAAAACTGAAGACATGCCTGAACGCCGGATCCGGCATTTTTTCCCATAGGAATGTATTAGCGCCGGATACGGCATTCAGAATACCGGAATGCCGGATCCGTCGTTCCGACATGCGCACGCGCAGATCGGTAAAAATGAGAAAAATGTACAAGACGGATACGTCGGTCCGCATGACAAGCGGAGAGACGGATCCGTCCTTGCAATGCATTTGTGAGACGGATCCGCATCCGGATCCGTCTCACAAATGCTTTCAGTCAGCAGCAGATCGGCGAATCCGGCGGCCAGTTCCGACGACGGAACTGCCCGCCGGATCACACTGCCGCAAGTGTGAAAGTAGCCTAATTCACAAAAGGTATATAAAGTATAGTATAGTCCGAGCACTCACATACGGGCATATGGAACAAAAATCATTAATAAAAACATTTAATACACATCAGAATGCAATACAATGCAAAAAAGGATGAAGAGTTTGGAGAAGGGAACAATCTAGGACAACATAACTGAATAGGAAAGTGAGCTGAATTGAAGATTTTTTTTTTTAAATCAGCTATGTTGTCCTATATTGTTCACGTCTCCAAACTCTTCACCCTTTTGCGAAATAACCCTGTGGGTGTTGTTGGTGTGTGCAACTAAGGCTACTTATTCTGCTTGTAATGCAGAATGCGGCGGTCAGGGGTGCGTGTCAAGCAGGGTGCGCTGGTCAGGGGTGCATGTGACGCAGGGGGTGCTGGTCAGGGGTACATCGCAGATAGAAAAGGCACTTACAGTTTAGATGTGCTCTGTCCTCGTGCCTTCTTCCTCTAGGCTTGGTGGCAGGGGGAGGGGCGCGCAACGATGTTTCCTGATGTTAAATCCCCAGGCCGCATTCTTTTCTGCCTCTGCAGGCCCTGCTAGGCTGAAATACACAGGCAGCCAATGGCAGTGATCCCCTCTCCCTCCCAGCCAATAGCAGCTGAGGTGGGTGGGGGAAGATTCACTTGGCTGTCGACTGCTGAGGAGCCCGTAGTGAAGTGGGTGGGCAGCATGGGCAGTACTTTCAGTTTAGCAAAACTGACAGATTGCCGCTGTACTGGCGGCTGCGCCAGCGTTTTAAAGGGAAATCAGCGGGGCGGCATGCGGGGGGCAAGGAATAACCGGGGGTGGGGGGGATTGCCCCCCTTGCCCACCTATAGCGACGCCTATGACTTATAGGGTCAGGCTAGAAGTGGGCTAGTCCCGTTTCCTACCAAGGGAGAGGCTACAGGAAGTTTTTAGTTTCGTCTTAGGCATCATGCATACGGCCGTTGTTTGGGTCTGCAACTGAGCTGCCGTTTTGGCGGCTCGGATGCGGACCCATTCACTTCAATGGGGCCGCAAAAGATACGGACAGCACTCCGTGTGCTGCTTGCATCCGTTGCTCCATTCCATGTCCTATTCTTGTCTGCGCTTTACGGACAAGCATAGACATTTTTATTGACGGACGCCCGCTCCGTTCCGCAAATTGCGGAAGGCACACGGGCGGCTTCCGTTTTTTGCGGATCCGCGGTTTGCGGATCTGCGGTTTGCGGACCGCAAAAAACGCAACGGTCATGTGCATGAGGTCTTAGTCTGAGTTCATTCTAATTTAGAGTTGGACGGAGAGGAGAATCACCCTTACTCCTTACAGATTAAGGCCTCTTGCACACGACCATATGGCTTTTTCAGTATTTTGCGGTCTGCAAAAAACGGATCTGCAAAAAATGCATATTTTTTGCGGAACGGAACAGCTGGCCCCTGATAGAACAGTACTATCCTTGTCAGTTATGCGGACAATAATTGGACATGTTCTATCTTTGAACGGAATGGAAATACGGAGACGGAAGGCATACGGAGTACCTTACTTTTTTTTGCGGATCCATTGAAATGAATGGTTCCGTATAAGGTCCGTATACGGAACGCAAAAAAAGGAACATAAAAAGAAAAAAAACGTTTGTGTGCAAGAGGCCTAACCGACACAGTGCTGCAAGGGGGTCAACAGCCAAAGGCACCCCACTCCAAAAGTTCCAGAACAGCCCTAAAGTCCAGTGACCAGACTAAAGCACAGCAGCGAGAGAAAGCAGAATATTTAAGTTTGCCTGCCAGTTTATGCCAAAACCTGCTGGAACCAAGAGAAACCTCTTGTATGGATGGAAGTTGATTCAAGTAAAGCTGTTAAACTTTTTAAAACTCTGGACTTGAGTATTCCTCCACCATCACCATTAATCTCCCCTTTATTGCTTCGGAGCCAAACCCTGGGGAGTGACGGCATCCAGGTAGGAGCACCGTGACACACACAGAAAACTATTGAGGCCGCACCACACCACTCATTCCTATAGATGTGGGACTTGATCGGCCCTTGGGAGCGGCACGTTGCCCATTTACCATGTCTCTCATGATGGACATCGCACTTTTCCGACCCTCCCAATACACAAACATGATCATTTATTATGCTCCCACTGGTCACGGCTTATTTCCCGTGAAAACAAAGGATCTGGTGTGTTGAAACCCAACATGCCTGATCCTCTCTGTTCTAACTGAAGATAAGCAATGGCCAGAGGTTGCAAAGATAGGAACGCATTAATTAGGGCTTACGTGTGCTAGACTCAGATATCAGTGGATACAAATATACTTGATATCATAATAACTATTATTAATGGTCATTGCCATTGTAAGTGGTTGTTGCTGTCCTTTTCTCTGGTTCCCTTTGTTTCGGTTCATTATCTCTGGAGACACCAGTTTGGAGAATTTAAATTATATTATCCCATCCACATCCATCTGTGTCTGATAAGTTTAGTCTATGTGATATACAGTCTATGGTCCCAGCACTGTGCAGAGTCACTTCTTTATATCGCCATCAGTCTTTAATGAGCCGCACTGAGCCCCCCACTGTGCCATATATTAATGCACCCTTAGTGAGTGTCTGCATAAAGGGCTGCAAAATATAGGTCACTAGCAATGTAAAAGAAAGTGTAAATGCAGCAGTATTATGCCCAGGCTGTTTGACAGCTTTACTGATAAATCAAATGTTGTTAACTTTATTTAAAGTGTATCTGTCACTTAAGGGGGCTTTACAGAATAAGCTGCCGTGTGTGTACAAGAGAAATAATGCCATATCTGACAAGTGCATGTCTTTAAATTTTTCATTTTCAGCAGTTCTGTCCTCTGCAGCCTCTATCTCTAATTGTCATTTTTTTCAGAGAGCTAGTGTGCAGTGATAGTTACTATGATGTCTCCCATACACTGCACACACAGAGAGAAGGAGATTCTATTCCCCTATCTTTCTGTTGTACACCCTCAGAAGCAGCATGGAGGATATTATACAGTAGCAATGAACAGTGTAGCTGTGAATTTACACAGCACTAGAGCCAGCAGCATGTGTGTATGTATCTCTACATCTTTCTCCCTCTAGCAGCTCACGTCTCTCTCTCCATACACCTTTATGGACTGTTTCTAACTAGCGTTGATTGCTAATATTCTAATCGCGAATTTTTATCGTGAATATCGGTACTTTGAGAATTTGCGAAAGTCTAGAATATAGTGCTATATATTCGTAATCGCGAATATTCAAGTTTTTTTTTTCCATCAGTACTACTGCTTCTTGCTTGTGGGCCAATGAGAAGGCTGCAATGTCTTTGTCAGAGCTTAGCAACATCCCTAGGAACCAATAGGAGAGTTGCCTACTAGGGATGAGCGAACTCGAACTGTATAGTTCGGGTTCGTACCGAATTTTGGGGTGTCCGTGACACGGACCCGAACCCGGACATTTTCGTAAAAGTCCGGGTTCGGGTTCGGTGTTCGTCGCTTTCTTCGCGCTTTTGTGACGCTTTCTTGGCGCTTTTTGAAAGGCTGCAAAGCAGCCAATCAACAAGCGTCATACTACTTGCCCCAAGAGGCCATCACAGCCATGCCTACTATTGGCATGGCTGTGATTGGCCAGAGCACCATGTGACCCAGCCTCTATTTAAGCTGGAGTCACATAGCGCCGCCCGTCACTCTGCTCTGATTAGCGTAGGGAGAGGTTGCGGCTGCGACAGTAGGGCGAGATTAGGCAGATTAACTCCTCCAAAGGACTTGATTAACTGATCGATCTGCAGCTGTGGATCATTGAGCTGCTGATCCTCAATTGCTCACTGTTTTTAGGCTGCACAGACCGTTTGTCAGTCTCATTTTTCTGGGGTGATCGGCGGCCATTTTGTGTCTTGTGGTGCGCCAGCACAAGCTGCGACCAAGTGCATTTAACCCTCAATGGTGTGGTTGTTTTTTGGCTAAAGCCTACATCAGGGTGAAGCTGTCACACCAAGTGCATTTAACCAGCAATAGTCTGTTCATTTTTTGGCCATATACAAAATCAGGGGCAAGCTGCGCCTGTCACCAAGTGCATTTAACCCTCAATGGTGTGGTTGTTTTTTGGCTAAAGCCTACATCAGGGTGAAGCTGTCACACCAAGTGCATTTAACCAGCAATAGTCTGTTCATTTTTTGGCCATATACAAAATCAGGGGCAAGCTGCGCCTGTCACCAAGTGCATTTAACCCTCAATGGTGTGGTTGTTTTTTGGCTAAAGCCTACATCAGGGTGAAGCTGTCACACCAAGTGCATTTAACCAGCAATAGTCTGTTCATTTTTTGGCCATATACAAAATCAGGGGCAAGCTGCGCCTGTCACCAAGTGCATTTAACCCTCAATGGTGTGGTTGTTTTTTGGCTAAAGCCTACATCAGGGTGAAGCTGTCACACCAAGTGCATTTAACCAGCAATAGTCTGTTCATTTTTTGGCCATATCCCAGTCTAATTCTGTCACTAAATCCATACCGGTCACCCAGCGCCTAAATACTAGGCCTCAAATTTATATCCAGCTAAATCTGTCCCTAGTGCTGTAGCTGGGCGAGTTATTTAGTGTCCGTTCAAGCACATTTCTTGTTCTGGGTTGAAATACAATTCCCAATTTAGCAATTTCATAATTTAGTGGTTCCTGCTATATCAGAGCTCTTTGAAATCTATCCCAAAAAGGGTATATAATATTGAAGGTGCACATAGGGTCATTCAGAGTAACTTCACACACACCCGCTACTGTGTATTTCCAAGTCTAATTCTGTCACTAAATCCATACCGGTGACCCAGCGCCTAAATACTAGGCCTCAAATTTAATTCCCTCTAAATCTCTCGTTACCCACCGCTGTACTGTTGTTGCTGGGCAAGATATTTAGTGTCCGTCAAAGCACATTTTTTGTTCTGGGTTGAAGTACAATTCCCAATTTAGCAATTTCATAATTTAGTGGTTTCTGCTATATCAGAGCTATTTGAAATCTATCCCTAAAAGGGTATATAATATTGAAGGTGCACATAGGGTCATTCAGAATAACTTCACACACACCCGCTACTGTGTATTTCCAAGTCTAATTCTGTCACTAAACCCATACCTGTCACCCAGCGCCTAAATACTAGGCCTCAAATTTAAATCCCTCTAAATCTCTCGTTACCGTTGTCCTGTTGTAGCTGGGAAAGTTATTTAGTGCCCGTCAAAGCACATTTTTTGTTCTAGGTTGAAGTACAATTCCCAATTTAGCAATTTCATAATTTAGTGGTTCCTGCTATATCAGAGCTATTTGAAATCTATCCCAAAAAGGGTATATAATATTGAAGGTGCACATAGGGTCATTCAGAATAACTTCACACACACGCTTCTGTGCATTTCCAAGTCTAATTCTGTCACTAAATCCATACCGGTGACCCAGCGCCTAAATACTAGGCCTCAAATTTAATTCCCTCTAAATCTCTCGTTACCCACCGCTGTACTGTTGTTGCTGGGCAAGATATTTAGTGTCCGTCAAAGCACATTTTTTGTTCTGGGTTGAAGTACAATTCCCAATTTAGCAATTTCATAATTTAGTGGTTTCTGCTATATCAGAGCTATTTGAAATCTATCCCTAAAAGGGTATATAATATTGAAGGTGCACATAGGGTCATTCAGAATAACTTCACACACACCCGCTACTGTGTATTTCCAAGTCTAATTCTGTCACTAAATCCATACCGGTGACCCAGCGCCTAAATACTAGGCCTCAAATTTAATTCCCTCTAAATCTCTCGTTACCCACCGGTGTACTGTTGTTGCTGGGCAAGATATTTAGTGTCCGTCAAAGCACATTTTTTGTTCTGGGTTGAAGTACAATTCCCAATTTAGCAATTTCATAATTTAGTGGTTTCTGCTATATCAGAGCTATTTGAAATCTATCCCTAAAAGGGTATATAATATTGAAGGTGCACATAGGGTCATTCAGAATAACTTCACACACACGCTTCTGTGCATTTCCAAGTCTAATTCTGTCACTAAATCCATACCGGTGACCCAGCGCCTAAATACTAGGCCTCAAATTTAAATCCCTCTAAATCTCTCGTTACCCACCACTGTACTGTTGTTGCTGGGCAAGATATTTAGTGTCCGTCAAAGCACATTTTTTGTTCTGGGTTGAAGTACAATTCCCAATTTAGCAATTTCATAATTTAGTGGTTTCTGCTATATCAGAGCTATTTGAAATCTATCCCTAAAAGGGTATATAATATTGAAGGTGCACATAGGGTCATTCAGAATAACTTCACACACACGCTTCTGTGCATTTCCAAGTCTAATTCTGTCACTAAATCCATACCGGTGACCCAGCGCCTAAATACTAGGCCTCAAATTTAAATCCCTCTAAATCTCTCGTTACCCACCGCTGTACTGTTGTTGCTGGGCAAGATATTTAGTGTCCGTCAAAGCACATTTTTTGTTCTGGGTTGAAGTACAATTCCCAATTTAGCAATTTCATAATTTAGTGGTTTCTGCTATATCAGAGCTATTTGAAATCTATCCCTAAAAGGGTATATAATATTGAAGGTGCACATAGGGTCATTCAGAATAACTTCACACACACGCTTCTGTGCATTTCCAAGTCTAATTCTGTCACTAAATCCATACCGGTGACCCAGCGCCTAAATACTAGGCCTCAAATTTAAATCCCTCTAAATCTCTCGTTACCCACCGCTGTACTGTTGTTGCTGGGCAAGATATTTAGTGTCCGTCAAAGCACATTTTTTGTTCTGGGTTGAAGTACAATTCCCAATTTAGCAATTTCATAATTTAGTGGTTTCTGCTATATCAGAGCTATTTGAAATCTATCCCTAAAAGGGTATATAATATTGAAGGTGCACATAGGGTCATTCAGAATAACTTCACACACACGCTTCTGTGCATTTCCAAGTCTAATTCTGTCACTAAATCCATACCGGTGACCCAGCGCCTAAATACTAGGCCTCAAATTTAAATCCCTCTAAATCTCTCGTTACCCACCGCTGTACTGTTGTTGCTGGGCAAGATATTTAGTGTCCGTCAAAGCACATTTTTTGTTCTGGGTTGAAGTACAATTCCCAATTTAGCAATTTCATAATTTAGTGGTTTCTGCTATATCAGAGCTATTTGAAATCTATCCCTAAAAGGGTATATAATATTGAAGGTGCACATAGGGTCATTCAGAATAACTTCACACACACGCTTCTGTGCATTTCCAAGTCTAATTCTGTCACTAAATCCATACCGGTGACCCAGCGCCTAAATACTAGGCCTCAAATTTAAATCCCTCTAAATCTCTCGTTACCCACCGCTGTACTGTTGTTGCTGGGCAAGATATTTAGTGTCCGTCAAAGCACATTTTTTGTTCTGGGTTGAAGTACAATTCCCAATTTAGCAATTTCATAATTTAGTGGTTCCTGCTATATCAGAGCTATTTGAAATCTATCCCAAAAAGGGTATATAATATTGAAGGTGCACATTGGGTCATTCAGAATAACTTCACACACACCCGCTACTGTGTATTTTCAAGTCTAATTCTGTCACTAAACCCATACCTGTCACCCAGCGCCTAAATACTAGGCCTCAAATTTAAATCCCTCTAAATCTCTCGTTACCCACCGCTGTACTGTTGTTGCTGGGCAAGATATTTAGTGTCCGTCAAAGCACATTTTTTGTTCTGGGTTGAAGTACAATTCCCAATTTAGCAATTTCATAATTTAGTGGTTTCTGCTATATCAGAGCTATTTGAAATCTATCCCTAAAAGGGTATATAATATTGAAGGTGCACATAGGGTCATTCAGAATAACTTCACACACACGCTTCTGTGCATTTCCAAGTCTAATTCTGTCACTAAATCCATACCGGTGACCCAGCGCCTAAATACTAGGCCTCAAATTTAAATCCCTCTAAATCTCTCGTTACCCACCGCTGTACTGTTGTTGCTGGGCAAGATATTTAGTGTCCGTCAAAGCACATTTTTTGTTCTGGGTTGAAGTACAATTCCCAATTTAGCAATTTCATAATTTAGTGGTTCCTGCTATATCAGAGCTATTTGAAATCTATCCCAAAAAGGGTATATAATATTGAAGGTGCACATTGGGTCATTCAGAATAACTTCACACACACCCGCTACTGTGTATTTTCAAGTCTAATTCTGTCACTAAACCCATACCTGTCACCCAGCGCCTAAATACTAGGCCTCAAATTTAAATCCCTCTAAATCTCTCGTTACCCACCGCTGTACTGTTGTTGCTGGGCAAGATATTTAGTGTCCGTCAAAGCACATTTTTTGTTCTGGGTTGAAGTACAATTCCCAATTTAGCAATTTCATAATTTAGTGGTTTCTGCTATATCAGAGCTATTTGAAATCTATCCCTAAAAGGGTATATAATATTGAAGGTGCACATAGGGTCATTCAGAATAACTTCACACACACGCTTCTGTGCATTTCCAAGTCTAATTCTGTCACTAAATCCATACCGGTGACCCAGCGCCTAAATACTAGGCCTCAAATTTAAATCCCTCTAAATCTCTCGTTACCCACCGCTGTACTGTTGTTGCTGGGCAAGATATTTAGTGTCCGTCAAAGCACATTTTTTGTTCTGGGTTGAAGTACAATTCCCAATTTAGCAATTTCATAATTTAGTGGTTTCTGCTATATCAGAGCTATTTGAAATCTATCCCTAAAAGGGTATATAATATTGAAGGTGCACATAGGGTCATTCAGAATAACTTCACACACACGCTTCTGTGCATTTCCAAGTCTAATTCTGTCACTAAATCCATACCGGTGACCCAGCGCCTAAATACTAGGCCTCAAATTTAAATCCCTCTAAATCTCTCGTTACCCACCGCTGTACTGTTGTTGCTGGGCAAGATATTTAGTGTCCGTCAAAGCACATTTTTTGTTCTGGGTTGAAGTACAATTCCCAATTTAGCAATTTCATAATTTAGTGGTTTCTGCTATATCAGAGCTATTTGAAATCTATCCCTAAAAGGGTATATAATATTGAAGGTGCACATAGGGTCATTCAGAATAACTTCACACACACGCTTCTGTGCATTTCCAAGTCTAATTCTGTCACTAAATCCATACCGGTCACCCAGCGCCTAAATACTAGGCCTCAAATTTATATCCCGCTGAATTTGAATACAATACATTGGGCCAAATAATATATTTGTTGTTGTGGTGAACCATAACAATGAGAAAAACATCTAGTAAGGGACGCGGACGTGGACATGGTCGTGGTGGTGTTAGTGGACCCTCTGGTGCTGGGAGAGGACGTGGCCGTTCTGCCACATCCACACGTCCTAGTGTACCAACTACCTCAGGTCCCAGTAGCCGCCAGAATTTACAGCGATATATGGTGGGGCCCAATGCCGTTCTAAGGATGGTAAGGCCTGAGCAGGTACAGGCATTAGTCAATTGGGTGGCCGACAGTGGATCCAGCACGTTCACATTATCTCCCACCCAGTCTTCTGCAGAAAGCGCACAGATGGCGCCTGAAAACCAACCCCATCAGTCTGTCACATCACCCCCATGCATACCAGGGAAACTGTCTCAGCCTCAAGTTATGCAGCAGTCTCTTATGCTGTTTGAAGACTCCGCTGGCAGGGTTTCCCAAGGGCATCCACCTAGCCCTTCCCCAGCGGTGAAAGACATAGAATGCACTGACGCACAACCACTTATGTTTCCTGATGATGAGGACATGGGAATACCACCTCAGCATGTCTCTGATGATGACGAAACACAGGTGCCAACTGCTGCGTCTTTCTGCAGTGTGCAGACTGAACAGGAGGTCAGGGATCAAGACTGGGTGGAAGACGATGCAGGGGACGATGAGGTCCTAGACCCCACATGGAATGAAGGTCGTGCCACTGACTTTCACAGTTCGGAGGAAGAGGCAGTGGTGAGACCGAGCCAACAGCGTAGCAAAAGAGGGAGCAGTGGGCAAAAGCAGAACACCCGCCGCCAAGAGACTCCGCCTGCTACTGACCGCCGCCATCTGGGACCGAGCACCCCAAAGGCAGCTTCAAGGAGTTCCCTGGCATGGCACTTCTTCAAACAATGTGCTGACGACAAGACCCGAGTGGTTTGCACGCTGTGCCATCAGAGCCTGAAGCGAGGCATTAACGTTCTGAACCTGAGCACAACCTGCATGACCAGGCACCTGCATGCAAAGCATGAACTGCAGTGGAGTAAACACCTTAAAACCAAGGAAGTCACTCAGGCTCCCCCTGCTACCTCTTCTGCTGCTGCCGCCTCGGCCTATTCTGCTGCTGCCGCCTCGGCCTCTTCCTCCGCCTCTGGAGGAACGTTGGCACCTGCCGCCCAGCAAACAGGGGATGTACCACCAACACCACCACCACCACCTCCGTCACCAAGCGTCTCAACCATGTCACACGCCAGCGTTCAGCTCTCCATCTCACAAACATTTGATAGAAAGCGTAAATTCCCACCTAGCCACCCTCGATCCCTGGCCCTGAATGCCAGCATTTCTAAACTACTGGCCTATGAAATGCTGTCATTTAGGCTGGTGGACACAGACAGCTTCAAACAGCTCATGTCGCTTGCTGTCCCACAGTATGTTGTTCCCAGCCGGCACTACTTCTCCAAGAGAGCCGTGCCTTCCCTGCACAACCAAGTATCCGATAAAATCAAGTGTGCACTGCGCAACGCCATCTGTAGCAAGGTCCACCTAACCACAGATACGTGGACCAGTAAGCACGGCCAGGGACGCTATATCTCCCTAACTGCACACTGGGTAAATGTAGTGGCAGCTGGGCCCCAGGCGGAGAGCTGTTTGGCGCACGTCCTGCCGCCGCCAAGGATCGCAGGGCAACATTCTTTGCCTCCTGTTGCCACCTCCTCCTTCTCGGCTTCCTCCTCCTCTTCTTCCACCTGCTCATCCAGTCAGCCACACACCTTCACCACCAACTTCAGCACAGCCCGGGGTAAACGTCAGCAGGCCATTCTGAAACTCATATGTTTGGGGGACAGGCCCCACACCGCACAGGAGTTGTGGCGGGGTATTGAACAACAGACCGACGAGTGGTTGCTGCCGGTGAGCCTCAAGCCCGGCCTGGTGGTGTGTGATAATGGGCGAAATCTCGTTGCAGCTCTGGGACTAGCCAATTTGACGCACATCCCTTGCTTGGCGCATGTGCTGAATTTGGTGGTGCAGAAGTTCATTCACAACTACCCCGACATGTCAGAGCTGCTGCATAAAGTGCGGGCCGTCTGTTCGCGCTTCCGGCGTTCACATCCTGCCGCTGCTCGCCTGTCTGCGCTACAGCGTAACTTCGGCCTTCCCGCTCACCGCCTCATATGCGACGTGCCCACCAGGTGGAACTCCACCTTGCACATGCTGGACAGACTGTGCGAGCAGCAGCAGGCCATAGTGGAGTTTCAGCTGCAGCACGCACGGGTCAGTCGCACTACAGAACAGCACCACTTCACCACCAATGACTGGGCCTCCATGCGAGACCTGTGTGCCCTGTTGCGCTGTTTCGAGTACTCCACCAACATGGCCAGTGGCGATGACACCGTTATCAGCGTTACAATACCACTTCTATGTCTCCTTGAGAAAACACTTAGGGCGATGATGGAACAGGAGGTGGCCCAGGAGGAGGAGGAGGAGGATGAGGAAGAGGGGTCATTTTTAGCACTTTCAGGCCAGTCTCTTCGAAGTGACTCAGAGGGAGGTTTTTTGCAACAGCAGAGGCCAGGTACAAATGTGGCCAGCCAGGGCCCACTACTGGAGGACGAGGAGGACGAGGATGAGGAGGAGGTGGAGGAGGATGAGGATGAAGCATGGTCACAGCGGGGTGGCACCCAACGCAGCTCGGGTCCATCACTGGTGCGTGGCTGGGGGGAAAGGCAGGACGATGACGATACGCCTCCCACAGAGGACAGCTTGTCCTTACCCCTGGGCAGCCTGGCACACATGAGCGACTACATGCTGCAGTGCCTGCGCAACGACAGCAGAGTTGCCCACATTTTAACCTGTGCGGACTACTGGGTTGCCACCCTGCTGGATCCACGCTACAAAGACAATGTGCCCACCTTACTTCCTGCACTGGAGCGTGATAGGAAGATGCGCGAGTACAAGCGCACGTTGGTAGACGCGCTACTGAGAGCATTCCCAAATGTCACAGGGGAACAAGTGGAAGCCCAAGGCCAAGGCAGAGGAGGAGCAAGAGGTCGCCAAGGCAGCTGTGTCACGGCCAGCTCCTCTGAGGGCAGGGTTAGCATGGCAGAGATGTGGAAAACTTTTGTCAACACGCCACAGCTAACTGCACCACCACCTGATACGCAACGTGTTAGCAGGAGGCAACATTTCACTAACATGGTGGAACAGTACGTGTGCACACCCCTCCACGTACTGACTGATGGTTCGGCCCCATTCAACTTCTGGGTCTCTAAATTGTCCACGTGGCCAGAGCTAGCCTTTTATGCCTTGGAGGTGCTGGCCTGCCCGGCAGCCAGCGTTTTGTCTGAACGTGTATTCAGCACGGCAGGGGGCGTCATTACAGACAAACGCAGCCGCCTGTCTACAGCCAATGTGGACAAGCTGACGTTCATAAAAATGAACCAGGCATGGATCCCACAGGACCTGTCCGTCCCTTGTCCAGATTAGACATTAACTACCTCCCCATAACCATATATTATTGGACTCCAGGGCACTTCCTCATTCAATCCTATTTTTATTTTCATTTTACCATTATATTGCGATGCTACCCAAAGTTGAATGAACCTCTCCTCTGCCTGTGTGCTAGGCCTAAATATATGCCAATGGACTGTTGCAGTGGTGGCTGACATGAAGCCTGATTCTCTGCTATGACATGCAGACTAATTCTCTGCTGACATGAAGCCAGATTGTCTGTTACGGGACCTCTCTCCTCTGCCTGGGTGCTGGGCCTAAATTTATGACCATGGACTGTTGCAGTGGTGGCTGACGTGAAGCCTGATTCTCTGCTATGACATGCAGACTGATTCTCTGCTGACATGAAGCCAGATCGTCTGTTACGGGACCTCTCTGCTCTGCCTGTGTGCTAGGCCTAAATATATGCCAATGGACTGTTGCAGTGGTGGGTGACGTGAAGCCTCATTCTCTGCTATGACATGCAGACTGATTCTCTGCTGACATGAAGCCAGATTGTCTGTTACGGGACCTCTCTGCTCTGCCTGTGTGCTAGGCCTAAATATATGCCAATGGACTGTTGCAGTGGTGGGTGACGTGAAGCCTCATTCTCTGCTATGACATGCAGACTGATTCTCTGCTGTCATGAAGCCAGATTGTCTGTTACGGGACCTCTCTGCTCTGCCTGTGTGCTAGGCCTAAATATATGCCAATGGACTGTTGCAGTGGTGGGTGACGTGAAGCCTCATTCTCTGCTATGACATGCAGACTGATTCTCTGCTGACATGAAGCCAGATTGTCTGTTACGGGACCTCTCTGCTCTGCCTGTGTGCTAGGCCTAAATATATGCCAATGGACTGTTGCAGTGGTGGGTGACGTGAAGCCTCATTCTCTGCTATGACATGCAGACTGATTCTCTGCTGTCATGAAGCCAGATTGTCTGTTACGGGACCTCTCTGCTCTGCCTGTGTGCTAGGCCTAAATATATGCCAATGGACTGTTGCAGTGGTGGGTGACGTGAAGCCTCATTCTCTGCTATGACATGCAGACTGATTCTCTGCTGACATGAAGCCAGATTGTCTGTTACGGGACCTCTCTGCTCTGCCTGTGTGCTAGGCCTAAATATATGCCAATGGACTGTTGCAGTGGTGGGTGACGTGAAGCCTCATTCTCTGCTATGACATGCAGACTGATTCTCTGCTGACATGAAGCCAGATCCTCTGTTACGGGAGCTCTCTCCTCTGCCTGGGTGCTGGGCCTAAATTTATGACAATTGACTGTTGCAGTGGTGGGTGACGTGAAGCCTGATTCTCTGCTATGATATGAAGACTGATTCTCTGCTGACATGAAGCCAGATTGTCTGTTACGGGACCTTTCTCCTCTGCCTGGGTTCTGGGCCTAAATTTATGAAAATTGACTCTTACAGTGGTGGGTGACGTGAAGCCTGATTCTAGGCTATGATATGAAGACTGATTCTCTGCTGACATGAAGCCAGATTGTCTGTTACGGGACCTTTCTCCTCTGCCTGGGTTCTGGGCCTAAATTTATGAAAATTGACTCTTACAGTGGTGGGTGACGTGAAGCCTGATTCTCTGCTATGATATGAAGACTGATTCTCTGCTGACATGAAGCCAGATTCTCTGTTACGGGACCTCTCTCCTCTGCCTGGGTGCTGGGCCTAAATTTATGACAATGGACTGTTGCAGTGGTGGCTGACGTGAAGCCTGATTCTCTGCTATGACATGCAGACTGATTCTCTGCTGTCATGAAGCCAGATTGTCTGTTACGGGACCTCTCTGCTCTGCCTGTGTGCTAGGCCTAAATATATGCCAATGGACTGTTGCAGTGGTGGCTGACGTGAAGCCTCATTCTCTGCTATGACATGCAGACTAATTCTCTGCTGACATGAAGCCAGATTGTCTGTTACGGGACCTCTCTCCTCTGCCTGGGTGCTGGGCCTAAATTTATGACAATGGACTGTTGCAGTGGTGGCTGACGTGAAGCCTGATTCTCTGCTATGACATGCAGACTAATTCTCTGCTGACATGAAGCCAGATTGTCTGTTACGGGACCTCTCTCCTCTGCCTGGGTGCTGGGCCTAAATATATGCCAATGGACTGTTGCAGTGGTGGCTGACGTGAAGCCTCATTCTCTGCTATGACATGCAGACTAATTCTCTGCTGTCATGAAGCCAGATTGTCTGTTACGGGACCTCTCTGCTCTGCCTGTGTGCTAGGCCTAAATATATGCCAATGGACTGTTGCAGTGGTGGGTGACGTGAAGCCTCATTCTCTGCTATGACATGCAGACTGATTCTCTGCTGACATGAAGCCAGATTGTCTGTTACGGGACCTCTCTGCTCTGCCTGTGTGCTAGGCCTAAATATATGCCAATGGACTGTTGCAGTGGTGGGTGACGTGAAGCCTCATTCTCTGCTATGACATGCAGACTGATTCTCTGCTGACATGAAGCCAGATTCTCTGTTACGGGACCTCTCTCCTCTGCCTGTGTGTGTGCTGGGCCTAAATATATGCCAATGGACTGTTGCAGTGGTGGCTGACGTGAAGCCTCATTCTCTGCTATGACATGCAGACTAATTCTCTGCTGACATGAAGACAGATTCTCTGTTACGGGACCTCCCTCCTCTGCCTGGGTGCTGGGCCTAAATATATGCCAATGGACTGTTGCAGTGGTGGCTGACGTGAAGCCTCATTCTCTGCTATGACATGCAGACTGATTCTCTGCTGACATGAAGCCAGATTCTCTGTTACGGGACCTCTCTCCTCTGCCTGTGTGTGTGCTGGGCCTAAATATATGCCAATGGACTGTTGCAGTGGTGGCTGACGTGAAGCCTCATTCTCTGCTATGACATGCAGACTGATTCTCTGCTGACATGAAGCCAGATTCTCTGTTACGGGACCTCTCTCCTCTGCCTGTGTGTGTGCTGGGCCTAAATATATGCCAATGGACTGTTGCAGTGGTGGCTGACGTGAAGCCTCATTCTCTGCTATGACATGCAGACTAATTCTCTGCTGTCATGAAGCCAGATTGTCTGTTACGGGACCTCTCTGCTCTGCCTGTGTGCTAGGCCTAAATATATGCCAATGGACTGTTGCAGTGGTGGGTGACGTGAAGCCTCATTCTCTGCTATGACATGCAGACTGATTCTCTGCTGACATGAAGCCAGATTGTCTGTTACGGGACCTCTCTGCTCTGCCTGTGTGCTAGGCCTAAATATATGCCAATGGACTGTTGCAGTGGTGGGTGACGTGAAGCCTCATTCTCTGCTATGACATGCAGACTGATTCTCTGCTGACATGAAGCCAGATTCTCTGTTACGGGACCTCTCTCCTCTGCCTGTGTGTGTGCTGGGCCTAAATATATGCCAATGGACTGTTGCAGTGGTGGCTGACGTGAAGCCTCATTCTCTGCTATGACATGCAGACTAATTCTCTGCTGACATGAAGCCAGATTGTCTGTTACGGGACCTCTCTGCTCTGCCTGTGTGCTAGGCCTAAATATATGCCAATGGACTGTTGCAGTGGTGGGTGACGTGAAGCCTCATTCTCTGCTATGACATGCAGACTGATTCTCTGCTGACATGAAGCCAGATTCTCTGTTACGGGACCTCTCTCCTCTGCCTGTGTGTGTGCTGGGCCTAAATATATGCCAATGGACTGTTGCAGTGGTGGCTGACGTGAAGCCTCATTCTCTGCTATGACATGCAGACTGATTCTCTGCTGACATGAAGCCAGATTCTCTGTTACGGGACCTCTCTCCTCTGCCTGTGTGTGTGCTGGGCCTAAATATATGCCAATGGACTGTTGCAGTGGTGGCTGACGTGAAGCCTCATTCTCTGCTATGACATGCAGACTAATTCTCTGCTGACATGAAGACAGATTCTCTGTTACGGGACCTCCCTCCTCTGCCTGGGTGCTGGGCCTAAATATATGCCAATGGACTGTTGCAGTGGTGGCTGACGTGAAGCCTCATTCTCTGCTATGACATGCAGACTAATTCTCTGCTGACATGAAGACAGATTCTCTGTTACGGGACCTCTCTCCTCTGCCTGGGTGCCGGGGCCTAAATATCTGAGAATGGACTGTTCCAGTGGTGGGTGACGGGAAGCCAGATTCTCTGCTATGGAACCTCTCTCCAATTGATTTTGGTTAATTTTTATTTATTTAATTTTTATTTTAATTCATTTCCCTATCCACATTTGTTTGCAGGGGATTTACCTACATGTTGCTGCCTTTTGCAGCCCTCTAGCTCTTTCCTGGGCTGTTTTACAGCCTTTTTAGTGCCGAAAAGTTCGGGTCCCCATTGACTTCAATGGGGTTCGGGTTCGGGACGAAGTTCGGATCGGGTTCGGATCCCGAACCCGAACATTTCCGGGATGTTCGGCCGAACTTCTCGAACCCGAACATCCAGGTGTTCGCTCAACTCTATTGCCTACCCCTTTACTATATAAGAAACTCCCCAGCAGCCATTTTCTGCTGTTTTTTGCAGTTCTGAGAGAGACAGCAGTGTCATTGCTGTGCTCTGTGCTTTCATCTGGATCCTATTCCTTATCCAATTGCATTAGATAGTTAGCTCATATATATAATACAGATAGTTAGTGGGAGATAGTCAGTGTAGGTCAGATAGTGATATAGTGTAGCTGATAGGTTCCAGTGCAGGGTGTTAGGTAGTGTGATAGGAATTACTGTGCTGTGATATGGATTAGTCCATACATACATACATGCTACAGACATTGTGCTGTGATGTCACAACAATACTTAGTGCACCAATCAGTAATATCTACTCAGACCTGATAAAATGTGAAGTTGCATGTATTGCGCATTTTTTTTGCACATCATTAGTGCCAATTTGCTCAATCACGAAAATAATGACCGGAGAATCACAAATTCGCGAATTCAATTTATTGTGAATATTATGTGAAAAACTTGCGAAATATCACGTAAACGAATATTGCCTATGCCACTCATCACTTATTCTAACCTAATCATTCAGTGAACATCTAAGGAAAAATTGAGGGAGGAGGCAGAGACTGATAAGTGGAGAAAGAGGCATTTTCTCTAATATGATACATTCTAACTTGTGTTCTATTCATTTGTATTATTGTTTTATGCAGAGTTTGTTGAATGGACAGTGGCTAATTAAAGTGTACCTCTGATTATAAATACCTCTGCACCCTCACCGCTCTACATAGACTTCTATGGGCAGTATATAACCTGATCTCTCAGTGAAGTGGTTATTAGTTCATCTATCTGGTTAGTCCATCCATCCATTTTCTTAGAACTCTGCATTGTAATTCCTCTGTTATTCCTCCTGGAAATGTATGGATATACATGATGCCTTGCACAAAAGATCTCTCAGAAGAACTGCGATTAAGAATTGTTGACTTGTATAAAGCTGGAAAGGGTTATAAAAGTATCTCCAAAAGCCTTGCTGTTCATCAGTCCACGGTAAGACAAATTGTCTATAAATGGAGAAAGTTCAGCACTGCTGCTACTCTCCCTAGGAGTGTCCGTCCTGTAAAGATGCCTGCAAGAGCACAGCGCAGACTGCTCAATGAGGTGCAGAAGAATCCTAGAATGTCAGCTAAAGACTTACAAAAGTGTCACGGATGGTGTAACAGAAAACAAGAAGTTACAAATAAGGATCCGACTGGCTTGATCCGAAACTAAGGAACAAAAGGGAGGCCCCTATTTAAGCCCTGAAACTCTCCCTGTCTTCTCAGCCCATGCAAAGATCTCTATGATAGAAAATTGCATGCCCTCGTTCCTCGATTGTATGACACCTGAACACCCTGACCACCAGCTCCCTACACTTAATACGGAGGGAGTCAGGGTCACCTAGGATCAAGCAAACAGGAAAACACAAATAAATAAACAGACTTATCTGTAGAAGCATCAGTTGTAGCATCCAGCATGTACACACTCCAGGAAGTTGTATAAACCGCAAAGTGATGCAGTATGGGAGGGGATTTAAAGGGATGCAATCAGTGCAACTAGATGACAACTGAGAGAGGGAAACAAGATGACAAAACGAAAGCAAAACAAAAGAACCTCAAGCAGGAGGTTCTGAAGAACATCTGTCAGAGCTTCTCAGATGTCTGGCGGTGACAGTACCCCTCCTTCTACGAGTGGACTCCGGACACTCAGAGCCCACCTTCTCAGGATGGGACCTATGGAAAGCCCTGATGAGACGAGTGGCCTTAATGTCCGTCACTGGGACCCACATCCTCTCCTTAGGACCATAACCCTCCCAATGAACGAAGTACTGGAGAGAACCGTGGACAACACGAGAATCCACAATCCTAGAGACCTGAAATTCAAGACGCGCTCTGTCTGGCCATTCGACTGCGGGTGGAAAGCAGAAGAGAATGACAACCGAACCCCCAAGCGAGAACAGAAAGTCTTCTAGAATCTGGAAACAAACTGCGTGCCCCTATCAGAGACTATGTCTGAAGGAATACCATGCAATTTGACAATGTGATCAATAAATGCCTGCGCCAATGTCTTAGCATTGGGAAACCCAGGAAAAGGAATGTAATACGCCATTTTGCTAAAACGGTCCACCACCACCAGAATCACAGTCTTCCCCGAGGAACGAGGCAGGTCCGTAATGAAGTCCATGGACAGATGTGTCCAAGGACGGGAAGGAATGGGTAACGGAAGAAGAGGACCTGATGGCCGTGAATGAGGGACTTTGGCACGAGCGCAGGTCTCGCAGGCTGCTACAAAACCCTCAACTGACTTACGAAGCGCCGGCCACCAGAATCTCCGAGCGATGAGATCCACTGTGGCTCTACCCCCCGGGTGCCCAGCAAGGACAGTATTGTGGTGCTCCTTAAAAACCTTGTGTCTTAAAGCGAGAAGCACAAACAACCTCCCAGGAGGACAAAGATCAGGAGCCTCTGCCTGGGCTGCCTGAACCTCTGCCTCCTTTTAAGGATAAAGAGCAGAGACCACCATCCCTTCAGCCAAAATGGGACCCGGGTCTTCAAAATTCCCACGGAAAACAAACGTGACAGGGCATCCGCCTTCACATTCTTAACCCCAAGGTGGAACGTGACAACAAAATTAAACCGTGAAAAGAACAAAGACCATCTGCCCTGTCTCGGGTTCAGACGCTTGGCTGACTCCAAGTAGGCCAGAGTCTTATGGTCGGTAAACACGGTAATAGGGTGTCTGGCTCCCTCTAGCCAATGGCGCCATTCCTCAAAAGCTAACTTGATGGCCAACAACTCCCTATCTCCCACATTGTAATTTCTCTCTGCAGAGGAGAGTTTCTTCGAGAAAAAGGCACACAGTCGCCATTTGGCAGGAGAGGGACCCTGAGACAAGACCGCACCCACACCCACCTCAGAAGCGTCCACCTCAACTATGAAGGGAAGAGAGATATCAGGTTGTACCAAGATGGGAGTGGAAGCAAAACTCTCCTTGATATTAGAAAAGGCCTTACGCGCCTCTACCGACCAGGAGGAAAAATCTACCCCCTTTCTAGTCATATCAGTGAGTGGTTTAACAACAGAGGAATAATTCATAAACTTCCTGTAATAATTGGCAAAACCCAAAAAACGAATCAGCGCCTTCTGATTCTCAGGAAGCTCCTACTCAAGCACAGCGCGGACCTTCTCGGGGTCCATGCGAAAACCAGAAGCGGATAGAAGAAACCCCAGAAATTGAATTTCTGGAACCGCAAAAACACATTTTTCCAGTTTACCGTACAATTTATTCTCCCGCAGGATGAGCAAGACCTGATGTAGGTGGTCCTTATGAGTTTTGAAATCAGGGGAAAAAATCTAAATGTCATCTAGATACACTAGTACAAATTTCCCCATTAAATGATAAAAAATGCTGTTCACAAAATGCTGAAAGACGGCTGGAGCATTCATCAAACCAAAAGGCATAACCAAATTCTCAAAATGGCCCTCAGGGGTATTGAAGGCCGTCCTCCATTCGTCTCCTTCTCTGACCCTGACCAGGTTGTATGCCCCTCTTAGATCCAACTTGGAAAAAACTTTAGCCCCAACAACCTGGTTAAACAGGTCCGGGATCAGAGGAAGCGGATAAGGGTCACGAATTGTGATACTGTTCAGCTCCCTGAAATCCAGACATGGTCTTGAAGAACCATCTTTTTTCTTAACAAAGAAAACAACAGCGGCAACAGGTGACTTCGAGGGTCGTATGTGTCCCTTTCTCAGGCTCTCAGAGATATAAACACGCATAGCGACCCTTTCAGGTTGGGAGAGATTGTATAAACAAGCTTTAGGCAGCTTGGCGCCTGGGATGAGATTAATAGGGCAATTGTACTCCCTGTGAGGGGGCAACTCCTGAACACCACTGTCAGAAAACACATCCGAAAATTCTGAGAGAAAAGATGGTACAGTCTTAGTAGAAACCTCTGAAACAGATGTCGTGAGGCAATTCTGCAAAAGTCACTCCAACCATTTATTTGCCTCGCTTGCCAATCAATGGTGGGGTTATGTTTAGTGAGCCAGGGTAGCCCCAACACTAGAGGAGTAGGCAACCAGCTTAGGACGAAACATGACACATCCTCAACATGAGTATCACTCACAATCAAACGGATATTGTGAACTATGCCCTTTAACGATTTCTGAGAAAGTGGAGCGGAATCAATAGCAAAAACAGGTATATCCTTTCCCAAAGTGCATACCTGGAAACCATGTGTTATAGCAAATTGATTATCAATGAGATTGACAGCTGCTCCACTATCTACAAAAATCTCACAAAAAATTTTCTTGCTCTCTAGTGCCACCCTGGCAGGCAGGACAAAACGGGAACTACCAGCAAACGGAAAACCTTCAATTTCCGCATCAACCTTGCCAATAGTAACAGATGGAACGTTTTTAGAGGATTTTTTTCTTTTTGTTTCTTTATTACTCTCAAAAAACTGCCTGAATCTCCTAGAGGGACAAACATTTGCCAAATGATTTATACCTCCACAACAGAAACAAACCCTCCTCTGAGAGCTGAATCTTCTATTGTCAGAGGCAAGCAAACCCAGCTGCATGGGCTCCTGCTCAGAGGGGATTGAGAGAGACTGAGACCCCTGCGCACTGAATGAGACCGCCGCACTGTCCTTGGACTGAGTATGACAGGAAGGAGTGATCTCTCCTCTCTCTCTAAGACGCCTGTCAATACGATTGGCCCGAGACATGGCAGAGTCCAAGGAGGTAGGTCTCTCATGAAAGGCAAATGCATCTTTCAATCCCTCTGAAAGACCATGGCAAAATTGACTTTGGAGTGCAGCATCATTCCAACCAGTGTCAGCTGTCCATCTCCGAAATTCTGAACAGTATATCTCTGCGGACTGTTTACCCTGGCATAGAAGACGTAGTCTAGACTCAGCCAGAGCTCATATATCTGACCCAGGGCTAAAAAAAATGTATCCACTGAACGGAGGGGCCGTGCCCCCACCGGCAGCGAAAAAAGGCCCAAGACTGAGCGTTATCCCTGAGCAGCGAGATGATGATCCCCACCCTCTGCTCCTCATCACCAGAGGAATGGGGAAGTAGGCGAAAATGGAGTTTGCAAGCCTCTCTAAAACTAAAAAAATTCTCACTACCCCCGGAGAACGTATCCGGGAGCGAGATCTTAGGCTCAGAACAAACTCCATAAACGCAAACTGAACCGGTCACCTGAAACTGAGATACAGTTTTACGGAGATCTGCTACCTCCAATGAAAGACCCTGCATGTGTTCAGTCAAAAATGAAACCGGATCCATGCTTGAGACGGTTTTGGCAGTTTATAATGTCACGGATGGTGTAACAGAAAACAAGAAGTTACAAATAAGGATCCGACTGGCTTGATCGGAAACTAAGGAACAAAAGGGAGACCCCTATTTAAGCCCTGAAACTCTCCCTGTCTTCTCAGCCCATGCAAAGATCTCTATGATAGAAAATTGCATGCCCTCGTGCCTCGACTGTATGACACCTGAACACCCTATAATAGTGAGGGAACACGACCACCGGCTCCCTACACTTAATACGGAGGGAGTCAGAGTCACCTAGGATCAAGCAAACAGGAAAACACAAATAAATAAACAGACTTATCTGTAGAAGCATCAGTTGTAGCATCCAGCATGTACACACTCCAGGAATTTGTATAAACCACAAAGTGATGCAGGATGGGAGGGGATTTAAA
Source organism: Bufo gargarizans (assembly GCF_014858855.1). Taxonomy (NCBI): domain Eukaryota; kingdom Metazoa; phylum Chordata; class Amphibia; order Anura; family Bufonidae; genus Bufo; species Bufo gargarizans. Next base: position 92,720,126 of record NC_058085.1, read on the forward strand.
GGGATGCAATCAGTGCAACTAGATGACAGCTGAGAAAGGGAAACGAGATGACAAAACGAAAGCAAAACAAAACAACCTCAAGCAGGAGTTCTGAAGAACGTCTGTCAGAGCTTCTCAGATGTCTGGAGGTGACAAAAAGTCTCTGGCATATACTAACATCCCTGTTAGCGAATCTACGATACGTAAAACACTAAACGAGAATGGATTTCATGGGGGGATACCATAGAGGAAGCCACTGCTGTCCAAACCAAAAAAAACATTGCTGCACGTTTACAGTTTGCACAAGAGCACCTGGATGTTCCACAGCAGTACTGGCAAAATATTCTGTGGACAGATGAAACCAAAGTTGAGTTGTTTGGAAGAAACACACAACACTATGTGTGGAGAAAAAGAGGCACAGCACACCAACATCAAAACCTCATCCCAACTGTGAAGTATGGTGGTGGGGGCATCATGGTTTGGGACTGCTTTGCTGCGTCAGGGCCTGCACGGATTTCTATCATCAAAGGAAAAATGAATTCCCATGTTTATCAAGACATTTTGCAGGAAAATTTAAGGCCATCTGTCCACCAGCTGAAGCTCAACAGAAGATAGGTGTTGCAACAGTACAACGACCCAACAACAGAATGTCTTAAACAGAAGAAAATGCGCCTTCTGGAGTGGCCCAGTCAGAGTCCTGACCTCAACCCTACTGAGATGCTGTGGCATGACCTCAAGAAAGAGATTCACACCAGACATCCCAAGAATATTGCTGAACTGAAACAGTTCTGTAAAGAGGAATGGTCAAGAATTACTCCTGACCGTTGTGCACATCTGATCTGCAACTACAGGAAACGTTTGGTTGAAGTTATTGCTTCCAAAGGAGGTTCAACCAGTTATTAAATCTAAGGGTTCACATACTTTTTCCACCTGCACTGTGAATGTTTACATGGTGTGTTCAATAGAAACATGGTAACATTTAATTATTTGTGTGTTATTAGTTTAAGCAGACTGTGATTGTCTATTGTTGTGACTTAGATGAAGATCAGATCACATTTTATGACCAATTTGTGCAGAAATCCATATCATTCCAAAGGGTTCACATACTTTTTCTTGCAACTGTACAGCTCTGCTACAAGTGTCTATTTATCTTTCCCCCCAGCACTGTGGCTGAACCACCTCATATACAGTTCTGCTACATCTGTCTTCCCCTACCCCACTAGCACTGTGGATGAACTGCTTCATATACAGCTCTGCTGTATCCCCAGCATCCCTGCACTATATAAAATTGTCCCCAGTGTCCCTGCACTAAATACATAACCCCCATTGATGGTTATAATAAATAAAATCGTTGGTGAATTAGTGGATGATGTTATCCTGCCAGTTACATGCTGTAGCAGGGCACGTCCTCTCTTCTCCGCTAGCTTGGAAGGCCATGCTGCATACAGAGCCTGCACGGCTCTGTATCAGATGCGGCGGAGAAAAAACCAGATGAGCGCATGCGTGGCTAGCGTGCGCGTTCCTGTGTGAATGACCATCCGCCTGGGTGAAAAGTAAGTGCGGTCTGTGCAACTGCGGCGTATAGAAGCGGCTTTGGAGCGGTGGCCGTATCTATGGGTTTCCACATGACAACAATGGGGTAAGAGGAAAGGGAATTATTCAAAATGGGTGCATTATAAATAATTAAAGCAAATTGTAAATAGTATCTATGCCACTAAATCACTATATCACAGTTCAGTGCTGCCATCTAGTGGCCTGAACTGGCATAAACTAACAATGAGCCTGGAAGCCTAGTAAGGCTGCGACTCATTTTCATTTCCCTGATCTCCTATGGGGAAAAGCGCACCTGAAGAGGAATCCCACGCTTCCGGTTTTTAACACTCAGATGCTGTGAATAAAGGGAACTTGTTGTGTGAGGGGAGGGGGCATGTGGCGTATTCTGGGGCCATGAGGGTGAAGAACTGTGTGAGGAGCTTTATGGGGTGTAAATCTGTGAGGGAGGGCCGGAATCGACAGAATGTAACTGTGTTGTCAGTACATGATTACAAGATTTGGGGCCCCACTTTTGATTTTGTCCAGGGACACATTTTGTCTAAAGCCGGCCAGGGGCGTCGCTAGGTTAAAACATTCGGGGCCTGGGCCCCGGATATTTTGTCCCATGCCGCGAATGTCCTGCCTGCCTGCCAGATACAACTGTATTGCTGTACACAGAACGGCAATACAATTGAATCTAATACTCTGGGAAGAGGTGAAGGACCTGTGGTGACATCACAGGTCATGTGATCAGCAAAACAGGCTGTGATAGGATGACCTGGAATGATGTCACCATCATGTGACCAGTGCAGGATTGGACCGGAGTGAAGAGGAGAAGGAGCCTAATGCTGATGTCTGTACAGGAGAGGTAAGTGAAGGGAGAGGCAGAGCAATGCTGGGAGTTGTAGTTATTTAACTGGGATGTATGTTAGGGCTGAAGGGAGGAATGTTATTGACATGGAACTGTGTTCTTAAGGTGGCTGGGGGAGGGAGTGATGTTATTTACATGGGACTGTATGTTGAAAGTGGATGGTGGGGGGGGGAATGATGTACATGGGACTTAATGTTTAGGCTACGTGCACATTTGCGTTTGGGGATCCGCTTGTGAGATCCCATTCAAGGCTCTCACAAGCAGCCCCAAATGCATCAGTTTAACCCCAATGCATTGTGAATGGATGCCAATCCATTCAGAATACATTCGTTCGGCTCCATACGGCCCCCCGTTCCGTTTTGGAGGCGGACCCCAAATTGCTGCAAGCAGCGTTTTTGTGTCCGCATGGCCTTGCGGAGCCAAATGGATCCGTCCTGACTTACAATGTAAGTCAATGGGGACGGATCCCTTTTGCATTGACACAAAATGGTGCAATTGTAAACGGATCCGTCCCCAATTGACTTTCAATGTAAGTCAGGACGGATCCGTATTGGGACTTAGAAATTAAAATCTAATACAAACGAATCGGTCCTGAACGGATGCATTTGTTTGTATTATCGGTGCGGATCCGTCCTGTACAAGTACATGACAGATCTGCACGAACGCAAGTGTGAAAGTAGCCTTAGGGGGTGATGTTTACATGGGATTCTGCGTTGGAGGCGGCTGGGGAGAAGGTGATGGTATTTACATGGGACTGTATGGTGGAGGGAGTATTATAACTGCAGGGGGCACTGCAGATCCAGGGGACATTATAGGCGGTCTTATTACTACTGGGGGCTCTATAGGAGGGTCTTATAGATCCGCCTTATTTCTACTAAGCGCACTATGGGGGTCTTATTACTAGAGGGGTCTGTAGGGAGCTTTATCACCACTGGGGGAACAATAGGGGGCCTTTTTTCTACTGGGGACTCTGTGAGGGTATTATTAATATGGGAGTGCTCTTCTAATAATGGCATTATCACGGTTGGGGCAGTGTTACTAATGAGGGCATTCTAGAAGGGAATTACTATTGGTGGGACTATTAGGAGCACTATTACTATGGGGGCAGTAATGTTTCTTCAGGATAGTATTTGGGGGTATTGGGGGGGGGGGGCAGGGGCTTAACTAAAGGCTCATGGGCCCGGTGCAAGAGTTCAGCTTGGGCTCCCCTTCCCTCAGTGCTTTGTGTGTCTTCTTATGTGGCACAAGTGTCTTTGGGCCCCTTCAGGCTCCTGGGCCTGGTAGCGACTGCTAGTTCTGTACCCCCTATAGCTACACCCCTGGGGGGGGGGGGGGGGCACAGCAAGCAGCAGGATAACACTGTGGGGACTCCAGTTGGGGGATAATGATAGAATGTGAGGAAGCTAAGATGTCTGTGTGTCACACTCTGCAGAGACGAGGCGGCTGAGAGAAGTTGTCCAGACCAAGTGGAGAAGATGATGAGAGAGAAGGTCTACAAAGAAGATGATGACAGAGAGGAGATGTCACCTGGAGGCGGCCCTGGATGTGACAGGTAAGTGCTGCTGTATAGCAAGATAGCAAGTACAGCAAAGTGCGGGGGGGGCAACATATTTATTGGGGCTTGTGCCCCCAATCTTTTGAGACCCTAGCAATGCCCCTGAAGCCGACCCTGTTCAGCCCCCCATAAAGTTTGCATCAGGTCATTCAAAAATGAACATTATCAACTTGTGTGTTGGTGCTGATTCGGGTTCTGAAATTGCCCAGTGTCAAAGAACCCCACGACTACCCTCGCTCTCATTTTTTTTTTCAACAGACCTTTATCAGCTATCAACATCCGTCTTTACCCTGCGCTGTGCTGTTACGGAAACAGTGCAATTATAATAAAATCCAACTTAATTAAAAGATCCAGAGAGTGATAAGTCATGGGAAGCTACATTATCACTTAGTTCTTCCCTAAAATCTACAATCTGTCCTCTATATATCTCTGTATTATCTTCCAGCCTTTCACTGTGTTACCAGGATTGTGTGGCTCCGATTATTCCTCTGTGAATGTGAACATTTAGTGAGAATGATCAAGTATCTCTTCATTCAATGCTCTGACAGTATCTGCAGAGAGAATTGGAAGTAGATTCATAAAAATGACAAATGTGATTGGCGATGCATTGAGATGCTGCAGTGATTGTGAAATCAACAGAAGCTGGAGAGCTGAAAGAGCATTTCGATGGATATTAATGGGATATTAATGGGACACAGGAGTACTTGTAGGTAGGTAGGTAGCGGTTGGACAACATCTCAGGTCAGGCTTATCTTTCCCCCTGTGTGAAGACTGAACCACAATTTTAGCATACCAGAGAAAACACACCCCTCTGTATATTACCCAAAGTGCCTTAAAATGACAGCTATGGTAACTAAAATCCCAGCTACAGTCCTCTGAACCGAAACCGGCTGCAACATTGACAGTCAACGGCTTACTATTCCTGCCAATGACTGTGTGTCAATTGGTTGTACAGGCGATGTTTAGCTGAGAAACAGTAAAAAGGCGCACAATAGGGTAAAAACGTAACAATTAAGATGTAAAATGTCTCCAGTCTCCAGGCTCACCTTGTGGAGTTGTGCAACTGTAGTGTAGGCTCATCTGGGGTTGTATGAATCCCCCTCTTATGTGGATGGTATGCGGCCAAGGAGTGCTTATGGTCAGGGATGCCTGGGGTCTCTCAGAAGGTAGGTAGATCAGCAGAGTATATCCCACGGCGCAAGAAAGACCATCCGATATTTCAGGTAGAGTTCCAAAAATGTATTCAGCAAGTGGTACAACGCGTTTCAGAGACAGTGGCCCCCTTCATCAGGTACAGAGAGCTTGCATACTGACTGTGTGTGGCACAGGGGACAGTACAATTTATGACCATGATTTTTTGACTTACCCTGGTCACCCTATGAAAAACGATATTACCAGAGAATCCAATTGTCATATGTATTTTAGTATTTGTTTCTTCTGAATCCTGGTTTTCATTCCCTGTTTCTAGTTCTTTTTTCCTGCATAATTAGATCTATAGTGGTCGATTTTGCACCATTTATTGGCTGTCTTTCCACCACATTGGATTCTCTCGTTACCTTGATTAATGCTCTTCTAACTCATGGTTTTAATTCTGTTTTTATGTTCAGTCTCATGCCCAATCTTGGCCAGCTCTTGTGTCTCAGAGCAGACTATACCTCATGGGTTAAGAGCATGGTTTCTGTAGACACTTTAGTGTTTTGCAATTCCATTCATGTGCAGAAGAACCACAACTATAACTCAGGCCTAACAGTATCCAGATCTATTTTTTCTACTTCTTACCTCTGCCCACCCAGAAGTTCTTCATATTTACTATAGGAATGTTTTGCTCTGGTTTAAGCCTTACTTTAACCAAAATTTGGAAATTCGAGTTTGACTGAGCTTGTCTACGAACTTCCATCCTAAGTTATATCTGTGGTTATCTTGAAAGCTAATTTCTCAGGTGATCTCCAGAACGTCATGGCTCTGTTGAGCTGCTTTAGTCATGCTTCCACAACTAATACAGAGTGAACACCAACCTAATCAAATAGTTGCTATGAGGAACGCATTTGACTCCTTGACTATGCAAAGCTATGTTAGACATCACCATGTTCTCACCGTATCACTTCTGCAGACATCTATATAGCTCAAACATCTTCTCAGTGCAAAGGTGTAACTTGTAACTTCTGGGCCCCAATGAAAAATCTATAACAAGGCACCTACCTACTATGTATTATGTGTAAGAGTTGGGTGTACTTATGGACTTCCTAAAGCACCAGAATTTCTGTTACCTTTGTACCCGGTATGTCCCTGTTTGAGAGTGAAAAAACAGTCAAGGAACACTCCATGGTTTGTATACATGGATCCTCATGGCCCCATCATGGAGTTGTGAGTCAGAGCCAGGAGACTTGTCCTTTTCAAGGTATGATTTATATTTCTACAAATAATGTACCAGAAGATTGAATACCATGAGTCCACAAATCCATGTTTTATTAGCTAGAGAATGGCAAGTACATTGTAACTTCAGCTTCAGCATAACATTCTTATCCTGTGGCAGTAATTATCTGTGACAGCGGATGAGCCGATGTGCAAATGATACAACTTGATTGGCAGTGTTAGGATCATGTAAGAGCTATCTGTCTATCTATCTAGATATATAGTGCAGGCTACATGGAATACCCCTCCCCCTTCATTCCTCTAGTTACATTATTAACTATGAATGAGTTGATAAATCCAGAAGCACTGTCCCAGCTGTGGTCTCGGCAGGACTTCCACTGCTGCAGATTTACATTAGCATCTCAGGGACATTATAAAACAGCCCACAGTGAATAGCACAGAATTCACAAGCCCATTAAGGCCAAGCCTGAGCTGAGGATAGGAGACACTTTACATATTTATACTGATGCTGAATACAGTAAAGAATTATTTGAAGCAGTAGTTTAAGAAATGTCTGGCGCAAGTGGGATTTTATTTTTATTAATTAAGCCGTCATTGTCCTCAGGAGAAAGTCAAGTAACTGCTCTGCGATACAGTGCTATTTAGGAAAGATCCTCCGGCTACATCCATATAATTGCTCTATGTTCTGGTTCATTAAAATCCTTGGGGGGAAGCTTTTTTCCTCTTTCAGAACTGTTTTCCATAACCTATATAGAGTGCTCAGATAGTAGGAACAAAACTTGCTTCGAAATGAGTTGATATCAAAGTTCACTTTAGCTTATATCTACAAAGTCTGGAAAAAGATCTACCTAGAAGACATCTTATGAGTAGGGATGAGCGAACTCGAACTGTATAGTTCGGGTTCGTACCGAATTTTGGGGTGTCCGTGACACGGACCCGAACCCGGACATTTTCGTAAAAGTCCGGGTTCGGGTTCGGTGTTCGTCGCTTTCTTGGCGCTTTTGTGACGCTTTCTTGGCGCTTTTTGAAAGGCTGCAAAGCAGCCAATCAACAAGCGTCATACTACTTGCCCCAAGAGGCCATCACAGCCATGCCTACTATTGGCATGGCTGTGATTGGCCAGAGCACCATGTGACCCAGCCTCTATTTAAGCTGGAGTCACATAGCGCCGCCCGTCACTCTGCTCTGATTAGCGTAGGGAGAGGTTGCGGCTGCGACAGTAGGGCGAGATTAGGCAGATTAACTCCTCCAAAGGACTTGATTAACTGATCGATCTGCAGCTGTGGATCATTGAGCTGCTGATCCTCAATTGCTCACTGTTTTTAGGCTGCACAGACCGTTTGTCAGTCTCATTTTTCTGGGGTGATCGGCGGCCATTTTGTGTCTTGTGGTGCGCCAGCACAAGCTGCGACCAAGTGCATTTAACCCTCAATGGTGTGGTTGTTTTTTGGCTAAAGCCTACATCAGGGTGAAGCTGTCACACCAAGTGCATTTAACCAGCAATAGTCTGTTCATTTTTTGGCCATATACAAAATCAGGGGCAAGCTGCGCCTGTCACCAAGTGCATTTAACCCTCAATGGTGTGGTTGTTTTTTGGCTAAAGCCTACATCAGGGTGAAGCTGTGACACCAAGTGCATTTAACCAGCAATAGTCTGTTCATTTTTTGGCCATATACAAAATCAGGGGCAAGCTGCGCCTGTCACCAAGTGCATTTAACCCTCAATGGTGTGGTTGTTTTTTGGCTAAAGCCTACATCAGGGTGAAGCTGTCACACCAAGTGCATTTAACCAGCAATAGTCTGTTCATTTTTTGGCCATATACAAAATCAGGGGCAAGCTGCGCCTGTCACCAAGTGCATTTAACCCTCAATGGTGTGGTTGTTTTTTGGCTAAAGCCTACATCAGGGTGAAGCTGTCACACCAAGTGCATTTAACCAGCAATAGTCTGTTTATTTTTTGGCCATATCCCAGTCTAATTCTGTCACTAAATCCATACCGGTCACCCAGCGCCTAAATACTAGGCCTCAAATTTATATCCAGCTAAATCTGTCCCTAGTGCTGTAGCTGGGCGAGTTATTTAGTGTCCGTTCAAGCACATTTCTTGTTCTGGGTTGAAATACAATTCCCAATTTAGCAATTTCATAATTTAGTGGTTCCTGCTATATCAGAGCTATTTGAAATCTATCCCAAAAAGGGTATATAATATTGAAGGTGCACATTGGGTCATTCAGAATAACTTCACACACACCCGCTACTGTGTATTTCCAAGTCTAATTCTGTCACTAAACCCATACCTGTCACCCAGCGCCTAAATACTAGGCCTCAAATTTAAATCCCTCTAAATCTCTCGTTACCGCTGTACTGTTGTTGCTGGGCAAGATATTTAGTGTCCGTCAAAGCACATTTTTTGTTCTGGGTTGAAGTACAATTCCCAATTTAGCAATTTCATAATTTAGTGGTTCCTGCTATATCAGAGCTATTTGGAATCTATCCCTAAAAGGGTATATAATATTGAAGGTGCACATTGGGTCATTCAGAATAACTTCACACACACCCGCTACTGTGTATTTCCAAGTCTAATTCTGTCACTAAACCCATACCTGTCACCCAGCGCCTAAATACTAGGCCTCAAATTTAAATCCCTCTAAATCTCTCGTTACCGCTGTACTGTTGTTGCTGGGCAAGATATTTAGTGTCCGTCAAAGCACATTTTTTGTTCTGGGTTGAAGTACAATTCCCAATTTAGCAATTTCATAATTTAGTGGTTCCTGCTATATCAGAGCTATTTGGAATCTATCCCTAAAAGGGTATATAATATTGAAGGTGCACATTGGGTCATTCAGAATAACTTCACACACACCCGCTACTGTGTATTTCCAAGTCTAATTCTGTCACTAAACCCATACCTGTCACCCAGCGCCTAAATACTAGGCCTCAAATTTAAATCCCTCTAAATCTCTCGTTACCGCTGTACTGTTGTTGCTGGGCAAGATATTTAGTGTCCGTCAAAGCACATTTTTTGTTCTGGGTTGAAGTACAATTCCCAATTTAGCAATTTCATAATTTAGTGGTTTCTGCTATATCAGAGCTATTTGAAATCTATCCCTAAAAGGGTATATAATATTGAAGGTGCACATAGGGTCATTCAGAATAACTTCACACACACGCTTCTGTGCATTTCCAAGTCTAATTCTGTCACTAAATCCATACCGGTGACCCAGCGCCTAAATACTAGGCCTCAAATTTAAATCCCTCTAAATCTCTCGTTACCCACCGCTGTACTGTTGTTGCTGGGCAAGATATTTAGTGTCCGTCAAAGCACATTTTTTGTTCTGGGTTGAAGTACAATTCCCAATTTAGCAATTTCATAATTTAGTGGTTTCTGCTATATCAGAGCTATTTGAAATCTATCCCTAAAAGGGTATATAATATTGAAGGTGCACATAGGGTCATTCAGAATAACTTCACACACACGCTTCTGTGCATTTCCAAGTCTAATTCTGTCACTAAATCCATACCGGTGACCCAGCGCCTAAATACTAGGCCTCAAATTTAAATCCCTCTAAATCTCTCGTTACCCACCGCTGTACTGTTGTTGCTGGGCAAGATATTTAGTGTCCGTCAAAGCACATTTTTTGTTCTGGGTTGAAGTACAATTCCCAATTTAGCAATTTCATAATTTAGTGGTTTCTGCTATATCAGAGCTATTTGAAATCTATCCCTAAAAGGGTATATAATATTGAAGGTGCACATAGGGTCATTCAGAATAACTTCACACACACGCTTCTGTGCATTTCCAAGTCTAATTCTGTCACTAAATCCATACCGGTGACCCAGCGCCTAAATACTAGGCCTCAAATTTAAATCCCTCTAAATCTCTCGTTACCCACCGCTGTACTGTTGTTGCTGGGCAAGATATTTAGTGTCCGTCAAAGCACATTTTTTGTTCTGGGTTGAAGTACAATTCCCAATTTAGCAATTTCATAATTTAGTGGTTTCTGCTATATCAGAGCTATTTGAAATCTATCCCTAAAAGGGTATATAATATTGAAGGTGCACATAGGGTCATTCAGAATAACTTCACACACACGCTTCTGTGCATTTCCAAGTCTAATTCTGTCACTAAATCCATACCGGTGACCCAGCGCCTAAATACTAGGCCTCAAATTTAAATCCCTCTAAATCTCTCGTTACCCACCGCTGTACTGTTGTTGCTGGGCAAGATATTTAGTGTCCGTCAAAGCACATTTTTTGTTCTGGGTTGAAGTACAATTCCCAATTTAGCAATTTCATAATTTAGTGGTTTCTGCTATATCAGAGCTATTTGAAATCTATCCCTAAAAGGGTATATAATATTGAAGGTGCACATAGGGTCATTCAGAATAACTTCACACACACGCTTCTGTGCATTTCCAAGTCTAATTCTGTCACTAAATCCATACCGGTGACCCAGCGCCTAAATACTAGGCCTCAAATTTAAATCCCTCTAAATCTCTCGTTACCCACCGCTGTACTGTTGTTGCTGGGCAAGATATTTAGTGTCCGTCAAAGCACATTTTTTGTTCTGGGTTGAAGTACAATTCCCAATTTAGCAATTTCATAATTTAGTGGTTTCTGCTATATCAGAGCTATTTGAAATCTATCCCTAAAAGGGTATATAATATTGAAGGTGCACATAGGGTCATTCAGAATAACTTCACACACACGCTTCTGTGCATTTCCAAGTCTAATTCTGTCACTAAACCCATACCTGTCACCCAGCGCCTAAATACTAGGCCTCAAATTTAAATCCCTCTAAATCTCTCGTTACCGCTGTCCTGTTGTAGCTGGGAAAGTTATTTAGTGTCCGTCAAAGCACATTTTTTGTTCTGGGTTGAAGTACAATTCCCAATTTAGCAATTTCATAATTTAGTGGTTCCTGCTATATCAGAGCTATTTGAAATCTATCCCAAAAAGGGTATATAATATTGAAGGTGCACATTGGGTCATTCAGAATAACTTCACACACACCCGCTACTGTGTATTTCCAAGTCTAATTCTGTCACTAAACCCATACCTGTCACCCAGCGCCTAAATACTAGGCCTCAAATTTAAATCCCTCTAAATCTCTCGTTACCGCTGTCCTGTTGTAGCTGGGAAAGTTATTTAGTGCCCGTCAAAGCACATTTTTTGTTCTGGGTTGAAGTACAATTCCCAATTTAGCAATTTCATAATTTAGTGGTTCCTGCTATATCAGAGCTATTTGAAATCTATCCCAAAAAGGGTATATAATATTCAAGGTGCACATTGGGTCATTCAGAATAACTTCACACACACGCTTCTGTGCATTTCCAAGTCTAATTCTGTCACTAAATCCATACCGGTCACCCAGCGCCTAAATACTAGGCCTCAAATTTATATCCCGCTGAATTTGAATACAATACATTGGGCCAAATAATATATTTGTTGTTGTGGTGAACCATAACAATGAGAAAAACATCTAGTAAGGGACGCGGACGTGGACATGGTCGTGGTGGTGTTAGTGGACCCTCTGGTGCTGGGAGAGGACGTGGCCGTTCTGCCACATCCACACGTCCTAGTGTACCAACTACCTCAGGTCCCAGTAGCCGCCAGAATTTACAGCGATATATGGTGGGGCCCAATGCCGTTCTAAGGATGGTAAGGCCTGAGCAGGTACAGGCATTAGTCAATTGGGTGGCCGACAGTGGATCCAGCACGTTCACATTATCTCCCACCCAGTCTTCTGCAGAAAGCGCACAGATGGCGCCTGAAAACCAACCCCATCAGTCTGTCACATCACCCCCATGCATACCAGGGAAACTGTCTCAGCCTCAAGTTATGCAGCAGTCTCTTATGCTGTTTGAAGACTCCGCTGGCAGGGTTTCCCAAGGGCATCCACCTAGCCCTTCCCCAGCGGTGAAAGACATAGAATGCACTGACGCACAACCACTTATGTTTCCTGATGATGAGGACATGGGAATACCACCTCAGCATGTCTCTGATGATGACGAAACACAGGTGCCAACTGCTGCGTCTTTCTGCAGTGTGCAGACTGAACAGGAGGTCAGGGATCAAGACTGGGTGGAAGACGATGCAGGGGACGATGAGGTCCTAGACCCCACATGGAATGAAGGTCGTGCCACTGACTTTCACAGTTCGGAGGAAGAGGCAGTGGTGAGACCGAGCCAACAGCGTAGCAAAAGAGGGAGCAGTGGGCAAAAGCAGAACACCCGCCGCCAAGAGACTCCGCCTGCTACTGACCGCCGCCATCTGGGACCGAGCACCCCAAAGGCAGCTTCAAGGAGTTCCCTGGCATGGCACTTCTTCAAACAATGTGCTGACGACAAGACCCGAGTGGTTTGCACGCTGTGCCATCAGAGCCTGAAGCGAGGCATTAACGTTCTGAACCTGAGCACAACCTGCATGACCAGGCACCTGCATGCAAAGCATGAACTGCAGTGGAGTAAACACCTTAAAACCAAGGAAGTCACTCAGGCTCCCCCTGCTACCTCTTCTGCTGCTGCCGCCTCGGCCTATTCTGCTGCTGCCGCCTCGGCCTCTTCCTCCGCCTCTGGAGGAACGTTGGCACCTGCCGCCCAGCAAACAGGGGATGTACCACCAACACCACCACCACCACCTCCGTCACCAAGCGTCTCAACCATGTCACACGCCAGCGTTCAGCTCTCCATCTCACAAACATTTGATAGAAAGCGTAAATTCCCACCTAGCCACCCTCGATCCCTGGCCCTGAATGCCAGCATTTCTAAACTACTGGCCTATGAAATGCTGTCATTTAGGCTGGTGGACACAGACAGCTTCAAACAGCTCATGTCGCTTGCTGTCCCACAGTATGTTGTTCCCAGCCGGCACTACTTCTCCAAGAGAGCCGTGCCTTCCCTGCACAACCAAGTATCCGATAAAATCAAGTGTGCACTGCGCAACGCCATCTGTAGCAAGGTCCACCTAACCACAGATACGTGGACCAGTAAGCACGGCCAGGGACGCTATATCTCCCTAACTGCACACTGGGTAAATGTAGTGGCAGCTGGGCCCCAGGCGGAGAGCTGTTTGGCGCACGTCCTGCCGCCGCCAAGGATCGCAGGGCAACATTCTTTGCCTCCTGTTGCCACCTCCTCCTTCTCGGCTTCCTCCTCCTCTTCTTCCACCTGCTCATCCAGTCAGCCACACACCTTCACCACCAACTTCAGCACAGCCCGGGGTAAACGTCAGCAGGCCATTCTGAAACTCATATGTTTGGGGGACAGGCCCCACACCGCACAGGAGTTGTGGCGGGGTATTGAACAACAGACCGACGAGTGGTTGCTGCCGGTGAGCCTCAAGCCCGGCCTGGTGGTGTGTGATAATGGGCGAAATCTCGTTGCAGCTCTGGGACTAGCCAATTTGACGCACATCCCTTGCTTGGCGCATGTGCTGAATTTGGTGGTGCAGAAGTTCATTCACAACTACCCCGACATGTCAGAGCTGCTGCATAAAGTGCGGGCCGTCTGTTCGCGCTTCCGGCGTTCACATCCTGCCGCTGCTCGCCTGTCTGCGCTACAGCGTAACTTCGGCCTTCCCGCTCACCGCCTCATATGCGACGTGCCCACCAGGTGGAACTCCACCTTGCACATGCTGGACAGACTGTGCGAGCAGCAGCAGGCCATAGTGGAGTTTCAGCTGCAGCACGCACGGGTCAGTCGCACTACAGAACAGCACCACTTCACCACCAATGACTGGGCCTCCATGCGAGACCTGTGTGCCCTGTTGCGCTGTTTCGAGTACTCCACCAACATGGCCAGTGGCGATGACACCGTTATCAGCGTTACAATACCACTTCTATGTCTCCTTGAGAAAACACTTAGGGCGATGATGGAACAGGAGGTGGCCCAGGAGGAGGAGGAGGAGGATGAGGAAGAGGGGTCATTTTTAGCACTTTCAGGCCAGTCTCTTCGAAGTGACTCAGAGGGAGGTTTTTTGCAACAGCAGAGGCCAGGTACAAATGTGGCCAGCCAGGGCCCACTACTGGAGGACGAGGAGGACGAGGATGAGGAGGAGGTGGAGGAGGATGAGGATGAAGCATGGTCACAGCGGGGTGGCACCCAACGCAGCTCGGGTCCATCACTGGTGCGTGGCTGGGGGGAAAGGCAGGACGATGACGATACGCCTCCCACAGAGGACAGCTTGTCCTTACCCCTGGGCAGCCTGGCACACATGAGCGACTACATGCTGCAGTGCCTGCGCAACGACAGCAGAGTTGCCCACATTTTAACCTGTGCGGACTACTGGGTTGCCACCCTGCTGGATCCACGCTACAAAGACAATGTGCCCACCTTACTTCCTGCACTGGAGCGTGATAGGAAGATGCGCGAGTACAAGCGCACGTTGGTAGACGCGCTACTGAGAGCATTCCCAAATGTCACAGGGGAACAAGTGGAAGCCCAAGGCCAAGGCAGAGGAGGAGCAAGAGGTCGCCAAGGCAGCTGTGTCACGGCCAGCTCCTCTGAGGGCAGGGTTAGCATGGCAGAGATGTGGAAAACTTTTGTCAACACGCCACAGCTAACTGCACCACCACCTGATACGCAACGTGTTAGCAGGAGGCAACATTTCACTAACATGGTGGAACAGTACGTGTGCACACCCCTCCACGTACTGACTGATGGTTCGGCCCCATTCAACTTCTGGGTCTCTAAATTGTCCACGTGGCCAGAGCTAGCCTTTTATGCCTTGGAGGTGCTGGCCTGCCCGGCAGCCAGCGTTTTGTCTGAACGTGTATTCAGCACGGCAGGGGGCGTCATTACAGACAAACGCAGCCGCCTGTCTACAGCCAATGTGGACAAGCTGACGTTCATAAAAATGAACCAGGCATGGATCCCACAGGACCTGTCCGTCCCTTGTCCAGATTAGACATTAACTACCTCCCCATAACCATATATTATTGGACTCCAGGGCACTTCCTCATTCAATCCTATTTTTATTTTCATTTTACCATTATATTGCGATGCTACCCAAAGTTGAATGAACCTCTCCTCTGCCTGTGTGCTAGGCCTAAATATATGCCAATGGACTGTTGCAGTGGTGGCTGACATGAAGCCTGATTCTCTGCTATGACATGCAGACTAATTCTCTGCTGACATGAAGCCAGATTGTCTGTTACGGGACCTCTCTCCTCTGCCTGGGTGCTGGGCCTAAATTTATGACAATGGACTGTTGCAGTGGTGGCTGACGTGAAGCCTGATTCTCTGCTATGACATGCAGACTGATTCTCTGCTGACATGAAGCCAGATCCTCTGTTACGGGACCTCTCTCCTCTGCCTGGGTGCTGGGCCTAAATTTATGACAATGGACTGTTGCAGTGGTGGCTGACGTGAAGCCTGATTCTCTGCTATGACATGCAGACTGATTCTCTGCTGACATGAAGCCAGATCCTCTGTTACGGGACCTCTCTCCTCTGCCTGGGTGCTGGGCCTGAATATATGCCAATGGACTGTTGCAGTGGTGGGTGACGTGAAGCCTCATTCTCTGCTATGACATGCAGACTAATTCTCTGCTGACATGAAGCCAGATTGTCTGTTACGGGACCTCTCTCCTCTGCCTGTGTGTGTGCTGGGCCTAAATATATGCCAATGGACTGTTGCAGTGGTGGCTGACGTGAAGCCTCATTCTCTGCTATGACATGCAGACTGATTCTCTGCTGACATGAAGCCAGATCCTCTGTTACGGGACCTCTCTCCTCTGCCTGGGTGCTGGGCCTAAATTTATGACAATGGACTGTTGCAGTGGTGGCTGACGTGAAGCCTGATTCTCTGCTATGACATGCAGACTGATTCTCTGCTGTCATGAAGCCAGATTGTCTGTTACGGGACCTTTCTCCTCTACCTGGGTTCTGGGCCTAAATTTATGAAAATTGACTCTTACAGTGGTGGGTGACGTGAAGCCTGATTCTCTGCTATGATATGAAGACTGATTCTCTGCTGACATGAAGCCAGATTGTCTGTTACGGGACCTTTCTCCTCTGCCTGGGTTCTGGGCCTAAATTTATGAAAATTGACTCTTACAGTGGTGGGTGACGTGAAGCCTGATTCTCTGCTATGATATGAAGACTGATTCTCTGCTGACATGAAGCCAGATTGTCTGTTACGGGACCTTTCTCCTCTGCCTGGGTTCTGGGCCTAAATTTATGAAAATTGACTCTTACAGTGGTGGGTGACGTGAAGCCTGATTCTCTGCTATGATATGAAGACTGATTCTCTGCTGACATGAAGCCAGATTGTCTGTTACGGGACCTTTCTCCTCTGCCTGGGTTCTGGGCCTAAATTTATGAAAATTGACTCTTACAGTGGTGGGTGACGTGAAGCCTGATTCTCTGCTATGATATGAAGACTGATTCTCTGCTGACATGAAGCCAGATTGTCTGTTACGGGACCTTTCTCCTCTGCCTGGGTTCTGGGCCTAAATTTATGAAAATTGACTCTTACAGTGGTGGGTGACGTGAAGCCTGATTCTCTGCTATGATATGAAGACTGATTCTCTGCTGACATGAAGCCAGATTCTCTGTTACGGGACCTCTCTCCTCTGCCTGGGTGCTGGGCCTAAATTTATGACAATGGACTGTTGCAGTGGTGGCTGACGTGAAGCCTGATTCTCTGCTATGACATGCAGACTGATTCTCTGCTGACATGAAGCCAGATTCTCTGTTACGGGACCTCTCTCCTCTGCCTGTGTGTGTGCTGGGCCTAAATATATGCCAATGGACTGTTGCAGTGGTGGCTGACGTGAAGCCTCATTCTCTGCTATGACATGCAGACTAATTCTCTGCTGACATGAAGACAGATTCTCTGTTACGGGACCTCTCTCCTCTGCCTGGGTGCCGGGGCCTAAATATCTGAGAATGGACTGTTCCAGTGGTGGGTGACGGGAAGCCAGATTCTCTGCTATGGAACCTCTCTCCAATTGATTTTGGTTAATTTTTATTTATTTAATTTTTATTTTAATTCATTTCCCTATCCACATTTGTTTGCAGGGGATTTACCTACATGTTGCTGCCTTTTGCAGCCCTCTAGCTCTTTCCTGGGCTGTTTTACAGCCTTTTTAGTGCCGAAAAGTTCGGGTCCCCATTGACTTCAATGGGGTTCGGGTTCGGGACGAAGTTCGGATCGGGTTCGGATCCCGAACCCGAACATTTTCGGGAAGTTCGGCCGAACTTCTCGAACCCGAACATCCAGGTGTTCGCTCAACTCTAAACAGGACAGCAACTGGGTGAAGAACGTTCATACCACGGATTGTTCCAGATAAACGTCCTTGACTAGAAAGGAAGTATCTCTGACTACATTATGATGTATAAGGTCTGCAGATCCCTGATAGCAGAACATTTTCTCTTTATTCCTTCTTGGGTTTTTTCAGCCAGGAAGTGTGGAACCAGCCCTACCACATGCCCTAGACCCGTCTAGATAAAAATCGCAATCAGTTCTCATAAGTAGAGTTGAGCGAACACCTGGATGTTCGGGTTCGAGAAGTTCGGCCGAACATCCCGGAAATGTTCGGGTTCGGGATCCGAACCCGATCCGAACTTCGTCCCGAACCCGAACCCCATTGAAGTCAATGGGGACCCGAACTTTTCGGCACTAAAAAGGCTGTAAAACAGCCCAGGAAAGGGCTAGAGGGCTGCAAAAGGCAGCAACATGTAGGTAAATCCCCTGCAAACAAATGTGGATAGGGAAATGAATTAAAATAAAAATTAAATAAATAAAAATTAACCAAAATCAATTGGAGAGAGGTCCCATAGCAGAGAATCTGGCTTCACGTCACCCACCACTGGAACAGTCTATTCTCAGATATTTAGGCCCCGGCACCCAGGCAGAGGAGAGAGGTCCCGTAACAGAGAATCTGGCTTCATGTCAGCAGAGAATTAGTCTGCATGTCATAGCAGAGAATGAGGCTTCACGTCAGCCACCACTGCAACAGTCCATTGTCATAAATTTAGGCCCAGCACCCAGGCAGAGGAGAGAGGTCCCGTAACAGAGGATCTGGCTTCATGTCAGCAGAGAATTAGTCTGCATGTCATAGCAGAGAATGAGGCTTCACGTCAGCCACCACTGCAACAGTCCATTGGCATATATTTAGGCCCAGCACCCAGGCAGAGGAGAGAGGTCCCATAACAGACAATCTGGCTTCATGTCAGCAGAGAATCAGTCTGCATGTCATAGCAGAGAATCAGGCTTCACGTCACCCACCACTGCAACAGTCCATTGTCATAAATTTAGGCCCAGCACCCAGGCAGAGGAGAGAGGTCCCGTAACAGACAATCTGGCTTCATGTCAGCAGAGAATTAGTCTGCATGTCATAGCAGAGAATGAGGCTTCACGTCACCCACCACTGTAAGAGTCCATTTTCATAAGTTTAGGCCCAGCACCCAGGCAGAGGAGAGAGGTCCCGTAACAGAGGATCTGGCTTCATGTCAGCAGAGAATCAGTCTTCATGTCATAGCAGAGAATCAGGCTTCACGTCAGCCACCACTGTAAGAGTCCATTTTCATAAGTTTAGGCCCAGCACCCAGGCAGAGGAGAGAGGTCCCGTAACAGAGAATCTGGCTTCATGTCAGCAGAGAATTAGTCTGCATGTCATAGCAGAGAATGAGGCTTCACGTCAGCCACCACTGCAACAGTCCATTGTCATAAATTTAGGCCCAGCACCCAGGCAGAGGAGAGAGGTCCCGTAACAGAGGATCTGGCTTCATGTCAGCAGAGAATTAGTCTGCATGTCATAGCAGAGAATGAGGCTTCACGTCAGCCACCACTGCAACAGTCCATTGGCATATATTTAGGCCCAGCACCCAGGCAGAGGAGAGAGGTCCCATAACAGACAATCTGGCTTCATGTCAGCAGAGAATCAGTCTGCATGTCATAGCAGAGAATCAGGCTTCACGTCACCCACCACTGCAACAGTCCATTGTCATAAATTTAGGCCCAGCACCCAGGCAGAGGAGAGAGGTCCCGTAACAGACAATCTGGCTTCATGTCAGCAGAGAATTAGTCTGCATGTCATAGCAGAGAATGAGGCTTCACGTCACCCACCACTGTAAGAGTCCATTTTCATAAGTTTAGGCCCAGCACCCAGGCAGAGGAGAGAGGTCCCGTAACAGAGGATCTGGCTTCATGTCAGCAGAGAATCAGTCTTCATGTCATAGCAGAGAATCAGGCTTCACGTCAGCCACCACTGTAAGAGTCCATTTTCATAAGTTTAGGCCCAGCACCCAGGCAGAGGAGAGAGGTCCCGTAACAGACAATCTGGCTTCATGTCAGCAGAGAATTAGTCTGCATGTCATAGCAGAGAATGAGGCTTCACGTCAGCCACCACTGCAACAGTCCATTGTCATACATTTAGGCCCAGCACCCAGGCAGAGGAGAGAGGTCCCGTAACAGAGGATCTGGCTTCATGTCAGCAGAGAATTAGTCTGCATGTCATAGCAGAGAATGAGGCTTCACGTCAGCCACCACTGCAACAGTCCATTGGCATATATTTAGGCCCAGCACCCAGGCAGAGGAGAGAGGTCCCATAACAGACAATCTGGCTTCATGTCAGCACAGAATCAGTCTGCATGTCATAGCAGAGAATGAGGCTTCACGTCAGCCACCACTGCAACAGTCCATTGGCATATATTTAGGCCCAGCACCCAGGCAGAGGAGAGAGGTCCCATAACAGACAATCTGGCACATGTACTGTTCCACCATGTTAGTGAAATGTTGCCTCCTGCTAACACGTTGCGTATCAGGTGGTGGTGCAGTTAGCTGTGGCGTGTTGACAAAAGTTTTCCACATCTCTGCCATGCTAACCCTGCCCTCAGAGGAGCTGGCATTGACACAGCTGCCTTGGCGACCTCTTGCTCCTCCTCTGCCTTGGCCTTGGGCTTCCACTTGTTCCCCTGTGACATTTGGGAATGCTCTCAGTAGCGCGTCTACCAACGTGCGCTTGTACTCGCGCATCTTCCTATCACGCTCCAGTGCAGGAAGTAAGGTGGGCACATTGTCTTTGTAGCGTGGATCCAGCAGGGTGGCAACCCAGTAGTCCGCACAGGTTAAAATGTGGGCAACTCTGCTGTCGTTGCGCAGGCACTGCAGCATGTAGTCGCTCATGTGTGCCAGGCTGCCCAGGGGTAAGGACAAGCTGTCCTCTGTGGGAGGCGTATCGTCATCGTCCTGCCTTTCCCCCCAGCCACGCACCAGTGATGGACCCGAGCTGCGTTGGGTGCCACCCCGCTGTGACCATGCTTCATCCTCATCCTCCTCCACCTCCTCCTCATCCTCGCCCTCCTCGTCCTCCAGTAGTGGGCCCTGGCTGGCCACATTTGTACCTGGCCTCTGCTGTTGCCAAAAACCTCCCTCTGAGTCACTTCGAAGAGACTGGCCTGAAAGTGCTAAAAATGACCCCTCTTCCTCCTCCTCCTCCTCCTCCTGGGCCACCTCCTCTTCCATCATCGCCCTAAGT
The DNA here is from genome assembly GCF_014858855.1 of Bufo gargarizans. Classification (NCBI taxonomy): domain Eukaryota; kingdom Metazoa; phylum Chordata; class Amphibia; order Anura; family Bufonidae; genus Bufo; species Bufo gargarizans. The sequence goes on from NC_058085.1 coordinate 92,740,918, forward strand.
GTTTTCTCAAGGAGACATAGAAGTGGTATTGTAACGCTGATAACGGTGTCATCGCCACTGGCCATGTTGGTGGAGTACTCGAAACAGCGCAACAGGGCACACAGGTCTCGCATGGAGGCCCAGTCATTGGTGGTGAAGTGGTGCTGTTCTGTAGTGCGACTGACCCGTGCGTGCTGCAGCTGAAACTCCACTATGGCCTGCTGCTGCTCGCACAGTCTGTCCCGCATGTGCAAGGTGGAGTTCCACCTGGTGGGCACGTCGCATATGAGGCGGTGAGCGGGAAGGCCGAAGTTACGCTGTAGCGCAGACAGGCGAGCAGCAGCAGGATGTGAACGCCGGAAGCGCGAACAGACGGCCCGCACTTTATGCAGCAGCTCTGACATGTCGGGGTAGTTGTGAATGAACTTCTGCACCACCAAATTCAGCACATGCGCCAAGCAAGGGATGTGCGTCAAATTGGCTAGTCCCAGAGCTGCAACGAGATTTCGCCCATTATCACACACCACCAGGCCGGGCTTGAGGCTCACCGGCAGCAACCACTCGTCGGTCTGTTGTTCTATACCCCGCCACAACTCCTGTGCGGTGTGGGGCCTGTCCCCCAAACATATGAGTTTCAGAATGGCCTGCTGACGTTTACCCCGGGCTGTGCTGAAGTTGGTGGTGAAGGTGTGTGGCTGACTGGATGAGCAGGTGGAAGAAGAGGAGAAGGAAGCCGAGAAGGAGGAGGTGGCAACAGGAGGCAAAGAATGTTGCCCTGCGATCCTTGGCGGCGGAAGGACGTGCGCCAAACAGCTCTCCGCCTGGGGCCCAGCTGCCACTACATTTACCCAGTGTGCAGTTAGGGAGATATAGCGTCCCTGGCCGTGCTTACTGGTCCACGTATCTGTGGTTAGGTGGACCTTGCTACAGATGGCGTTGCGCAGTGCACACTTGATTTTATCGGATACTTGGTTGTGCAGGGAAGGCACGGCTCTCTTGGAGAAGTAGTGGCGACTGGGAACAACATACTGTGGGACAGCAAGCGACATGAGCTGTTTGAAGCTGTCTGTGTCCACCAGCCTAAATGACAGCATTTCATAGACCAGTGGTTTAGAAATGCTGGCATTCAGGGCCAGGGATCGAGGGTGGCTAGGTGGGAATTTACGCTTTCTCTCAAATGTTTGTGAGATGGAGAGCTGAACGCTGCCGTGTGACATGGTTGAGATGCTTGGTGACGGAGGTGGTGGTGGTGTTGGTGGTACATCCCCTGTTTGCTGGGCGGCAGGTGCCAACGTTCCTCCAGAGGCGGAGGAAGAGGCCGAGGCGGCAGCAGCAGAAGAGGCCGAGGCGGCAGCAGCAGAAGAGGTAGCAGGGGGAGCCTGAGTGACTTCCTTTGTTTTAAGGTGTTTACTCCACTGCAGTTCATGCTTTGCATGCAGGTGCCTGGTCATGCAGGTTGTGCTCAGGTTCAGAACGTTAATGCCTCGCTTCAGGCTCTGATGGCACAGCGTGCAAACCACTCGGGTCTTGTCGTCAGCACATTGTTTGAAGAAGTGCCATGCCAGGGAACTCCTTGAAGCTGCCTTTGGGGTGCTCGGTCCCAGATGGCGGCGGTCAGTAGCAGGCGGAGTCTCTTGGCGGCGGGTGTTCTGCTTTTGCCCACTGCTCCCTCTTTTGCTACGCTGTTGGCTCGGTCTCACCACTGCCTCTTCCTCCGAACTGTGAAAGTCAGTGGCACGACCTTCATTCCATGTGGGGTCTAGGACCTCATCGTCCCCTGCATCGTCTTCCACCCAGTCTTGATCCCTGACCTCCTGTTCAGTCTGCACACTGCAGAAAGACGCAGCAGTTGGCACCTGTGTTTTGTCATCATCAGAGACATGCTGAGGTGGTATTCCCATGTCCTCATCATCAGGAAACATAAGTGGTTGTGCGTCAGTGCATTCTATGTCTTTCACCGCTGGGGAAGGGCTAGGTGGATGCCCTTGGGAAACCCTGCCAGCGGAGTCTTCAAACAGCATAAGAGACTGCTGCATAACTTGAGGCTGAGACAGTTTCCCTGGTATGCATGGGGGTGATGTGACAGACTGATGGGGTTGGTTTTCAGGCGCCATCTGTGCGCTTTCTGCAGAAGACTAGGTGGGAGATAATGTGAACGTGCTGGATCCACTGTCGGCCACCCAATTGACTAATGCCTGTACCTGCTCAGGCCTTACCATCCTTAGAACGGCATTGGGCCCCACCATATATCGCTGTAAATTCTGGCGGCTACTGGGACCTGAGGTAGTTGGTACACTAGGACGTGTGGATGTGGCAGAACGGCCACGTCCTCTCCCAGCACCAGAGGGTCCACTAACACCACCACGACCATGTCCACGTCCGCGTCCCTTACTAGATGTTTTCCTCATTGTTATGGTTCACCACAACAACAAAAATATTATTTGGCCCAATGTATTGTATTCAAATTCAGCGGGATATAAATTTGAGGCCTAGTATTTAGGCGCTGGGTGACCGGTATGGATTTACTAACAGAATTGGACTTGGAAATGCACAGTAGCGTGTGTGTGAAGTTATTCTGAATGACCCTATGTGCACCTTGAATATTATATACCCTTTTAGGGATAGATTTCAAATAGCTCTGATATAGCAGAAACCACTAAATTATGAAATTGCTAAATTGGGAATTGTATTTCAACCCAGAACAAAAAATGTGCTTTGACGGACACTAAATAACTTTCCCAGCCACAACAGTACAGCGTTAACGAGAGATTTAGCGGGATATAAATTTGAGGCCTAGTATTTAGGCGCTGGGTGACCGGTATGGATTTAGTGACAGAATTAGACTTGGAAATGCACAGTAGCGTGTGTGTGAAGTTATTCTGAATGACCCTATGTGCACCTTGAATATTATATACCCTTTTAGGGATAGATTTCAAATAGCTCTGATATAGCAGGAACCACTAAATTATGAAATTGCTAAATTGGGAATTGTATTTTAACCCAGAACAAAAAATGTGCTTTGACGGACACTAAATAACTTTCCCAGCCACAACAGGACAGTGGTAACGAGAGATTTAGCGGGATATAAATTTGAGGCCTAGTATTTAGGGGCTGTTTGACCGGTATGGATTTACTAACAGAATTAGACTTGGAAATGCACAGTAGCGTGTGTGTGAAGTTATTCTGAATGACCCTATGTGCACCTTGAATATTATATACCCTTTTAGGGATAGATTTCAAATAGCTCTGATATAGCAGAAACCACTAAATTATGAAATTGCTAAATTGGGAATTGTATTTCAACCCTGAACAAAAAATGTGCTTTGACGGACACTAAATAACTTGCCCAGCCACAACAGTACAGCAGTAACGACAAATTTAGCGGGATATAAATTTGAGGCCTAGTATTTAGGCGCTGGGTGACCGGTATGGATTTAGTGACAGAATTAGACTGGGATATGGCCAAAAAATAACCACACTATTGCTGGTTAAATGCACTTGGTGAGGGGCGCAGCTTGCCCCTGATGTAGTATATGGCCAAAAAATGAACAGACTATTGCTGGTTAAATGCACTTGGTGTCACAGCTTGATGAACCACACTACTGAGGGTTAAATGCACTTGGTGACGGGCGCAGCTTGCCCCTGATGTAGTATATGGCCAAAAAATGAACAGACTATTGCTGGTTAAATGCACTTGGTGACGGGCGCAGCTTGCCCCTGATTTAGTATATGGCCAAAAAATGAACAGACTATTGCTGGTTAAATGCACTTGGTGTGATAGCTTGACCAACCACACTACTGAGGGTTAAATGCACTTGGTGACGGGCGCAGCTTGCCCCGATGTAGTATATGGCCAAAAAATGAACAGACTATTGCTGGTTAAATGCACTTGGTGTCACAGCTTGACCAACCACACTACTGAGGGTTAAATGCACTTGGTGACGGGCGCAGCTTGCCCCTGATGTATTATATGGCCAAAAAATGAACAGACTATTGCTGGTTAAATGCACTTGGTGACGGGCGCAGCTTGCCCCTGATTTAGTATATGGCCAAAAAATGAACAGACTATTGCTGGTTAAATGCACTTGGTGTGATAGCTTGACCAACCACACTACTGAGGGTTAAATGCACTTGGTGACGGGCGCAGCTTGCCCCTGATGTAGTATATGGCCAAAAAATGAGCAGACTATTGCTGGTTAAATGCACTTGGTGTGATAGCTTGACCAACCACACTACTGAGGGTTAAATGCACTTGGTGACGGGCGCAGCTTGCCCCTGATGTATTATATGGCCAAAAAATGAACAGACTATTGCTGGTTAAATGCACTTGGTGACGGGCGCAGCTTGCCCCTGATTTAGTATATGGCCAAAAAATGAACAGACTATTGCTGGTTAAATGCACTTGGTGTGATAGCTTGACCAACCACACTACTGAGGGTTAAATGCACTTGGTGACAGGCGCAGCTTGCCCCTGATGTAGTATATGGCCAAAAAATAAACAGACTATTGCTGGTTAAATGCACTTGGTGTGACAGCTTCACCCTGATGTAGGCTTTAGCCAAAAAACAACCACACCATTGAGGGTTAAATGCACTTGGTCGCAGCTTGTGCTGGCGCACCACAAGACACAAAATGGCCGCCGATCACCCCAGAAAAATGTGACTGACAAACGGTCTGGGCAGCCTAAAAACAGTGAGCAATTGAGTATCAGCAGCTCAATGACCCACAGCTGCAGATCGATCAATAATCAAGTCCTTTGGAGGAGTTAATCTGCCTAATCTCGCCCTACTGTCGCAGCCGCAACCTCTCCCTACGCTAATCAGAGCAGAGTGACGGGCGGCGCTATGTGACTCCAGCTTAAATAGAGGCTGGGTCACATGGTGCTCTGGCCAATCACAGCCATGCCAATAGTAGGCATGGCTGTGATGGCCTCTTGGGGCAAGTAGTATGACGCTTGTTGATTGGCTGCTTTGCAGCCTTTCAAAAAGCGCCAAGAAAGCGTCACAAAAGCGCCAAGAAAGCGACGAACACCGAACCCGAACCCGGACTTTTACGAAAATGTCCGGGTTCGGGTCCGTGTCACGGACACCCCAAAATTCGGTACGAACCCGAACTATACAGTTCGAGTTCGCTCATCCCTAGTCCTGTTTAAACATGTCGCCAATCACTCATCAAATGTGCTCATTTATTGAGTAATCAGATCTATTATGCAGCGGTAGATCTCCACTTGTAGGCATGAATGTGCTGCCAACAATAATGGACCCGAATGTGCCTGAACGATCGCATTAACGATCATTCAAGCACATAAAGTGCTGATGCTCTATGTAAATGAGGCAAATGAGCACTGATCAACATGCTATATCATTTTGGCCCATGTAAAAGACCATTTAAGTAGTTGTGCGTGCTGTCCCAGCATTTATTTCTTCCATTTAAGATAAATTGCTGTATTTGTGTTATCATATCATTACCATGTTACGTAATGCTGCCACCCTGTGGTCATTCTTGTTATAGGTTTCCTGAATGTATTATGTAAATCTTATTGCCTTTGCTCTCTGTCTACTCCTCCCTTTCTGTGACATCATATCCTGTTTGTTCCTGTCATGTGTCTTTCTTTTCTGCAGCAGACTCAGAGCTGGTGAGAGCATTTGGTTTTGACCTCTAATGTCCTCTATATGTCTTTGCTCAAAGTAAACTCAATACAATAAATTACCAAAGCATTTCCATTGTATCCTCCTCACTGGAGCTTCACATGCAACTGGTACCACGACCTAGGAATATTAGTGAGTTCAGCTGCCTACCATCGCTTGTACAGAGATTACCACTCACAACCAGTCAGAGACTTCGCTAACGTACATCTGTGGCAGAATATTGTGTATAAAAGAAGGGCCTCAGCTCTCCCAGTAAGCACTGAAAGCCCTACCCCCATTTCCTCGGATCCAGCAAAGTACACTTTGCTGGTATGAAGCTAAGGACAGAGGCCCATTGCTCGCTGCTATATGTAAGTACTGTGTGCCTGCTCTGACCTGCTGGAGCAGTCTGAGATCACTCTTAAAGGGAGATATGCAGCAGGATGCTATCATAGAAACATAGAATGTGTCAGCAGATAAGAACCATTTTGCCCATCTAGTCTGCCCAATATACTGAATACTATTAATAGCCCTATGCCCTATCTTATATGAAGGATGGCCTTATGCCTATCCCATGCATGCTTAAACTCCTCCACTGTATTTGCAGCTACCACTTCTGCAGGAAGGCTATTCCATGCATCCACTACTCTTTCAGTAAAGTAATACTTCCTGATATTACTTTTAAACCTTTGCCCCTCTAATTTAAAACTATGTCCTCTTGTAGCAGTATTTATTCTTTTAAATATTCTCTCCTCTTTTACCTTGTTGATTCCCTTTATGTATTTAAAGGTTTCTATCATATTACCTCTGTCTCGTCTTTCTTCCAAGGTCCTTTAAGGTCCTTTAATCTTTCCTGGTAAGTTTTATCCTGCAATCCATGTACTAGTTTAGTAGCTCTTCTCTGAACTCTCTCCAAAGTATGAATATCCTTCTGGAGATATGGTCTCCAGTACTGAGCACAATACTCCAAATGAGGTCTCACTAGTGCTCTGTAGAGCGGCTTGAGCACCTCCCTCTTTCTACTGGTTATGCCTCTCCCTATACACCCAAGCATTCTGCTAGCATTTCCTGCCGCTCTATGACATTGTCTGCCTACCTTTAAGTCTTCTGAAATAATGACCCCTAAATCCTTTTCCTCAGATACTGAGGTTAGGACTGTATCACTGATTTTATATTCTGCTCTTGGGTTTTTACGCCCCAGGTGCATTATCTTGCACTTATCAACATAAAATTTTAGTTGCCAGATTTTTGACCATTTCTCTAGTTTTCCTAAATCTTTTTCCATTTGGTGTATCCCTCCAGGAACATCAATCCTGTTACAAATCTTTGTGTCATCAGCAAAAAGACACACCTTACCATCGAGGCCTTCTGCAAATTTCGTTGATAAAGATATTAAACAATATGGGTCCGAGAACAGATCCCTGAGGTACCCCACTGGTAACAAGACCATGGTCTGAATATACTCCATTGACTACAACCCTCTGTTGTCTGTCCCTCAGCCACTGCCTAATCCATTCAACAATATGGGAGTCCACGCACAAAGACTACAATTTTTTCAAAAGCCTTACTAAAGTCCAGATAAGCGATGTCTACTGCACCTCCGCCATCTATTATTTTAGTCACCCAATCAAAAAATCTATACGATTAGTTTGACATGATCTCCCTGAAGTAAACCCATGCTATTTTTCATCTTTCAATCCATGGGATTTTAGATGTTCCACAATCCTCTCCTTAAGTATGGTTTCCATTAATTTCCCCACTATTTATGTAAGGCTTACTGGCCTATAGTTGCCCGATTCCTCCCTACTATCTTTCTTGTGAATGGGCACAACATTTGCCAATTTCCAATCTTCTGGGATGACTACTGTTAAATAAATCTGTTAATAGTTTTGCTAGTTCGCCACTGAGCTCTTTTAATAGCTTTGGGTGTATCCCATCAGGACCCTGTGACTTATTTGTATTAATTTTAGACAGCTGACTTAGAACCTCTTCCTCTGTAAAGACACATGCATCAAAAGATTTATTAGTCTTCTTTCCTAACTGAGGTCCTTTTCCTTCATTTTCCTTTGTAAAAACTGAACAGAAGTATTCATTGAGGCAGTCAGCTAGTTCTTTATCTTCTTCCATATACCTTCCTTCTTTTGTTTTTAATTTGGTAATTCCTTGTTTTAGTTTCCTTTTTTCATTTATGTATCTGAAGAATGCCTTATCGCCTTTTTTCAGTGACTGAGCTAATTTCTCTTCTGCCTGTGCTTTAGAAGCTCTTATAACTTGTTTGAGCTTATAAATTTGCCTGTCATCCTCGTTTTTTTTTATTTTATAATTACTAAATGCTATCTTTTAGTTTTTAATGATTTTGGCCACTTCTGCTGAGTACCACAGTGGTCCCTTCCTTTTTTTGCGTTTACTGACAAGCTTAATGCAATTTTCTGTTGCCTTCAATAGTGCCACTTTTAAATACTCCCATTTCTCCTGGACTCCATTGAAACTGTTCCAATCTGATAGGGACTCGTATACCACTAATCTAATTTTAGAAAAGTCAGTTTTTCTCAAATCTAAAACTTTTGTTTTTGTGTGGTGTGACTCAGTCACTGTACTTATAGTAAACCACACTGACTGGTGATCACTAGATCCCAAGCTTTCCCCTACAGTAATATCAGATACCAAATTCCCATTTGTGAATACTAAATCTAAAATGGCCTCCTTCCGGGTTGGCTCCTCAACTACTTGCTGTAGAGATAATCCCAGTAGGGAATTTAGAATATCTGTACTCCTGGCAGAACTAGCTATTTTGGTTTTCCAGTTTACATCAGGAAGATTAAAGTCTCCCATAATGATAACTTCCCCTTCATTGTCATTTTAGCTAGTTCCTCAACTAGTAGATCATCTAATTCTTTGACTTGGCTAGGTGGTCTATATATCACACCTACAAGTGTTACCTTATGATTATCAAGCTGCAAGGTAACCCAAAGTGACTCTAAGTTGGTCTCGCTAACTTGTATCAAATTAGATTTAATGCTATCTTTCACATACAGGGCCACCCCTCCCCCCTTCTTGCCTTCTCTGTCTTTCCTGTATAGAGAGAACCATGGTATTGTTATCACTGACAGCATTCAACTCTATGCATTTCCAGGAAGGGCAACAAATAAAATCATCTCTCCAGGGCTGATATATTTTGGACAACATGATGCCTTGGAGAATAGGTTTTGTTTAGCCCTGGTCTATGGAGTAAGGGTGGAGTCACACAATGATGTGGCGGCCATGTTCATTTTGCAGACTGTAAACTACAGATCTGCAAAACACGGTGACCAGCTATGTGCACCCCACATCGTGGTGCGGCCACTTTTGTTTTTGAAAATATAATGATGAATGATGATGAAGATGAACATGAATGATCCAAGACATGTTGTGAAGGCATAGACTCAGAAGCACACGGAAGGGCTTCTGTGTGTTTTCGTGTTGCCTCCATGTTACAAAAGATAGGGCATATCTTATCATCGGTCAATTCTTGCAGATCACGGACCAATTGAAGTCAATAGGTCCGCACCAAGATGTGGGGTACACATGGCCGGTGCCTTTGTTTTACAGATCTGTGGTTTACAGTCCGCAAAACAGGAATGAGCACCACGCGGTCGTGTGAATGCACCCTTAAAGGGGTTGTGCAGTGTAAAGATGTTAATGTCCTATCCTCAGGATAGGTCATTAATATCAGATTGGTGGAGATCCGACACCCGACACCCTGCCGATTTGCTGTTTGATGAGGTGGCAGTGCTCATGCAAGTGCTACTTCAACTTCAAAATTACCTGTGTGTTATCTTGCTTCTAGAGGCCGCAGAGTGTAATTTCAACTGCAAGTGATTGGGACGAGCAATCGTAATTGCACTGTAGGGCCGATGCAAATGCATGCACAAACAACTGATCTTTGGGGGTGTCGGAAGTTAGACCCCCTCCGATCTGATATTGATGACCTATGATGAGTATAGGTCATCGATATCTATGCACTTGACATTCATTTCTTTCTCACAGAGGAGCAGATGCCATGGCCTATAAAACCTGGGGAGCTCATGGTAATCTGGATAAAGAGTTCTATGGGGTAGATTAGACAGACTATGACTCCCAAACTAACAATATAATAACATTTGCAAAGACAGGTGCACTCTGCTGTCTTACTAAACCCTCATACTGATGTTAAAATTAAGAGATTAGCCAACATATCCTACTGTGGAGGACATGTCTGAGCCCAAGCACCGCGCCAAGGTTTCTCAAGTAGCCGGGGACCTAACACTCACCTCCCTGTGCCATATGGGAAATACCAGGAGCCAGTGGGTGAATTACAGGAGCGTAAGGTCTGACTCATAGCCAACTCACCAGTTACCTCCAGCATGTAGCCATGTTTGCAATGGGAGGAGGGAGGAGTCTGCGAGTCCCACTCAAGACTGGCCGATATGGCCCAGACCTCACAGATGCACCTAAATGTAGCCTGTAGATGGAAAACAGGCACATTTAAATTGGAGTTTATACACCTCCAGGCATCTCTATATACAAACCAACAGAAAAAATGGTGTGGTGTTAAACAGGCAGGAAGTGGTCACACCCATATGTAGTTGTGCATGTGTATACAGGGGAGCAAATCCTGCACTTGTAGCCATTGCTAATGGCGATCCTCAGCAAACATGCACCTGTCCTTGCAAATGTTATTATATTGTTATATTGGTTATCACATCCACATAATTGCTATCTTGTGTAGGATGTCTATTGTGGTACTTGTCCTCCACTGTATGCATTTTTGCTGGAGATTGCTATCAGCAACGGGCTACAAGTGCAGGACCTGCACAACTGCATATGAGTTTGAGCACTTCCTACCTGTTTAACACCACGCCATTTTTTCTGTTGGTCTGTTTCCCAAACACCTACATATACCCCCAGGCAGTCAGGATACGTGACCCAAGGAGTCCTGAGTTTACCAGTTTATCCGGGCTCAGATCGGTAGTTTTCACCTTTTCTGCACCTTTTCTACAGCTATGGCTACGTTCACATCTGCTTTGGAGGCTCTTTCACATAATTCATAAAAAATGGTGGAGAAAAAAAGTCTTACATGCAAAAAACTGCATGTGTGGCTTCCGGATGGAAACCCAATGGTTCCTATCATAGTCGATGGGATCAGTTTGTCGCCGTTTGCTTCAGTTATGTGCTTTCCGTTCATTTTGTTGTTCTGCTCATATAGCAGAAATAACAGACGCTGATGTGAAAGAGGTCTGAGCCTTGAAAGCGTGAATTCAGCGAGTGTTATCAGGCAGCACGTACGCTCTGCAGATGTCTCTTGCTACATTGAGCCCATACACCCTGCAGTGGCGCATTTCAGTTCCCAATAGCATTTGTATTTTATAGCTCAGAAAATTACCGGTACTGTTATAAAAATAGCCCTTTTCTTTATCTGTGCTGAACAAAGCCCGGCTCTCTGCAGCGATAAACAGGCTGCAAGTTTGGGCAGGCGCATTTTTTTTTGACAGCAGCAAATTATCTTTAGATTTCAAAGGAACTAGTTTTTCTTAAGCCTTTGTGAAGCCTGTGATCCGACGTCAAGTGTTAAATGCTGACCATGACAATGGACACGACCTATGCGATTCTTCACTGGTCCTGCAAATCTGACAATCGTAGCTGCATCTGAAATGACATATGCAAGTCTCCAAGCACAGGCATGTCCCCTCATCGTGGTCCTGGATTACTGTCCATTGTAGAACCCATTCACACAAAATACAGACTTTCCTTTTCAGAGGTGAAACGGTATGATGGAGATTTATAAAAACTACCGCTATGGAAAAGTGGAGTATTTTCTAATAGGTGCCCTTTGAATAATAAAAAATAGCTACTTTATTGGTTGTTCTGTGCAACTATCTCCTTGCGCTAATTTTATAAATATGTCCTTATAGATTTTATTACTTAGGGTGCATTCAAACGACCGTATGTGTTTTGTGAAAATGCGGATCCGCAAAAAATATGGATGACATCCGTTTTGCATCGTTTTTTGCGGACTGGTGTGCACGTGGAAAGTATAGCCTGAAGAGCGCTGCCACACTGATGGTGTGTGGCAGCGTGCCCGGTGCTAGGACGGCAATCCTGCACACCAGCAGCTCCTGATGATTCTCATTGATAAAACGCGTTGAGCTTAGACACTAGATGTGGGAGTTTTAGCTAGCCATTTGGATAGGTAGTTCGGGAGTTGGTTCATTATCCTCTCAGGTCCATCCACATATTCACCATGTGATCGGTGACTTTAGAGAAGGTTACCACTTTGGGGCTCTCACCCTTAGGGCTGTGATTACGTCTGCCCATTTTGGGAACATAATAGCCCCCACACTTAACTTACCTGCTAAGAGATTTTTTTACCACACGGTATTATCCGGTGAACGGTGTCACCTATCTAGACACCAACAGACTACTTTTTTTTCTGTACGACCGTGTGGTCCCGAGGACACTTGAGTGGTCCTAAATTGACCCAGTGGCATCAAAGTTTTTACACTGGTCCACTCCCATTTCTCTGGACAAACACGATTTATATGTTGACAGTCCTCTGTCTTGCCCGGATTATACAGGGTTATTAAGTGCTTTTTTTGTACTTTTTGTACTTTGTGTACTTCTTGAGGGTTACTATATACACACCCCTCTTTGCTTGTTTGTGTATAACCAATAATAAAGATTTACGGTAGTTTTCATTTTTAACGCCTCTTTTATACTGTGATATTGGGGACCCGAACTTCACTTTATTATTTTCCGTTATAGCAGTCCGATGCTGCATAAGGTCAGAAAACGATCTTTTATCCTCCGTCCGTTCTAATTTGCATATCAGCTTGAAGTCAAGGGGGCAGCGGCCTCCTTGCTTCAAGTCAAGGTAACCAAGCCCCCTCTTGCCTTTGAGTGACAGCCCGTAATTCCTTTCGAAGTCTTGCGCATGCGCGGTGCCCTCTATTTTACTGTGCGATCCCATGCCCTGCCCCCTTGACTTCAAGCTGACATGCAAATTGCGCGGATGGAGGATAAAAGATCGTTTTCTGACCTTATGCAGCATCGGACTGCAGGATGAAAAGTATGATTAGTATCACACTGGCGGCTACCCTGAGGTACTGCTGGCGGGTTTACATGCATTTAGGAGGTGACAGGTTCCCTTTAAGTTTTTGTACTTTTTGGGGACAGACAATATCATTATTTCCCAAACCTGGGGGTTAAAACGACCATAAAACATTAAAATGGGAAGAAAATTTCACACATGTTTTTCATTGATTGCTATGCTTGTCCATTTGCTTCATCTAATTAATGCTTATAATATCTTATCTAACAGGACTACGAGAAAGCCAATCCCACCGAGCAGTTTGTAACCCGTTTCTTGCTGCGGGAAACAATGAATCAGTTGCATTCCCTGCAGAGCTCCTTGGAGTGCGCTCTGGAAGCTGTAGAAGCCCAGACTAGGCAAGACAGGTAGGGTAGAGTTATATTATTATTGTCTACCACCTCGAGGCACTGTTTCCTGCCGTGAGACCATTTGACCAAATTTATCCAGAACATGGTTATTCTGTGGTCGCCAATTTTTTTTTTCAGGGGAATGTAGTTATCATGAGCAATCACGCTACCAGTAGGTTGAATCATCAGGTTTGGCACACAAGTGACAGCTGAGGCAAATTGAGTTGCCAGTATGGAAAGCATCAAGAATGAGTGGACTTGATTCTGTAGCTCTTAGGCTACATGCACACGACCGTGAATACGCAAAACACGGATGGCAATTTGCGGAACGGCATGGACAGCCTTTAATATAACTGCCTATTCTAAGAATAGGACATGTTATATATTTTTTGCGGTCCACGGAACGGACCAACGGATGCAGACAGGTCCGCATCCAAGCTGCCAAAACTGCGGCTCAGATGCAGACCAAAACAACAGCCGTGTGCATGAGGCCTTATGAAGACATGTCTCCATGGTAACAGACTTCTAACAGACCCTGTGTAGTCTGACCCTTGCCATCCTTCTTCTTGCTAACTTACTGAATGTCTATAAGTAGCGAGAAGTAGGGAACAGACAGAAGGCGCTGTAGGATCAGTCAGGGTTTTTTTGTAGCCCACTACACTGAGAAGTCACATTTTCAGGACCAATAAACATGGATCATTCAAAGTAAGATTTAAGTAAGGAGTCTTATCCCTCGTTCACACGTCAGTGTTTTGGTTGGTGATTTCCATCAGTGATTTTGAGCCAAAACCAGGTGCGGCTCTAAACACAGAACAGGAGCAGATCTTTCCCTTATACCTCATGTCTGTGGAGCAGTGGTGTGCCTAAGTTGCTTGGCACCCCCCCCCCCACAGTACTTTATAAAAAATCATACCCCCTCACAGTAGTATTGCTCTCATTGTAAAACCTTCACAGTAGTTTTGTACAGATGTGTGCCCCCTAACAGTAGTTATGGCCACATTGTGCCCCCTTAAAGTACTTATCCCCTTATTGTGCCCCCCCTCACAGTAGTTATACCGTTTCTGTGCCCCTTTCACAGTAATAATCCCCATTGTGCCCCCTTCATAGTAATAATCCCCATTGTGCCCCCTTCATAGTAATAATCCCCATTGTGCCTCCTTCACAGTAATAATGCCCCTTAATAGTAGTAATGCCCATTGTACCCCTTTTACAGTAATAATGCCAATTGTGCCCCTTAATAGTAATAATGCCCATTGTGCCCCCTTAATAGTAGTAATGCCCATTGTGCCCCTTCACAGTAATAATGCCCTCTGTGCCCCCTCCATAGTAGAAATCCCCATTGTGCCCACATAATAGTAGTAATGCTCTCTGGGCTAATAATGCCCATTGAGCCCCCTGCACAGTAATAATGCCCTCTTTGCCCCTTCATAGTAGTAATGCCCTCTGTGCACTGTGCCCCTTTCAGAGTAGTATTGCCCTCTGTGCACTGTGCCGCCTCCATAGTAGAAATGCCCATTGTGCCCCCTTCACATTAGCAATGCCCATTGTGCCCCCTCCAGAGTATAAATGACCATTGTGCCCCCTCCATAGTATAAATGACCATTGTGCTCCCATCATGTTAGCAATGCCCATTGTGCCCCCTCCAGAGAAGAAATATAATAGTAATAATACCCATTGTGCCTCCTTCACAGTAATAATGCCCCTTAATAATAGTAATGCCCATTGTACCCCTTTTACAGTAATAATGCCAATTGTGCCCCCTTAATAGTAATAATGCCCATTGTGCCCCCTTAATAGTAGTAATTCCCATTGTTCCCCTTCACAGTAATAGTGCCCTCTGTGCCCCCTCCATAGTAGAAATCCCCATTGTGCCCACATAGTAGTAATGCTCTCTGTGCTAGTAATGCCCATTGTGCCCCCTGCACAGTAATAATGCCCTCTGTGCCCCTTCATAGTAGTAATGCCCTCTGTACACTGTGCCCCCTTCAGAGTAGTAATGCCCTCTGTGCACTGTGCCCCCTCCATAGTAGAAATGCCCATAGTGCCCCCTTCACATTTGCAATGCCCATTGTGCCCCCTCCAGAGTAGAAATGCTCATTATGCTCCTTCCGTGCTAGCCTGAAGGAGGGAAGAGTGCGGGGAGCTGAGGGGTGAGTGACAGAACCGCAGCTCCCTGCGCTCCAGCAATCAGCACTT
Source organism: Bufo gargarizans (assembly GCF_014858855.1). NCBI lineage: Eukaryota > Metazoa > Chordata > Amphibia > Anura > Bufonidae > Bufo > Bufo gargarizans. The sequence continues at coordinate 92,756,175 of NC_058085.1, forward strand.
CCGTCTGTATTGATGGAAGCGCTCATTGCTTCTGGACTCTGACACCCCCTGAGAGCCGGCTCCCGGGGTGGACCGCCCATCTACGCCCCCCCTTAGCACGCCACTGCTGTGGAGGCTCCGAATCCTGGTTTTAGGTCACAATCACCGATGGAAATCACTAACCAAAACACGTGACGTGTGAATGAGGCATTAGGCAGGGCTTTAGAGTGCCACTCAGTATATCAGTGGTCTATCATGATTTACTGCAGCTTTGATTCACAATCAGGTGTAATTCACAAAACGGCATCAATTCACGACAAACTGCTGCAGTTATGCCACGCAGCTCATCCGTACAGCACACTACTGCCCTGCGACACAACACGGAAACCAAGCCTTAGCCTTTACATCCGTGAAAAAAGGCGTACATGTTTCATCAGTGAATATGTCTGTGAAGGATCCATGGTCGGTCCATGTGTCTCTTTTTACCATCCGCATGTCATTCGTAATTCACTGATGTTGCTCAGCTGGAAATTAATTTCCAAAGAATCTTCTATTAGGCCTCTTGCACACGTGGAGTGGTGCAGCTGCAGCGGATTGCGGACCCATTCACTTTAATGGGTCTGCAATCCGCCTGTTCCTATCTTTTTGTGGAACAGAAGTACGGGATGAAACCCCAACGAAGCAGTCCGTAGTGCTTCTGTAGGGTTCCATTCTATGCTTCCGTTCCGCATCTCTGGATTTGCGGACCCATTCAAGTGATGCGGAATGCCCACGGAACGGCGCCCGTCTATTGTAGATCCGCAAATGCAGTCCGCAATATGGCCACGGAGTGCACGCGTTCGTGTGAAAGAGGCCTAAGTCTTCAGTGAAAAATAGACGCAACATGGACACAACACGGATGTGTGTCAGTGATTTTCACAAACCCATAGACTTCAATGGCCGTGCTTGGTCTGCATCACGGATCAAAGCAGTGCATGTCCCTATGATTTTTGTACTGACCCACGGTCAGTAGAAAGATACTGAAATGTGAACAGACACATTAAAATCAATGGGTACGTGTGCTGTCTGCGGAAAATGCGGACAGCACACGTCACTGAAAAACGGAAATGTGAATGAGGTCTTAAGGTGCCTGAACAAAGTGTGGATTATGTGTAGTTTTTACACACAGATTTTAATGTGGAAAAACCTCAGTGAAATAAAGTAGCAGCAAAGTGTAAGAAATTAGAAAAATCTCATGTGCGCTTCGCTTTTTTTCTTAGGTGCGGAAATTGACCTGATGTGCGGATTTTGAAATTTGCAGCGTGTCAGTTGTTGTGGCTTTTTCAATGGAAAGTTGAGATCTGTGGAAAATCTGCATTAGGCCTCATGCACACGACCGTTTTTTGGGTCCGCATCCGAGCCGCAGTTTTTTGCGGCTTGGGTGAAGACCCATTCACTTCAATGGGGCCACAAAAGATGTGGACAGTACTCCGTGTGCTGTCCGCCTCCGTTGCTTCGTTCCTCCGCCAAAAAAATATAACATGTCCTATTTTTGTCCGTTTTGCGGACAAGAATAGGCATGTCTACAATGGGCAGCCCGTTCCGTTCCGCAAATTGCAGAAGGCACACGGGCGTCTTCTGTTTTTTGCGGATCCGCGGACCGCAAAAAGCGGCACGGTCGTGTGCATGTAGCCTTAAATCCGCACCATAAGTCCTCATGCACACAACCGTTTTTTGGGTCCGCATCCGAGCCGCAGTTGTTGCGGCTTGGGTGCGGATCCTTTCACTTCAATGGGGCCACAAAAGATGCGGACAGAACTCCGTGTGATGTCCGCATCCGTTGCTCCGTTCCGTGGCTCAGCAAAAAAAATATAACATGTCCTATTCTTGTCCGTTTTGCGGACAAGAATAGGCATGTCTACAATGGGCCGCCCATTCTGTTCCGCATATTGCGGAAGGCACACGGGCGGCTTCCGTTTTTTGCGGATCCGTGGTTTGCGAACCGCAAAAAACTTGATAAATAGTGCAGATTTATATGCTGTTTTGGTGCGGATTTCATGCAAATTTTTGGTGGGTGAATGCACATAAGATCCGCACTAATTTCCATGTGGATTTATATGCATTTCTGCACCGTATCCGCACCAAAGTCCACAATTTCTAACAATGGTTTTTGGTGCGGTTTTGCCGTAGATCTCACAATTCATTGCAAAAGGGTGAAATTCTCCGCTAAAACCGCAAACATGATTGACATCCTGCAGACTTGGAAGTCCACGCAGCAGATCAGTTTCTGCACAGAAGTCTACATGAGATTTTTGTAATCTCCGCCACTTTGCTGGTACTGTACTGTGCTGCATTTTTTCCACACGCGAATCCACGCTGTAAAACTGCACGTATTCCACAACAGGTGGTCTTATAGTCAGGAATCCGCTACATACTCATACATACACATATTTCGTATAGCATGGTCCCTAAGGCGTTGGTTTTGTAGCAGATAATTGCATATAATACAATACTTAGACGTTGATATAAGATGTCCTGAAATCTTTGTGGTGATGTCGCTCTTAAATGTGCATCTAATTCTTGCTTCTTTTGTCCTATTCAAGACAGGATGTTGCAAAGCTAGAGCCTAAGAGGGTTGCGCGCAAATGCAGTCGCCGTACCGACAAGTCCTCCAGCCTTGCACCAACAGATGCCTATTCGGCTCTCCTGAGAACAGGTACATGTTCACCTCACTGTATACGGGTTGTTGGCTTCTCTCTGACCTCCTGCACACGAACGTGTGTGCCCCTTTGCCGTATTGCGGACCGCATTTGCGGATCCGCAATACACGGGTGCCGTTCACGGATGCGGACCCATTCACTTCAATGGGTCCGCAAATCCGGAAATGCGGAATGGTGCAGGGCGGAAGAACGGAACCCTATGGGAGCACTACGGAGTGCTTCCGTGGGGTTTTGTCCCGTACTTCCGTTCTGCAAAAAGATAGAACATGTCCTATCTATTTGCGGAACGGCGGGATCGCGGACCCATTAAAGTGAATGGGTGTGCGATCTGCTGCGGCTGCCCCACGGACGGTGTTCGTGCATTGCAGCCCACAGGGCGCACACGTTCGCGTGCAGGAGGCCTAACTCTGTATCTATGGCCCTGTCTCCGGCAGGTGTGCTGTCAGATGGCGACACTCAGTGGTCGGTACAGATCAATCGCTTGGAGCAGCTCATCGACAAGCTGGAATGTACGGTAAGTGATAACATCAGCTTCATGCCAGGTACATATACAGCGCTGCTTGAACATTTGTGAACCCTTCTAAATTTCCAGAATTTCTGCATATATTGGACCTAAAACTATGTCACATTTGCATACAGGTCCTAAAAGTAGATAATGGTAACCAAACCTAACAAATGAGTCAAAAATATTTGACTTGGTCATTTATTTATTGAGGAAAATGATCCAATATCACATGTCTGTGACTGGCAGAAGTATGTAAACCTTGGTTTTCGGTATCTGGTGTGACCCCACCTTGTGCAGCAATAACTGCGACTACGTTTCTGGTAATTATTGATTAGTCCTGCACATCGGCTTGGAGGAAATTTAGCCCGTTCCGCCATACAAAACAGCTTCAGCTCTGTTATGTTGGTGTCTTTCCTGACATGAACTGCTCGCTTCTGGTCCTACCCCAACATTTCTACTGGATTAGGGCTCATGCACACGAACGTATTTTCTTTCCATGTCCGTTCCATTTTTTTTACGGACCGTATGCGGAACCATTCACTTCAATGTGTCCTCTTGCACACGACCGTATGTATTTTGCGCTACGCGAAAAACGGATCCGCAAAAAATACAGATGTCCGTGTGCATTCCGTATTTTGTGGAACAGAACAGCTGGCCCCTAATAGAACAGTCCAATCCTTGTCCGTAATGCGGACAATAATAGGACATGTTCTATTTTTTGTGAAACGGAAATACAGAAATACGGAAACGGAATGCACATGGAGTACCTTCAGTTTTTTTTTTGCGGACCCATTGAAATGAATGGTTCCGTATGCGGTCAGCTAAAATACCGGAACGGAAACGGAATAAAAAAACGTTTGTGTGCAAGAGGCCTTACTCCGTGTGCATTCTGTTTCCGTATGTCTGTATTTCCGTTCCGCAAAAAAATAGAACATGTCCTATTATTGTCTGCATTACTGACAAGGATAAGACTGTTCTATTAGGGGCCAGCTGTTCCTTTCCACAAAATACGGAATGCACATGTCATCCGTATCTTTTGTGAATCTGTTTTTTGCGGACCGCAAAATACATACGGTTGTGTGCATGAGCCTTAAGGTCAGGATTTTGATTGGCCATTCCAAAACTTTCACTTTATTCTTCTTTAACCATTCTTTGGTAGAACGTTCTCTTGAGGATCAGCTCGTGGACAGATGTCCTGACATTTTACTTCTAAATTTCCTGGTATAATTCAGAATTCATTGTTCCATCAATGATGCTGTAGCAGGCCGTCCTGGCCCAGATGCAGCAAAACAAGCCCCAAACCATGACACCACCACCACCGTGCCTCACAGATGGGATGAAGTCTTTATGCTCCCATACCTCTAATAAAACTTCTCATTTAAATCAAAAAATTCTCATCAATTTTTTACTCCGTTATGGTGTTATGTGGTTTATTTTTCTATTGTTTATTTTTATTCTTGGTAAAGGAGGTTGATTTCAATTTTGATACATGTTTTATTTTTTATATTTTAAAAAACTTTTTTAAACTGTTTTTTAGCCCCCCCCCCCCCCATCCAAGGGCCAACCAACATGCAGTCATCAGCCATATCTATTTATCAATAGGATTGAATGCATTGAATAGAAAATTCGGTGTATTTCAAGGTAGTGCTGCCTACATTGGGATATACCTTTGATAGGCTTCAGAGCCTACATCAGGCTCCAGCCTATCGTTACCAAGAAACAGCTTTCCTGATCTTAGTGAGGGGAAGCTGTTCCAGGCGTGGGTGAGGGATGCTCCCAGCTTTTACCATTCAGATGCTGTGGTCACAATTGACCACGGCATCTGAGGACTTAGGCCTGTTTCACATTGACGGTACTCGTTCTGGCAGGGGAACAGCCTGTTGGATCCGTAACTACAGTGTACATCCGTGAGCTGCGTGCAGCGGTTCTTGTCCATCCACCTTTCGGCATATTTGCCGTTCTGTGGCCGGATCTACTCCGCTCACAGATGTACACTGTAGTACGGATCCAGCAGGCTGTTCCCTGAGTAACGGGTGAAAGTATCCTTAAATGTCTGAGATCTGCTTTATCACCGACCGTAGACATTAGCCCTGGGTCTTTGCTGTTTGAAACGACGGCTATGGTGCCGACTGCGCTTGTGAGTGGGTGCTGTATTTTTGGTAAAGACTTTATTCCACCTGACTGGTTGACAGGGGGTTAAATAATAGTTTTCTCCATGAAATAACAATTCTGACACATCTTTTCTAAGAGCTCTGCATTGTGCTGTTCCTCTGTTTTTCCTCTTAGGCCTCATGCACATGAACGTATTTTCTTTCCGTGTCCGTTATGTTTTTTTTGCGGACCATATGCGGAACCATTCACTTCAATGAGTCCACAAAAAAACCGGAAGTTACTCCGTGTGCATTCCGTTTCCGTATGTCCGTATTTCCGTTCTGCAAAAAAATAGAACGTGTCCTATTATTGTCCGCATTACGGACAAGGATAGTGATGTTCTATGAAGGGCCAGCTGTTCCTTTCCGCAAAATACGAAATGCACACGGATGTCATCCGTATTTTTTGCGGATCCGTTTTGCGGGGGTTCAGTAATCCATCCCTGTGAGAGGACTGTCTGTGGACCCTGCTTAGAGGAGCTGTGCTGTCCGTGCTAGATGATAGAGGGGGATCTTTTCAACGCAGGCTACAAATTTGTAGGATTTACTCCACATCTTCTCACTTGAACAGCAGAGTTAGAACTTGGGAAACAGGCTGTTTTCACACAGTCAGTGTTTGATCAGTGATTTCTTTCGATCAGTGATTGTCAGCCAAAACCAGGAGTGGAGGCTACATACAGATAAGGTATAACGGAGAGATCTGCGCCTTTTCTGTGTTCTTGACCAAACGCTGACTGTGTGAAAGCTGCTCTGACCCTGGATAGGTGCCGTCTTGCTGAAACGGAAACCTTCCCCCACTACAATGGAAGCCATATTCCCTTTTTGCTGGGAGCCAGGAGCAGATGCGCACCACTTTTCAGCTAATCTTTGCAGGTACTTACGGTAGAAGGAATAGTGTCTCATTATGGTTGGGTTTCTCCAATGTATCTTTTATGTCATTTATTAGACATAATTTTTAGAACTTTTTTCTTGCATGCAGAGTCCGAGGCTACATCCGTTGCAGGAAGATGTGACTTCTTGTACGACACAGATGGTACGTTGTCTTCAGGATTAATTATCAAAGTAATGAGAATTAAGTGACATCTGCCAAATAGAAAGATGAATAATCCCTTTGTGGTTAAGGGAAATGTGACAAATCAGATATATAATAATTGTTCTTAAAGGGATATATTTCACTTTCTGCAAATAAAGGTTATTTCATGTATAATTAAACATTATACAATTTTCTAATATATTTTCTGGATCAATTTCTCATTAGTTTCAAGATCGCTGCTTGCAGTCATTCAATATGAACCTTTATTGTTTACTCCCAGGGAATAAAAATCTGCCCTAGTCATGCCATGGACACACAGCTACAGGACTGATTACAGCTACTATGTATTTTTAGAGCATTTGTGTGAGCATCGCCTGACCGGGACACATTTTTATACCCTGGAAGTAAATTATGAAAGTTCCTATTGAATAACTGCAAGCAGAGATGTTGACTAGAGATAAGCAAATTTTTTCAAAATTCGATTCACTGGTTCAGCTTTTTCATTTTATTCGCTTTGATCTGAATATATTTGTGACGAAATTCGTAAAAAAAAGTTTCCTGGCTGCAGAGAGCCTGTGTAATGGTGTAGAACACTGTGCCTTGCAGTAACACACATAGGGAGTCTGCTATGGTAGTGAAACAATACTGTGAGTAAGTATGACATGCAGATGACAGGAGTCGCTCTTAGAATCACTGCACACTTCACTTATTTGGGCAGTTTCAGTGCCAAAACTGACCAAATAACTCAAGTATGAACTCAGCCTTACAGGTCAATGTTAGCGCCAAGAAGAAGTGCACTACTCTTACACCGTCGTCAGCTGATTCCACATAGATGTCTACAGAACCTGTTCTATTAAACGCTTATACAAGTAGAGCCCCACTGACAGCGTGAAGAGGGTGTCAGCAGTAACTTTGTGTTGACGTCACTGATTATTTTGCCCTTCCTCTGATCCGTCAGAACAATAACCCCAAAAAAACGGATCCTGTCTGTGGAGCATCCGCCTTCACTTGGTCAGCATTTGTTTAGTAATCCATCAGTATTGCTAATGCCAAAAAAACAGGAGTGGATCCAAAACAGAAAATTTGCATGTCTTCTGTGTTTTGTACCCACTCCTGCTTTTGGCTACTAAATCATAAACCAATTCTGATGGGACCATACAGGTCTTACAAATGATACACAGAGAGGATCAGTTGTGCGTCTTATTTTTCCTTCCTTGTGACGGATCAGAAGAAGGGTCAAATAAATTATGATGTCAGCCAAGCCAAAAAGGCTAAATAGTGGCCCAGTCATGAAGTGGGGAGGGTGGGAATAGCATTAGAAGTCCACAAAGTGGCCCTATGACATAGTGGTGAGGTACAAGCAGCATAAGGAGACCACAGAGTGGCAAAATGACAGACTGTGGAGGTGGTGGCATCAGCAGCATCAAGAGGAGGCCACAGAGTGGCACAATGACAGTGTGGAGGTGGCGACAGCATCAGGAGGCCACAGAGTGGAAAGGTGACATAGTGTGGAGGTGGCAGCAGCATGAGGAGGCCACAGATTGGTCCTATGACATAGTGGTGAGGTAGAAGAAGCATGAGGAGACCACAGAGTGGCACAATGGCAGTGTGGATGTGACGGCAGCATTAGGAGGCCACAGAGTGGCAAGGTGACATAGTGTGGAGGTGGATGCAGCATGAGAAGACCACAGAGTGGCAAGGTGACATAGTATGGAGGTGGCAGCAGCATCAGGAGACCACATAGTGACCCGGTGACAGAGTGGGGAGGTGGGTGGCAATACCAGTACCAACTGAAGATGGTGGGTGAAAGAAGGAGCACATGGCATCAGATGTGTGGCATCAGGCAGGTGGCTGCATCAGAATAGTAGCTGAGGCAGGTAGCCAGAAGAAACCGGTCTCTTTTTTAAAAGTGTTGGTGTGGCACCATGGATGATCTAGTCTGATGCATCAGGCATTGAAACATAGAAACATAGAATGTGTCGGCAGATAAGAACCATATGGCCCATCTAGTCTGCCCAATATACTAAATACTATGGATAGCCCCTGGCCCTATCTTATATGAAGGATGGCCTTATGCCTATCCCATGCATGCTTAAACTCCTTCACTGTATTTGCAGCTGCCACTTCTGCAGGAAGGCTATTCCATGCATCCACTACTCTCAGTAAAGTAATACTTCCTGATATTACTTTTAAACCTTTGCCCCTCTAATTTAAAACTATGTCCTCTTGTAGCAGTTTTTCTTCTTTTAAATATTCTTTCCTCTTTTACCTTGTTGATTCCCTTTATGTATTTAAAAGTTTCTATCATATCCCCTCTGTCTCGTCTTTCTTCCAAGCTATACATGTTAAGGTCCTTTAATCTTTCCTGGTAAGTTTTATCCTGCAATCCATGTACTAGTTTAGTAGCTCTTCTCTGAACTCTCTCCAAAGTATCAATATCCTTCTGGAGATATGGTCTCCAGTACTGAGCACAATACTCCAAATGAGGTCTCACTAGTGCTCTGTAGAGCGGCATGAGCACCTCCCTCTTTCTACTGGTAATTCCTCTTGCTATACACCCAAGCATTCTGCTAGCATTTCCTGCTGCTCTGTGACATTGTCTGCCTACCTTTAAGTCTTCTGAAATAATGATCCCTAAATCCCTTTCCTCAGATACTGAGGTTAGGACTGTATCACTGATTTTATATTCTGCTCTTGGGTTTTTACGTCCCAGGTGCATTATCTTGCACTTATTAACATTAAATTTTATTGCCAGATTTTTGACCATTCCTCTAGTTTTCCTAAGTCCTTTTCCATTTGGTGTATCCCTCCAGGAACATCAACCCTGTTACAAATCTTTGTATCATCAGTAAAAAGACATACCTTACCATTGAGGCCTTCTGCAATTTCGCTGATAAAGATATTAAACAATATGGGTCCCAGAACAGATCCCTGAGGTACCCCACTGGTAACAAGACCTTGGTCTGAATATACTCCATTGACTACAACCCTCTGTTGTCTGTCCCTCAGCCACTGCCTAATCCATTCAACAATATTGGAGTCCAAGCCCAATGACTCCACTTTTTTGATAAGCCTTCTATGTGGGACAGTATCAAAAGCCTTACTAAAGTCTAGATAAGCGATGTCTACTGCACCTCCTCCATCTATTATTTTAGTCACCCAATCAAAAAAATCAATAAGATTAGTTTGACATGATCTCCCTGAAGTAAACCCATGCTGTTTTTCATCTTTCAATCCATGGGATTTTAGATGGTCCACAATCCTCTCCTTAAGTATGGTTTCCATTAATTTCCCCACTATTGATGTCAGGCTTACTGGCCTATAGTTGCCCGATTCCTCCTTACTACCTTTCTTGTGAATGGGCACAACATTTGCTAAATTCCAATCTTCTGGGACAACTCCTGTTGCCAGTGATTGGTTAAATAAATCTGTTAATGGTTTTGCTAGTTCACCGCTGAGCCCTTTTAATAGCTTTGGGTGTATCCCATCAGGCCCCTGTGACTTATTTGTATTAATTTTAGACAGTTGACTTAGAACCTCTTCCTCTGTAAAGACACATGCGTCAAAAGATTCATTAGTCTTCTTTCCTAACTGAGGTCCTTCTTTTTCATTTTCCTTAGTAAAAACTGAACAGAAGTATTCATTGAGGCAGTCAGCTAGTTCTTTATCTTCTTCCATATACCTTCCTTTAGTTTTTAATTTAGTAATTCCTTGTTTTAGTTTCCTTTTTTCATTTATGTATCTGAAGAATGCCTTATCGCCTTTTTTCCCTGACTGAGCTAATTTCTCTTCTGCCTGAGCTTTAGAAGCTCTTATAACTTGTTTGGCCTCTCTCTGCCTAATCTTATAAATTTGTCTGTCATCCTCATTTTGTTTTTTTTATAATTCCTAAGTGCTATCTTTTTGTTTTTAATAATTTTGGCCACTTCTGCTGAGTACCACAGTGGTCTCTTCCTTTGTTTGCTTTTACTGACAAGCCTAATGCAATTTTCTGTTGCCTTCAATAGTGCCACTTTTAAGTAGTCCCATTTCTCCTGGACTCCAATGAAACTGTTCCAGTCTGATAGGGACTCGTGTACCACTAATCTAATTTTAGAAAAGTCAGTTTTTCTAAAATCTAAAACTTTTGTTTTTGTGTGGTGTGACTCAGTCACTGTACTTATAGTAAACCACACTGACTGGTGATCACTAGATCCCAAGCTTTCCCCTACAGTAATATCAGATACCAAATTCCCATTTGTGAATACTAAATCTAAAATGGCCTCCTTCCGGGTTGGCTCCTCCACTACATGCTGTAGAGATTATCCCAGTAGGGAATTTAGAATATCTGTACTCCTGGCAGAACTAGCTATTTTGGTTTTCCAGTTTACATCAGGAAGATTTAAGTCTCCCATAATGATAACTTCCCCCTTCAATGTAATTTTAGCTATTTCCTCAACTAGTAGATCATCTAATTTTTTGACTTGGCTAGGTGGTCTATATATCACACCTACACGAGTTACCTTATGATTATCAAGCTGCAAGGTAACCCAAACTGACTCTAAATTGTTCTTGCTAACTTGTATCAAATTAGATTTTATGCTATATTTCATATACAGGGCCACCCCTCCCCCCTTCTTGCCTACTCTGTCTTTCCTGTATAGAGAGAACCCTGGTATTGATGTATCCCAGTCATTACTCCCCTTGAACCACGTCTCAGTAACAGCCACTACATCTATATTCTCAGATGCCATTATAGCCTTAAGTTCATTGATCTTATTCCCTAGACTGCGAGCATTTGTAGACAAGACTCTGAGCTTGTCATTTCTTAACCTTTGTGCTACTGGCCTCTTCTGATATTGTTCCGGGGGGCAGTCGGACTGCTGGATTATCACTCTTTTGCCCCCCTTTCCTAGTTTGAATGCTTCTTAGCAAATACTTGGAACTGTTCACCGAGGACATTCGTTCCCTTGAGAGAAAGATGCAAACCATCTTTCTTGTACAGTTCTTTTCCATTCCAACAAGAGCTAACATGAGACACAAAGCCAAACCCTTGGTTCAGACACCATTCACCAAGCCATACAGTGGGCGGAAATCCTGGCTGATCTACGCCTGATTCATCTTGACAAAGGTCAGTCTCTCCATATTTTGGGTGGACAGGCGAGTTCTTCCTGGGGTAACTATGGCCCCCGCCGCACTAAACACCTGCTCTGATGCCACACTACTGGCTGGGCAGGACAGCTTTTCCAGGGCAAACTCTGCTACTTGTGGCCACAAATCCAGTTTGGCTGCCCAGTAGTCCAGCGGATCTTCAATGTTGGGTGGCAGGGTGCTGTCCAAGTATGCCACCACCTGCTGGTTAGGTCCTGCTCCAGGTCTAGCTGCTGCTGCTGGTGAGCACTAGTTTCTTCACTAGGCGGGTGAAGAAAGCAACTCTAGACTCAAGTTGCTGCTGATGGAGCTGGAACTGCTCCTACCCCCCCATCCTGCCACAGCAGCCATGGCAGAGGAACGTGAGCGCAGAGGGCCCCCCTGGTCAGAGGATGGACGATGGAACAGATAGGCAGCGGCCAACTGACTACATAGGATGTCTCTATAGTAGTTCAGTTTGTGCTTCCTCTCAGCGGGTGAAAAAAGGGCCCCATTTTGTACCGGTAGCTAGGGTCCAAGAAGGTGGAGAGCCAGAAGTCATTCCTCTGCCGAATGGTGACAATTCGTCAGTCACTACCCAAGCAAGCGAGCATACATCGGGCCATTTGTGCAAATGACTCGGAGGGACTCCCTGCCTCCATCTACACTGCATATTGCCACTGTGTGTCTGGGTCCTTTGCCTTGTCTTCTTCATCACCCTGTAGCTCCTCTGGCTACTCCTGCTCCTCCTCTCCTGTCCTGTGTGTGTAAAAAACCACCTATTCCGCTACACATTGCGTGTGCTCCAATGCCCTCCTCCTCCTCCAGTTCAGCCCCCACAGGGCTCATGTGGTCATAAAATCTAGGCTCCACGTTTCCAGTCCCCTGACCAGCCAGATTTACCAGCATCTGTTCCAGGACATGAAGCAGTGGAATGACATCGTTCATCGCATAGTCCTGGTGACTGACAAATAACGTGGCCTCCTCAAAGAGCCTGAGCAAACGGCAGGTGTCATGCATGAGCTGCCACTGGCTGACATCGAAGTTACACAGAGGAGTACTCCTGTCCGCTTGGATCATCGAGAAATCGTTTATGGCCTTTCTCTGTTTGTATAGTCGGTCCAACATATGGAGGGTGGAATTCCAATGGGTGGAAACGTTGCATATCAGCCTTTGTTGGGGGATGCCATTCTGCCGCTGCAGGAGGGTGTGGTGTATGAGTGGCTGAAGTGCATGCAAAGTTTCCTGGCCATTTTTAGGATGTCTTGCGGATGGGTGGAAGACTTCAGGAACCGCTTTACAACCAGATTGAACAAGTGTGCCATGGAGGGCGCATGGCTCAGCCCTCCTTGACGCAGTGCCGACACCATATTCTTCCCGTTGTCGGTCACCATGGTTACGATTTTTAGTTGTAGCCCAGAAAGCCAGGATTCGATTTGTTGATGAAGGACACAGAGCAGTTCTTACCCTGTGTGACTCAGTTCGCCCAAGCAAACTAGGTGCAGAACAGCATGAGAGTGATGAGAGGGGTCGCACATGGCTTGCATACACCACATGCCTCCAACATAATTCTTGGATCTCTTCATGAAAATAATGTATTTGCTGTAAATCACGAGAGGGCATAGTTGGAGACATTGACTTCACAAGAGATACAGAGCAGCGGAGTTTGCTTTAAAATTTCACCACTTCGTAATTCGGCCCATACAGCAAAAGGAGGTGAATAATCACCCATCAATTTTCCCAATAAAAACATGTTTGAAATTAAAAATGTCACCACTTTGTAATTCGGCCCATAGCAGAAGGAGGTGTACAATCACCCATCAATTTTCCTAAAAAAGCCAGTTTCACATAAAACATGTCACCACTACGCAATTCGGCCCATACCGCAAAAAGGGCTTTACCACGTATAACTGCACCACTGAATGGCAAATAGGCCCTTGTTTTTTTCCACTTTGACACTACACAAGGCTTTTCAACATGTAAGTGCAACGCTGAATGGCGAATATATTTTTCTTTTGTCCACGAAGTCCTTTTGTTATGGTTTTGCACAGGGAGCAAGAATGTTATGCACAATTCTGATGGAACTCCTGATCTTAAGAAACTGGACCTGGACTCCAAAGCAGAGGCTCTCCTGTCATGTCTTGTGTGCTGCGGAGATTGAATGCAGACGGAGCAGATAAATACACATGAATATTTTCAACTTACTGAAGCTGCTTGATTTAATTGTGAATAGATGGTAAAGGCTGCTGGTGTGTTGTCATCAGCGTCTTCATTATGTTTACTGCAGGACCCACGACAATGTAATTCGGTCCATACAGCAAAAAACATGTTTGAAATAAAAAATTTCACCATTTTATAATTAGGCCCATACAGCAAAAGGAGGTATTTTTATTTCGCAAACAGGGCTTTAGAATATATCACTGCACCGCTGAACGGCAATTAGGCCCTAATTTTTTATACTTTTACACAACACAAAAGGCTTTTTAACACATAAGCGCAACGCTGAACGGCGAATATATTTTTATTTTGCCACTAATACACGGCAAACAGGGCTTTAGAATATATCACTGCACCGCACAAGGGCAAACATATTTTTCTTTTGACACTAATACTCAGCAAAAAGGGCTTTACAACATATAACTGCACCGTACAAGGGCAAATAAGACATACTGTTGAAATATTTCCTTGTAATACATCCTGTTAATGGCTATATCAAACAGCACTTGTACCCCAATAACAAGAATGGTTTGCTGGAATTACAGAGCTGTATAATGGCAATTTGGATCCCCAGTCAGTGCTTCAAGGTGTAATAGGATTGTTCCTATTACCCGGTCTGTAACCTCCACTACTGAACCCTGTTCTACATAAATGCTGTGGAACGATTCCTCCCTATCCTTTCCCTGCATTTATACAGCATAAATCAGGTTTCACCACAATCAAGTCTTTTCTATCACTGTTCCTAGCGCCTGCAGACATCTCTCCCTGCACTAAGTACACTGGTAAATGTCGGAATCTAAGATGGCTGCCGCTATTTATAGGGCGGTGACGTAACAGGGCTGGCTGGCTGCATGCATGGCATTATGGGTGATCCTGCCTTCCCAGAGTTCCTTTCTCCATGTCCTCACACGTGCAGCAGCCATTTTAGGAAAAAATGCAATTCGTTACCACGAAGCGCGAGGAAATTCGGCTTCAGTGCGAATCAAATTTTTCCTGAAATTCGGAACGAATTCCACTTCATCAGCTTCGATTTGCTCATCTCTAATGTTGACATTGGAATACCATGCCATGACTGATGTAATCTATTTCTAACAAATGTAGAACCAGCCCTGTACTTCACATGGATCTAGATATCTCCCCATTCATTGCTCTACTTGCCGTGCTAGATATATTTGGAGCTGGTAGCCCAGGAGGCATGTCCTTTCTCAGGGGACATGTCCTCTCTCATGTCTTTTCCGCTGCAGCTCCCTCCCTGCAATCACAGCTTCTAACATTAGATACTGCTGTTGGCTGTTGGAAGATGGAACTGAGTATGTGTGACCACCTTAATAGGTGAACATGCATGTTACTATCAGATTAAACACAAGTGGGAGCTATTTTAATGAAGTTAAGAGAATATCTCACAACAGGAACATTTTTTTTAAAAGAAAGTACAATGCAAAAGTACCTAGTTTTCCATGCTGAATTATATTAAAGGTGTTATCCCATTTTTAATGTAAAAAAATGAAAATCAGATATCATATAGCACATGACAATCTCTTTCTAACTAAGCTAAAACCAGTCCTGTACCTCACATGGATCCAGAGATCTCCCTATTCATTGCTCTGCTAGATTTATATCAATCTGGCAGCTTAAGGGGAGTGTCTTTTCTGCTTCAGCTAAGGGGGTGTGGCCATGCTCTCCCTATCACAGCTCAGGAGGCAGTTGAAGGAGGAAACTAAACATGTGCGGCCATCTCAGTGAGCAGGACAAAAAAATAAGGAAAAAGAACAAAGAGCAGGTGGCACACCTACAGATATATTTTATTAAATAACTCACTGGCTTTATAACATTTTTACTTACATTTAATTACAGAAGTATTCAAATCCAGGTGCTGGTTTGAAAACTGTAGAATATTTTTTGTGGGACAACCCCTTTAAAATATTATTTGATAAAGACAACCTTCATTGTATCTCATTAAAGCTATTAAAGACACAAAGCTTCAATTTGATGCGACCCTTCTGCACCACACTCAGAAAGCTTTGAGATGAATCCAGGCAAATTGCCAGGACCAGATGGATTTTCACCAATGTATTAAGTTTAAGGATATTTTAGCTCCCCAATTAAAAAGTGCAATTATGCAAAATTTTATACAACGGGGCACATTGCCTACAGACATGCTCATTGCTTTTTTTACAGTAATTCCTAAACCTACCTGATAAGGGTCACTCTAGTCCTGCGAACTATCGTCCCATCTCCTGCCTTAATGTTGACCTTAAACTTTTTACATCCATACTACCTAATCACATTAATCGTTACCTCCCCACTGTAGTACATTCTAAATTGGTAGGGTTTATCCTGGGTTGGCAAGCACCTGGGAAAATTTTCCCTAGTCACCACCTGTGTACTTGCTGGGGCTTAAAACCACCGACGTGCGGTATTTGGGCCTTTTTCCATACTATATTTCTCATGTAACTCACATTGCAGATTATGTTCCTACTAATATTCAACCATTTTGTTCTTATACTGCTCTTTCAAATCATATTTGGCATTGTCCACTGCTATTGGATGCTTTTGCTTTTGTTCTTACTATTTTACCTTACTATTTGATGGTGGCACATATTACATATGGGAGAAAAATAAAGCTGATATTAGGTGGTGGGCTCTGAAGGACATGTGGTCATGAATGACTATATCCTTGTTTTGTGAAACTATTTTTGAAACTTTTTATATTTTAGGAGATCCTGGTGGCCCAGAGACAGCTTCCAATCAATGGAGTCTATATGGATCAGTTCAAAGTGTCACTGAAGAGTTACAGTGAATTCACGGCCACCCAAGAACACTGCTTACAGTAAGTCCACCTGTCTTTCATTTTGCCTAATTCCAATTGGTTCAGTTATATCATTGCTGTAGTAAGTGCCAGAAAGTAAGAGTATTTCACATTGTTAGACGATTAGGTAGATGGGCTGGAAATGTTGTCAATTCCCTTCCCCCAGTTTTACTAGTAGCGCAGTACTTAGCAATCTACAAAAATAAGTACCTGCCCTAAAAATGTAAAACATTTTCAGCATTTTGTATCAAGAATAAAAGCTAATGTGTTATCTTACCGTTGATTTGCTAACAATTGATCTAGACTTTGCCACTCGGCAAATGAATTGAGGGACCTGGTGGTGGAGAATAATGTGTTCATGTTAGAAATTCTATGAGATACATATCGCCCAGTATCGTCAAATGCAAATTGTCATGGATATGTGTGAAACATAATCTGATTTTCTTTTAAGATTTTCTTTTAGTTGCCATGATGACAGGGATTTGGGGAGCCAATCATGACTTGGTCCTCCTAACAAACAGTAGACATGCCATACTTTATTGCTTACCATACGATGAATGGCATGAAGTTCTGAATCCAGGCCAGTGCTTCCTATGTACATCACTTCTTTCAGAATTTGGAGTTTTATAACACACAAACTTTTTCCAAATCTTTGCTGTTAGCTTGCTCTTTTTGGATCTTTTTTGATCATTTGTCATTATAAAAGCCCATTCCTGCCATTTGCTGATCATTGTAGCTAACCAAAATTATATGCAGATTCTACAGAGCATATTTAAGAGTTCTGGCCCTAGGAACATCAATATTGTAACTCAATAGCAACAGGGAGAATGACCGAGGTTTGTGGATCTCAGACATCATAGAGGTCCCACCAATGTCCATCTGCACCTAGAGAAATGTCTGTTCTCACCTCTGTGGTTCAAAGAGTGGCCACCCTCTAACAACCACGGATCATCACAACATTGGGCAGAGGTTGCGTTGCATATCTAGAACTCGCCCCTCAGTAAACACATGTTTGTGATGGATAGCTACTTTTTGTTGATGGACTAGCGCTTGAGGGTGACAGCTTAGTAGAATGCCGCCAACATTTCAGTTACAAAATAACATACCGTAGCCCACCTTGACTTAAACAGTCCTCATCGCTGAAAGTCAATCAGTTGACCCCGGGTTTAGAAGTTACAGATTAGATGAAGCATTGTAAGCCAGGCCACTTTTGTTCTAAACCATACCTTATCCTGCTAAGTTACACCCTCTTGTTGAACTCTAGACATAAAGTGGCTAAAACACATAATAAATGTGGCGCAATTTTTTAGAGGAAATTAAGCCAGTATTCTTAGTAAATTTCTCCTAAACTTTATTCCTACCTGTGGTACTTGCCTTTTCGTTACATTTTCTCTGCAGTTGAATTGAACATTTTTCCCTTGTTAAAAGGGTTTTCCGGTAATTAAATTTTAGACCATTAGACAAAAGCTAAGAGTAGGTTCACACTGATGTCTGGAGATTTCATCATCAGATCCATACTACTGACAACAATAATAGCACAATATGCAGTGTTAGGCCTCTGTCACTTGTCCGTAATGACATCCATGGCAAGCTGGTCAGTGAAGGATCTGTGTTTGGTCCATGTGTCCTTCTTTTGCCTTCAGTCTTTCATCTGTATTCCAAAGGACCAAACCTGGATCCCATCTGTGTTGTTTCTGAGGTTTTCATGGACCCATAGACTATAATGTGCGTGAGGGATCCGTAATCACAGACAAAAATAGAGCATGCTTCTATAGTGTCATCATGGAAGCACAGTTCATGGAAAACCACTGTTGATGACGTGCTGACTGTGGAAACCGTGGACAGCTCACATCAACAATTTGCTGACATGTGCAAGAGGCTTTATTCTTGCTGTCAAAATGACAGACATCCTGGTGGAATCCTGGTGGACCTCACTGAATTTGCTTTTAAAAAAGTTGTCTGGTTTGCAAGGAGGATGAATTGGAATATCTACCACAAGGCATGACCTATGACTCAACATAAAATGTCCAACAACCCGTGGAGTGCTTGCAGCTCTATAATCTTAGAAAGCACAACAAAAGGAGGACCAGACCGCCTCCTTAGTTAGATCCACTGGTTTGGACTGAGATTTTTGACAAGCACATACTGTATGGATGTGATATATGGTTGGCCATACGTTGTACATGTGACAGATATTAGTAGCTACCTTAGGTTACCCGCTCCTTTAAATGTAACCTTGGTTCCTGATCTGTCCTTCTATATAATACAAAGTATATATTATTTCATAACTGGATAAAAAAAAACGTTAACGTATAACCTACTTCCATTATGCGTACTTTAGCGTGTATGTTTTTACAGATTCAATTCATGGAAGAATATATCAGAATAAAAAGTCAAGGTGTGATTCTAACCAGATCTTTTAGAGAATGACTCAGTGTTCAGATGATAAATGTCACCTTTGAATTGTGTGGTGGGGAAAGAAGAATTATTTTATGTCGCTGAACCTTTGAGTGAGATGTTACAGCTGACAGAAGCACATCTAAAAATGTCTCTTAAGAAAACATTCTCCTTGGAAAACTTTTCTGGAAAATTGTTTCCTAAAATCTTAATCCTATGGAATTTCTGTACTATAATACAAAACGAGAAGGAAAGAGGTTGTATTGGTATATTTACCACGTTCTCCATCACATGGCCATATCTTCTATCTATGTGCTATCCGGATTTTTTGCAGATAGCACAAAGATGCCTTCATTATTATAGTTGTGCATAAAATGGACAGCACAGAGATGTCATCTGTGTTCTGTCCGCATCTGTATGTCCATTCGGAAGATTATAGAGCATCTCCTAATCTTGTCTGTATTTTAGATGAGAATAGTCATTTCTAGTGATTGAAGAAAGACAAATAATTTTTTTATTGAGGTCGGACGACCTCTTTAATGGCCACATCGCTAGTATTAAAGATGAATCTCATCTCTTGTGGGGTTGTCCCACAAAATATGTTCTACATTTTTGAAACCAGAACCTGGAGCTGAATTACTTGTAATAAAAAATTTGGTACAGCCACTATGTTAGTCAATAAAATGTATCTGTATGGCGCCACCTGCAGTTTGTTCATTTCCTTATTTATGTGTCCACCTCTGTAACATCACCGAGATGGATGCCAATGCTCAGTACCATTCTTCAACTGCAAGTGCTATCTACTGTTAGAAGCTGTTACAGGGACAGAGCTGCAGCAGAAAGGACACACCTCCTGAGAAAGGACACACACCCTGAGCTACCAGCCTAAAATAAATCTACCAGAGTAAGGCCTCATGCACACGACCGTTGTGTGCATCCGTGGCCATTGTGCCATTCTTCGTTTTTTTTCGCGGACCCATTGACTTTCAATGGGTCAGTGGAAAAATCGGAAAATGCGCCGTTTTGCAGCCGAGACCATGATCCGTGTATCCTTTCCGTCAAAAAAATAGGACCTGTCCTATTTTTTTGACGGACAACGGTTCACGGACCCATTCAAGTCAATGGGTCCGTGAAAGAACACGGATGCACACAAGATTGGCATCCGTGTCCGTGATCCGTGGCCGTAGGTTACTTTCATACAGACGGATCCGAAGATCCGTCTGCATAAAAGCTTTTTCAGAGCTGAGGTTAGAATATACTAAAAGAACTGTGTACATGACTGCCCCCTGCCAGGCCCTCCCCCCCCCTGTAGTTAACACATTGGTGGCCAGTGCGGCCGGGCCCCCCCCCTCCCTCCCCTGTAGTTAACTTGTTGGTGGACGGGAGCTTCTCCTACTGATAAGTGACAGGTCTGTGCGGTGCATTGCCTAATGATCTGTCACTTACCAGTAGGAGGAGCTCCCGGCCGGTCACAGACATCGCAGCTCGCAGGTAAGTATGATGCTTCTACAAATTGCTAAGTAACCATGGCAACCTGGACTGCAGTAGCGTCCCGGTTGCCATGGTTACCGATCGGAGCCCCAGCGATTAAACTGGGACTCCGATCAGTACTCTCCACTGCCACCAATGATAGGGGGGGAGATTTTAATTAGGAGGGGGAGGGAGGGGAGAGGGCCCACTGGCCACCAATGAGTTAACTACAGGGGAGGGAGGGGGGGGCCAGCCGCACTGGCCACCAATGAGTTAACTACAGGGGGGGAGCGGCCGCACTGGCCACCAATGAGTTAAAAACAGGGGGGGGGGGTCTGCCCCCTGCTGCCTGGCAGCACCTGCCAGGCAGCAGTCATGTACACATTTTTTTAGTATATTCTAACCTGAAGCATCCCCATCACCATGATTTCACGATCTAACTCATATCCGACAGTATATTCTAACATAGAGGCGTTCCCATGGTGATGGGGACGCTTCAAGTTAAAATATACCATCGGAGAAAACTCCGATCCGATGGTATAAAAGGGACTCCTGACTTTACATTAAAAGTCAATGGGGACGGATCCTTTTGCAATTGCACCATATTGTGTCAACGTCAAACGGATCCGTCCCCATTGACTTGCATTGTAATTCAGGACGGATCCGTTTGGCTCCGCACGACCAGGCGGACACCAAAACGACTTTTTTTTCATGTCCGTGGATCCTCCAAAAATCAAGGAAGATCCACGGACGAAAAAATGGTCACGGATGCCGGACCTACGGACCCCGTCTTTGCGGACCGTGAAAAAATACTGTCGTGTGCATGAGGCCTAATTGGAGCAATTGAATGGGGAGATCTCTGGAACCATGTGACGTACAGAGCTGGTTGTAGCTTTGTTAGAAAAAGATTGTCACGTGCTATATGATGTTGGATTTTAAAAGGTCACTTAATTTTTTTTAAAACTTTTGATATGTCATGGAGATGTATCAAAAGTTTTGATCTGTGGGGGTCTGAGTGCTAAGAACCCCAACAATTGCAAGAACTAAGGGGGAGAAGCGCTTGCATATCATAGACCTTCTATTAGGTCCATCTTGCTTTCTCTCCTGCAGTGTTATATGGGCACGTTTCTGTCTCTGCGTACTAGTGATCAGGGAAGGTCTCAGGGCTAAGACCCCCACCAATCAAAACTTTTGATATGTCTCTATTATATATCGAACTACTAGTGACCCTTTAATTTTTTTACATAAATTATGGGATAACCCCTTTAATCAATTGCTAACTGGATATAAAGATCTTAGAATATAATATTGGTGGCAACATGAGTTTGGGAGGGCTGTCCCTTATCTCCCAGGATAGAATCTGGTCCAGTCCTTGACTCAGTAACACAACTGTGATACCGTATAATATTCCACTTCCCCTGCAGATGGCTACAGCTTCACACGGAGATAACAGCTGATTGATGGGGTTTCAGCTTGAGATTTTGAGAGTAACATTTAATGAAAATGTGTATTTTCAGTGTATCCACCCGAGAACATCACTCCCACCCAGGCTACAACCTATATGAAATATGGAGGAATGAGGAGTCTTGGAAGACGTAAGTGTCATGAACATGTTTTATATACTTTTTGAGGATAATTTACAACATTTCAGTATTTTCTGATTATTTTTCTGTCCTTTAGTGCATATTCCCTGACATGCATGGTCACCTACCAAGTCACTCATGGTAGGAAGTGGACCTCCATTCCCCAATAGTTAGGGGTCTCAGCACATATTAGGTATTTAAAGAGATTTTCCCAGAGTACAAAATTCAGGACCAGTCATCAATATCTGATCGATAGGGGCCCGACTCCTGGAACTGCCACCGATAAGCTCTTTGAAGACACTCTGGTTAGCTCTCCGGCCTCCTCACAGCATACTAAGCACAGCGCCATACATTGGATAGTGGTTGTTTTTGATATTGCAGCCCAGGGCAATTATCTTGCATAGGACTGACCTGCCTCTAGGTCATGAGACTGATTAACATGACTAACTGGAACACATGGAAGACATGGGTGGATATAGACAGCAATGGGCCCCTGTGAGGGAACAATATGGCGCCATTGTCTCTTGAATAAATCTGTTTGAAGCCATAGAATTCATTAGCACAGTCCCTTGCATAAAATCAGATACACAGTAGGAATTAGTTTTTTTTTAAGTGGGCCCACTTGCCTACAGGGCTGCGATGCAGGTTACACAAAAGGAATGCCCACCCTTGATGGAAGGTTCTGTGCCTTTAAATAAATTCTATATGAACATTTCAGGTGGAAGGTAATCGTAAGATCCAGCACTTTTTGACAAAAAGAACATAAAAAAGGACATTGTGTAGCGCTGGGATTCACAGAACTGAGAAGGCTCACAAATTAGAAGTTATCACCTGCTGCTGGAAACAGCGGGATGCCAGTCTAAGAATAGTGCCCAGGGAGTGACGGGAAACCTGTTCCGTTAATCTAGGTAAAATTCACTGCATGAGACATTGAGCAGGTAAATGGAGGTGTCTGCAAGGAAACTGCGCTCACACAAAGAGACTTGAGCAGCGTGACACAGCGGATATTTGCTCCCCAAAATCTACTACCAGGCGGTATTCTCCAGGTAATTGTCACCTCACTCATGGATTCTGCATGTAGATGTTGGTGTATAATGGTAATTGCGCCTAATGAGGAGACAACAATCCGCCACCTAATCGCAACAAGAAATGATTAAAATAATTGACATGTGTGCTGCTATGGATTTGCCACACAGTAACAGAAATTTGGAAATTATCACAAGGCACATAGGGGGTCATTTCTGAACAGATATATGCCACTTTTGTGGCATATCCTCTTGCGCGCCATGTGGCAGCAGAATCTGTGACAATTGCGGTGGCCGCGTTCAGGTGGTCCCCCAGACACTGTTAAGGTGTCACCATGTGTTTCAGCTCTCCAGAAGGGATGGTAAGACATGGTGCACTCCAATGGGATATAAGTCCAAAGAGTCAGGGTCTGCAGTTAACCAGTGTGCTTCTTTATTGGAACAATTCAGGTGCAAAACAATACGGGAGAGGAATGGGGCTGGCTTCGACTGTCTCCTTTCTGACAGAAGTAGGGTTTGATGCTGAGGAAAGACCTAAGCTAGCTGTCCCTCTCTCTCTCTCTCTCTCTCTCTCAGAACACTGGTACCCTGGTCCAAGACTGGAGGTCCACGGTCTGTAGCTCAGTAGTCCATGTAGCTCCTTAGTCACAGGGCTGGTAACCCATGGTCTGTGGCTCAGCGTCTCCATCTCAGCATCTTCTTCTGGTCACTAATGCAGACTGGCAGAGTCTCCTCCTCCAAGCACTGATCCCTAACTGCAGAACACTAGGGGCTCTGACTGTTCTCCTTATATATAATTTGCAGCTAGACTGGAACCTTCTAGTGGGGTGGAGTGGAGAAACTCAGCACAAGCAATTACAAAGTTACTACTCCTGTCTGGCATAGACCTACATTAACTTTTCAGTGATACTCAATGGCAATGACACAGCAGTTTTTCCAGACAAAAACAAGTATCTAGACATAACAGCAGAGCTAAACCAAACATTCAAAAGGTCAGTCTGTCTGGTTTTGGTGGTAAACAATGTCTGGGTTTTACCCTCCAAAACAAGTTCTTCTTTAAACCCTATGGCAGCTGTGGAAAATTACTAGCTTCTCATTAAAAGTCCCAAATGTCTCTCAGTATTCATTAACCCTTTCTACAGAGCCGTGCAAATATAGTGCAAACGAACAGGGTATATATCACAACATACATATAAAATGCAGTTACACAGTATTAAACAGTGCAAGTTAACCCTTTCAAGTGAAATAAAGTAAGCATTTTATAACTTTGCATTGGGAAAAAGTGGGGCAAATGTCCACACTTCACAGTACCCCTTTTCCTGGACACTACACTTCTTCCCCACTTACGCCAGGTCTAAAAAAGGGGACAGGTTGTCAGCCCTGTTTCATTCATCATTTTCTAATCCTGGCTTAAATGTAAGACAGCAAGGAAGATTTAGAATCGGCAGTGCATCTTCATAACTTTGGCAATCCACCTACAGTGCAGGGGCTTATTAAGACCACAACAAGAAAACAACGGTCTTAATATATGTGCCCCATAGTGCTGAAGGAAGCTGATCCATTGATATATCATATATGTATATGGTGCCAGCATGAGTGTACAATTGTCTGTTCTGGAAGTCCACCCATTGCTTGTAAGGTTGCAAAAGCAACTCCAATAATAACATTCTAGACAGGAATTGCTATATAATACACTTCTTAAAGGGCATCTGTCAGCAGATTTGTACGTATGAAACTGGCTGACCAACCTATAAAAAAAAACTCACATATAATGTGTAGATAACACTGGGGTCTAGTATAATATACTGAGCCAACCAAAAACAAAACCAATAAACCCAAAGAAAAGTGGGAGACACACATATAAAATATATGTAATTTATTGAGACATGATCACATAACAAACAATATATGAAACAAAAGGCACAAGTGTACAGGAGGGAGGGGGGGGGAGACCTCATGTAAGGAGGTCAGATACAACCTCTCTCCCAAACACCCAAGTGGCAGGGAAAAAGATGTCACAGCCCTAGGTATACATCAGCATGAAAATTGTGAGAACTGTAGGTTCACTCAAAGTGACATGTACTGGTATGTATGTTGCATGCACAGAAAGATAAATGAAAAAATGTACAAATAGCACAAGGCAAACTAGCCCACCCAAAAACCTGGGATGGCCGCATAAGATATGCACATAGCGATTGAACTGTACAATACAGACAGAGGCAAGTGTGCCAAGTGCAGGTGGTAATAGAGATATAAAAAGAAATGTAACAACTAACTGAGCAAAACAACAAAACATGTATTACCCATGATATGCTGGACCCAGAGCGTGTGACCAAAGGCTGCACCTCGACGTACATTTCACCTGGAGAGGCTTCGTCAGGAGGTAAAGTAACAAACTGAGTTTGTCCATAAATGGTGTGGTCCACAGCTGGCAGCTGATTAGCGCATCCGCCCAGTGTTGCAGGGATGACATCATAAAGACGCGCCACCCAGCTTACAGAGCAAGGCGAGGCACGCCCACCGTGTCACATGACCAGACCAGGAGGAGGGAGGGAGCCGCATCTGACATCACGCAGCCACACCTCCCCGCCCCGGGTCCGATCACATGACACGCACGTCGGCCGACCCTGAGACAGCCAGGTATAGGAGCGTCACTACAATGCCAGCCAGACAGCGCACCAGAGCGATGCGCATATGCCAGGTGGAGACAATGTATAGAGGACAGTGGAAAGATAACCACATATGAAGGACAATATATGGGGGGCACAAAGATCAAAATTGCCGATAGTCAGCTCAATCGTACAGCATATCAGAGTAATATATACAGGCAGAGCAGCATAGTATAGAGCCCCCTATAGCCTTCACCATTAACAATATATGCACAACCCCATAAAAAAACTTCTATATTGCTATAACACAAAAAAACAAAAAAAACCTGTATTGTGTAATATTGTAACTTTATAAAAATGGATCCATGGATCCATAAGTCAAAAATGGTAATAGAAACCTATGCCATCAATGAGATCATGACCCTAGACCAAAAAAGTGATGAATACAAAAACTATATATATATATAATTATAAATATATGCTTGATTATATACATATATATATATATATATATATATATATATATATATATATATATAGTTTTTGTACTCATCACTTTTTTGGTCTAGGGTCATGATCTAATTGATGGCATAGGTTTCTATTACCATTTTTGACTTATGGATCCATGGATTCATTTTTATAAAGTTACAATATTACACAATACATTTATTTTAATTTTTTTTGTGTTATAGCAATATAGAAGGTTTTTTTTTATGGGGTTGTGCATATATTGTTAATGGTGAAGGCTATAGGGGGCTCTATACTATGCTGCTCTGCCTGTATATATTACTCTGATATGCTGTACGATTGAGCTGACTATCGGCAATTTTGATCTTTGTGCCCCCCATATATTGTCCTTCATATGTGGTTATCTTTCCACTGTCCTCTATACATTGTCTCCACCTGGCATATGCGCATCGCTCTGGTGCGCTGTCTGGCTGGCATTGTAGTGACGCTCCTATACCTGGCTGTCTCGGGGCCGGCCGACGTGCGTGTCATGTGATCGGACGCGGGGAGGTGTGGCTGCGTGATGTCAGATGCGGCTCCCTCCCTCCTCCTGGTCTGGTCATGTGACACGGTGGGCCTGCCTCGCCTTGCTCTGTAAGCTGGGTGGCGCGTCTTTATGATGTCATCCCTGCAACACTGGGCGGATGCGCTAATCAGCTGCCAGCTGTGGACCACACCATTTATGGACAAACTCAGTTTGTTACTTTACCTCCTGACGAAGCCTCTCCAGGTGAAATGTACGTCGAGGTGCAGCTTTTGGTCACACGCTCTGGGTCCAGCATATCATGGGTAATACATGTTTTGTTGTTTTGCTCAGTTAGTTGTTACATTTCTTTTTATATCTCTATTACCACCTGCACTTGGCACACTTGCCTCTGCCTGTATTGTACAGTTCAATGGATATGTGCATACCTTATGTGGCCATCCCAGGTTTTTGGGTGGGCTAGTTTGCCTTGTGCTATTTGTACATTTTTTCATTTATCTTTCTGTGCATGCAACATACATACCAGTACATGTCACTTTGAGTGAACCTACAGTTCTCACAGTTTTCATGCTGATGTATACCTAGGGCTGTGACATCTTTTCCCTGCCAGTTGGGTGTTTGGGAGAGAGGTTGTATCTGACCTCCTAGGTCTCCCCCCCTCCTGTACACTTGTGCCTTATGTCTCAAATATTGTTTGTTATGTGATCATGTCTCAATAAATTACATATATTTTATATGTGTGTCTCCCACTTTTCTTTGGGGTTACTGGTTTTGTTTTTGGGTTGGCTCCGTATGAAACTGGCTGACCTGTAACATGTGCACTTGGCAGCTGAAGGCATCTGTGTTGGTCCCATGTTCATATGCGCTCGCATTGCTGAGAAAAATGATGTCTTAATATATGAATATGAGCCTCTAGGAGCAACGGGGGTGTTGCCATTACACCTAGAAGCTCCGCTCTCTCTGCAACTACCGTTTACTCTCCACTTTGATTGACAGGGCCAGGCAGTGAAAACATTATCAATGTTATAACTAAATATAATTAGTGATCACAATGAAAAATATAATATAACGATTTATGTAGCGATACATTTTAAAAATCCCTCCCCCCAAAAAATCCTGGTTCTTATATATAGCCTACGTGGTGGGGCCCTCGCCTTCAGTAGCTAATAGTAAAAAACAATAGGAGCAATTAAATGTCCAGTAATGTCCACAAGATGTAGTATCCACTATTGATGGAGGAATTTTATATTTTAAACACCAAATATCCTCCAGATGGCGCTGTTGGGTAATACATATATAGTGATGTGCGTATCCTTTTAATGGCTGTATAATGAGTATTCTCAATATCAATAATGGTGGTAAATAGTACATAAAAATCACTGCATGTATAATTGCAGCATCTCCACCTAGCACTGATGTCTAGTAAAAGTAGAAAGTTTGCTAGCTGTAGTGTATATTAGTAGAGAGTGCCAAATAAACTCATATGTTGGTAATAGTGCTTGTCCTCACCCTCTGAAAACCAGGAACCAGCTACGGTATAGGCAGCATAGACAGTCTCTTGATGGCTAAGTCTCCACCTGGTAGTCATGCACTGATTCCAGAGCGCTTGGAGGTGGGCGCATGCACCCTTGCTGTAAAGGAATGCCAGTGCCACGTGGGGAAATATTGTGATGAAAGATCACTGCATTGTGGATATGGAGTGGTTCGTAATCAGGCCAGATACATTTTGGAGCTGATGCGCTCCTTCTTCAATGACAAAAATATTTTTACCATAAAAGAAACGCGCCTGGCCCTGTTACGTAGGTGATTGCAGTGGAGATTTGTAATACAGGATGCTCATGCTCACTTCCCTTCTTTTCCTTCCCTTCTATAACCACTTCTCTATGTGCAGAGTCAGTTACATGTCAGCTATCGTTAGGCAGATAGATAAACATAATGATGATTTTTGCTCTACCAAATGATAGACATTTGCATAAGTTGTGTCTGTTATAAATCCAGTTACACACAGCATTTTCAATACATGGATGTAGAAAAAGAACTGTCTAGTGCCACATTTCCCGCAGATGTCAGGACACATCCCACTGCCCTAAGGCATGATGGGACAGTAGTCACATGCCAAACAAAGTAGGATTCAAGCATGGGGGATAAGAGAAAACGACAAATGAGGAAAAAGAGACTTTCACAGTGGTCGCCCCTTTAACAGTGACCTCCACAGTGCCCGCCCATTTAATAACAGTGACCTCCACTGTGCCCGCCAATTTAATAACCGTGACCTCCACTGTGCCTGCCCCTTTAAAAACAGTGACCTCCACATTGCCCGCCCCTTTAAGCAGTAAAGATAAATGGCTGGGTTGTTATGGAAACCTGGAGTAAAACTGTGTTTATAGCAGTTGGGATTTGAAGAGAAAGACTTGCAGCTTGTATTGGGGGGGCTCGTTTTTGGGGAATATCTCAGGAACGGTACATCCTAGAGAGCTGAGACCCGGACGTCTGATGTACCTGTGTCCCAAATTTGGTGAAGATCGGTCCAGTCGTTTGGTCGCGCATAAAGAACAGACAGATATACATATATATATATATATATATATATATATACATATATGAGATATATATAAATATATATATTCTGTATATATTTGTTAAACCCCCCCTTGGGAGTATAATGCTAGAGAAAGTTTGTTTTAAATCTCACCAAGGCATGAAACAAATTTGATATCACATCAGAAAATAAGGTTGCCACTGCCAAACAAACTTTAATATCCTGAATAAAGAGATTTTCGGCAAAGAACTGAGCAGATTAATATTAGCGTGTCTAGTTGTCAGCTTAGCGTCCAGCTCAAGCACAAAGTAAGTGAAGATGAGGAGCTACAGGCTTTGAAGATAATGGAACTTTTTAGATGTTTAGACAGAGCACAGTTATTAGTGTCTGGAGATACTGGATTATTTTTGAGATATCTTCTGTGTCATTCTCACTCAGCTATAGAAAACTGAGAGCAGAGATAATGTTATGATCATACATGAGTACAGATCAGCTCTGGCCTTTCGTCATGGCACACAATTGCTGTTTTTAGGATTCCATGTATATCCTGTATGAGAATGAGGAATGTACACCAGTCTCTAAATTATGGCTCCAGTCATGGTTTCCAAAAAAAATCCTAAATCTTTTACAGCTCACCACAACCACCATGAGAGAACCTGCTCTGAAAATGGGATCATGTGGACCTAGCCTGTGGATAGGTGATAAGTTTAAACCTTGGGAAACCAAGTCCAGAACAGGTCCATGAAGAAGAAATCTAGAATCTTGCATGTTGATCCAGAGCAAGGCAGAAAAAAAAACTTAGGCCATTTGCTCCATATAAAAAATTACTTCACAACTCCAAATATGACACTTAAAATAAATTCTTGGGTAATGCCCCATCTCCAGAAATCTAGAACTCATAACCTGCAATATTTTTACATTTAAGAAAAGCATCCAGGACCTCCATCAATTTGTTCCATGAATCAACTGTCACAATCTCCTTTGGCAGAGAGCTCCATAGTCTCACTGCTGTTACAGTAGAGAATCCCTGGGCTTCCATTAGATGTAAAGGATGCCTCACTGGCCTAGGTATAAAAAGATTGGTCATTTAAACATTTGTACATTGTGATTTGATAAAATTGTAATCCCCGAGTAATTTTTTCCGAGAAAGCAAATCCAGGTTTGATAACCTGCCTTATATAGCAGTCTACCCATTCCCTTAATTACTTTGGACACTCTCATCTGCAGCCGCTCTAGTTATGTTCTTCCAATACACTGATGCCCAATTGTAAATAACACAGCGATTTCTGAAAAATATAAAAATAAATTAGCTGTGATGCTCACAAAGAAAACACAAATAGATTACAATCATGAGTCGTGGCCAAAGCTCATTTCCTCTTCTCTGCCCTACTTTTTAGCATAACTCCTGATAGATTTTACGTTGTTCCCTTCTCATAATGAAGGTCCCCTGCAGAAAATTAGATTTTAAGGAACAGTTGAGTCCCTAAGTGCTCACAGTGCTTCTGCTAAATGAATCATTACATGGTGTTTACTGAAATCAGTGGGCGTCTATTCATGTAATTTCATTGCCGAGGGTCCTCCAGAGATGAAAGCCATGCTTGACGTGATTCTCAACCTTAGAGGTCTTGATTGGAGGACACAATTAGCTCAACAAGTCCTAAGAAATTATTTCACAAAAAGTTGTCTTGATTGCACAACCCTTTTGAAAGCGTCATAGACAATGACATATAGACAATGACAAATAGATGCAACCTTCACACTGCTGTTCTGATGATACTGTTCAGTGCATTGTATTGTTGATTGTACAGATTAGTCATAAACCCTACCTAGACCATTATTTGTTTCTACCACATCATGTTCTCTTTCATTTTGCAGTCATCTCCAGTCTGCAGAGAGCAAAACGTTCCAGAGAGCCATCATTGATTATCTTGAAGGTCCAGAACAGATCAAGACCATGCTTTTTCCAGGTAAAGTTAGGGTAAAGATCATGAAGTTGGATTTATAATAGCAGTGGAACATTCACGACTGGTGTTACCTACTGGTACATGCACCTGCCTAAAATCTTCATCAATGAGGTTGGTCAGCCTTGTATTAAAGATGCAGGAGTCATAACATTTTTTTTCGAATAAGACTTATAAGAGCCCCACTACCCTACCACCCATTAATGGAGGTATTCACAGGATCATAATCCTGTCTCATTTTAACTCATTTGTGAAATAATCAATGTTTGAAAATGTCACTTATCCAGAATAAACAACTCCCAGATACCCCCAGCTAATCCAATGATGATACCTTATTGCTGCTGGAGACGTCCTCCAGAGAATCTTTCCTAGTTTTAAAATGCGCAGTAGTATTTTCTCATAGCAGTGCTTTTTCTTGCTCTTGCTCTCTTGCTCTTGTTTTGTCTCTTGCACAGGGTGAGCATGCGCAGTCCACAGCACAAACCAACCAGCACTGGTGGGAATTTTGTAGTTTAAAAGTATCATGTAACGGTCACTTGCCCCTCCTCAGCACGGCCATACAGTTCAAGCATTAACTGCAAGCAGCACAGTGGCAGATTGGAGGACAAAAGAATAAAACTACAACAGTTAGCAAGTATCTGAGGACATCCTCCCCAACATTTAAAAAAACAAATGGGAAGAAAATGGCATTCTTTAATAATACCTTTTAAGGACCATGACCAATATTAGGGTCTATTCACACGTCCATAGTGTATTGCGGATCTGCAAATTGCTGATCTGCAATACACACGGCCTGCACCCCCATAGAACTGCCTACTCTTGTTCACAATTGCGGACAAGAATAGGACATGTTCAATTTTTTTCCGGAGCTACGGACCGGAAGATCGGGCCACACTCCGGAAATGCGGATGTGGAGAGCACATAGTGTGCTCTCGCATCCATTCCTGCCCCATTGAGAATGGATATTCCAGATATTGCGGAACAGATGCGGACCCATTCCACGGACGTATGAAAGGACCCTTAGTTTTAGTTTTTTTTTACTCTCCTTGTCTTCCCAGAGCCATAATTTTGTTTCTATTCACATAACCATAGGATGGAGACAAGTTGTACTTTTGAATAGCACTTTTTATATTGGCAATTTTTATACTGCATGCTCTGCAGTGGGAAGCTGGAAAGGTGGTGGAATTGGGAACAATTATAATTTTGACATAGTTTTATGGGTTTCCTTTTTATGGAGTTCCTTATGCAGTAAAACTGAACTGTTAACTTCATTCTTTGGGACAATACAATTGCAGCGATATCACATTTATATAGTTTTTCT
The DNA here is from genome assembly GCF_014858855.1 of Bufo gargarizans. Taxonomy (NCBI): domain Eukaryota; kingdom Metazoa; phylum Chordata; class Amphibia; order Anura; family Bufonidae; genus Bufo; species Bufo gargarizans. The sequence goes on from NC_058085.1 coordinate 92,788,572, forward strand.
ATATCTGAGCCCTAAAACTTTATTTTATATGTATGTCTTCAGAGCTGTGTGAGAGCTTCTTTTTTTTTGCAGAGCAATCTGTAGTTTTTATAGAAAATACTTTGGGGTGTATATATCTTTTTTATTACTTTAAAAAATTTTGAGAGATGAAGCCAAAGTTCCTAATCAAATTCTCCACCATCAAATGGTAAGATACTTGAAGGGGTTGTTTGCCCTAGCAGTCGACTTAACTCCTGTCAGTAATGCATGCCCAAATAATAAGATTAAATACACTCACCTGTCCATAGTGCTGCTGCTCCCTTCCCAGTCAGGTACCCAAGGACGGGAACTAGCTTGGTCTTGTGACCACTGCAGTCAGTCACTGGCCTCACTGGTCACATGTGCTAGAGCAGCACCGCTAAAGCACATGTGATCACTGAGGCTAATGACCGGCCACTGGCAGGAGTTAAGGGCTATGTACACCTATATAAAAAAAAATATTGGGCCATTGTGTCACAAAGGGTTAACTGTTTTCTAGCTGTGTGCATCCTACTTTCAATTTCACTTTGTGCTGGTCATCTAATAACCCCTATCTCTAAATTACTAAGAGCCATAAACACTTATTTAAGCCACATTCTTATCAGTAAGATAAGGATTGAGCTTTGATGAGTGCTTATAAGGTCAGAGAGCAGAGATAAGGAACCCAACAGCTAGCTGTCTGATGGAACTGAGAGAAAATTCAGATCCTGATAACAGAGCTTCTCAGTTGTGTACAGAGAAAATGACTCCATATTTTTAATAAAGACCAATTCAAAAAAATTATTTTTAGCTCATAATACACTAATTTAAAAAAATTGCCCCAACGATGTACATATCCTTTAAGTCAATTCTGAGACCAGACAGTCCCGTTAACCTTCAAAGCAGTATGCCAACTGCTCGACTCCTTGTGGGTAAGTCTGCCTTGAAAGCTGATCCCCTGCTTGTTTTCCTTTGCCAAAAGCCAGCTGTGAGTTAAAATGATCACAAGTAAGGACCAAAGCAAGCAACAAACTAGAACTAAAACAAGATAAATGTTCATAGCAACTACAACACTGCTCACAAAACATGTAAAAAAATGCCTGTTTTCATCCTAAAACTGGCCAAGAACAGGGGAGGGTGGTCGGAACAACAAGTGTCCTGAACCTTGGTAGAGGGGGAAGAGAAAGACATGGAGGTGAGAGGGAACCTAAACAACCCACGGTTGATTAAAGACGACATTGCTGCCATTAGCTTCACTATTCCCTTTTGGAAGGGATAGGCTGGGCCTCTAATAACAAGTAGGGTGACCTGCTGCTATGGACTGCTTGGATTGACCCAAAAAACAGTGTCCCCATCAGTCAGGATGGCCAGTCATGTTTTTATCCATAGCTTTTAGAGAGGGTAGTAAAGATATTCTCAGATTTCACATATGGATGTTTGCTGTACAACTGCTATACATGTCTGATATATTTTACGTAGAACTTCACAAATAGTATTTATTTATGGTTTCTTTCTGTGTTGCAGCTGATTGGTGGACTTTTGAACCATAACAACCTATCTACCTGGAAAGACCTTCATGGCCACCGTGCTAAATCTCTGCTACCAATAATAGATCATCTTTCCCCCACATCCACATTCAGCAGTTTAATCCGATTCTCTCTTTCCTGGCATACGTTAGTCTTATTCTTTATAAAACACTGTATCATGAGATAGACTAGAAGAACTTTTTACCTCCATTTGCATTATTCATGCTTTGTCTTGGAGTCCATCTTTTCCCATCTAACCCTTCTTAAAAATAATGTATTTCTCTAAAAGTGACAATGTGTAGATTTATGAGAGTGTGCTGATGTGTATGAGTAGGAAGTCCTCCTCCACTTGCAAATTTAATGATCTCAGAACTTCCTGTTGGCTGAAACGTTCTTTGTGAGTCCATCAGAAGTCCCTTATTACTTCCACAGAATGATTTTAAAAAACAATTATGTTTGGTATGATCTTGTTCTTTGGCATTAAAGTGGACCTGTTGTGCACCCATAGCTCCAGGTTTCTTCATGCAGTACTTTAAAAATGAGAGACAATATGGCATCACATCCGGCTGTCACTTTTGCAAAAATGGCTGCCACAACCAAGTGAAAAACTACATTATATCTACAAATCACCATCATTCAATATAACTTCAATATAATTGTCAAAGTGGTCAAACTGGACCATTATGGCATTTATTGTATTCATTGTATAGGTCTGATAAGGGTGTTCCATCTTTAGCATTTGACAGAAAATATTCAGTTCTTCTGCAAGTGCCACCACAGAAGAAATGAAATATTGCACAGAAGAAATGAAAGATTACATAGTTCTGATTAAAATCAATGGACTGTTCGTGTAATGTTGGGTCCTCCAGAGGATGAGGTGCTCTCTGTAGTTGCTTTCCATTTTTGCTAATAGTTGCATATCCAGAATGGGAACACCCACCTATTAAAAAGATTGTGGCATGAGGAGATCCTCATTTGTCAACCAGGTATCTGCATCTCAGAAAAAGTCCAGAAAAAACTGTCAATCACCAGGAACATGGAAGCAGCCATACATTCAGATAAATGAACAACTATGTGCACTTCATACGTTTTCCATCTTATTGAATGACAACATTTGGAATAGTTTTTACTAAAGCTAAGGAAAGTTCATTCACAAGGCAAAATGAATAGTATGTAAAGTGTAAAAACAACCATGGTACACAATAGGATCAGACATGCAAGGCCTCTGGGCGTAAAAAAAATCACACGTTCTACCTATTAGCAAGTGATGGGTCACACATGTGGATGCAGCAGAACAAATCAGCTTCTGGCCTTTAAAAATAATATCTTGGAGATTCCCCAAAAGAAAAAAAAGATCTCACATGCATGAAATGTCTTTGCTTTTTAGGAACTTTAAGGAGTTTTCCATAATTACTGATTTATTGACATGGCCATATACTATTTACCTGATTGGAGGGAGATAAGATAATGGGTATAAAAGGTTTTGGGATTATACCCCAATATGGAATAACACAAATTTAAAGGATATTCAAAAAAATTGACAGTATGTAAATTGTGAGTATAGGGGAGTACAATTTTTGCGTCACATGTTTGATGGGAATGTATTGAAGGATTTTGGAACTTTGATAAAGGAATTTGGGATTTCCCAAAGAGAGGAGAGTATTTGCAAATAAGGAATGCAATTCATTCAATAACAGCCCCAGAAAATATATAAAAAAAGCTCCCTCAGAGATTATAAATTACTTTCCTATTAATAGCAAGGTCAAGGGAAATATTTATATAAGATATAAGATAGTACTGAAAATAATACAATTGGATGTAAAAATGGCCACTAGAAAAAAATGGGAAAGGGACATTGGGGAAATGTCAGGTGATATATGGGGAGATGTACTGAAAAATAGGCTGTTGGTTTCATTATGGGGCTCACATGGGGTCTCCCAATTCTTTCTTATACACAGGTGATATTGTTCACCTTTATTGTTAAAAAAAATGGGTTTGAGAGTTACAGATGAATGTTCAAGGTGTGGTGAAGAACAAGCAGGACTGATTCATCTAATTTGGAGGTGTCCTAAACTGTTTATGTATTGGTCCGAAATAATAACGTGGATTAATAAGTTGTTAGGAGTACAACTGTATGGTGATTAAGTGGCTTTTATATTGGGGGGTACAATGCATCTGGGTTTGCAGAAATTTGAGAGACAAGTACTCTGTAAGATACTATTTCAAGCAAGACTGGTTATATTGAGGAAATGGATTGTGAAAGAAACGCCCTCAGTGATATAATGGAATAAATCAGTGGATAATCTGAAAAATCTGGAAAGAATAATATATTGAAATAGGGGGTATGAATAAAAGATTTAGGCAAATATGGAATTTATGACTTAACCTTTAGAATACCAGCGCCGTACATGTACGGCGCAGAAATGTGGGACAGAAATCCCAGCACAGTACAGGGATGGCGCACTGATCGGGTGGGCGCAGGAGCTGCGCCCGCCCGATCAGAGGCAGGGGTCCGGTTGTCACTGATATCCGGACCCCTGCTGTATGCTTCGGCATTGGTAAAAAAAAAAAAAACACTGATGCTGGCGCATTAACCTTTGCATGGCTGCGGTCAGCACTGACTGCGGCACGTGCGGTATCCTCACGGGTGCCGGTGTCCATAGGGTCCCTGCGCTGCTGTGATGGGGACCCCATGGCAGGGAAGGCAGCCCGATAACTTCCTTAGACATCGTGGCTGCCTTCCGGGAGAGCCTGTGAGATCCAGCCCCCTGGATCTCACAGGCAAGCAGGCTGTAAGTGTATTACAGTGGCAATACACTTACAGCCAATGCATTACAATACAGAAGTATTGTAATGCATTGTATAGGGGATCAGGACCCCCAAAAGAGTGGGATAAAAAAGTGGAAAAAAAATTAATAAATAAAATTAAAGTTTCAAGTAAAAAAAAGCCTTTTTCCCAAAATAAAGTAGGAAAAAATAGGTAAAAAAAAAAAAGTTGACATATTAGGTATCGCCGCATCTGTATCGACCGGCTCTATAAAAATATCACATGACCTAACCCCTCAGATGAACACCGTAAAAAAATAATAATATATAAATCTGTGTTGAAAAATTTTTTGGGGTCACCCTACATCACACCAAGCGATCAAAAAGGCGTATGACCCACAAAAAATTAGCCCCCACCTAAGACAATCACCCAAAAAATAAAAAAAACTATGGCTCTCAGACTATGTATACAAAGCATGATTTTTTTTTGTTTCAAAAATGCTTTTATTGTGTAGACATATTAGGTATCGCCGCATCCATACCAACCTGCTCTATAAAAATATCACATGACCTAACCCCTTGGGTGAACACCGTTAAAAAAACGTTTTTTGTCGCCTTACAACACTAAAAGTGCAACACCAAGTGCTCAAAAAGTCATATGCACCCCAAAATAGTGCCAATCAATCCATCATCTCATCCCGCAAAAATGATACCCTACCTAAGACAATTGCCCAAAAACTGAAAAAACTGTGGCTCTCAGACTATGGAGACACTAAAACATGATTTTTTTTTCACCTTACATCACAAAAAGTGTAATAGCAAGCGATCAAAAAGTCATACGCACCCCAAAATAGTACCAATCAAACCGTCATATCATCCCTCAAAAAATAAGACAATCGCCCCCAAAAAAATAAAAATATGGCTCTCAGAATATGGAGACACTGAAACATGATTTTTTTTATTCAAAAATGCTTTTATTGTGTAAAACATAAATAAATAAATAAATAAATAAATAAAAAGTATACATATTAGGTATCACCGTGTCCGTAAGAACCTGTAAATAACAAAAAAATGATGCCAAAACTGCTATTTTTTGTTACCTTGCCTCACAAAAAGTGTAATATAGAGCAACTAAAAACCATATTTACCCTAAAATAGTACCCAAAAAACTGCCACCTTATCCCATTGTTTCCAAAATTGGGTCTTTTTTTATTTTGTACTCTAGGGGTGCATCAGGGGGTCTTCAAATGTGACATGGCAGCTTAAAATTATCCCAGTGAAATCTGCTTTTCAAAAACCATATGGCGTTCCTTTCCTTCTGCGCCCTGCCGTGTGCCTGTACAGCAGTTTATGACCACATATGGGGTGTTTCTGTAAACTGAATCAGGGCCATAAATATTAAGTTTTGTTTGACTGTTAACCCTTACTTTGTTAGTGGAAAAAAATTGATTAATATGGAAAATCTGCCAAAAAAGAGAAATTCTGAAATTTAATCTCCATTTTCTATTAATTCTTGTGGAACACCTAAAGGTTTAACAAAGTTTCACCTCTTTCACACTTGCGTTGTCCGGATCCGGCGTGTACTCCACTTGCCGGAATTACACGCCGGATCCGGAAAAACGCAAGTGTACTGAAAGCATTTGAAGACGGATCCGTCTTCAAAATGCTTTCAGTGTTACTATGGCACCCAGGACGCTATTAAAGTCCTGGTTGCCATAGTAGGAGCGGGGAGCGGGGGAGCGGTATACTTACAGTCTGCGCGGCTCCCGGGGCGCTCCAGAGTGACGTCAGAGCGCCCCATGCGCATGGATGACGTGCCATGCGATCACGTCATCCATGCGCGTGGGGCACCCTGACGTCACTCTGGAGCGCCCCGGGAGCCGCACGGACGGTAAGTATACTGCTCCCCCGCTCCCCGCTACACTTTACCATGGCTGCCAGGACTTTAGCGTCCCGGCAGCCATGGTAATCATTGAGAAAAAGCTAAACATCGGATCCGGCAATGCGCCGAAACGACGTTTAGCTTAAGGCCGTATCCGGACCAATGCCTTGCGGCAAGTCTTCAGGATTTTTGGCCGGAGCAAAAAGCGCAGCATGCTGCGGTATTTTCTCCGGCCAAAAAAACCTTCCGTTCCGGAACTGAAGACATCCTGATGCATCCTGAACGGAATTTACTCCATTCAGAATGCATTAGGATAAAACTGATCAGGATTCTTCCGGCATCAGGTGTGAAAGAGCCCTCAGAGGATATATTGGATGTGTTTTTTGACACATTTTTTTAAATGTTTGGAAAAATGCTAAATAAAGGGAATTTAAAGAAAATTGTATCTTGAAGATTCCCCAAAAGAAAAAAAAATCTGAAATACATGAAACTTTTTTAGCCTCTTTTTACACTTACTTTCAGTTCCCGTAGGGGACTTTACCATACGATTATCTCATTGCCGAAGTCAGGGCATTCAGAGTATATGCTATACGGCCAATTGTCTGAGGTCAGGGAAGGCAGCAAAGGGTCAGTATGGAGGCCATACATATGTCAGGTCAGGCAGTAGAGGGTTAGAATCTAGTAAACAGGCAGAAAGTCTGTACATGGCCAGACAACAGAACAGACATCTTAGAAGGGTACTAGCACACAAGAATACATATTGCCCAGGCACCCTTCCACAGAGGAAGCTCCCCCAGTGTTGCCAGCCATTAGCTGATGAAGGCTAGTGTGCACTGGCACTGGCCCTTAAAGGGGTTGTCTCAGTTCAACAAATGGCATTTATCATGTAGTATTGTGATTGCCCATATTGCCTCCTTTGCTGGCTTTCTGCTCGCATCAAGGGGTTATGACCACCCTGCAGTCCAGCAGTGGTGGCTGTGCTTCTCTGGTGGCTAGGATCGTGGGAGTCCACATAGGCTTGCAACTTTTCCTATAGTGTGCAAGCACGGCCACTGCTGCTGGATTGCAGGATGGGTGTAACCCCTGGAAACGAGCAGTGTACAATGTGATGAAATAATGAATCGGGCAGAGGAGGGACCTTGCTAGCAAACTGGCCACAACCTACATGGAGAAACAGAGAAGACCCAGCGGCCGGTCCTTCAGGGGAGAGGGAGGTGGGTCCAGACTGCTGAACGAGGTAATCAGAACAAAAGGTGTCGCTGTAACACATATGAACATAATGTAATAGATAATATCTCATTTTTGTCAGGAGCGTTCCTTTAATAATGTATTAAAATAAGTAGGTTATATTTTTCTCCTGTACCAACGTGCCAGCCATGTAAGACTGTTGGGTAAACCAGTTCATCGAGGAAATGAATCACTTCAAACCAGGTGATGTAATTATTGTCAATATAACCATGACCACCTCCACCCTCCAAAAGTAAATTGAGGACTTGGGAAGGACTGAAACAGGGATAGTCTAACCATGATCATGTAATGCAGCTAAATGGACATTTCTGAGGATTAAGTGGCACCAAAATTTCAATAACCTTATCTTCTCCTATTGGCTTTGAGAATATGTCATTCATTTTCACGGCTGGGTATCTCAAACAAAACATACAAAAAGTTATTTACAGCTTCATTTGTGATGTTGGCAGAATATCACATTACAAGGTAGTGGTCATACTTGTCACATGTCTTGGTGTGGTCATGTCTCTAAGTAAAGCCTCTGAAGCAGAGAGAATATCTATATTCAGTCCATTTAAGGGGTTCTACAGTTTGTTTTAACTGATGATCTATCCTCTGGATAGATCATCAGCTTCTGATCGGCGGGGTTCCAACACCCGGGACCCCCGCCGATCAGCTGTTTGAGAAGGCAGCGGCGCTCCAGCAGCACTGTGGCCTTCTCACTGTTTACCGCAGGGCCAGTGACATCACGACTTGTATCAACTGGCCTGGGCGGGGCTAAGCTCCATTCAAGTGAACAGAGCTTAGCCGCGCCCAGGCCAGTGATACTAGTCGTGACTTTACTGGACTAGCGGTAAACAGTGAGAAGGCCACGGCACTGCTGGAGCGCCGCTGCCTTCTCAAACAGCTGATCGGCGGGGGTCCCGGGTGCCAGAGGATAGATCATCAGTTAAAACCAACTGCAGAACCCCTTTAATGTTTGAGGGTTCATCTACTTCATTTACCTCTTGTATTTTAATGTAATCTGTATTAGATGTAGTGAATCCAAAGCTGGAATACGGTCTGTAGCTGATGGACTGTGCTGTCTGTTCTGACCAATCAGCTGCCCCTACGCAGCTCCCCCCTCTCATAGCATAAATCTGCAGCATCACCCCCCTCCTTCCTCTTTCTCTCCTCTGTCTTCAACTTTTTGTTTTTTCACTTACTGAAGAGATTTCTGACTACTTATTCAGATCCTGCCGGCAGGAAATGTGGGCTGCAGCGTGTTGGAAAGTGAAAAAGTTTTCACTTGGACAAACTCTGGATGCTATATTGTATGAAGAAACATTAATCTCACACACACTCCATAATTACTTCGATAGTTTGCTGAATCTGACATCAAAAGTGGAGTGACGCAACAGTACACTGGGTGTTACAGCTGCTGAGGACGTCCAGCACTAAATATAATAGGACTTACTGGGCGTCATATGCCTCAGTAGCTGTACCTCCAGCATGCAGTTGCATCATGCCATGTCTGATGTTAGTAACACTGGAGAGACACTTTAAAGACAATGTAAGTTTAATGTAATTATTACTCACAAGTTAAAGGGGATGTCACAATGGTGCCATTTTTAAAAAATACATAATTGATGATAAAATGATCCTCACCTGACAGATCCCCCTGCTCTCATTTTCAAAGCCTCCTAGTCCCCTGCAGGACCCTCTTGACACACAGGAAATACCTGCTCAGCCAATCACTGGCTGAGGTGGGTCACTGCTGTGGCATGTGATTGGCTGAGCAGTCACTTCCTGACTGCTGAGAGAGACCGGCTGGGGATGAGAAGGTTTGGAATGTGAGCGGCAGTGGAATTGGTGAATATGATTATTTTTATTTTCCACCATGAAGCCTTTTCTAAAAATAAAAATGGCTGAAGAACCCCTGTTACAGATATCTGGAACTTTGGTGGATTGAATTGTGTGTTTGTACTTGTATACAAATCAGTCTTCCTCTAGGTGAACAAATAGAATGTATGGCCTTTTTATATGGGGCAGAGGAACCACTAGGCCTCCTAAAGAGTACAACCACACGAAGCAGCCACTCTGAGCCTGGGATGAGGCCACAAACGATTTTACAGGTTACCGCATGGACATTAACAATGAAGGCAGAAGAAACAATGTGGTTGTAAATTAGTTAACCACTTCAACCCCCCTAGCTGAAACCCCCTTAACCACTTCAACCCCCCTAGCTGAAACACCCTTAATGACCAGGCCACTTTTTACACTTCTGCACTACACTATTTTCACAGTTTATTGCTCGGTCATGCAACTTACCACCCAAATGAATTTTACCTCCTTTTCTTCTCACTAATAGAGCTTACATTTGGTGGTATTTCATTGCTGCTGATATTTTTACTTTTTTTGTTATTAATCGAAATTTAACGATTTTTTTGCAAAAAAATGACATTTTTCACTTTCAGTTGTAAAATTTTGCAAAAAAAACGACATCCATATATAAATTTTTCGCTAAATTTATTGTTCTACATGTCTTTGATAAAACAAAAATGTTTGGGTAAAAAAAAGAATGGTTTGGGTAAAAGTTATAGCGTTTACAAACTATGGTACAAAAATGTGAATTTCCGCTTTTTGAAGCAGCTCGGACTTTCTGAGCACCTGTCATGTTTCCTGAGGTTCTACAATGCCCGGACAGTACAAACACCCCACAAATGACCCTATTTCGTAAAGTAGACACCCTAAGGTATTCACTGATGGGCATAGTGAGTTCATAGAACTTTTTATTTTTTGTCACAAGTTAGCGGAAAATGATGATTTTTTTTTTCTTTTTTTTTTTCTTACAAAGTCTCATATTCCACTAACTTGTGACAAAAAATAAAAACTTCCATGAACTCACTATGCCCATCACAAAATACCTTGGGGTGTCTTCTTTCCAAAATGGGGTCACTTGTGGGGTAGTTATACTGCCCTGGCATTTTAGGGGCCCAGTTGCGTGAGAAGTAATTTGAAATCAAAATCTGTAAAAAATGACCGGTGAAATACGAAAGGTGCTCTTTGGAATGTGTGCCCCTTTGCCCACCTATGCTGCAAAAAAGTGTCACACATCTGGTATCGCCGTACTCAGGAGAAGTGAATGTGGGAATGTGTTTTGGGGTGTCATTTTACATATACCCATGCTGGGTGAGAGAAATATCTTGGCAAAAGACAACTTTTCCCATTTTTTTTATACAAAGTTGGCATTTGACCAAGATATTTATCTCACCCAGCATGGGTATATGTAAAATGACACCGTGGATCGTGCGCGCCTTTGTGCGCGCGTTCACGGGAAATCACGGCTCTTGCGAGATGACGCGTATATGCGTCACTCTGCGCAGAGCTGCCGCCTCCGGACCGCGGATCTGCGTTAGGCGGTCCGGAGGCGGTTAATAAGCTCATATGACCTTGCGGTACTCAGCTGCATCCCAAGTGCAGCGCGACTGCTCTGTGTGGTCATACCCTAAAGGTGGATTTAGACTGCACGAACTTCTGTCAGATTATCTGGAACTATCCGTTCCTATGAACGCTCATTCCGGACAATCTGCCATTCTAAATGTGCCGCCGATCACCGGATGAGTGAACAAAACGCTCATTCATTGGGTGATCCTGTCGTTAGTGCAGGCACATCAATCATCGTTTCTAGGCAGCAGATCCTGCTGTCTAAACAGCGATATGCTGGCCAAAAACACTGATTCTGTATGGAGACGGGGGATGGCAATAGTGATCCCTCATTCTAATACTGTGAAGGAGATCGCTGCATCCTTCACTGAACGAGCAGCCAACTGTCGGGAAAGAGTACTTCCTTCCTGACAGTCGGCTGTAACATTGTGCGGTATAAACCCGGCCTAACTCTAGGGCCTGAGTGTGACCAAACCTGTAGTTACACCCCTGGCTTTCACAGAGGCTATTTTACCCTGATCAGAAAGCTTCAGGAGCCAAATAAGGAGTTTATATGGATAAGACAGAAAATTTTAAAAATGAGTAAGTGTGCCTTCACATGTACCGGTTTGGTCACACTTAGGCTACAGACAAATCTGCTGCAAAATCTGCATGTCTTACATGGGGATTTTGATGTGGATTTAGATGCAGATTTTCTGCGATATTTGCAATGCAATACAAATGGAAAAATCTGCAGCAATCCTGTAGCAAATTCAAAACTAAATCCATATCCAACCCCCTATGTGCAGATTAGTCCACAGCATAAAATTATAGTATGTGTGAAGGCACTGTAAAATGCATATGTATTATTACATTTTACGGTGTTTTATACATCTCTTACATAATCTCATTGTAATAACATATTATGCACCTGGTTTATCAGCAGGTGGAGTATGGCTGGCAGTTTTTTGTGATAAGAATGGAAATGTATGATTCCATTCCTCCCACCTTTGGTAGAAGTGGGCTAAGCTGACTTCCTGTAAAGTGTGGGGGTTGAGCGAGTCCAGTGAGTTGAGAGGAGCGTGAGGCGGAGAGGGGATGTCTGTGGCCCCTCCCCAGTCAGAAGGGGTGTGGAAGCAGCTCTTAGAGCACCAACTCCCTGCATATGCAAAGAGGGAAAATGGAGCAAGGACACCCCATCGTCAGGCTACTATTAGTGCAGAAATGTCACGGCACGATGTGGGTAGATAACTCCACACCGTCCACAAGAGGTAAGCGAAAAGGTACTAGGCCTGGAAACTAAGGAAAGGGGAAAAGGTCACCTAGTGAATTTCTAAACCGAGCCCTGACTACTATCAGTATGATTAGACTTTGATGGTAGGAAGGTTCATACACTGGAACCTAGGGCTATATCTGACCCTAAAGGGCCCTGAAAGTAGTGTCAGGACAAGAGATGACCTGTTCCTTCCCAGCTGAAGGATCAGGAGACTTGCTCAGGCCTAATACCAAAAGTTATGGGAAAACAACAAACAAGAAATAAAGGTCCCCACACTTAACTCTGAAGTGTGCGAGCAGGAACTCAGAGGAGAACCAACACAAGCACTTCCAACATCCAAAAGGAGCTATCAACCGCATAGCATGATGGGTAAGGCCAGACTAAATAGAGGAGTTGGAATGACCACTTAAGGTACACCTGAGATAACAGGTGTGGTCATACCCAGCAACAACACAGAAGCAAGTGAAACCAGACAGGCTGTCAGATCACATCATGTGCAGCCAGTCTCTTAGATCTTCTGACCCCTGTCACAGGAGAGACTGTGACAAGAAATCATCACCAAGTCACCCTGCCACCATACCTCCTCCGCTGGTGCCAGAAGGAATTTGCACTAAAGACCATTTGTATTCTCAAGTTCAAGTTGCACTCAGTAAAAGGACTTTGTTACGTTTCAAGTCTGGCCTCATTCTTCTTCATCTCTTCACTGCATTGAACCCCAGGGAACGACGGCCTGAGGTAGGACACAGTCACACAGCTACAACACTACATCAAGGCCAATAACCCTCTCGTCCTCTACACCGCCTCCCATCGGGGCTCACTGCACATACAAGCCTTATGAAAAAGAAACTTCATTACACGATATTCATGGAGGCCCTTATTACCTAAGGGTATGAGGTGCAGAATATGGAATCAGGGAGTACTAGAGAATAGGTATATGCATGGCAAAGTAATGAACATATCTAGAGCATAGAGGACAAACCCTAGAAGGCAAAAATGCCACAAATGCGGTCAATAGGGTTTGGTGTAAGAAGCAATCGGTAGAACCTGCAGCTTGCTACTGAAGTCCTGTTATTATGAGGCTGCATATTTGCTGCTTTGAAAGTAATACATTGGTTTTCAAACCTTGCATACCTTCGCACCCCATCCCATTCATTATGAGATCTAAATTTTTTAATACTACTACTACACAATCTTTTCACCTCTGCTGGACTTCAGTTTCTAATCTTTATGCTAAACTTTTGCAGTGCAGAAAACAAGCGTGTTTGCCGTCCCTTTAAGAAACAGTGCCATCTAGTGGTAACTTGCAAAACAGCTACTGTGTAGACCAAGGTCATTGAACTCTATAATTCTGGGTAACCTTTAATCATTTTAAGCAATCCTATTATGTAAAATCAAGGCAGCTCTGAAAAACACGTTCTTCTGCTCTCGTACGTTTGGCAGCCTATGAGGCGAGCAAGACAGAACATGCAATAATAAACGTAGTCGGGCAGACAAGAGCTTAATCTATTGGTTTTATTGTTTATGTTAGGAATTGGAATCTGGATTTAGACCAAGCTCATAGTCAACATTTTATTTCTAGAGAAAACATCAGTACTCATGTGTTTGCTTTGCTTGTATTATGCAGACTATAGGTATGTATCTTTGTGTATTAATTTAGCATTAATCTCTATTAGCTGTGTAGTGTGATGGTGACACAAAGAGATGGTGATACCAAGATAGTGTTGATGCAAAGCATCTCTTCTCCTGGTGGACCCTGCATTATTTGTGTACGTCATCAGCACCCATTGACGTCAGTGCTCAGTGTGTAAAACTTAAAGAAGTTTACTGGGCTACAATAAGTTTAGGTCATTCATTTGAATTTGTACAGAATGTACACGTCTTGTCTACTTCTGCCTTCCTGTCCAGAGCATGTCACCATGGGTGGTCAGTAGGGTGGTGTCAGAATCGTTCCCCCAATAATGGCTATGGTCCTTCCGTAAAGACCACACTTGCCATTACTGAGGGAAGGATTCTGGCCCGCCTTCTGACCACCCATGATGCACTCTGGACTGGAAAACAGAAGAAATGAAGAAATGGATGCAACGTTGATGTAAGGATCATCTTGTTCAGTGTATGGGGGTGACTGGCTTTCTGATCTCGACATGCAGACCACACAACAGAGACACATTGAAATTAATTACTTACATGTATTGTAGTCCAGAAACCCCTTTAAAGGGGTTCTCCACTTTAGACAGTCCATTTTTGCCAAAATTTTGTCCAATGATAAGCCGCTCAAAGGATGTCCTATTGCAGGGACCTAGAGATCAGCTGTTACTTGTGGGGGTATTCAACAGCAAATTTCAGTTTCCCTGCAACCTACTACATTACACAGTGATGAATGGGCTATGTAGGCGAGACCCCACTACCACACATACACTCTATTAATTTCCGAATAGGGTATTAAAAGGGTTTTTACAGATGTTTAATATTGATGACCTGATCAATATCAGACTACTAATGAAAGAAGAAGCAACTCCTTGCAAAGAATATGCACATCTTTCATTCGTAATCCGTGCAGTCTACCAGCATCCTTATTAAAGTGGATGTTTCTATTGAAATAAGAACACTAATGGCCATAACTGCAGGGTCTCCTCAAATTAGCAATGGGCAGCCTCCTCTCTATTGCTGCAGGGACCTGTTTTTGAGCTAAGAACAGGTTCAGAGGTAGAACACACACCTATCGGACATTTATGGCATATCCTATCAATATGCCATAAATGTCCAGATAGTCCAGAAAGTGCAATGAGCACAGCACACATTTAAAGCAAAGCAATGCAAACAAACCTTTTATTTTTACTCCAAACTAGTAAATGCTTTGTTTTTATGTAGGGGTGACTTGGCTTTGCTGCATGGCTTGATAAAAGGCATAAAGCCTAGGTTTTCTGCATTGCTTCAAGTGTGTGCTGCCCTCATTGCACTTTCCGGACTATATTCTGGCCAACTCAGTTGGACCATGAGGATGTGCACCACCACACTAAGGCTACTTTCACACTAGCGTTCGGGCGGATCCGTTCTGAACGGATCCGCTCATAATAATGCAGACGGAGGCTCCGTTCAGAACGGATCCGTCTGCATTATATTAGCAAAAAAAAGCTAAGTGTGAAAATAGCCTGGGACGGATCCGTCCAGACTTTCAATGTAAAGTCAATGGGGGACGGATCCGCTTGAAGATTGAGCCACATTGTGGCATCTTCAAACGGATCCGTCCCCATTGACTTACATTGAAAGTCTGGACGGATCCGCACGGATCCGCACGCCTCCGAACGGCCAGGCGGACACCCGAACGCTGCAAGCAGCGTTCAGCTGTCCGCCTGTCCGTGCGGAGGCGAGCGGAGCGGAGGCTGAACGCCGCCAGACTGATGCAGTCTGAGCGGATCCGCCTCCATTCAGACTGCATCAGGGCTGGACGGCTGCGTTCGGGTCCGCTCGTGAGCTCCTTCAAACGGAGCTCACGAACGGAAACCCGAACGCTAGTGTGAAAGTAGCCTAAGCACATAGGGTTGTGCCGTCACCCCAGACAAAATAAATGTGCTGATGGGACACTCCTATAAAGAAACCTGGAGCATGAGATGATAGCAACATAACTGCCCCTGAAAGCTTGTCTCACTTTTTAGGTAAACTTTGTAGCTACCTGTAAATCAGCAGATCATACGTTGAAAATTGTCAACCCTTTCAATGCTCTAGAACACCAGAAATTGTTCATAATAACTCTTTTAATAAATTAGACCATCAGGGATTTTAGTATTGACCTCTTCAATATTTTAGACCATGATGTCAACACTGATCCCATCAATATCCTAGGTGAATAAGGATTTCAGCACCTTCAAAAACCTAGAACACCAGAGATGATGGAATTGACCCCTTTAGTACCCTAAACCTCAAAGGAGGCAGGGGTCTGGTGGCCAAACTGAACTTTTGCACCAAAGCCCATGAACCTTTAGTTACACCCCTGCCTTTTCCATTGACAGTCTCATGCCTATGAGGGCTATGTTACACACATACGTATTTCTGCATTGGAACTCTATAGTTGACCGATGCCACTGTAAACTTACCTATCTATTGTTAATTTACTAAAACATGATCCTGTGCAAGGGCATAACTAATGGCTCATTGGCCCTGGTGCAGGAGTTCAGCTTGGGCCCCCCTTCTCTCAGTGCTTTGTGTGTCTTCTTATGTGGCACAAGGGTCTTTGGGCCTGTCAGGCTCCTGGGCCTGGTAGCAACTGCTACCTCTGCACCCACTATAGCTACGCTCATGATCCTGTGGAGTCTGTCTCTCCTCCCAGCAGCCTCCACTCCGGTCTGTGCGAAAATGCTAGAGAAGATGATGAGTGGTACATGTGGCAGCCGCACAGCTAGTCAGAGACTTAGGATGCAAGATAAATCAGGGCTTTGGCATAGTGTCCTATCCGAGGTATAGGTGGAAAATTTAAACCAGCCATTGACAGTAGGTCAGTGCCTGTGATTGTGTACCGTGTCCTGGCTCTTGTTTCTGCTTCTGTGCTCTAAACTCAAGACGCTCCTTAACCCCCTGTTTACTAAGCTAGTTCCACTGATTAACCTCTTGTCTGCTGATTTGGCTACATCTGTATTCTCCAGGTTTGGACCTTAGCTTGTTTATTGATTAACCTCTTGTTGTCACGGTCACTCAGGTGACTGATGTCAGGAAATCAAGGAGATTGGCTGAGCGTGGTGGAATCTAACAGCCTCTTTGATTTCTCTTGATTAAGTGTTGATAGGGTTAATGACCACTTCCCTTTTCTCAGCTGTTGCTCAGTGGTCATCACTTCTACCCTTTATAGTCTCACCCCACCCTTCTGACTATGCGGTTGATAGCTTCAATTGGGTTTGGCTGAGCTGGTGTGAGATCCTCTCTGGTGTTCCTGTTCTTCCATCTCTACAGAAGTTAAAGGGGATGCTTCAGCTCTGAACCCAGACATACCTCCATTTTTACCCAGGCAGCCCCCCTGACTTGAGCATCAGAGCAGTTCATGCTCCGATGCTCTCCTTTGCCCTGCACTAAATCGTGCAGAGAAAAGGCATTTTTAGGAGTTCTGGGTGACGTACCGGGGCTCTCCATGGGGCTTACAGGAAGCCCAGTGACGTCACGAGCACTGATGGGCGGGCTTTAGCGCTTCCCTAGCTAGTAAAACGGCTAGGGTAGTGCTAAAGCCCGCCCATCATAGCCGGTGACATCACCAAACACACTGCCGGGCGGAAGTTTGTGCCCAACAATGTGTTATAATAAACAAAAGAGCCAGTGCCCTGCGCGATATAGCGCAGGGCAAGGGAGCGCATTGGCGCATGAGATGCTCCGATGTTGCCGGGGTTAAAAAATAAGGGTATGTCCGGGTTCAGCTCTGTATCCGGGCAACCCCTTTAAGTGTTGTGTTTGTTTGTATTTGTTATATTCCCTGTTGTTGTATCTGGGCCTGAGACAGAGACTTCCATTCGTACATCTGGGGAGAAATGGGTTGTCTCTGGTACTATACTTATTCCAGGGCCTTATAGGGAAATCAGGGCCTAGATATACTGCTTATGAATATTCCTACCTTCAAGGTCTATTCATATTGATAGGTAGTCAGGGCCTGTATTAGGGTTGTCTATGAGGTGACCTGTTTCTTCTCTAGTTTCCAAGCCCTTCCCTCCTGTTCCTGTTCCCCTTCCCTCCTGATTTCAGTGTGGAGTTTTCCCCCCACACTGATAGTGACATTATCAACCACTACAAAAACCGTCATTTCGTGCTGGTCGAACAGCTACAGGGACTGTCTTTGGAGGTAACTGACCTCCGCGTGACAGACTTACGGATTCAGAGACCACAGGCGGCTGGTTCCAATGGTGGGTACCAGGCCTGCCCTAAACCTAAGGTCGCCCTCCCGGACAGATTTTCTGGGGGTAGTGACAATTTAATTCGGTTCAGGGAATTGTGTAAATTGTACTTTAAGCTGCGTCCATATTCTTCTGGGGATGAGTGTCAAAGTGTGGGTATGATCATTTCTTTGCTTAAGGCCTCATGCAGACGAACGTTGTGTGCATCCGTGTCCGTTGTTCCGTTTTCCGTGATTTTCTGCGGACCCATCGACTTTCAATGGGTCAGTTGAAAACTCGGAAAATGCACTGTTTGTCATCCGCGTCCGTGATCCGTGTTTCCTGTCCGTCAAAAAAATAGGACCTGTCCTATTTTTTGACGGACAATGGTTCCCGGACCCATTCAAGTCAATGGGTCCGTGAAAAAACACGGAGGCACACAAGATTGTCATCCACGTCCGTGATCCGTGTCCGTTTTTTTCCTATCATTTTCAAGGCAAACTTGACTTAGATTTTTTTTCACTTTTCTGGTCTGGTGATCCTCCAAAAATCAAGGAAGACACACGGAAGAAAAAACGGGCACGGAACACGGAACAACGGAACTCCGTTTGGCGGACCGTGAAAAAATACTGTCGTGTGCATGAGGCCTAAGGATGATGCACAATCTTGGGGTTTTTCTCTGCCGACCGGATCACTGAATCTCTCTGGCTGAGAACAAGTTTATGGCAGGGAGAACACTCCGCAGAGATCTATTGCGCTCTGAATTTAGGAAATGGGCTACGGATACGGAGTGGAAGGTCCTGCTCTCCGTAGCCAGTTCTGTCAGGGTCTATCTGAGAGGCTGCAGGACACGTTGGCATTTCATGAAAAACCTGAGTCATTGGAAGCAGCCAAGTTCCTTGCTGTACCTCTGGATAGACGCCTGAGGGGGAGATGTAAGGGTTCTCATCCTCAGGACGTACTGTCAAATAAGGTGGCGGATTCCTTTGACACTTATAGTAAAGAGACACCTGTGGTTACGCCTTGTGAGAAGCCTATGCAGTTAGGGGAAGCTACTCCTGGGACTGCTGGTAAGAGCTATGGTCATATGAAGAGAGCCTGTTTTTATTGTGGAAAGAAGGGACATTTCGTGAATATTTGTCCGTACATTCAGCATCAAGGTGTAAACAAAAAAAAATTAATCCCCAAATTACTATTGGTGGTGTGGGTCAGGAGCAAGAAAACATACTTTTGTTATTTACTGATAGTACCCGATTTCTCCTGTCTGCCGAGGGGGCGCTAGAGTCCAAAACTGTGGCAATCAAGGTATTTATCGACAGTGGGGCTGGGGTTAACCTGATTGATGGACAGTTTGTTCGTATTCATGGGTTGACTACTAGTGCACTAGAGAGAAGCATTTCTGTCTTTGCAATTGATTCTGCACCTCTTACCCAAAAATGCCTGTCGCAGGTGGTAAATGACATCTATTTAAGAGTGGGTGATTTCCATCAAGAATCTGTCTCGTGTTATGTGTTTGAGGGTCTGCGTGCTCCGATGGTTTTGGGCTTACCACGGTTAAGCAAACATAACCCTACCATCAACTGGCAAGCGAGACAGATTCTCGATTGGAATGATTTTTGCATGGACAACTGTCTTAATGCGTCTTTCTCTGTGGTCACCACTAAAACTGTACCCTCGTTCATTTCCGAATTTTCTGATGTGTTTTCCGAGAGTGGTAACCAGGAGTTACCCCTGCATCGGGAGTATGATTTTCCCGTCAATCTTATTGCTGGAGCTAAACTGCCCAAATCTCGGTTGTATAATCTTTCGGAGCTCGAAAGAAAGGCTATGTGAGAGTATATCATAGAGAGCTTGGCAAAGGGTCATATCAGACCATCCAAATACCCAGTGGCTGCTGGGCTGTTCTTTGTAAAAAAAGATGATGGTACTCTTAGGCCCCTTTCACACGGGCAAGTATTCCGCGCGGATGCGATGCGTGAGTTGAACGCATTGCACCCGCACTGAATACCGACCCATTCATTTCTATGGGGCTGTTCACATGAGCGGTGATTTTCATAGTAAAAGAACATGTGACGTACCATCTGATGACCGGAGTGACGTCATCAAAGGTCCTGTTCCTGTAATTAATGCTCACCACAGGTCCTATTCAACAAAGGAGACAGAAGGAGATGCCTGGCCGCGATCAAGTGGACTAAGGTGAGTTAAAAAAAATAATAATTAACCCCTCCAGCGCTGTTTTACTATGCATTCTGTATTCAGAATGCTATTATTTTCCCTTATAACCATGTTATAAGGGAAAAAATTACAATCTACAGAACACCGATCCCAAGGCCGAACTTCTGTGAAGAAGTTCGGGTTTGGGTACCAAATATGCGCGATTTTTTTCACGCGAGTGCAAAACGCATTACAATGTTTTGCACTCGCGCAGAAAAATCGCGAGTGTTCCCGTAACGCACCCGCACATTTTCCCGCAATGCCCGTGTGAAAGGGGCCTTAGACCATGTCTGGACTTCCGTGAGCGCAACCTTATTTCCGTACGTGATCCTTACCCCCTTCCTTTGATTCTGGATTTGTTTAGCAGATTGTCGGTGCCAAGATGTTCTCTAAATTGAATCTGAGGGGGAAGGGGCATATTATCTGGTAAGGATCAGGGAGGGGAATGAGTGGAAGACCGCATTCCATTCCCCTGAGGGTCATTTTGAAAACCTGGTCATGTCCTTTGGGTTAAACAACGCTCCAGCAGTTTTTCAACACTTTATCAATGACATCTTTCATCATCTGGTGGGGAGATTTGTTGTTGTATGTCTGGATGACATACTAATTTATTCTCCAGACATGAAGACTCATAAGGATCATGTGATACAGGTGTTACAGATCCTAAGAGAGAATAAATTGTATGCAAAGATGGAAAAATTTGTTTTTGCTGTTCAGGAAGTGCAATTCCTGGGTTGACTGCTCTCACTTCCAGGTTTTCGTATGGATCCCAAGAAAGTCAGTGCGCTGTTGGACTGGAATCGACCCAAAAATCTGAAAGCGCTTATGCGTTTTTTGGGATTCATCACTACTACCGTAAATTCATCTTGAACTATTCAACTGTGGTTAAACCTTTAACAGTCATGACTAGGAAGAGGGTCGATTTCTCAGTTTGGTCTGAGGCGGCATTACAAGCCTTTTCTGCTGTGAAGGATTGTTTTCCTTCAGCCCCTATTCTGGTGCAACCGGACGTGTCTTTGCCATTCATTGTAGAGGTTGACGCATTCGAGGTAGGGATGGGAGCAGTTTTGTCGCAAGGTCCTTCACCTAGTAAATGGCGCCCATGTGCTTTTTTTCCCCCCAAAAACATTTGACTGCTGAAAGAAATTATGACGTGGGTAATAGGGAATTGCTGGCCATTAAGTTGGCTTTTGAAGAATGGAGCCATAGGTTGGCTAAACGACTGAATCCAAGGCAGGCCAGATGGTCGCTGTTTTTCACCAGATTTAACTTCATTGTCACCTACCGCCCTGGGGTTAAGAACGTCAAGGCGGATGCTTTGTCGCGCAACTTTTCTGGGGGGGGGGGGGGTGATTCTAAAGATCCTAGTCCTATTTTGTCTGAAGGGGTAGTCATATCTGCCCTATATCCTGATCTTTAGGCAAAGGTGTTGAAGGCCCAAGAGGATGCTCCGGACTCTTGTCCTCCACGGAAATTGTTTGTTCCTTAAGGTATTTGAGGAACATCATTGTACTGTCTTGGCTGGACACCCTTGGAGTAGATCCAGTCGATCTCATCTTGCGCAAATTTTGGTGGCCGGGGCTGCGTAAGTGTGTTGAGGTCTATGTGTCAGCCTGTTGTACCGGTGCTCATGCTAAGGTGACACATACTCAGCCTTCTGGATCTCTTCTTCCGTTACCCATCCCGTCCAGACCTTGGATTCATTTGTCCATGGACTTTATCACGGATTTACCCAATTCTTCTGGAAAAATCGTGATCCTGGTGGTAGTAGATCGGTTTAGCAAAATAGCTCATTTTATAGCATTGTCTACTCTACCTAATGCCAAGACTCTTGCACAGGTGTTTGTCAATAATATTGTGAAATTAGATAGCATTCCCTCTGATGTGGTGTCTGATCAGGGGACTCAGTTTGTTTCCAGGTTCTGGAAAGCGTTCTGTACTGGGGGTACAATTGTCCTTTTTTTCGGGTTTTCATCCTCAGTCGAACGGACAGACGGAGTGCACC
Source organism: Bufo gargarizans (assembly GCF_014858855.1). Taxonomy (NCBI): domain Eukaryota; kingdom Metazoa; phylum Chordata; class Amphibia; order Anura; family Bufonidae; genus Bufo; species Bufo gargarizans. The sequence goes on from NC_058085.1 coordinate 92,810,716, forward strand.
AATCACAATCTGTAGACTTACTTGAGATGTTTTGTTTCGGAGAACCAGGAGGAGTGGTCTTCATTCTTGTCGTTAGCTGAGTTTGCCATTAATAACCGTAGACAGGAGTCCACTGAAAAGTTACAGTTTTTTGAGGCATGTGGATTCCATCCACAGTTTGGCACATTTTCTGGTTCTCAAACTTCCGATATTCCTGATGAGGAACGATTTTCCTCTTCTTTGTATTCGATTTGGAGGAAAATTCAAAATAACCTGAAAAAGGTGGGCAACAGGTATAGGCGAGTGGCTTACACGAGACGTATGAATGGTCCGGACCTGAGAGTGGGTGATTCTGTGTGGTTGTCCACAAGAAACATTAAGCTTAGGGTACCTTCTTGGGAGTTTGGCCCAAGATTTATTGGTCCATATAAGATCACTGCAATTGTTAACCCTGTAGCCTTCCGTCTTGAACTTCCTCAGGCTTTGAAAATTCATAATATATTTCATGAGTCGTTGTTGAAGAAATGTGTCAAAACTGTTAAGCCGTTCTCCTTGCCTCCCGCTCCTGTCATAGTGGATGGTAATTTAGAATTTCAAATCAGCAGGATTATGGACTCCCGAGTTCTGAGTAGATCCCTCCAGTATCTCGTCCACTTGAGGGGTTACGGACCAGAGGAGAGGATGTGGGCTCCAGCGGCCGATGTTAATGCAAATTGTCTGGTGCAGGCCTTTTTTACAGAGCCCATCCTGCTAAGGTCGGTCCTGGGTGCCCGGAGATCACCCGTAAAGGAGGGGGGGGGGGACTGTCACAGTCATTTAGGTGACTGATGTCAGCAAATCAAGGAGATTGGCTGAGCATGAAGGAATCTAACAGCCTCCTTGATTTCTCTTGATTCAGTGTTGATAGAGTTAAGGACCACTTCCCTTTTCTCAGCTGTTGCTCAGTGGTCATCACTTCTATCCTTTATAGTCTCACCCCTCCCTTCTGACTATGCGGTTGATAGCTTCAATTGTATTTGAAATCCTCTCTGGTGTTCCTGTTCTTCCATCTCTACAGAAGTTAAGTGTCGTGTTTGTTTGTATTTGTTATATTCCCTGTTGTTGTATCTGGGCCTGGGACAGAGACTTCCATTCGTCCATCTGGAAAGGAATGGGTTGTCTCTGGTCCTATACTTATTTCAGGGCCTTATAGGGAAATCAGGGCCTAGGTATACTGCCTATGAATATTCCTACCTTCAAGGTCTATTCATATTGCTAGGTAGTCAGGACCTGGATGAGGGTTGTCTAGGAGGTAACCTGTTTCTTACCTAGTTTCCAGGCTCAGTTACTGTTCCCCTTCCCTCCTGTGTTCAGTGTGGAGTTTTCCCCCCACACTGATCGTGACACTTGTCTGCTGATTTGGCTACATCTGTACGCTCCTGATTTTGACTTTGATTAGTTTGTATCTGCTTTCCTTTGGCACCTGGTTTGGTCTGCACCAGCAAACTCAGACCTGTTTTCTGCCACCTTACTTTGCAACCATAACCTGGGCCCCTAGCAGCCAAGACTGACATGCCTTGTGGCAGGGTCTGGTGAATACCTAGGGGTTGCCTTAGACTCTACCGTATGATGACAGGTAGCAGTTTCTGAGCTTGCTGGCTGTGGTTCCGGTCAGGAATCTAACATAACATGTACGGCATCCATCACAGAAACTATATTCTATGGTGCTAACAGAGTCTTTTACAAAAACGTTTAACTATGCACCTAATTAATGGTCCAGCATGAGCCAGTTTGATAAATTTGGTGCATCTATAGACTCTCTGAAATTTTGATAAATTTGGTGCATCTATAGACTCTCTGACATTAAATCTGTCAGTGTCCCACAATACAGCCAGACGGGATCTGCTGTGATACAGCCAGCAACAGACACCCATTACATACTGATGCAGCCATAGTGCCCTCATAATCCATCCACTAAAATAACAGTGCTGTCCAGAGTATATCTTTCCAGAAGAACACTCCTTTCCTTGCAAAAGGCCTTCTTCTCGTAACACCTGAGGGGAGTGCAAAGTGCATGACAGGTGTGACAAATCTGGGTGTGTTTTTTACAAGCAATCCACTGCTGGCCTCCGTCCAGAAACCTGTTCCACCTTCAGTTTCAGGTTACTGCAAAGTGAGGTAAAAAAAAAAAAGCAATGGGGAAGTTCTATCATTATTTGTAGGCGGCAATGACGGGAGGTTATAAAGCCTGCCAGGGATTCAGCTGCACAAACACCTCTCCTGGCTCTTCCCCTTTAAAGCCTGGGTCTAAGAAATTACAGCCGAGGTGAGATCCAATAACAGAGGGGCAGCGGGGATGGATGTGTGATATATTCTGAATAGATGGCACAGAGCGTCACATTGTCAAATTATTCTTTGGTAATTCTGGTTTTTATTTAGGGCGGCGGGTATGATTACAATGTACAAACAAGGCTGCTCCCAAGAATTCGAGGACAAGATGTGCTCTGCTACATCTGTAGAAATAAAATGTACATTGTCTTTTACAATGCAGAATCTATCTGTCTGTCTATCCATCTAATATTCTATTCAATATCTGTCTATCATATCTACCATAGCAATCTAATATATGTCTGTCTATCTATCTATCAATCCAATATTCCAATATTCTATCTATCATATCTAATATCTGTCTAGCTATCTATCATTCCAATATTCCAATATTCTATCTATCATATCTAATATCTATCTATCAGTCTAATATATGCATACCTATCATTTAATCCATTTAAAAATCTAATATCTATCTATCTATCTATCTATCTATCTATCTATCTATCTATCTAGTATTCTAGTATATGTTTATCTATCCATCCAACCATCTAGAATTCTAATATATACATAAGCAGCTGAGCTAAACTTGATGGTTTACACATTAAGTAAAAAATTGCACAAAAAGGTAAACTAACTCTTTAAATGTATTGCAATGGCTTTTGTCACAAGATGACACGAGAGAACACTGTGACGTGTTATCAGAGTCAATTTTAGCTCGGCTAAATCTGTATCTGTCTATCTATGTAGTATTCTAATATCTATCGTTCTATCTATATATATATATATATCTCATATCTATCTATCTCATATCTATCTGTGTTAGAGTGCATGTGCTTTTATGTCATTTGTATATATATATTTATTTTGGCGTTAGGGGTCAGATCTATAGTCCACACAGAAAACCAAATATATCAGTTTTCTGCATATTCTATGCCTCCTCCTGGTATATCTTATTGTGATGTCTCTGAGGTTGTATCTTTTGGTGGTGTAGAACTACATCAATGTGCACAGTAACATTATAGGAGCAGTTGTTAAAGGGGGAATTGCTATTGTGCATGTGAGACGTATATATACAGATTCTATCCATACAAGCAGGACATATGTACAGAATAGTGTCCTCCCACCCGGGTCAGTTACTGAAATCAGGGGTGTGCATTTATACATTTATGAGGGATGTCCCGTCTCTGATTTCTGGGGTCACAGATCTGGAGATTCAGACCTCTAGTCTAGACCTTTGGCAGCAGACCTGACATGGCTGTTTTAGTAAATACGGCAATTGTATTCCCCACAACATAAAAATTCTGAAGCATCTCTTCCTTTAAACTTGTATTGTGCTGTTCCTCTGTTATTCATGCTAGAAATATGTGAATAAATTGACACTTGAATGTCACCAGTCCCTAGAAAATCCCAGTGATGACAGTATCAGACTCTGTAAGGACACACCACTTAGAAAGGGGGAAAGATGACATCCAATTGCCAATGTATTGATACATTTCTAGGACGAAAAATAGAGGAACTTTACCTTACAGAGTTATAACAAAAGATGACAAAAGATGCCGCAGAACAGTTTTTTCATGGAACACAAGAGACAGGTCCTCCTTAAGAAAGGCTTTGTTTATAGAGTGACCAACCATAAAAAATCGGATGCCCCTCATTTCTCCAGGCAATGGAGACCTGCACACATGCATGTACCTACTCAGTCTGCATTATCTTGATAGGAGCAATCATGGGGGGGGGGGGGAAGGATCATCCCCACTGTCTTTCATTTCTTGCATGCGTTGTGGAGATGCGCTACATGAATGTGGGTAAAGCACTATTTATTAGGCCATAAAATCCATTTATTGACTAGTGTTGATATAGAGTACATAGGAACGGTGAGTGTGCGCCATAATTACAATATGACCTCTATGACAATGCAGAAATGCTTTATATAATCCAGTGGCGTGGTTGATCCAGGTTAGGAACTCGTTAGAGTGATAACAGTCTATCTCATCTCTATGGAATTCGAAAATATAGGAAAATCCAGCTCAAGAAATGGTGGAAAAAATGTGTAGCTTTATTGCGGCATAAAATCTTCGACAGAAACAGGAATGGTCGGTTTCAGACCACTCGATATTTGTTAGTTGTCTGAAACGCGTAACCGAACATTCCTGTTTCTGTCGAAGATTTTATGCCGCAATAAAGCTACAAATTTTTTTCACCATTTCTTGAGCTGGATTTTCCTATATTTTCAAATTTACCATTACGCATCCAGGTGCGTCATCCATGCTCGACTGGTGAAGGGGAAGGTGAGAGCTGCTCTGTGCTTAATGTCATCTCTACGGAATATATTGAGGCTTTGTAAGAAATGAGAAGTCTACTTGTGATGGCGGATAGCATCCCACCCAACATTTACTATTGGGCAGGTTGGCTTTTTCTGCCTGATCTTATTGCTTCCCCCAAGATAAAAAATTCTGGAGGTGCCTGGTTTCCACTCATCCTTCCCTGTGAAAGTTCAGCCAAGACAAACATACATGTGAATGGGGGTATTGACTAGCTTAGATGTTGGCTACCCGGTATGCCTGGCAAGGTTTATCACCTCCGTTTGCACGTCTAGCAGCCAGTGCCAGTAGACAGACCTGAGCTCATGTCTTTGTCAATAGCCCTGCTAATGATCCTTAAAGCCACAGTCCACACCGCCCGACACGTTGTAACTGTGTGTTTTGCATAATATGTAGGTTGTTTGGAGACTATCTCAGCATGCATCGCGCTTGCTCAATATGCTGGCTCGTAAATACAGGAAGATGTCAATCAGGAAACAAAATGTGTGCATGGAATTTTACAGCCCAGCAAATGCTCTAAAAATGTTCTGGGAATGCAAACAAACACAAGACATCCATGCAGTGTGGCCACAAGATAAGACAGAAGGGCACTGCTGCATCTCCTGAAAGTCAGAAGCCCTTCTCTTTTGGGGTAAAGCCAAACAGTCACATGTCAAAGGCAAAGTTCACCCACCTCACAAGCATTAGCTGGCATGGGTGGGCACGAACTTCTGCAGGCTGGACCATGGTTGGACCGTTTGACCTTACCTTAGTCCTTCACATTACCCCACAGGACTTCCAGTTTTCAACTCTGCTAAGAAGCCATAATGAAGGGGCACTGTGATGAGTGCCACAGTTTGCCCACATACAAGTGCCCTTTTGTTTTGTATCTCTACCCTGTCCCCACAGCTGTGTTGTATAGGCGAATATAGTTCTCCTGAGCTTGGATTTTTCTCCAGTTACCTTCACAGGGAACCGATGCATGTTATACATGGGTAAAAAAGAGTTAGCACTGTGCTGCCCAGCTAAATTTGCCATCTGGATAGTCCTGTCTGTGAGTGGTAACCTGAGAGTGGAGGGTAATGCTGGGTCACATTGGACCACAGACAAAAAGTATGCAGTGTAGACCCTAGAGCAGGGATGGCCAACCTGAGGCTCGCCAGATGTTGCAAAACTACAACTCCCAGCATGCCCAGACTGGCAACAGCTATCAGCCTACAGCAGGGCATGGTGGGAATTGTAGTTTTACAACAGCTGGAGAGCCTGCCCTAGAGCTTCAGTTTGGGTGGCATCCATATATGACGGAGGATGTAGCGCCGGTGCAAGATACATCCATACTATTACCCATTACTTGGACCAGCTTTGCTTTGCTCCCTCCACCAACACTAACATTTTATTTAATTTTGGGTAGGATTGGCTGTGTATAGGGGGGGCTCCCAACTCTCTGCCAACTCTTTGCCAACTCTCTACCAACACATGTTGTCATGGAAGAGAAGAACTGGACCCATTGATTTTCAGCTAATGAGCCTTTTTTTTCTCAAGGGAGAGGTGTCTGAAAGCAACTTTGTCCTATCTCCCCATTGAAAACACAGACACTCTCAGCTAAACCAAGTAGGTATGTGTATGGGGGAGTCAGGAGAGATCAGTTAACAGCTTTTGATGATGTATGGGTACCTTTAAATGAAACCCACTAGACTGCCTACAACCTTCTGCCTACAACCATGATGGGGTTCCTTGGCCCCCATCACTGTTCCATGAAGACATAGCCAGCTCATTGGAGTTCAGGAGGAAGAGAGGGAACATCCAAGCTGATAAATTCTTTTTAGAACCTTATGTCACTTTTGGCCACCAAATGTCAATAAATATCCATTTAGTGACTGGAAAATCTCTTTAATACTTCATTTTTCTCACCATGTATAGATTTATTTACACTGTATGTTTATTATGTGCACTGTAATCTGCACTGTAATGTTTACATTGCTAGTAAACTAGTACAAATGAAGATAAGAAACTTTGTTTATATATCTAACTACAGAAAATGCCTCGTTCTCCACTTAGCAGACTACCCACCCATCCCCCCCTTCTGTATCCTGCAGTGATCACTCTTAATTTACTGTTAAAATCCTCAGTGAAGATAGAAAGTCAGCTTACTGATAGATCAGGTTACAGCACCAGCCCATAGAAATATAGAAGCATTATATACTGTAAGTGCATAAACTAACTAAATAAATATTAGGGTGTGTCAGGAGTGGCAGGGAAAGCAAGAGGAAAACACAGACAGAGACACACAGAGATGCTGTAGTAAGTTTTCTGTCTCACTTCAGTGCTGGATTCACAGCTACATTTTTCATTACTTTTGTATAATGCACATGCTGCTGCTTCTGAGGTTGTGCTTGAGTGAGATAGCAGAGCAGGATCTCCTTTTCCCTGTGTGCTGTGTATAGGAGGTAGTCTTCAATTAAATGCTCACGGAAAACTTACAATCAGAAATGGGGTCTGCAGAGGGGTACACTGGCGATACAAGTGATACAATGATCAAGTATAGAGTTATTCTTCTTGTACGCACACATAATAAGTCATGTGAAATGACGGCTACACTTTGAACAGAAATGTTTTGCTCACTCATCTTTAGATGAAATGTCAGAAAATTTGGGGAATCTGGAAGGTCCGGTTATACTGAATGTGAATTTTTTTGTGAGCTTTAAATTTAACACTGACAAAAGTGATAAGTAAGTTTAGGATAAGCTCTAAAAACATGACCATAAAAAGCTGCAATCGACTGAGAGCAAATCATGCGGGAAATGACTGTTTCAGGGTAAACAGTTGCTATAGACTTTAGGTTTTTTCTTATAGTAAATATCATGCTGTTATTTGCACAGATTCTGAATGCTAACCTAAAGAGTGACATGGAACCATTTAAAGTCCTATGTGGCAGATTTAAAGGGGTTGTTCGGCCCTTGGGAGCTTTTCTGCAGACCTCCAGCATGGCCAGACCCACAGTGTGAATCATCCTTACCTGTACCCCAGTGCCGGCTTCCAGCCCCTTTGCTCCCCTGGCTCCACTGCTGCTACTGGGGTGTGGTTTGAAGCGGGTCATTTGACGTAACTTGTCATCACTGCAGCCAGTCAGTGGCCACTGCAGCAGAGCCAGGGAAGCGAAGGAGCTGGAACCTAGCATTGGGGACTATGTAAGTGTGATTTCCACCACTGCTGGGGGGTCTGCAGTAAAGGTCCCCAGAGGTGAAGAACCTCTTTAAGCAAGCAGTTGAGTGGGCTGTGCATAGAAGTGAAGGTGAGTTACAAAACAGTGTAGCACAGCCAATTCGGCTGTTTCCATAACTCCATCCATCCTGGCCGCTGCATAAAATAGGTATTCCAACCTCACCCATTCATGCTTGAGATAGGATCACCCCTTTAAGCTTGCAATATCTGCCATTGGTGGAAAGAAGTCTCAGGCAGATGGATTTCAACATGCCCACTCGTTTATGTACTTAGAGAAATATGCCATCTCTAGAGGTGTCTGGAAGTAGCTTACTCCCCTCCCTGTATCCAGAACACATGCATGCTTGGCTGAGCCAAATGGACATGCGTATAGGGGGTTAAAAGAAATATCTGTTCACTGAGCCTGGCATGCATATATATGGGGGACGGGAGAGATAGCTGTCAGCCCACAACTATCTAACATGTATGACTAGATTTTATCTTCTGCCTTGGGTCATGTGATATTCAAGATTATTAAGTCTATATATACGAATCTACATTTCCATAAACAGTATTATGATATGAAAAGAAGGAAATGGAAACAAAAAGTAACATAAATTCAGTAAATCAGTCTCATGCATGTCAACAAGCCAACCGCGGCCCTTTAACTATCGACGTAAGCTTGTATTCGTTCCAGGAGGAACTTTGCACCGTTTTATGGCGTATTGTACTGAAGGTCTATTAGACTTCTCTACAGCGTCGTGTGTCATCCTGTAATAAATGTCTTTTTTTTTTTTTACTCTGGATGGCTTAACAAATTGGATTGTAAATACTTGTGATGTTGAAAACCCCCATAAGTGCGTTTATGGCAAACAGTTTGGTTTTTACGAGGCCATTCTCTTTCTAGTATAAATTAGGATGATTTGGGTATTACCACTTCTCATTAAATAAAGCTGAACAGTATGTATAATTATAGTGCTGTCAGAGTCAATGAGCAAATGTGGATAGATCTCTAGATCTCTACCAGTGGCACACAGCTTGAAGGTCGAAAGGGAGGAATTGAACAGTCTTATATAAGTGACCATTGGCTACATGCAGTGCCAACTTTACTGTGGATAATGACCTGCCTGGTACTATCAAAATTGTCACAGACTTTACAAATACCTATACCATACAGTGCCTAAATTATAAGTGCTATACAGTATGTTGCATAGATAATACTTCCATATACTGCTATACAGTGGCAATATCACCACAACTGCAAAAACAATATACAGTACAGTGCATAAATAGCAGTGCCATATACTGTGTACACAGATGACAGAGCCATAAAAAGGCCTTGTGCATGAGATCAGTCTCAGAACTATCGAGATAAATCAAATATATATATATATATATACATATACATATATATATATATAAATATACAGTATATAATAAAACAATATATATATCAAATATAAAAAACATATAATATAAAATATAATATATATATATACCGTATATATATATATTATATATACATACTGTATATATCTTAATGCACATACAGTATGTATCGGCATGAAGCAGATACATCAGGAATCTAAATAATGGTGGACCTCCCCTTTTGATAAGCTGATTTGCATACTCCAGAACTCAGTAGTAAACAACAGGAAACGTATTTATTTATTTTTTCTTTATAGTGTCCTTTTAAAGTTTTTTGGGGGGATTTACATATTGATTGCCTATCCTCAGAATAGGTCATAAATATCAGTTTGGTGGTGGTCCGACTACCGGGACCCCTGCTGATCTGTGACCGCGTAGGCCTCTTCCTAGGCCATGTGTCGTCATGTTCATCGGTCACATGGCGCCCTAAACGCAGCTTATTTCCCATTTAAATGAATGGGGCTGAGCTTCCATACCAAGCATAGCCCACACTCTGGAACTTGCTACCCCAACATATCAGACTCTCACCTACAGTGGAATCCTTCAAAAGAAACCTAAAAACCCACCACTTCAGACAAGCCTACAACCAGTGACCCTGCTGCCTCTATGACCAACTTTACCCTCTCCTACTGTGTCCTTCTCCCCCGTCTTGTTCATGCTTAGTGCAATTGTCTGTATTATGTATGTACACCCCTTTTCATATGTACAGACCTATGGAATGAATGGCACTTAAAATAATAATAATAATGAAGAATTGTACAATGTATCTCTTTACAGTTGTCAAGATCTTGAGCACTTGCCTGTTTTTTTGCAGATGAAGAAGCTGCTGTTCCCTGTCATTCTGATCTTGTCATGTACGCTGTGTCAAGGGCATCGCATAAGATGCAAAGATCCTTCTGAGGAACATTTAAAGCAGAAATATCAACGACTGTCACCAGAATCTCTCCTTATAAGCAAGACAGACTACGTCCCTGATGTAAAGATGAAAAGATGCCCCACAAGTGTCAACGTCTCTTCAGAGCTGATGCAAGACAGAAGTATTTCCCCATGGTCCTACAGGTAAGACCTATGTTTATTGTACTTGGAGTGTCTTCTTATAGATACATTCGGAATAATTATTTTCTCACCCAACCCATTACATGTCTATATTTAGGTTGCTATAAGCTAGTCAGTATAGTAGAAACTAAAGGGGTTAAGCATGGGATATAAACATTAAAAATGCTGTGCTAGGATTAAAGAGTCACTAACTTGAAAAAAATTTTTTTTGATATGTCATAGAAACATCAAAAGCTTAGATCGATAGGGGTCTGAACGCTAAGACCCCCAGGATCCCTAGAATGAGGCCACACAAGAAGGGCTCCATATAAGTTTATTGGCCCATTTCAATTCATATTCAGCAGCCAGAGTGATATGTATGTGCTTCTCTCATCTCGTTCTAGGGATTGGTGGGGATCTCAACTTTTGGTATTTCTCTATGACATATCAACATTTTTTTGAAGTTAGTGACCCTATAAGATGTGATCTTGTATGTGCAAAACTTACACTTCCTGTAATGTAATGCTAAAATATTTAAAGAGGTTGGCCACTTTCTGGTTACTATTGAGCAATGTGTTTGTAAGATGACAATATGGCACTTACTAATACACCCTTTGTTGAAATACTGTGCCATTTTCTGTATGTCAAGAGGTGTGCCCCCTTGTTTGCCAAGTCTTTTCTGCTGTCCAAACAGAGGTCCTGTCCATAAAATGTCTACTGGTTAAGGATCATGTGACCAGATAAATAACCTCCATGTAATATCTACTCTATTCAAATATACTGCACCTGCCATCTGCACTAGCACTGTTGGAAGTTTAGTGCAGGTGCAGTGGATTTGAATTGGGGAGGCTGTGTGACATCAGCGCCAATCTTATGGACAGGACCTCTATGTGGACAGCACAGAGGATTTGCCTATCAAGGGGACATGGCTTATGAAATATGGAAAATAGGACAGAATAGCAACAAAGGCTATATTAGAAAATGCCACATGCTCATCTTACCTACACACTGGTCACGAGTAGCCAGAAAATAGCCAACCGCTTTAAGGGTGAGAGATATAGGTGGGTATCCTGAATAGAATCAGCTTTGTGTAGGTGGTGGATATATTTTGAGAAAGTGGAAAGTGCAAAGTAAGTTCCAGTGTACCATAGAGAAACCAAGGGGCTGCAACTGCTATGGGGCACCTGGAGACAGGTGGAAAATTCTTGGTTGTCCTTGTCCACATATAAGTGACGTGATCTCCACATGTGCTGTAATGTTAGCAAAGTAGGAAATTGTCAATGCAATCAAGTTGTTAAAATGGCATTAGTAGGAGTGTGATGAGGTCAGGGGCGGATTGGCCATAGACCCCACCAGGAAAGTTCCCGATGGGCCGATACCCAGTGGGCCACCTGATACTCCATTGCTCTCACCACTGTCTTTATGATTTCAATACGTAAAGTAGTACTATCTTCCAGGCAGCTGTCCGCATACATCAGAACTTGACATCAGGCCTGATGTACAAGGACCGTGGCCCTGGTAGATAGGTCTATTACAGTATTCATTTATTAATACTGTACAGACCTGGAAGGACCTGACACTCCCAGCGTCAGGAACATCGCATGACCTCAGGACGTAGCCAATGGTGTCCAGGGACGTCACCTAGCACACAGACCATGACTATAGCTTACTCCACTGCTTGTGCGGAGCTAGGTTGATGCTCCACCTCCCTTCTATGTCCATCAACTCTCCTGCTGAGAACAAGCTGCCGAGTGGGCCCTCACCTCATTAGCCTGCCTAGATTCTTCAGACAATGCCCCAGGCCTGCGATGTGCTGCTCACAGCTCCCGACTGCCTCAACCTCCTGTGTGGACCTTCAGCTGCCCTGGTGCCTGGTGTGGTAGACTGGTAGTTGCATGTGTTACCTAAGTAAAATATTTAGTGTGATGCATATCTAATGTACTAGTAATATAATGCATTATTATACACAGTATATTCTAGTACATTACATTAATAATAGATTACATATACATATGTAATGTACTAGTATACACTGTGTATATACATAGGAATGTAATACACTAGTATACACAGTTTATACTAATACATTACATTACTAGTACATTATATATTCATAACATGTTGTATGACATACCTTATATATGTAATGTACTAGTATATACATAGTAATGTAATGCACTAGTATGCATAGTGTAGACGAGTACATTCCATTACTAGTACATTACATATGTAGCCACCCTAATTCTCCTGCTGCACTGTGATATCTGGTTCTGCTGGTGCAGTATATTTTGCTGCACTGTGGTATTTGGTTCTGCTGGTGCAGTATATTTTGCTGCACTTTGGTATTTGGTTCTGCTGGGGCAGATACCCAGCGGCATTGTCTGTGAACTGCAATAAATGTCCTATAGGGTGAAATCAGACGATCACATGTTAAAGGCTTAAGATAATTGAAAAGTTTTTAAAGTATAAAAAAAAAAAAAAATTCAAATCAGTGCCCTTCCCCATATAAAAAAAAGTAAACAATAAAAATAAAGATAATTTTTATTGTTGCACACAAAATGCCTGTACTATTAAAATATAAGCGTATTTATTCGTTACGGTGAATGCCGTAATGGAAAAAAAATCGGAATGGTGGACAGTTTTTTGTCAGTTCATCTCCCAAAAAAGCTGAAAAAATGTGATCAAAAAGACATATACATTTTAAAATGGTATCAATAAAAACTACAGATTGCCCCACAAAAAACCCACCTACTTGGCTTAGCCACACCTTTTACCAGTTTGACTCCGCCCACAACATGGGGACACTTTTACTTTTTTTTTTCCAGGGCCACTTTGAGTTCCCAATCCGCCCCTGGATGATGTCAATCGGTTCCTGAAAGGGACCTAATTTTTATCGTTGGCAATATGTTTCTATGGTACCTTATAGTATGGTTTATCATGGCAATATTATAAAGAGACTATGCCAGGAATTAAGAGTTGGATAATTATGCCCATGTATTTCTATAAAACTGTATGTCCACCATCTAACTGCATTTTATACTATTTTATGGTTTTAGTTAGAATTATTCGATGAGTCCATGGATAAGCTTGTAAATGCAGCCTCAGGGTACTTTTCCCACTAGCATTTTTCTTTTCCGGCACTGAGTTCCGTCAAAAGGGCTCAATGCCGGAAAAGAACTGATCAGGTTTATCCCTATGCATTCTAAATGGAGAGCAATCCGTTCAGGATGCATCAGGATGTCTTGCGTTCAGTCATTTTGACTGATCAGGCAAAAGATAAAACCGTAGCATGCTACGGTTTTATCTCCGGCTAAAACAACTGGAGACTTGCCTGAATGCCGGATCCGGCATTTTTTTCCCATAGGAATTGTAGGAGAGTACCTGGGGTGGTAATAGACGGCAGGTACGTGCCACCGGGGGTCCTGGCACCGGTGGAGTAAGAGCCAGAAAAGTGCATATTGCAGCGGTTATGCTGTTAACACAGCGGATCCGGGCCGGCTCTTATTGGGAGCAGGCAGATATGCGGGCGGGTGCCTGTCTCCCCACGGTCCAGGCCAGGTTTTGCAGGGAAGGGTTAAAACCTGACCAGCAACAAGGGTGTGGTGTGCAATGTGAAGCTTCTGTGTTCTCTGGCTGTGAGAGTGAGAAGTGGAGGTGAGCTGGGCTGTGTGCTGAGGCCTGTGGAGGACTGTGCAGGATCCTGCAGCTGAAACCAGGAGGGATCCGTGTCCTGTGGCTAGAAGCAGGACCCATGGACTTACTTCACGAAAAAGGTGACATTACTCCTGGCTTTAAATAGACTTTGCTTTATGTGACTGAAACAGGCCTCAAGTAGCCTGCAGCAGGGACTTGCTGTGTTTGAACTATTATTTTGCTGTTGTGTGTGACCACCCTCCCTATGAACTGCACCGTCTTTCACTTGTATGCACCGTGTGAATAAACAAAGCATCGTGTTTTACACCAAGACCATTCTGTGTTGCCTCTATACTGCACTCGCTACCACTGCCTACCAGAGCGGATCCCCACAGAATGTATTAGACCAAAACAAAAGGTGAAAAAAATAAATGCCGGATCCGTTTTGCTGGATGACACCGGAAAGACGGATCTGGTGTTTCAATACATTTTTCTGACTGATCAGGCATTTTTAAGACCAATCAGGATCCTGTTCAGTCTTACAAATGCCAACAGTTGGCATACATTTTTCCGGATCCAGCAGGCAGTTCCGGTGACGGAACTGCTCTCTGGATAACTCTGCCGCAAGTGTGAAAGTAGCCTTAGTCTCAGGGCCAATTTTGCAGAAAAAAGTGGTAAAGTAGGTTCTCTCTCTCTCTTCTCAGGGTTTATACTTGAATACTGCCATAGTATATCAAATAATGCATTGCACAACCAATACTATCATTCAGTGGCCAATGAATACTACTATGCAAAGCCTAAATATGACTTCCATGCAGTATCCAAACAATACCACCATGTATACAGTGTCCACATTGCACTGACATACACTCACCTAAAGAATTATTAGGAACACCATACTGATACGGTGTTGGACCCCCCTTTTGCCTTCAGAACTGCCTTAATTCTACGTGACATTGATTCAACAAGGTGCTGATAGCATTCTTTAGAAATGTTGGCCCATATTGATAGGATAGAATCTTGCAGTTGATGGAGATTTGAGGGATGCACATCCAGGGCACGAACCTCCTGTTCCACCACATCCAAAAGATGCTCTATTGGGTTGAGATCTGGTGACTGTGGGGGCCATTTTAGTACAGTGAACTCATTGTCATGTTCAAGAAACCAATTTGAAATTATTTGAGATTTGTCACATGGTGCATTATCCTGCTGGAAGTAGCCATCAGAGGATGGGTACATGGTAGTCATGAAGGGATGGACATGGTCAGAAACAATGCTTTCTTTCCCATTCTGACATTCAGTTTAGAGTTCAGGAGATTGTCTTGTCCAGGACCACAACCCTACATGCATTGAAGCAACTGCCATGTGATTGGTTGACTAGATAATTGCATTAATGAGAAATCGAACAGGTGTTCCTAATAATTCTTTAGGTTAGTGTATATTTCACACCCAATAATGCTATTCAGTGGCCTAAAACCGCTACTTAGTGTACTTGGTAAACGTCATGTTGGTCTAGGGCAGTTAAGGCACTCCACTCTAAGATTGCTCCTATATGAATAACCACTAACCTAACATTTCCTTTGTTATTTTTAGAATTAATGAAGATATGAACAGATACCCGCGAGAGATTGTTGAAGCCTACTGTCTGTGCAAAGGCTGTGTTACCTCCAAAGAAAGTTCAATGGTCAGTGAACCATTCTACAGAGAAGTCCCAGTCTTATACAAATCCTCAAAATGTAAGAAGTCTCGCTACGTCTACAAGCTGCGATCCATAAGGATTGCTCAGTTTTGCATCTGTCGTTTCCACTAAAGATCTGAAGACTTATGAACGGGACAACCCTTCCACGTTGATGCCTGATGTTAAGGAGATAGCTTGGTTTGTCTTTGCTTGATATCAATCTTAAAAATCTGTTAAGTGAATGACATAGTTCAAGTGTTTAATGGATTAACCTCTCCCATACATCGATATCTGTACTGCCATAATCTGCAAACCCTTTTTTTGAGAAATCTTTACAAATATTTGGAAATCTGTAATGCAACCATGGAATGAAGATCAACATTACATTAGAAGAAATAACTAGATGTTCTGAAAAGAATAAAAGGCAAATGTTATCCATGATGACCTCATATTTGGTTAATCCAGTAAACGTGTAGCATTTTGGAAGTTTTTTTAGTTTCCATATCTGTGTGTTGTTTTTGTACATTGTGTTACTAGGAGAGTGAGGTGTTTTTCGCCTTTTTAGGTATGGTAATTGTGTATCTTTTATAGGAGACTATGAAACTTGACTACCGATAATATACATTCAGGATTTTAGAAGGACTTTCTGCACTTCTGTTTTTCTTCTTTTGACTAGAAAATACAGAAGAGTAAAAGAATGTATGGACAATTGTTAGGCTTGTTTTGTACATGCACAGTTGACTCCACTGCTGTATAAAGTTCAGCACATTGTGTTTTTATGCTTTTTATTGCAGAGTTTATATCTTTTATTAATAAAATGAAGATTGTCTTTAACCAAATCAATATTTCTGCAAAACATTTAAGTGGTACATCTCTTCATATTTAGTTTTTAAATAGGATCTGTCTCAAAGCAAATCTGTCACATTGAAAATACAGCACAATTTGTAGAAGGCATGTTATAGAGCAGGAGGAGCTGAGCAGATTGATAGATAGTTTGTGATGCACAATTAGGGCTTTGGGCTCCACGGTGCATTTGTCTGGGATATAGGCTTCAGATACCCAAGCATACTGGTGAGGCAGATTGCAGGTCTGCTAGAGGACTATCCCCTGCAGCTGTACATTGTAGAGTCACATTTTGAAAAGAGAGAAAGAGAAATACAAAATTTTACTCCACTGGTTAGATTCGAGAAAAAGAGAGCAAAAGTACCAGGCCCCTATAGCAGCCTCTAGAACTGGGAATGGTTTAAAGGGGCTGTGCCAGGAAAAATATTCAATATTTTTCAAACCGCCACCTGGATCTGAATAATTTTGTAATTGCATGTAATTAGAAATTTACTATAGCCACTGAGCTATTCAATAAAATGTATCTGTATAGCGCCACCTGCTGTTTGTTCTTTTCCTTATTTCTTGTCCACCTCACTGTGGTGGTCACACACGTTCAGTTTAAATCTTCAACAGTCACCAGCCTTATCTTCTGTTAGAAGTTGTGGCAGTTACAGGGAAAAAGAAAGGACATGCCCCCTGATAAATGACACATACCCTGAGCTTCCTGCCTGAAATATATCTAGCAAAATAATTGGGGAAATAAATTGGGAGATCTCTGGTTCCATGTGAGGTAAAGGACTGGTTGTAGCTTTGTTAGAAAGAGATTGCCATGTACTATATGATGTCTGTCTATTTTCATTCTTTACATCAATCATGCAAATAATCGCCACAGGAAGAGAAAGGTGCTGATAGGGTGAGTATGTCAAAAACAGCGTCCTCCAAACACAGGCGGGTTAATTATGCTCACCTGTTCAGGTTGCACCAATATTGGGCGCAACCACACTGAAGGGCAACCGGAGAGGTTACTGGTGACTGGTTGGTGCTGCCGATTCTGTCCGAAATCTCGTTAGGCGTGGGCCCGACCGCCGACTGGGTGAACAATTGTACTGAAGCTCCACTGGACCATAAAAGTGAGCGTGTGGACACAAGGCGCAAGTTCACAACCAGATGTAGAATTTCATACAGTTTATTGGAAGACAACGCTTTTTGGGGTTCTACGGACCCCTTTATCAAGTCTAAAAAAATATAAAATGGAGCAGTGTACAAAATAAAAGATGATAATAAAATAGATGCAATAGAAGAAAAGGTTGGAAAAGGTACTCAGATGTAATTGAGATAAGAAAAAGTCAATGCATAGTAAATATGAGAGAAATTAGAGAATAAAAACAATATTAAATATATATATATATGTATAGATAGTAAAATTACTTGCAATCCGAATATATTGATATAGACCTCACCAATAAAATGTGCACAACAAAAATAGTATGAAAATATATAAATCCTTTATTAATACATACACAGACATGAACAATGGCGGGTAAAATACACAGGACAAAAATAGGACCTAATACCTAAGAAACAATAAATAGAAACTGTATGTAGAGAGGCTGAGCACTCTCCTAACGGACCACACAAAGACTATTCAAAAAATTATTATTTATTACACCAATATATAGATCTAAAATGTAAATAATATTACAATATAACAAAAATTACACTAAAAATGCACATTAAAAAATATTTAAATTAAGAGTATAGACGGTTGGATGTACAGTGGCATGCAAAAGAATATGCAACTTGGATAGAAAGAATGTCCTGGAAAAAATGTATAACAATTCGATATTTAAATATTCGACAATGTGAAGATAAGTTGAAATCGAATAAATCTTCAGATAAATGTCCGAACTGAGATTCGATATTTACTTTCGATTGTCTTATCGATTATATTAAATTCAGTCAGTATTCTCTGTATGGCAAAGCGATAGAAATACACACTCTTGCAAATGCCGTCTGCCTATAGCACACGGTGGCGTCCCACGTGGCTAATGGAGGCAGATTCGGCAGTAACTGTTAGTAGTGGTTGTTCAGCAGGAGCAGTGTAAGCGGTATGGCCCTCCGTGAAGAGATTCTTCGATACAGAAGTTTAGATAATGACTCTATCAGTTCAAGGGTCAGAATGTTCGCTGTATGCCAGAAAAAATTGCTACCACTGAGGAAGGGGCTAGGAAAAGACCCCGAAATGCGTCTGGTTTCAAAAGACCCGCACATCAGCTGATGGATGTCCTGATTCTAATGACTTAAATCGACTACTTTTACCCTGATGATTTTTTTTTGGCATACAGCGAACATTCTGACCCTTGAACTGATAGAGTCATTATCTAAACTTCTGTATCGAAGAATCTCTTCACGGAGGGCTATATCGCTTACACTGCTCCTGCTGAACAACCACTACTAACAGGTACTGCCGAATCTGCCTCCATTAGCCACGTGGGACGCCACCGTGTGCTATAGGCAGACGGCATTTGCAAGAGTGTGTATTTCTATCGCTTTGCCATACAGAGAATACTGACTGAATTTAATATAATCGATAAGACAATTGAAAGTAAATATCGAATCTCAGTTCGGACATTTATCTGAAGATTTATTCGATTTCAACTTATCTTCACATTGTCGAATATTTAAATATCGAATTGTTATCGATTTTTTCCAGGACATTCTTTCTATCCAAGTTGCATATTCTTTTGCATGCCACTGTACATCCAACCGTCTATACTCTTAATTTGAATATTTTTTAATGTGCATTTTTAGTGTAATTTTTGTTATATTGTAATATTATTTACCTTTTAGATCTATATATTGGTGTAATAAATAATTTTTTGAATAGTCTTTGTGTGGTCCGTTAGGAGAGTGCTCAGCCTCTCTACATACATTATTACTCCATTTGACTGGGTGAGTCATTTAGGCTTAGTAGCACCCATTCACAGTTAAACGCGACAGAGAGCCACCATACTTTTTATATTAATAAATAGAAACTGCTATCCTCAAACTGAGTGCTTGGACAGATGATTAAACTACTGTATATACGACGACGTCACAAAAAATTGTGTATATCAAATGTCAACAGCTAAGTGTAACACCACAATATGGAAACAGGAGGATGAAAGCAAGTAATGAAATATACTAACCAGGCAGACTCCCAAAAACCCAGATGCACGTTTGGCGTTAGCTTCCTATGGGAATATGGAGACATAGTGACCAACAAGGCTTTTTATATAGATGCTAATAAACCAGATTAAAAACACTTGGGGTGTACCTGATGATGTGTGGCCACACATGAGGATGTGAATGGCGTGCGTTCCAACCTGTCGTCACTTCCTGTTCAAGTAAAACCGCCCATGTACATGTTATACACCAGATATCAGTGACTTCATACCAAAAATAGACCCTACACTGAATTAAATGAGAGAAAAGGAAAGTGAAGTGGGTGAACTATGGAACGCAACAGAGCTGCAGTGACCAGAAGTGACGCCTTTAGCGATCAAAAGAAGAGATGTAACCCTTCACAATCCATCCTGAAGGGTACAATAGAGATCAAGGTGCATACTAAACAAAATCTATAATCGTACTCAACTATGCATAATACAGTATTGTGATATAATATAACCAAGGCTACAAATGTATAGATATACTCATATTGTGCAACAATAAATGAACATACACATGTTAAAAAACGCAACATGTGAGAAATGAATATAGTCAAACAAAATACAGTGTACAGCATAATTGATCAAAAGTGCAAATGCATATAGCAGCATAATTCAATAAACATATTAATGTTCTATATAGTCATGAACTTCATCAAAAAAACTGGTAAAGTTCATATAGGATATTCAATGTGATTAATAAAAGTGCAAGTGCATATAGCAGCATAGGTTATTGATAAACACACTGATGTGTAGGTTGTATTTCATTGTGGATCAGCATTGTACATAACATACCGGGCGATTCAAAATTCTAAAAAAAAAAAGAAAAAGAAATAAAATTACTACAGCATATTAGAAAAGACCAAAACTAAAAGAAATCCTGTGTAAATAAAATTGGGTATACTCTACCCAAACCATCAGTAAACCCCTAATGGTAAAAAAAAAGACCTGCAAGTCTAAATAATGAAGCACACGACAAATATATACCTTATACTAATACATTCTAAAATTTTTTACAAGAAGGGGGAAAAACTCATACTCTCATTAAGACCATGTGGAACCACAGTATTCAGCTCAAAAATCCACTCAACCTCCCGTTGAGCTAATAGACGCTTCTAGTTGCCTCCCCTATTGCTCACAAAAATCCTATCAATCCCCCTTACCTTTAAGAGTGAACCATCACAGGAATGATGTGTCTTGAAATGTCGAGGAATAGTCTTAAGACTGGCAATATCATCTTCATCCCTCGCTGCCTGTATACCCAAGACATGCTCTCTGGTATGTCGCTTTAGCTCCCGTGATGTTAGGCCTACGTACATGAGTTGACAAGGACAACTGGCCACATAAATTACACCAACCGTATTGCATGTAATGGCATGTGTAATTTGATATTCATTGTGGCCTGAGGCATCCCTAAATCTGTAGTAGACAAAATGTTAGGGCATGCTACACAATTGCCACAAGGGCAGCATCCCCATTTGGGGCCTTTTGAACCGAATAATCTGCTGGGATTGGCATCCTGGTGGTGACTATGAACCAGTACTTCACAAAGAGTTTTCTCCCGTCGGTAGGTTATTAATGGATATATAGGTAAATATTTCTTCACAGTGTGATCCATAAGTTAGACATTCCAATATTTGTTAAGAATAGATGATACTTCCTTGTAGCCAGAATTATATGATGTAATAAATCGTACCGTATCACATTTGGAGTCCTGCAATGCCGTCCTTATGCCAAATTGACGTGTATAAAGACTCCACGTCACAGGTCACTATCAACATGTCATCCTCAAGTTGTAGGCCGTTCACTTTTCGTAAAATGTCACCGGTGTCCTTCAGATAGGAGGGAAGATTTTCAACTAAAGGTCGTAGGACGTGATCCACCAATTTGCAGATGGTTTCACATATATTATTCATACCTGACACGATTGGTCGGCCAGGGGGAGCTTTGTCATTCTTATGCACTTTAGGTAACATGTAAAAGGTGGCTATTGTTGGATGGTTGACATGTAGGCATTTTAGTTCTTTTTGATTGATTATACCATTCTCATAGGCCGTCTTTAATATCTTACCCAATGCTATCTGGAAAGAGATTAATAGGTTGAATGTCAGTTTTTTATAACACTCTGAGTCCTGCAGTTGGCAATATGCCTCTTTCTCATATAGATCCACTGGCCATATGACAACATTGCCCCCTTTGTCAGAGGGTTTAATGATAAGATGTTCCATTTTACTCAATTGCTTAACCGCAATTTTTTGCTGGATGTTTAAGTTGTCATACTGAGACCTAACCGGGATACTTTTTAAGTCCTCCGTCACTAATTTCACAAATATATCTATATTGGAATAAAGTGACATGGGAGGAAAATTCTTAGATCTTTGTAAAAGTGACTTAGGTAGTCTACTCACCGGAATTTGATCCTGTTCTTTCAATAAATCCCATTGGTTTTGAATTGCGTCTTGTTCAAAATCAGTAAATGCAGTTATATTCTCACCCTCTTTGTGAAATTTTTTTTTTGAAAATCAAATTCCGTGCAAAGAGATTCAGGTCCTTTACTGCTGAGCAGAGGTCAAACTTACTTACCGGGACAAAGCTCAAACCCAATTGCAAAACATCAATCTGTGCCTCAGTCAAAACCACATCTGACAAATTGATTACCTGTGGCTTGGATTGAGTCGATTCACCTGTCCGATGTTTTTTATTATTATTGGCAAAACAGTATGTAGGCTCCTCCTTTCGTTTGCCTCCATATCTTATCATATAAGGTTTAGATGTACCTTCGTGATTCGATCCCTCAGCATCAGTGGAGACATAGGATAACACCGATACACTTCTATTCCGTTGTTCCCGTCTGGGTTGTTTCCATCTATAAATACAGTTCTGTTCATAATCCTGGAGATCCCTCACAAACTTGCTGGTTTTACTCTCTTTAATTTGCTTTTCCCACACATTATGTGCTTCATCCATTTCACTCTTGAGGGATTCCCATCCAGTGCTACTCATCAATTGTTTCAATTGTGTTTCCATATTGACTAAATCTTTATCTACAGTGGGATGCGAAAATTTGGGCAACCTTGTTAATCGTCATGATTTTCCTGTATAAATCGTTGGTTGTTACGATAAAAAATGTCAGTTAAATATATCATATAGGAGACACACACAGTGATATTTGAGAAGTGAAATGAAGTTTATTGGATTTACAGAAAGTGTGCTATAATTGTGTAAACAAAATTAGGCAGGTGCATAAATTTGGGCACTGTTGTCATTTTATTGATTCCTAAACCTTTAGAACTAATTATTGGAACTCAAATTGGCTTGGTAAGCTCAGTGACCCCTGACCTACATACACAGGTGAATCCAATTATAAGAAAGAATATTTAAGGGGGTCAATTGTAAGTTTCCCTCCTCTTTTAATTTTCTCTGAAGAGTAGCAACATGGGGGTCTCAAAACTCAATCTCTCAAATGACCTGAAGACAAAGATTGTTCACCATTATGGTTTAGGGGAAGGATACAGAAAGCTGTCTCAGAGATTTCAGCTGTCTGTTTCCACAGTTAAGAACATATTGAGGAAATGGAAGACCACAGGCTCAGTTCAAGTTAAGGCTCGAAGTGGCAGACCAAGAAAAATTCAACCCACAGACCAGCCACCAAAGACCTACAACATCATCTTGCTGCAGATGGAGTCACTGTGCATCGTTCAACCATTCGGCTCACTTTACACAAGGAGATGCTGTATGCGAGAGTGATGCAGAGGAAGCCTTTTCTCCGCCCACAGCACAAAAAGTGCTGCTTGAGGTGGGCTAAAATACATTTGGACAAGCCAGCTTCATTTTGGAATAAGGTGCTGTGGACTGATGAAACTAAAATTGAGTTATTTGGCCATAACAAGGGGCGTTATGCACGGAGGAAAAAGAACACAGCATTCCAAGAAAAACACCTGCTACCTACAGTAAAATATGGTGGTGGTTCCATCATGCTGTGGGGCTGTGTGGCCAGTGCAGGGACTGGGAATATTGTCAAAGTTGAGGGACGCATGGATTGCACTCAGTATCAGCAGATTCTGGAGACCAATATCCAGGAATCAGTGACAAAGCTGAAGCTGCGTCGGGGCTGGATCTTTCAACAAGACAACGACCCTAAACACTGCTCAAAATCCACTAGGGCATTTATGCAGAGGAACAAGTACAACATTCTGGAATGGCCATCTCAGTCCCCAGACCTGAATATAATTGAAAATCTGTGGCGTGACTTAAAGCAGTGGTGTTGCAGGTCGCACCGGGTGACACCAGTAGTGCCGGCAACTTGCACACTTCTCACATTTACGAATCCCAGGAATAGTCATCTGTATTGCCATCCTCAGGAGAGGATGTGTCTGGGATTCAAACCCACGACCTTCTGTATCAAAGGCAAAGCACTTACCCACACAGCCATAAAAGCTGCATTACCACTGACTGAAAAAATATGAGACTTCTACTGTTATAGCTGGCTAAGTGTACATTATATATAGAGATATAGCAGTGCTGAGTGTGCTGGGACAGCTGTCATATAGAGATATAGCAGTGCTGGGTGTGTTAGGGCAGCTGTCATGTGTATAGATGTACACTTAGCCAGCTATAACAGTAGAAGTCTCATATTTTTTCAGTCACTAGCAATGCACCTCTTATGACTGTGGGTAAGTGCCTTGCCTCTGATACAGAAGGTCGTGGGTTTGAATCCCAGCAGAAACTTTTCTGAAATACAGGCTAAATTAGAATACACAAGCACTGACTCCATATATGGACATACAGCGCATGACACAGGAAGATGCTGCATCGCATCGCTGACATGGAGGTAAGTATAAGTGTTTTTTTTTATTTTTTTTAATACTTTTGCTGCTATGGGGGGAGCGGGAGGCACTTGATACTGGCATATGGGGGGAGGGGGGTTGGCACCTGATACTGGCACATGGGGGGTTGGCACTATGATACTGGCACATGGGGGGAAGGAGAGAGGCACCTGATACTGGCACATGGGGGGAGGGGTGTTGGCACCTGATACTGGCACATGGGGGGGAAGGAGAGAGGCACTTGATACTGGCACTTGGGGGGAGGAGAGAGGCACTTGATACTGGCACTTTTAGGGGAGGGGGAAGATGGCACTATGATACTGGGACATGGGGGGAGGAGAGAGGAACTATGATACTGGCACATGGGGGGGTTTGGCACTTGATACTGGCACATGGGGGGTTTGGCACTTGATACTGGCACATGGGGGGTTTGGCACTATGATACTGGCACATGGGGGGTGGGAAGGAGAGAGGCACTTGATACTGACACTTTTGGGGGGGAGTCGGCACTATGATACTGGCACATGGGGGGAAGGAGAGAGGCACCTGATACTGGCACATGGGGGGAGGGGTGTTGGCACCTGATACTGGCACATGGGGGGGAAGGAGAGAGGCACTTGATACTGGCACATGGGGGGAGGAGAGAGGCACTTGATACTGGTACTTTTGGGGGGAGGGGGAAGATGGCACTATGATACTGGGACATGGGGGGGAGGAGAGAGGCACTATGATACTGGCACATGGGGGGTTTGGCACTTGATACTGGCACATGGGGGGTTTTGGCACTATGATATTGGCGCATGGGTGATGGGAAGGAGAGAGGCACTTGATACTGGCACTTTTGTGGGGGGGAGTTGGCACTATGATACTGGCACATGGGGGGGTTTGGCACTTTATATTGGCACATGGGGGGGTTTGGCACTATGATACTGGCACATGGGGGGTGGGAAAGAGAGAGGCACTTGATACTGGCACTTTTGGGGGGTGGCACTATGATACTGGCACATGGGGGGAGGAGAGAGGCAAATAATACTGGCACATTGGGGGGGAGATGGCACTATGACACTGGCACATGGGGGGAGGCACTTGATACTGGCACTTTATTTTTTGGGGGGGAGATGGCACTATGATACTGGGACATGGGGGTTTGGCACTATGATACTGGCACATGGGGTGTGTGAAAGAGAGAGGCACTTGATACTGGCACCTTTTGGGGGGGAGATGGCACTATGATACTGGCACATGGGGGAGAGAGGCACTTAATACTAGCACATTGGGGGGGAGATGGCACTTTGATACTGGCACATGGGGGGGAGAGAGGCACTTGATACTGGCACTTTTTTTGGGGGGGTGGCACTATGATACTGGCACATGGGGGGAGAGAGGCACTTGATACTGGCACTTTTTTGGGGGGGGGGTGGCACTATGATACTGGCACATGGGGGGGAGAGAGGCACTTGATACTGGCACATGGGGGGTGGGAAGGAGAGAGGCACTTGATACTGGCACTTTTGGGGGGGAGATGGCACTATGATACTGGCACATGGGGGGTTTGGCACTTGATACTGGCACATGGGGGGGGTTTGGCACTATGATACTGGCACATGGGGGGTGGGAAGGAGAGAGGCACTTGATACTGGCACTTTTTTTGGGGGGGGGGGGGAGATGGCACTATGATACTGGCACATGGGGGGAGGAGAGAGGCACTTAATACTGGCACATTGGGGGGGGTGGCACTATGATACTGGCACATGGGGGGAGGCACTTGAAACTGGCAATTTATTTTTTGGGGGGCAGATGGCACTATGATACTGGGACATGGGGGGGTTTGGCACTATGATACTGGCACATGGGGGTGTGCAGGAGAGAGTCACTTGATACTGGCACTTTTGGGGAGGGGGGAGATGGCACTATGATACTGCCACATGGGGGGAGGAGAAAGGCACTTAATACTGGCACATTGGGGGGGAGATGGCACTATGATACTGGCACATGGGGTGTGCAGGAGAGAGTCACTTGATACTGGCACTTTTGGGGAGGGGGGAGATGGCACTATGATACTGGCACATGGGGGGAGGAGAAAGGCACTTAATACTGGCACATTGGGGGGAGATGGCACTATGATACTGGCACATGGGGGGATAGAGGCACTTGATACTGGCACTTTTTTTGGGGGGGGAGATGGCACTATGATACTGGGACATGGGGGAGGGGAGAGGCACTTGATACTGGCACATTAGGGGGTTTGGCACTATGATACTGGCACATGGGGGAGGGAAGGAGAGAGGCACTTGATACTGGCACAAGGGGGGAGATGGCACTATGATACTGAGACATGTGGGGGGGAGGAGAGAGGCACTTGATACTGGCACATGATGGGGGGGCATCTATGGGGACACTTACTGGCACATTATTGAGGGGCATTATGAGGGACACTAGGCCGGCAGCCTATCAGAAGCCGGACACTGAGGGCATGTACTGGGGCACTATATATGGGGCATTTTATACTGGTACATTATGGGGGGCACTATGGGGAAATTTACTGGGGGCACTATATAGGGGTATTTTATACTGGGACATTATGGGGGCACTATGGGGACATTAGCTCAACTGGGGGCATTACAGGGGGGTATTTTTTGCACTGTCACATGATAAGGAGAATTATTTCTACTAGGGGGGGGGGGCATCATGGTGGGCTTTATTACTCCCCCATGGTATGACCCCCTAGTAGCAGCACCAGCCTATCCCTGCTCTGCGACCCCACTGCCTCTTCTCCAAATCCTTATTATGAAATCTTCCTCATTAGGATAAAACACATCAGCTCCACCGAGCCCCCGGCCAAGTGTTAAAGTGGTGTTCGAGATCCCCAAGGGCCAAGCTAAGTAACTGTAAGTTTTCATGTGAAATATGTTTGTTATACACATATAGCCTACACTGTGCCACACAATATACAGTATACCTCTACACTGTGCCTCACAATATACAGTATACCTCTACACTGTGCCCCACAATATACAGTATACCTCTACACTGTGCCACACAATATACAGTATACCTCTACACTGTGCCACACAATGTACAGTATACCTCTACACTGTGCCACACAATATACAGTATACCTTTACACTGTGCCACACAATATACAGTATACCTCTACACTGTGCCACACAATGTACAGTATACCTCTACACTGTGCCACACAATATACAGTATACCTCTACACTGTGCCACACAATGTACAGTATTCTCTACACTGTGCCACACAATATACAGTATACCTCTACACTGTGCCCCACAATATACAGTATACCTCTACACTGTGCCACACAATGTACAGTATACCGCTACACTGTGTAGTCTGTTCTATAAGCACCATTATTTTGTGGCAGCGGACAGAAAATAATCTGGAAGTGCCCCTCCCGAGACCAGGCTCTGACTGCTAGGGGGGTCTGCTGAGCTAACGGATGCCCCCTATGGCAGTAGCACCACCATAGCCCCCATATATGGCTAAAAAATTATTGCTTCGGGGAGGGGGTGACACCATTTTCTACCGCACCGGGTGACACCAGCCCTAGGAACGCCACTGACTTAAAGAGAGCTGTCCATGCTCGGAAGCCATCAAACCTGAAGGAACTAAAGATGTTTTGTAAAGAGGAATAGTCCAAAATACCTTCAACCAGAATCCAGACTCTCATTGGAACCTACAGGAAGCGTTTAGAGGCTGTAATTTCTGCAAAAAGAGGATCTACTAAATATTGATTTCATTTCTTTTTTGTGGTGCCCAAATTTATGCACCTGCCTAATTTTGATTAAACAATTATAGCACACTTTCTGTAAATCCAATAAACTTCATTTCACTTCTCAAATATCACTGTGTGTGTCTCCTATATGATATATTTAACTGATTTTTTATCGTAACAACCAACAATTTATACAGGAAAATCATGATGACTAGCAAGATTGCCCAAACTTTCACATCTCACTGTATTTCCACCAACATTGCTTCATTCGCAGAAATCAATAGGTTCATGCAGGGGAGTAATTATAGGGGAAGCAGGGGAAGCGGCTGCTTTGGGGCCCTGACCCCAAATGGGCCCATCCAGGAGGAGGAGGACTAAAAGATTTTGTCAGGGCCCCCTCAACAGTATTACACAATGAAATTATATACAGTGACAGTATAGACAGTGTAAGAACAGCTGCCGGGCCTGGTCTGAGAGAGCGATCTTTACTAGCCACAGGAATGGGGGCGGCATGAAAGAATTACTGGGGGAGGGGGGCCCCATTAAAAAATTTGCTGTGGTGCCCAGTCATTTCTAGCTACGCCACTGGCTTCATGAATATGCCAGAACAATTATTACATGCATCTTCCCATTTAATATTAAATTGCTCCACATTTGACCCAAATGAGGGAAAGACTTGCACCCGCAAGCCTCTGGGAATAATTTTTTTATTTTTTTTTAGTACATACTGTTCCATAGACATTTTATTCCACCATGTTCTGAGTCGTTTGTGTAAAAGATTCTTAAAAGCCCCCTTCAATTCTCGTGTGCTCTTTTGTTGTTCCACATCCTGTGTATTAAAACCGCCTTGATTAAAAATTGCCTCAGCCTGGGATCTCCAGGTGGCCTCCCGGGCCTGAAAATCCATAACAATGGAGCAAACGATACTCTACAATACCTAAGAAACAATAAATAGAAACTGCTATCCTCAAACTGAGTGCTTGGACAGATGATTAAACCACTGTATGTACGACGATGGAACAAAAAATTGGGTATATCAAATGTCAACAGCATAATAGTGCTAAGTGCAACACCACAATATGGAAATCGCCCGGTATGTTATGTACAACGTTGATCCCCAATGAAATACAACCTACACATCAGTGCATTTATCATTAACCTATGCTGCTATATGCAAGTTTCTTATACCAAATGCGGGATTTACTGACCGCGCTATAGGGCTGCAGCATTTGGTCTGCAAGGTCCACCCCATCCATATATTTATTGTAATCCTGTATGCAGACAGGGCTGTTACTGTCTGGATGTATAGATGTCATTATGAGGACATCTTTTTTTGTCTCAATATTTTACAAGTAAGATTGCAAAGACCCTTTATTTCCCCAGACTTTAATTTTTGGTTCACAAAAGGCTTGGTGGCAAATGCCACTGTCTTTCTGACTGAAAGGCATCTGAAGAAGGGTACGGTGTAATAATTGTCAACACACAAGTGGTACCCCTTATCTAAAAGAGATTTTTTGCCCAAATCGTGCCCTCTTACTTGGCAAATATTGGAGAAATTAAAGCCTGCCTTTAAAAAGTGACTCGTTCACGGCAATATTTTTTTCTGGGGTGTAGGCCTCTTTAAATCTTTCATTGAAATAATTTGTTAGTGGCCTAATTTTATAAAGCCTGTCATAGCTGGGGTCATCACGTGGGGGGCGCTGTGTGCTGTCAGCAGGATTGTCATTACTTCCCAGTACATGGGGTATCGTACAACACATCAGATGACCAATAAGATCTCATAGTGTTTTTTTTTTTTAATGAGACCCATATTTAGAAAGAGGCCCCACAATTTTAAAATGTCCGCCACAAAACAGGGCACCATACGCCATTCTTGGCGTAATATGAGGTGGGGTGACTGGCGATGAATTGAGCAATATATAAAGTGGTCTGCTCAACCATCAAATTTAGCAGTTCTTCTGATAAGATTTTAAAAAACTCCACCCCCCTAAACCCCAGAACATCATAACGGATGCATGTGACAGAATTAAATTCTGGAACAGACAGAGCATATGACTCTGTGGGGATCCATTCAGGGTCAATGGCGCTAGTGCTAGGCAAAGAGTCTCATCTGCGACTTTGCTGTGGCTCATCATCACTAGTGCTAGTGGACGATGAAATTTGAAACTGTTCTGCCTCTCTTGCGCTTTCTGTATCAGAACAGATAAATGTGTGTGCCTCTTCTGCCATATAAATATGCTCAGTCATTTTATATGGTGCAAACTACAATGTTTTTTATATATATATATGAATATATATTTTTTTTTAATTCTCAAACCGCTAACCCTAACACTAGTCCAAACAATTTATATATTGTTTTTTTTGTATACCGTATTTTCCGGCGTATAAGACAACTGGGCGTATTAGACGACTCCCAACTTTTCCATTTAAAATATAGGGTTTGGGCTATACTCGCTGTGTAAGACTATCCCAGAGTGACCCTGTCTTCAAGACGATCTTATCCAGTCCAGGGAACTGACTGGGATCTGTGAATGGCACTGTTATGGGGAAGGGGATCTGTGGATGGCATTGTTATGGAGATGGAGATCAGTGGATGACACTGCTATGGGGAGAGGGATCAGTGGATGACACTGCTATGGGGGGATCTATGGATGACACTATATAGCATCTTATGCTATATGTGTCATCCACAGATCTACCCCATGACAGTGTCATCCACCGATCCCCCTCCTTATAACAGTGCCATCCACAGATCCCCCCTCAACAGTGCTATCCACAGATCCCCCTCCCCATAACAGTGCCATCCACAGATCCCCCTTCCCATAACAGTGCCATCCACAGATCCCCCTTCCATAACAGTGCCATCCAGATATCCCCCCATGACAGTGCCATCCACAGATCCCCCTACCCATAACAGTGCCATCCACAGATCCCCCCTAAACAGTGCCATCCACAGCAGGCAGTGCTGGTGGCGCTCACTCACTGACGTCCCGTGCCTGCGCCACCTAGTGGGAGGAGCAGGCACGTGATGTCAGTGAGTGAGCGCCGCCCGCACTGCCTGTTACCGGAGCTGAGAGTAAGGTACCCTAGTAAAGAGATGAGCGCTGATTTAAAGTTAAAGTTACGGATTACAGTTAATAAATGTATACTCCTGTGAGCGGCGAGGCCCTGTATATTCTAACCCCCCGCCCATGGACATGGCATCACAGGAAATAAGAAAGAGCTGCATGGACATGGTCATGTGACCACAGCCCAGTATGGGAGATGGAAGCAATAAAGAAATACATTACAAAATTTACATAGCAAAATGGAAAATCCCTTTAATGTTGACTTTGCTAAGTTCTAATTGTGAAATATCCCTATTCACTTAGATATTATTCTTGTATGATACATAACACACCCTTAGGGTCTCCTTGCAGTTTTCATGACAAGAATGCAACCTCTTGGTCTCTGTACTTGACCATTTATATGGTGAACAACCTCATTTAAGTCAGTATGAAGTTGTGGTCAAAGTTGGTCTGTAGAGTTACATCCGTTGTGCGTCTCATTTTTCCTTCCTTCTGACAGATCAGAAGAAGGGTCAAATAAATGATGATGTCAGAGAGGCCGAAAGGGAAAATAGTGGCCCAGTCATGAAGTGGGAAGGGGGGAAACAGCATGAGAAGTCCACTGAGTGGCCCTATGACATAGTGGTGAGGTAGAAGCAGCATGAGGAGGCCACAGAGTGGTCCAATGATAGAGTCTGGAGGTGGCGGCAGCATCAGGAGGAGGCCACAGAGTGGCACAATGATAGTGTGGAGGTGGTGGTAGCAGCATCAGGTGACCACAGATTGGCAAGGTGACATAGTGTGGAGGTGGCAGCAGCATCAGGAAACCACAGAGTGGCAAGGTGACAGTGTGGAGGCGGCAGCAGCATCAGGAGACCACAGAGTGACCCGGTGACAGAGTGGAGAAGTGGGTGGCAATACCAGTACCAGCTGAAGATTGTGGGTGAAAGAAGGAGCACTTGGCATCAGGTGGGTGGCAGCATCAGAATAGTAGCTGAGGCAGTTAGCCAGAAGAAACCGGTCTCTTTTGTCAAAGTGTTGGTGTGGCACCATGGATGATCTAGTTTGATGCATCAGGCATTGGTGGGTGGAAATCCTGGCTGATCCATGCCTGATTCATCTTGACAAAGGTCAGTCTCTCCAAATTTTGGGTGGACAGGCGAGTTCTTCTTGGGGTAACTATGGCCCCCGCCACACTAAACACCCGCTCTGATGCCACACTACTGGCCGGGCAGGACAGCTTTTTCAGGGCAAACTCTTCCAGTTGCGGCCACAAATCCAGATTGGCTGCCCTGTGGGGTGGCAGGGTGCTGTCCAAGTATGCGTCCACCTGCTGGCTCAGGTCCTGCTCCAGGTCTAGCTGCTGCTGATGCTGTTGGAGAGTAGTTTCTTCAGTAGGCGGGTTAGGAAAGCAGCTCATCAGCTACTCTAGACTCAAACTGGTGCTGCTGATGGAGCTGGTACTACTCCCCCCCACCCCCACCCCACCCCACCACAGCAGCCATTGCAGAGGAACATGAGCGCAGACGGTCCCCCCGGTCAGACCTGCGAGAGGATGGACGATGGCGCAGATAGGCAGACATACATAGGATATCTCTATAGTAGCTCAGTTTGTTCTCCCTCTCAACAGGTGTAAAAAAGGCCCCCATTTTGGACCAGTAGCGAGGGTCCAACAAGGTGGAGAGCCAAAAGTCATCCCTCTGCTGAATGGTGACAATTTGGCTGTCAATACGCAAGCAAGTGAGCATGCATCGGGCCATTTGTGCAAGTGACTCGGAAGGACTCCCTGCCTGCATCTCCACTGCATACTGCCACGGTGTGTCTGGGTCCTCTGCTTTGTCTACCTCATCGCCCTGTAGCTCCTCTGGCTGCTCCTGCTTCTCCTCTCCTGTCACCTGTGTAGAAAAACCACCTATTTCGCTACGCATTACTTGTGCTCCAATGTCCTCCTCCTCTTCCAGTTCAGCCCCCACAGGGCTCATGTGGCCGTGAGATCTAGGCGCCACGTCTCCAGTCCCCTGACCAGCCAGATTTACCAGCATCTTTTACAGGACATGAAGCAGTGGAATGACGTTGTTCATCCCGCAGTCCTGGCGACTGACAAATAAAGTGCTTGGTGATGTACGAGTGGCTGAAGTGCATGCAAAGTTTCCTGGCCATTTTTAGGATGTCTTGCAGATGGGTGGAAGACTTCAGGAATCGCTTGACAATCAGATTGAACACGTATGCTATGCAGGGCGCATGCTTCAGCCCTCCTTGACGCAGCGCCGACACCATTTTCTTCTTGTTGTCGGTCATCATGGTTCCGATTTTCAGTTGTCGCAGAGAAAGCCAGGATTCAATTTCTTGCTGAAGGACACGGAGCAGTAGCTCCCCTGTGTGACTCCGTTCGCCCAGGCAAACAAGGTGCAGAACAATGTGACACCGCCATGCCCTGCACATTTGGTATGCTGGAGGGGCACTGTGAATTGTCCCTGCAGTAGCGGCTGAGGACACAGTGGAGGATGAGAAGGCAGAGGCGGACATTGTCGCAGGTCCAACGGCGTGGCAACATGGATGAATCAGCGTCACCTGGCCAGGTTTCTGGTGTAGCTGTGCAGGAACCACCTTTGCCCAGTGGGCCATAAAGGACATCTATTGTCCCTGACCGTAGTTACAGCTCCATACGTCAGTGCTGCCATGTACTTTGGCAGACACTGACAGGCTCAAGGACTGGCCCACCTTCTGTTCTACATTTGTGTGCAGGGCTGGTACTGCCTTTATGGCAAAAATATGACAGCTTGGGACTCTCCACCTCAGCTCGGCACAAGCCATCAGTTTTCTGAAAGGTGCAGAGTCCACCACTTGGAAAGGGAGGGACTGCAGCATCAGCTACTTGGACAGGAGCACATTTAGCTTCTGCACGCATACTGTTGTCTCTTGGCAATCGCTTCAGTGATTAATTGATGACTGAATGACTGACGAGGAGGAGCAGGAGCATCAGGACCAACAGATGATGAAAAGGACAGACAGCTCCCTTTGGGTGAGGGGTGGAGCCTTGACTGCCTGAAACCGAGTGCATGCCACTGGGTGATGCAGCGGTTGCTGCGACAGGCTGGACTACCACATTGGAGCCACGGTTCTCCCAGGCCACTTTATGGTGACGCTGCATATGTTGACGCAGGGCTGTGGTGCCAACATTGGCACCCTTGCCATGCTTCACCTTCTGCCCACAGATTCTACATATGGCCATGTTCACCTCTTTTGGCGGCTTAACAAAAAACTTCTACACTGCCAAGTAGGTGATTTTACCCCCAACAATCTGCACTGACTGACTGCTACCGACGCTACTTCTGCGAACCCCTGCACCACTACTTTCCAGGCAGGTAGGCTCCTGCGAAGCGGGTGGTCTACCCCGGGCACCTTTGGCTGCCGACCTTCCACTGGTGCCACCCTGCTAACTCCCGGCCACGTTAGCGACTTGCTGGCTCCACCACTGGCTCACGAGCAAGCTGCCACCATCTTTGCCCGATGATGATGATGAAGGCCCTAAATCACACGGCTTCCAAATGAAGCGGCAGATGTCTCCTCCACATTGTGGCTTGCCAGTAGCTGCTGACTGTTTTCTAGTAGCTCGTCCTCACTGTATAGTGGAGCTGAGCTCACAGCATAAAATACTTCTCTGGCTGATGGAACAGGAAAGGACAGAGGCAGGTTGAGGACAGGTGAGGGCACAGGCCAAGTAAGGGTTGTGTCTGACGAATCTACTGACTTGGTTGGGGGTGTCTGATGTCACTTGCGACGAAGTCAAATATCGAATCAACTGTTCAAGAACCACTGGGTTGCTGGTCACGACACAACCGCTAGCTGACACTGGGAGCTCAGGCCTCTCAAAGTGACCTCTGCTGCCACGGCCCCTTACTCTGCTGCGACCTGTGCTTGTGCCAGAAACATGTAGGCCTCTTCCACTCCCCTGTGCAGGGCCTGTCACTTCTCTGTCTGACATACTGTTAAATCAAATAAATAAATAGGAAATTAAAACACTTAAAAAAACTCTGTAATTTTCTCACTTTACCACACAACGGCTAATAAGCTCTCCCCCCCCCCCCCCTCACTAATACACACAAGAAAGGGCTTTAGAACATATAACTGCACCGCTAAATGGCAAATATATTTTACTTTTGCCACTAATACAAGACAAAAAGGGCTTTAGAACATACAACTGCACCGCTGAACGGCAAATATATTTTTCTTTTTCCACTAATACACACCACAAAAGGCTTTAGAACATAACTGCACTAATACACGCTACAAAAGGCTTTAGAACATAACTGCACTAATACACGCTACAAAAGGCTTTAGAACATAACTGCACCACTGAACAGCAAATATATTTTTCTTTTGTCACTAATACAGGACAAAAAGAGCTGTAATTTTAGCACTTCACCACACAACGGCTTATAAGCCCTTTTTCCCACTAATACAGGCCAAAAATGCTTTAGAACATATATGTCACGTAGGGAGGGAAGATTGCAGCCCGGATCTCCACCCACACCTCTGTCCCTACCTACTTGCACGGCCCATCCTAACTGACGGCGTACAACTTGGCCGCGGTCCCTAGCTTAGATACGTGCAGGGGCCTAAAGGGTGCTAAAGTAATACGTAACAGGTCAAAGCCAGGAGGTCACGCAGGTACACAAGGGAAAAACATAATAGCAAGGTCAAAACAAACCAAAGTCAGAAGCCGAGAGGTCACGTCAAATCCAAGGAGGTAACAAGGTCTAGGTCAGAAACAAAGCCAAGGTCCAAACACAATGGAAACGTAAATAGGAACGCTGGTGAAGGTAGAAAGACCAATCACAGGCAACCTGTGGCCAGCAGGCTGCCTGTTTAAAGGGCTTCTGTCACCCCATTAAACCGTTTTTTTTTTTTCTTTACTAATAATCCCTACACTGCGATCTCATCATACATAAGCTAATTAATGATTTTCGTTCAGTAGAATTTGTTAAAAATCGATTTTAGAAATATGTAAATTACCTTGCTACCAGCAAGTAGGGCGGCTACTTGCTGGTAGCAGCCGCATCCTCCGATGGTAATGACGCCCCCTCTGCTTGTTGATTGACAGATCCCGTCCGCTGGCCCTTTCTCTGCTGGCCCTGCCTGTTTTGATTCAATATCTGGCGCCTGCGCCGCGGCCGTACCTCTCTTCAATCTGCGCAGGCGCACTGAGAGGCGGCCGCTCGCTCCTCAATGCGCCTGCGCCGGGTGTAGATGTGACGTCATCGGCGCAGGCGCATTGAGGATGGAGCGGCCGAGCGAGTGGCCGCCTCTCAGTTCGCCTGCGCAAATTGAAGAGCGGTACGGCTGCGGCGCAGGCGCCAGATATTTAATCAAAACAGGTAGGGCCAGCAGAGAAAGGGCCAGCGGACGGGATCTGTCAATCAACAAGCAGAGTCATTACCATCGGAGGACGCGGCTGCTACCAGCAAGTAGCCGTCCTACTTGCTGGTAGCAAGGTAATTTACATATTTCAAAAATCGATTTTTAACAAATTCTACTGAACGAAAATCATTAATTAGCTTATGTATGATGAGATCGCAGTGTAGGGATTATTAGTAAAGAAAAAAAAAAAACGGTTTAATGGGGTGACAGAAGCCCTTTAAATACCCCAGACTGGTGAGTTACATGACGTGGCCAGTGTCACATGACTCGCATAACACAGCCCAACATAGCCGAGCACTGATCATCATTATCGACGCTCTTCTCTCCTGCTGCTTGTTTTCTAAGGGACGGAGGACGCCGGCCACGCCTAGGAGGCATGCGCGGCCGGATCCTTGCCGCCCCTGGTCCCCATGGAGACGAGGACGTGGCCTGCGTCCTCGCTCCGCTATGCGCATGGAATTCCGGCAGCACTGCGAAGGGAGAGTGCGCCGCCGTCTCCCATGACAATATAGTTGCACAGCACAAGGGCAAATAAGACATAGAAATATTTCCTTGTAATAAACCCTGTTAAAGGGAACCTGTCAGTGGCAAAAACCACCCCAAACCACCAGCAGTACCTTCAAGTAGCCGGCAGTGTGTTTCTAATGATTTTCTTCCTGCAGCCAGATGCGGTAAAAGCAGGAAAAAACTATCTTTTATCCTCCGTCCGCGCTATTTTCGAGTCACTCTTGTATCAAACAGCACTTGCACCCTAATAAGAACGGTTTGCTGGAATTACAGTGCAGCAAGGTGTAATAGGATTGTTCCTATTACCCAGGCTGTAACCTCCCCTACTGAACCCTGTTCAACATAAAAGCTGTGGAATGATTCCTCCCTATCCTTTCCCTACACCTTGAAAAATCTTTCCCTGCACTTGCAAATAGTTTTTTTTCACAAGGCTATTTATAGGGCTGTGAAATCACAGGGCTGGCTGCATGCATGGCATTATGGGTGATCCCGCATTCCCAGAGTTCCTTGCTCTATGTCCTCACACGTGCAGCAGCCATTTTAATAAAAAAGGACGAGGAAATTCGGATTCGGTGCAAATCTAATTTTGTCAACTTTGATTCGCTCATCTCTACTAGATATGAACACATTTCTTGAAATTAGTTTTGGGTCCAATTTGCACTCTGTGTGCTGTCCGCATCTGTTGCTCTGTCCCGTGGCCCCGCAAAATCGATGAGTCCTGTCTTATTCTTGTCCGTTTTACGGAAAAGAATAGGCATTTATACAATGGGCCTCCTGTTCCGTTCCGCAAATTGCGGAAGGCACACGGACGGCATCCGTTTTTTGCGGATCCGCAATCTGCGGACCGCAAAAAACTGCACGGTTGTGTGAACAAGCCCTAACTGTGAGATCACACAGTTACAGTATGGTCCTGAAGACAATCTCTGTTTCTATGTTGGGCACTAAAAATAATATACAGTACATGTAGACCAATTATGTAATGGTGGTATGGTGGTAGATCCTGTCTTATATTAGTGCATTTATATATACTGTATATATTAATAGCTGAAGTTTGTTGGATTGTTATATATACATATCTTCTATTAAAATCTGCTACAATGGCACAAAACCTCTTTAATTATTACCCAGACACATAAATTAATGCAGTCTTGTGTCATCACGACGATGCCTGCTGCTTTCTCACCATGACTTCAAGAAAATGGCAGCATCTGATTAATATACTGTATGCTGTATGAGTAAGGAACTTAACTAAACTAGAAACTGGGAGGTGTGGAAGTATACCTTAAAAAGTCATAAATTACAGCCATGAATGGTATTCACTCTATATGATGAAATCATTATGATGAGTGTTCTCCAGGACTTGGTCGTGACTCATTGCACTTGTATTTTATGGTCATGACGAAACCCAGAGCTGATGTAACTGGTTGTGGTAGTGGCATGACCTGGCATTTATATGAGGTGGTGCTCTGCATTCATTATTAGGTCAGTAATCCTGAAAGGGGTAAATTCCCCACATTCTTGTTCGCTATGACTGTTGGATCACCACTCATTATGTGTGCAGCCAACCTAGTAAGGTCCCTCTATCCTGGGGCTCCATTGCAGCTTTAGTTTTATTTTTTTTTCAGTATGAAGAGGCTGCGGTGCTTCGTAAGCGCCAAAGTCTCTACCTAGGCCATATGACATCGTTCACATGGTCTAGGTGCAGCTCTCTCCCATCTGAGTGATTGGGTCTGATCTGTAATACCAAGCACAGTGCTATCAAATGGACAGCGCTGTGCTTGGTAAGGAGCAAAGAGGCTGCGGCGCACATTTTAACATCGCGGTCTCCTCAAACAGCCGATTGGTGGGGGTGGCAGGAGTCGGGCCCCCACCATCTCATAACTCTCTGAGTACAGATTTCATAGATGTTACCTGCAGTCACCCCACATAACACAGTGAACTATTGTGTTATGTGGGGTGTTACATAGTACTGCATGTAACATCTACTACATTATCTGTAAGCAGAAAGTTATCACTGTTATCTGGGCTGCTACATAGGACTGCAGGTGACAAATTAAAATTTTATTTGCCAAATTTAAAATACAAATGATTATGATAAAAAAAAGACTTGGAGGAGAAGATGAGAAGCAGGTCACAGCAGTAAACCAGCTCTACTTATAGGGGAATACAAAATCACATACCCGTTACATCCAGTGACATCTCCTGTCATGTAGATCTTCTCTTTCCTCTTCTCCTTCGTTTGACCCAGACCGCCATGACACATTCTTTCAGCCGCATCTCGTCTCTACAGAGTTTATTACACAGACATGTTAGATTTCTCATAATTGGGATAATTTATCAAACTGGTGTAAAGTAGAAATGGCTTAGGTGCCCATAGCAACCAATCAGATTTGCCTTTAATTTTCCAAAGGAGCTGTGGAAAATGAAAGGTGGAATCTATTGCTATGGGCAACTAAGCCAGTTCTACTTTACACCAGTTTGATAAATTTCCCCAAAGATCCTATACTGTCTACAGCAATTATAATGTCCCATAGAGTGCCCCAGTAATAATAACACCCCATATTGTGCTCCAGGTAATAATACCTGTATAGTGTCCCCAAAAATAATGTCCCCTAATAGAAACGCCCCACACTACCCCATATAGTAATTTCCCCCACACTGACCCCATATAGTAATTTCCCCCCACACTGCCCCATATAGTAATTTCCCCCACACTACCCC
Organism: Bufo gargarizans; assembly: GCF_014858855.1. Lineage (NCBI taxonomy): Eukaryota > Metazoa > Chordata > Amphibia > Anura > Bufonidae > Bufo > Bufo gargarizans. The sequence continues at coordinate 92,850,573 of NC_058085.1, forward strand.
CATATAGTAATTTCCCCACACTGACCCCATATAGTAATTTCCCCACACTGACCCCATATAGTAATTTCCCCCACACTGACCCCATATAGTAATTTCCCCCCACACTGCCCCATATAGTAATTTCCCCACACTACCCCATATAGTAATTTCCCCACACTACCCCATATAGTAATTTCCCCACACTGACCCCATATAGTAATTTCTCCCACACTGACCCATATAGTAATTTCCCCCCACACTGCACTCCCATGAAATAATTTGCCCTCGCTCTACACTCCCATGAAATAATTTGCCCACACACTGCACTCCAATTAAATAATTTACCCCCACACTGCACTCCCATAAAATAAATTTACCCCTACACTGCCCCCATGAAGTAATTTGCCCCACACTGCACCCCATGAAGTAATTTGCCACCACATTGCATTCCCATGAAATAATTTGCCCTCACACTGCACTCCCATGAAATAATTTTCCCCCACACTGCACTCCCATGAAATAATTTTCCCCCACACTGCCCCCCATGAAGTAATTTTCCCCCACACTGCCCCATAAAGTAATTTGCCCCCACACTGCACTCCCATGAAATAATTTGCCCCCACACTGGCGCCCAAAAGTTATTTTCCCCCACACTGCAACCCCTGAAGTAATTTGCCCCCACATTCTCCCATGAAGTAATTTGCCCCCACACTGCACCCCCTGAAGTATTTTCCCCCCACACTGCACCTCCTTAAGTAATTTGACCCCACACTGCCCCATGTAGTAATTTGCCCCAAGTAATAATCTGCCCCACATGAAGTAATTTTCCCCCACACTGCACCCCATGAAGTTATTTGCCTCCACAGTGCCCCATGAAGTAATTTGCCCCCACACTGCACTCCCATGAAATAATTTGCCCTCACACTGCACTCTCATGAAATAATTTTCCCCCACAGTGCACTCCCATGAAATAATTTGCCCTACACTGCCCCCATGAAGTTATTTGCCCCCACACTGCACCCCCTGGAGTAATTTGCCCCCACACTGCACTCCCATGAAATAATTTGCCCCCACACTGGTGCCCATAAAGTAATTTGCCCCCACACTGTACCCTTATGAAGTAATTTGCCCCCACACTGCACCCCCTGAAGTAATTTGGCCCCACACTGCCCACCATGAAGAATTTGCCCCCATACTGCACCCCATGAAGTGCTTTGCCCCCACACTGCACCCCATGAAGTGCTTTGCCCCCACACTGCACCCCATGAAGTAATTTGCCCCCAAGTAATATACTGCCCCACATGAAGTAATTTTCCCCATTTAATAATCTGCCCCCCTGAACTGATTTGCTACCACACTGCCCCATGTCCTCCTCTGCCCCCCCAAAGTTGGCACACACAGAAACAATTTTTTTTTTAAAGCTAATACTTACCTGTGTCCGGCATGGTGAGGCAGGTGCGCATTCTTCATTGTCCTGCATAGGTGCATGACGTCATCTCGCACGCCTGTGTCGGGATTTCACTACCGCATAGGCCTCAGGCCTACTAGGCCTGAAGCCTATGGCGGTGATCGGCGGCGAGCTAGGGAACTATTCGCTCCCATGCCCCGCCGCAGTATGTGGGCGTTCAGATCGGCGTTGGGCCCCCTAGGGATGCCAGACCCGGGGCTACCGACCCGAACGACCTTATTATAATCCGCCACTGACTAAGGCTACAAAATATGTCAAATATGTGCTTAATTCCCCTGCAAAAATGTACAGTACTGCTCTAAGGGGCCCTGCTCCTCTTAGAACATGCGGCCCGGCCCCTTTGCTGTGCAGTAGGCTGTGCAGAAGGGGTAGAGAGGCGAGACCATGGAAGAAGAGGGTGGAGTACCCCTGCCCGGACTTTTAGGCTCTTAAAATGATTGTCCAGGTCTAGATTAACAGCAGCACACCAGTCCACAGGTTGAATATGGCATTGCTTTCTGCCCCGTTTACTCCAATGGAGCTGAGTTACAATACTCATAACCCATGGACAGGGGTGGTGCTCACCCCGTAGTTGATTTACCCGGTACAGCATCTCCTGTTGAACTAAAAAACGGTGGAACAAAGACTCGGCCTCGGTTGTTGCGGCTCACCCTCAACTGCTACCACATTTTCCCAGGCCAGAGACAGAGTCGGGTCCTGGTGCTGTGCTGTACCAAAATTGTCTCCAGAGACGTTGTGGTATGCTAACTCCGGACCCGGCGGCAAATCCTCCAGGCCACAGTGACAGGAAAACAGGGAAGTCTCTCCCAATTATTAGTTCATAATGTAACTTTGTTGCGACAGCCACCTCATGAGTCCACCTGCCGGCCACGATGGATAGAGACACCAGGGCGGTGGAATAGTCCTCTAAATCTCCATGGATGCACACAACGCCGAATTTTTGGCCAGTATACTCGGCCAGGCTCCCTGAGTCCAGCAGCGCCACTGCCAGGGTATCTCCCACTTGCACCTGGCACAGGTGACTATTTTCTATTGTCTCGGGGGTACCGGTTGCACACAGCCTCCTGGCATACATTGAGGGGCGGTAGCCATAGTTAGTGTCCATTGGTTCCCCCCGATAAGGCCAGTCGGCCCTTATGTGACCAGGCTCTTGACACCGCCAACAGACCATCGTAGCTGGGTCTGTAGGGAGTATATCCCGAGCGGGTTTTGCTGGCACTGGCCGCCTGGTCGAGTGTGGAGATTTCCGGGGTTTAACTGGCCCCCTCCCAAAAGAACCCCCTGTAGATTTCTGGTGGCCTCATAGCACTCTACCAGGTCGACCATCTCTAGGGCATTACCAAGGAACATCTGGCCGATCCCGTGCTGGAGAGGGTACCACAAAGCCCTCCAGAACACATCAGCCAACAGACGGTCCAGCATAGCAATGGGACTCAGTACGTCAGGCTGCAGCCATTTTTGCAACCAATGTAGCAGATCATAATACTGCGCTCTGGCAGGTTCAGCCGGGTTAAATTCCCACTGATGCACCCGCTGGGCCCGGACCAATATATTCCCCCCCAGTCTTGCCAGAATCTCACCATTTAAGGTCGGGTAGCTGGTCGCTTGATCATCTGGTAGGTCGAAAAACACCTGCTGGAGTCCAGACGCCAGGAACGGAGCGACGAACTCAGCCCATTGGTCTCGGGGTAACTTCTCCCTCACGGCCACCTTTTCTAATACTAACAGATATGTCTCAACGTCGTCATAGGGGGTCATCTTAGGGATCGCCGCATGGACAGCTCCCCGGGCATCGTCGACGTTCTGGGACGCTGCTGCCGCTTGTAATGCCAACACATGATGTAATAGCAGCCGGTTGGTTTTCTGCTGCTGCTTGTTAGCCTCCCGCTGCTGCAAGTTAGCCTCCATGAGGGCTTTCAGGACTGCCTCCATTTTGTCAGGGGACATGGGTCGTAACCTTGCCAGCTTGATATAGGACATATGCCCATGCCCGGAAAAAAACAAAACAAAACTATTCGGCCTTCAGGCCAGCCTCACTGTGTATGCCCGCTCCAAGCCACCAAATGTGGGGATTTGCTCTGGTAGGCAGGTTAGCGGATGCAGTATAGAAGCAATGGGCCAGGTTTTAAGTCAATCTTCAGTGTTTATTCATACTCATAACATAATACAACAGTCCCTTTTCAGGCTTGGTGCTTGTTCACACACACAGAAAAAAAAAAAAAAATAACGTTCACCTGGTATCCTGGGTGTCAGTTCACACTCAGCTGAATGCTCAGCCTCAGAAAGTCCACTTGCAGGCTGTAAGGCGGCCCGCTCGCCTGACACACGGTCTTCAGAGATCTCCACAGCTCCACTGTCAGAGGGAGGTCATCCACAGCACCTGACAGTGCTGACTGCTTTTAAACCCGCCAAGACCCGGCCTGGAACGTGGGGAGTAGCCACCCACCCAGCACTTTGGCTACTCCCTGTAAAAGGCGTCCCGGATCAGCTTTACAGCCATACTAAACAGATGTGTCTGCAATACTGACACTTTAGGAAAAAAGACCGGCCAGGAACCTCGGTGACACGTACCGACCATCAATGATGGCCCCTTGTTCCTTCCTACAGTATGGACAGCAGAGAAACAGTAATTCCTATCACACTAACACCCTGCACTGGAACCTATCAGCTACACTATATCACTATCTAACCTACCCTGACTATCTTCACTAGCTATCTGTATTATATATATATGAGCTAACTAACTAATGTAATTGGATAAGGAATAGGATCCAGATAAAAGCACAGAGCACAGCAATGTCACTGCTGCCTCTCAGAACTGCAAAAAACAGCAGAAAATGGCTGCTGGGGAGTTTCTTATATAGTAAAGGGGTAGGCAACGTTCCTATTTATTGCTAGGGATGTTGCTAAGCTCTGACAAAGATATTGCAGCCTTCTCATTGGCCCACAATGAAGGTTACTGAAGAAAAAAAATCTAGAATATTCGCAATTACAAATATATAGCACTATATTCTACATCTTCGCGAATTCTCGAAGTGCCGATATTCACGATAAAAATTTGCGATTAGAATATTCAAAATCAACACTATTAATTACCCCTATCACATACCTGCAGCCCATTTATCGAACCGTAACTGGTTCAAGAGTTGGAATTAACTGTTTGTAGCCTGTAGAAAGTCCCTAAGTAATTTTTTAAGGGCATATCTTTCCATAATTTTTTGATAACCCCTATTGTATATGGGCAGTAAGGGGAATAATATCTAACCCCCCCCCCCCCCCCTTCCACCCCTCTCTATCCTAGAGTAGCATCAGCACTGTATAAATATCTAATATAATTAAATATACCCCTTTTACTAATGTAGAATATTTTCCCCACTATATTGGGGATTATAAGTTCTTTCCATGATTTAATACAGTGGTGAATTTATTGCACTTTTGATTTCTGTGGGCGCATATGCATTTCACAAGCATTACAGGCGTTGGAGCACATCCAGCATTCCATGGAGAATTTCCGGGAGAGAGGTAATGGCGCTCCTTCCAACCTAGGCCACTCTGTGGAGCGCAATTTTCATTCCACACGTAACCTCCGGTAGAGCGGCGGTAACGTCACATTCGGTTTCAGCCGCTCTGTGGAACGCATTTGCGTTCCACAGTGGCGTTCCTCACTAACTTGGGGCACTATATTGTGTTTAAATTCTAGAGGATCGTCCCTGTGTATCAAGGCAGTACTTTTCAATGAGGGGAACTAATTTCTATTGAATTAATAATGTATTTTTTGTATGATCTCTTCCAGGGGAGGTGGAGAAAGGACAGGAAATGAAGGGGAATAGTACATAGACACCACAGATCTGGAGCCCATACCTGGGGCTGCAGCTGAGCTGACCCTGTAAAACATTGTAGGTGAGAGCCTGCTGGTGAGATGACCCTCTAAAAAATTATATGCAAGGGCCTGCTGGTGAGCTGACCCTGTATAACATTACATGCAAGGGCCTACTGGTGAGCTGACCCTGTAAAACATTATATGCAAGGGCCTGCTGGTGAGCTGACCTTGTAAACATTTTTATGCGAGGGCCTGCAGCTGAGCTGACCCTGTAAAACATTATATGCAAGGGCCTGCTGGTGAGCTGACCCTGTAAAACATTATATGCGAGGGCCTGCTGGTGAGCTGACCTTGTAAACATTTTTATGCGAGGGCCTGCAGCTGAGCTGACCCTGTAAAACATTGTAGGTGAGGGCCTGCTGGTGAGATGACCCTCTACAAAATTATATGCAAGGGCCTGCTGGTGAGCTGACCCTGTAAAACATTGTAGGTGAGGGCCTGCAGCTGAGCTGACCCTGTAAAACATGAGCAGGGCATATATGCAACGGCATTATATGCGATGAATAAGCATGTTGATATAATGGAAGAGGAGGAGGAGGATGAGAAAAGGAAGATTTAACCATATACCCTTGTTTGTGGTGGTAGGGGTGCATGGGAATACAGTGTATTCAGTACATTATGAACAACACATTTAAAGTGCCTTTATGTTCATCAGCTTTCCTCTGGTGGAGTCGAGAAGTCATGGTCAATCCAGGCCTTGTTCATTTTTATAAGAGTCAACCTGTCAGCATTTTCGGTTTCCAGGCGTATACACTTATCTGTTAAAATGCCACCAGCAGTAATACCCGCTCAGACAAAATGCTGGCGGCAGGGCAGGCCAGCACCTCCAAGGCATGGAGTGCCAGTTCGTGCCACGTGTCCAGCTTGGACACCCAGTAGTTGTAGGGCACTGAGGGACAATTGAGGACACTGACACGGTCTGCTATGTACTCCTTCACCATCTTCCCAAATTTTTCCCTCGATGTGACAATAGGCCGCGCATCAGGGTGAGGTTGCTGGCGGGGTGCCATGAAACTGTCCCAGGCTTTGGAGAGTGTTGCCCTGCTTCTGTTGGAACTGCTGTGTGTTCCCCTCGTCTCCCCTCCTCGGTTGGCCAAGGAACTACGGACTCTGCCGCCAGCGTTGTCAGATGGAAATTTTTTGGAGCAATTTTTCAACAAGGATCTTCTGGTATTGCATCGTTTTGCTAGTCTTCTCCACCACAGCAATGAGAGATGAGAAGTTCTCTTTGTAGCGGGGGTCAAGAAGGGTGAACAACCAGTAATCCGTGTTGTCTAAAATGCGTATAACACGTGGGTCATTGGAAAGGCAGCCTAACATGAAGTCAGCCATGTGTGCCAGAGTACCAACAGGCAAGACTTCGCTGTCGTAATAAGGAGGATCACTCTCAATCTCCTAATCCTTTTCCTCCTCTTCTGCCCACCCACGCTGAACAAATGCAAATAAACTTCCATGGGTATTACCCTTTGTAGCAGAGGCAACCATCTCCTCCTCCTCCTCATCATCTAATTCGCGCCGAGAAGACGAACTGAGGGTGGTCTGGCTATCACCCTGTGCAATTTCTTCCCCCAAATTCACATCTTTTACATGCAAAGCGTCGTCCTTAATTGTGAACAGCGAGCGTTTGAGTAGACACAGAAGTGGGATGGTTACGCTGGTAATAGCGTTATCACCACTCACCATCTGTGTTGATTCCTCAAAGTTTCTTAAAACCTCACAGAGGTCAGACATCCATGCCCACTCCACGCTTGTGAATAGCAGAAGCTGACTGAATAGGCGACGACCATGTTGCAGCTGGTATTCCACTACTGCCCTCTGCTGCTCACAAAGCCTGGCCAACATGTGGAACGTCGAGTTCTAGCGCGTGCTCACGTCGCACAACAGCCGGTGAGCTGGCAATTGCAAGCGATGCTGCAGCGTTGATAGACCGGCTAAAGCTGTTGATGACTTGCAGAAATGTGCACACACGCGGCGCACCTTCACCAGTAGCTCAGGCAAATTGTGGTAGGTTTTGAGAAACGGCTGAACCATTAAAGAGGACCTTTCACTAGAATAAAACTTCTAAACTAACTATACAGACATGTAGAGCGGCGCCCAGGGATCCCCCTGCACTTACTGTTATACCTGGGCGCCGCTTGGTTCTCCCGGTATAGCCTCCGGTATCTTCAAAGTTAGGCTCCACCCAGGAGAACCTGCCGGTGTCTCCTTCTCCCATGCTGTAGCGCTGGCCAATCGCAGCGCTCAGCTCATAGCCTGTGAGGCTTTTTTTTCTCTCAGGCTATGAGCTGAGCACTGCGATTGGCCAGCGTTACAGCATTGGAGAATGAGACGCCGACAGGTTCCCCTGGGTGGAGCCTAACTATGAACATACCGGAGGCTATACCGGGAGAACGGAATGGCGCCCAGGTATAACAGTGAGTTCAAGGGAATCCCTGGGCGCCGCTCTCCATGTCTGTATAGTTAGTTTAGAAGTTTTATTCTAGTGAAAGGTCCTCTTTAAGTTTAAGACGTGGGCTAGGCATGGGATGTGTGTGAGCTTGCCGAGCTCCAAAGGCGCCACCAAGTTACGACCATTATCAGACACAACCATGCCTGGTTCTAGGTTGAGTGGCGAGAGCCACAGCTCAGTCTGGTCTCTTATCCCCTGCCACAGCTCTGTGGCGGTGTGCTGTTTGTCCCCTAAGCATATCAGCTTCATAACGGCCTGTTGCCGCTTCCCCACTGCAGTGCTACACTGCTTCCAACTATCGATTGATGACTGACTGGTGCTGCACGCGGATAATTCGGAGGTGGAAGTCGAGGAAGAGGGAGAGGATGAGAAGTGGGGGTTGGAGCCACTAACGTAGGTGCTGGCGAAAACCCTGATCAATGTAGGGCCCGCGATCCTTGTCGGTAGCACCTGTGCCATCCCAGGGTACGACTCGTACCCAGCCTCCACAACATTCACCCAGTGTGCCATTAGGGAAATGTAGTGTCCCTGGCCGAATGCACTTGTCCATGTGTCTGTGGTTAAGTTGACCTTTCCAGTAACTGCGTTGGTCAGGGCACGTGTGATGTTACGGGACACATGTTGGTGTAAGGTGGGCACGGCACACCTTGAAAAATAGTGGCGGCTGGGGACTGCATAACGTGGGACGACCGCCGACATGAGGCTGTGGAAGGCCTCAGTGTCCACAAGCCTAAATGGCAACATTTCCAGGGCCAGTAATTTGTAAACCTGTGCATTTAGTGCTATGGCCTGTGGGTGGGTGGCTGGGTATTTGCGCTTGCGTTCAAATGCCCGGGGTAAGGACATTTGGTCGCTGCCCTGGGACACGGAAGTGGATGTGGTCGCTGATGGTGCTTGCGAAGGTCCATCTGCAGGGCCTGAGCCTTCGACAGGGGATTGGCCAGCACGTAACACAGAGGAAGAGGAGGCAGTGGTGTGACTCGCAGACACAGATTGTGGACCTAGGCGTTCGGCCCACCTATTACGGTGCTTTGATGTCATGTGGCGGATCGTGCTGGTGGTGGTGAGGTTGCTAATGTTCACGCCCCTGCTCATTTTGGTACGGCACAGGTTGCAAATTACAATTCTTTTGTTGTCCTCAAAAAAGCAAGGGAGATTTCCACAAGGGGGTGCTCCGTGGAAAAGTTACGGGCCTGTTTGGTGTGGTTCGCCTTCTCCCTTTTGCCACCCCACTGCCTCTTCCAGCCTGCAGCAGATCCCTCCCCTTCTGTACTGCTCTCCTTGCTCAGCCTTCCCAGGTTCGATCAGTGACTTCATCGTCCACCACCTCCTCTTCCACTTCCTCACTCTGCTCATCCTTCTGACTTGTTGACCTAACCACTACCTCAGTGATTGACAACTGTGTCTCATCCTCTTTATCAACCTCTTGAGACAGTAATTGCCGTTAAGTTATTGGCAGCTTTGTCAACTTTGTCTCTTTGAGACGTTACAAGGCTTAGAAGCTTAGAAGCAAATCTTGAAATTTTTCAGAAAATTTCTAAAACCCACTTTTTCAGGACCAGTTCAGGTCTGAAGTCACTTTGTGAGACTTACATAATAGAAACCACCCAAAAATGACCCCATTTTCCAAACTACACCCCTCAAGGTATTAAAAACTGATTTTACAAACGTTTTTTAACCCTTTAGGTGTTCCACAAGAATTAATGAAAAATAGAGATCAAATTTCAAAATTTCACTTTTTTGGCAGATTTTCCATTTGAATCAATTTTTTCCAGTTACAAAGCAAGGGTCAACAGCCAAACAAAATTTAAAATTTATGGTCCTGATTCTGTAGTTTACAGAAACACCCCATATGTGGTCGTAAACTGCTGTACAGGCACACGGCAGGGCGCAGAAGGAAAGGAATGCCATACGGTTTTTGAAAGGCAGATTTTGCTAGACTGGTTTTTTGACACCATGTCCCATTTAAAGCCCCCCCTGATGCACCCCTAGAGTAGAAACTCCCAAAAAGTGACCCCATTTTGGAAAATACGGGATAGGGTGGAAGTTTTGTTGGTACTATTTTAGGGTACATGATTTTTGGTTGCTCTATATTACACTTTTTGTGAGGCAAGGTAACAAGAAATAGTTTTTTGGGCACCATTTTTATATACAAAATTCATCTGACAGTTTAGATCATGTGGTATTTTTATAGAGAAGGTTGTCACGGATGCGACAATACCAAATATGACTACTTTTTTTGGTTATTTGTTTCAGTTTTACATAACAAATCATAAAAAAAAAAAAGATTCTTTATTGTCTCCATATTCTGAAAGCCTTAGTTTTATTTATTTTTTGGGCAACTGTCTGGTTTAGGGGCTCATTTTTTGGGGGATGAGATGGCGGTTTGATTGGCACTATTTTGGGGTGCGTATGACTTTTTGATCGCTTGCTATTACACTTTTTGTGATGTAAGGTGACAAAAAATTGCATTTTTACACCGTTTTTATTTATATATTTTTTACGGTATTCACCTGAGGGGTTAGGTCATATTTTTATAGAGCAGGTTATTACGGACGCGGCGATACCTAAAATGTAAACTTTTTTTTATTTATGTAAGTTTTACACACTGATTTCATTTTTGAAACAAAAAAAATCATGTCCTAGTGTCTCCATAGTCTGAGAGCCATAGTTTTTTCAGTTTTTGGGCGATTATCTTGGGTAGGGTACGATTTTTGTGGGATGAGATGACGGTTAGATTGGTACTATTTTGGGGTGCATACGCCTTTTTGATCACTTGCTGTAGCACTTTTTGTGATGTAAGGTGACAAAAATGGCTATTTTTTTATGGTATTTATCGGACAGCGTGGATCATGTGATATATTTATAGAGCCGGTTATTACGGACGCGGCGATACCTAATATGTGTGTTTTTTTTCAGTTTTTTATTATAAAATAAGGGGAAATGGGCGTTTTTTTTTTCTTTTTTCACTTTATTCATTTTATTACTTTATTAATTTTATTAAAAACATTTATTTTTTACTTTTTTTTTCTTTACTTTATCTGATGTTCACTTTTGGGTGTCTGATCCCCTCTGCAATGCATTACAATACATCTGTATTGTAATGCATTGCCTGTTAGTGTATTACACAGAGTAATACACTAACAGGTTGCCTAGGAGACCCAGCCTGAGGCTGGATCTCCTCGGCTCCCGTAGAAGGCAGTTCCCGATGCCGTGCAAGGCATTGGGCAGCCTCTGCACGGCATCAGGCTGCCTTCTGAGACATCAAGTCCCCGCCACAGCAGTGCGGAGACTCGATGGGCTCCCTCAAACACAAACGCCTTCTATGCCGCGGTAGCGGCATGGAAGGGGTTAATCCGCAGCGATCGCTAATTCAGGGGGGTCACAGGACCCCCCTCGGCATTGACCCAGGGTGCCTGCCGATTGATTTCAGCAGCCACCCAGTTCTGATCACTGCCCGCCACGTGGCGGTGATCGGAAATACACAGGGCGTACAGGTACAGCCTGTGTCCTTAACCCCTTAGGGACCAATGACGTACCGGTACGGCATGGATCCCGAATTCTTAAGGACCCATGACGTACCGGTACGTCATGGCTTTAATTCGCGATTCCGGCGCCGTGGGGGTTAATCGGAACGGGATGCCGGCTGAAATCATTCAGCCGGCATCCCGTAACAATGCAGGGGGGGGGGTTCATTTGACCCCCCGTATCGACCATCGCAGAAAACCGCAGGTCAATTCAGACCTGCGGTTTTCTGCGTTTCCGGTCCATTCGGGTGTCCTGTGACCCGATGAACCGGAAAAAGACTGCGAGCGGTGGCGTGATTACACACCACCAATCGCAGTACGAAGATTTGCAGAGGCAGTGCTGGCCCTGGTGCTGAACACTGCTGTCCAGGGTGCTGATTGGTGCAGGGGAGAGAGGCGCGAGATTCAAACTTCCTGCGCGCCTCTCTCCCCTCCTCTTCCTGTCCAGCACCCTGACCGTGCAGCACCGTTCAGCACCAGCTCCTGCGTCCCCCTAATCGTTATCCATCACCCTCCTGCACCCATCACCACCCAGGTAGGTTAGGGTCAGTGAGGGAGAGGCACCATTAGGAAGGGAATGAAGGGAAAAGTTAGTTAGAAAAAAAAAAAGAAAGAACTTTTACACAAAACGTTCTTTGATCCATCTATCAGACCCCAGAACCCCCCCTGCCACTTGAAAAACCCAGTGTCAGGCAATACTGGAGTGGGGACGTCCTATACCAGAGGGTGTTAGCGGGAAACTTGTGTGGGACCTTATGTACCCACTGCTGGATAACGGTTACCACTTGTACGTGGATAACTTTTATACCAGCATTCCCTTGTTCAGGTGCCTTGCCGCCAGATCCACGTTCGCTTGTGGGACCGTGCGGAAAAATCAACGTAGCCTCCCTGCCCACTCCCTCTAGGTACCTATCCCCAGGGGTGAGACCCGTGCACTTACCAGTGTAAACCTGTTGCTGGTCAGGTATAAGGACAAGAGGGATGTCCTTATGCTGTCCACAATCCACGGTAACAGCACCCCCCCTGTCCCTGTGGGAGGTACCACGGCAACGGTTCTCAAGCCCGATTGTATCGTCGACTACAATCAGTATATGGGAGGAGTTGATCTTTCTGATAAAGGCCTCAAGCCATATAATGCCATGCGCAAAACCCGGGCATGGTACAAAAAAGTTGCGGTCTACTTGGTACAGGTTGCCATGTACAACTCTTTTGTACTATCCCGAAGCGCTGGCAGCACAGGGACATTCCTCCAGTTCTATGAGGCAGTCCTCAAGGACCTGATCTTCTCGGACCGGGAAAGAGCAGGCCGGAGTACCTCGGGAACTGGAGGCGTCCGGATCGTCCCTGGCCAACACTTTCCAGGTGTGGTCCCCCATACTGGAAAGAAGGGATGAACCCCAAAAAGATGCAGAGTGTTTTACAAGAGGGGGATACGGAAGGACACCACTACTCAATGTGAAACGTGCCCCGATCATCCGGGCCTCTGCGTTATCGATTGCTTCAGGGAGTATCACACTTCCATGGAGTACTAAATTTTTATAATCCCCAACAGTCCACTAGAGAACATAAAACACTATGGCTCTCAGACTTTGGAGACACAGAAACAATTTTTTTCCCCCAAACAAATATTAGTTTTAGAGCAGGCATCCTCAAACTGCGGCCCTCCAGATGTTGTAAAACTATAACTCCCAGCATGCCCAGACAACCTATAGCCATCAGCAGGGCATGGTGGGAATTGTAGTTTTACAACATCTGGAGGGCCGCAGTTTTTAGGATGCCTGCTTAGTGTCTCCAAAGTCTGAGAGCCATACATATTGGCATCGTCGCGTGCGTAAACGTCGTCGCTATAAAAATAACTTTTGACCAAACGCCTCAGATGAACGGTGTTAAAAATATAAAATAAAAACGGTGCCAAAACACCCATTTTTGGGCAAAATTTCCATTTGAATCCTTTTTGCCGGTAATAAAGCAAGGGTTAACAGCCAAACAAAACTCAATATTTATGGCCCTGATTCTGTCGTTTGCAGAAACACCCCATATGTAGTCGTAAATGGCTATATAGCCGCACGGCAGGGCAAAGAACGAAGGGAACTCCTTATGGTTTCTGGAAGGCAGATTTTGATGGACAGTTTTTTTTTTTTACACCATGTCCATTAGAAGCCCCCCCTGATGTAGCCTAGACTAGAAACTCCAAAAAAGTGACCCCATCTAAGAAACTACACCCCTCAAGGTATTCAAAAGTTACTTTACAAACTATGTTAACCCTTTAGGTGTTCCACAAAACTAAATAGCGAATGTAGAAACAATTTTAGAATTACATTTTTTTGTTACATTGCCTCAAAAAAGAGTAATATAGAGCAACCAAAAATCATATTTATGCCTAAAATAGTCCCAAAACAACAACCACCTTATCCCGTAGTTTCCTAGATGGGGTCACTTTTATGGAGTTTCTACTCTAGGGGTGCATCAGGGGGCTTGAAAGGGTACATGGTGTAAATAAACCAGTCCAGCAAAATCTGCCTTCCAAAAACCATATGACGTTCCCCTTCTTCTATGTCCTGCTGTTTAGCCAAATAGTAGTTTACGACCATATATGGAGAATCAGGGCAACCCATTTTGAGTTTTGTTTGGCTGTTAACCCATTTTTTCCAATAATAAAAGAAGGGTTAAAATGGAAAATTTTCCAAAAAATAGAAATTTTAAAATTGTTTCTCCATCTGCCATTAACTCTTGTGGAACACCTAAGGGTTAACAAAGTTTGTAAACCCAGTTTTCAATACCTTGAGGGGTGTACTTTCTTAGATGGAGTCACTTTTTGGAAATTTCTATTCTAGGGGTGCAACAGGGGGCTTCAAATGGGACGTGGTATAAACAAAACCAGTCCTGCAAAATCTGCCTTCCAAAACCCATATGGTGTTCCCCTCCTTCTATGTGCTCCCGTTCGGCCAAACAGTAGTTTACGACCACATATGGGGTGTTTTTGCAAACTACTGAATCAGGGCAACCCTTTTTGAGTTTTGTTTGGCAGTTAACCCTTGTTTTACTCCTGGAAAAAATTGATTATATTGGAAAATGTTCCAAAAAATAGAAATTTTGAAATTGTTTCTCAATCTGCCATTAACTCTTGTGGAAGACCTAAAGGGTTAATAAAGTTTAAAAAAAACTGTTTTGAATACCTTGAGGGGTGTAGTTTCTAGAATGGGGTCATTTTTGGGAGGTTTCTATTATCTAAGAGATGAATAAAATATGCACTCGCCACCTGGTATACTATCAATAGTTTATCTCTTCAAATATTTTTAAATATTTTTTAAAAAAATTATATTTAACAACACATATATCATTAAAACATAATTGCATAGATATTGGTAGATGTAACTGATGAATATAGCTGATATAAATAGCCGATAAATCTAGCTGGTAATTATAGTTAATATATCGCTAATAAATATCGCTGAACTCTTGGTGTCTGGAATAAATAGCTTGCCTCAGGTATACCTAATACATTAGCACCATGTGTGATAATAAATAGAAATAACTATAAATATAAATATATACAAATAAATATGTCAAAAGGTATCAAAAGGTATCAAAAGGTATTTCCAAAAGTGTTCAAATGGTTCCAAAGATTGCAAAAGATTATTTGCCGAAAAATATTAGTTCGCAGGAACAAGTGTCGAAGTAAATGCTGCAACAAAGTGTCTGAATGTTATTCAATGTGAAAAAAATAAAAAATAAAAATCCTCGTGCAGTATAAAATATCCAGACAAGCAAATTGAAGACTTAGAATAGATGTTTGACTCTCCCAATATCCGTCAGTGTTTCCAATACTGGCAATCAATATAGCATGGAGGTTAGATGTTAATATATGGGGTTAGGTATTAGTATATAGGGGTTGCGTCTGGGGCGTCCCCCTGATGCTCACCCTCTTACCTTCCCCTGCGAGATGTTCGCTGCTTTTAGGTGGTCAGCTTCGGTACGACTCGCTGTATATCACCGCTGAGTATGATGGAGACGGTAGTTGCTTTTGGCGTTGTTTGTTGGTCTCGTGGCCTTCTTCTGACGTCATCAAACCTCGTCTGGTTTGCATGTCATTATCCCGGCAACTCTCGTATTAGCTCGCAATGAGTTCGAGCCCTGCTTCTGATTATGGATAGGTGTATGCGTTGATCCGTATAGGGAACGATCTGCTCCAATATAATTTCTTTGGATTCTCTCCTAGGTCTAGATGGGTAGTTGGTCCTCTCCAAATCAGGCCAGACGCGTTTCGAGGGTTAATCCTCTTCCTCAGTGGCTAACTTTTTTTTTCACATTGAATAACATTCTGACACTTTGTTGCAGCATTTACTTTGACACTTGTTCCTGCGAACTAATATTTTTCGGCAAATAATCTTTTGCAATCTTTGGAACCATTTGAACACTTTTGGAAATACCTTTTGATACTTTTTGACATATTTATTTGTATATATTTATATTTATAGTTATTTCTATTTATTATCACACATGGTGCTAATGTATTAGGTATACCTGAGGCAAGCTATTTATTCCAGACACCAAGAGTTCAGCGATATTTATTAGCGATATATTAACTATAATTACCAGCTAGATTTATCGGCTATTTATATCAGCTATATTCATCAGTTACATCTACCAATATCTATGCAATTATGTTTTAATGATATATGTGTTGTTAAATATAAATTTTTTTAAAATATTTTAAAATATTTGAAGAGATAAACTATTGATAGTATACCAGGTGGCGAGTGCATATTTTATTAATCTCTTAATTTCAACCATTTTTCGGGGTGGACGGGTGAACCACCAATAAAATATAGCACCATTATCATACACCAGATACGGGTGAGCCACGATACACAGTTTTCCTTTCTATTATCTAAGCCTCACAATATGACTTCAAACCTGAACTGGTCCATAAAAGTAGGATTTTAAAGATTTCAGAAAAATTTCAAAATTTGCTTCTAAACTTCTAAGCCTTGTAACATCCCCAAAAAATAAAATATCATTCCCAAAATGCTGCAAACATGAAGTAGACATATGGGGAATGTAAAGTCATCACAATTTTGGGGGGTATTACTATGTATTACAGAAGTAGAGAAACTGAAACTTTGAAATTTGCTAAGTTTTCAAATTTTGGGGTAAAATTTTTATTTTTTTATGCAAAAAATTAACTTTTTTGACCCAATTTTAGCAGTGTCATGAAGTATAATATGTGACGAAAAAACTATCTCCTAACGGCCTGGGTAAGTCAAAGCGTTTTAAAGTTATGAGCACTTAAAGGGACACTGGTCAGATTAGCAAAAAATGGCCAAGTCCTTAAGGTGAAATAGGGCTGAGTCCTTAAGGGGTTAAGTACCGGGACATCAGGGCGTACCTGTACGCCCTGTGTCCATAAAAGGTTAAAGAGGACCTTTCATGGGTGCCAACATTGCAAGATAACTATCTTGCCATGTAGAGCGGCGTCCAGGGATCTCTCTGCACTTACTATTATCCCTGGGCGCCGCTCCTCTTTATACGTGAATGGGGAGGGGAGGGGGCTTTTGTATTGTTCGCCCTGTTGGCAAAATTCCCTAGAAACTGCCCTGTGTATGTCACAGATCCATTTTGTCAGCGCACACGTCACACTGCAGATGTGGCACTGGTTATGTCACTGTCAGAAGCGGACACCGTTTGAAAAAGTACACTGTATGTCACAGATATTTTTTCGATGCGCAAACATTATACAGGAGATGTGGCGCAGCTAATGTCGCTGTCTGCAGCGGGCACAGTCTACGGAAAAAGTATACTGGATGTCAGATATTTTTTGGATGTGCACACTTTACACTGGAGATGTGGCGCAGCTAATGTCGCTGTCTGCAGCGGCCTAACTTTTGTATGCTATTTATGTGCTAAAATCAGGATGCGCTAAAAATAGATATTGCTGCCACACACAATAATCCTTAGATGGACTTTTGGGTCGGTATAGTTTTTGCAATTTAGTGCAGGTTGTGCTAAAAATATAGATTGCTGCTTCCACACACAATAGTCCTTAACCCCTTACGGACACATGACGTACCAGTTCGGCATGTTTCCCGAGTCCTTAAGGACACATGACGTACCGGTATGTCATGGCTTTAAAACGCGATTGCGGCGCCGCGGGGGTTAATCGGGACAGGATGACCAGTGAAATTATTCAGCGGGCATCCTGTCACAATGCCGGGGGGGGTCTTTTGACCCCCCGTATCGGAGATCGCAGAAAACCACAGGTCAATTCAGACCTGCGGTTTGCTGCGTTTCCGGTCCATTCGGGTCTCCGGTGACCCGATGAACCGGAAAAAGACTGTGATCGGTGGTGTGATTACACACCACCAATCACAGTACGAACATTTGGAGAGGCGGTGCTGGCCATGGTGCTGATGCCTGCTGTCCAGGGTGCTGATTGGTGCAGGGAGAGAGGCGCGAGATTCAAACTTCCAGAGCTCCTCTCTCCCCTCCTCTTCCTGTCCAGCACCCGCACCATGCAGCACCGTCCTCAACAGGCCCCTGAGAACTCCCAAACGGCACCCATCACCCTCCTGCACCCATCACCCTCCAGGCAGGTTAGGGTCAGTGAGGGAGAGGCACCGTTAAGCAGGGATAGAAGGGAAAAGTTAGTTAGAAAAATAAAATAAAAAATTATCTAAACTTTTGCTTTGAGACCCTAGAACCCCCTGCCACTTGCTACCCCCCACCACCACTTTTTTTTTTTGCGTGCACTGACTGGCCGGCACTCTTAGCGTCCGGCCACTGTTAGCGCATCGGCAGCCCCACCACCCCACCGCTGATCAGAGTTGTACCGCTAATCAGCAACTTGCCCATTTTTTGGGGAGGACTTTTTAGTACGCGAACACCCGTGCCCCCACACACACGCACATACAATAAAGGTTTACACGTACGCACATACACACGCACACACACATACCCATAACCCACCGGATGTTCTCGGTGGAGGAGGCATACGGCCAGATTGCCTCCGACCGCATCCTCCTCATCATCATGTGATGGCGATGAGCCCCCAAGGTGGAGGAGACGCCGCCAGGCGGAGCCAGAGGCCCCACGTGCTAGGGATCCTGTGGCACACCCTAGCCGCCCTGGGGCTCGTACTGCTTTCTCGACCCACCAAATAAGCCCACCGGAGCCCCCTGCCGATGAACTTAGCTGGTGTCCCCCAATAGATTTTGAGCCCGAGATTTCAGATTTTGTTGGCAATCCAGGAATCCAGATTCCCACAGTGGGGTTTACAGAAATTGACTTTTTTATTTTTTTTTCAGTGACCCATTTGTGAATCTGATGGTGGAGCAGACGAACCTGTACGCCCAACAGTTCGTTGCTCAGCACCCAGGCTCCTTTTTAGCTAGACCCGGTGGCTGGACGCCGGTCAATGCAGCTGAAATAAGGACATTTTGGGGCCTCGTGCTGCATATGGGTCTAGTGCAAAAACCCAGTGTCAGGCAATACTGGAGTGGGGACGTCCTCTACCAGACCCCACTCTAC
Organism: Bufo gargarizans; assembly: GCF_014858855.1. NCBI lineage: Eukaryota > Metazoa > Chordata > Amphibia > Anura > Bufonidae > Bufo > Bufo gargarizans. The sequence goes on from NC_058085.1 coordinate 92,869,403, forward strand.
AGTATGGCCATTACACGCTCCCGGTTTGAGGCCATCCTAAAAATGTCTGCATTATTCAGATAATGCAGCATGTCCCCCCCCCCGATGTGATCCTGCCCATGACCGTCTGTATAAGATACGGCCGGTCATCGATCACTTCGGGGCCAAATTTGTACAGGCCTACGTACCTGGAAGGGTGGTCGCGGTTGATGAGTCTCTTGTTGCGTTCAAGGGGAGACTATGTTTTTGCCAATACATTCCCACTAAGCGGGCGAGGTATGGCATGAAGCTGTACAAAATTTGTGAGAGTGCCTCAGGGTACACTTACAAATTTCATGTGTACGAGGGGCGAGATTCCCGTATTCAACCCCCAGAATGTCCCCCCACTCTGCATGTTAGCGGGAAACTCGTGTGGGACCTTATGTACCCACTGCTAGATAAGGGTTACCACTTGTACGTGGACAACTTTTATACTAGCATTCCCTTGTTCAGGCCCCTTTCCGCCAGATCCACGTTCACTTGTGGGACCATGCAGAAAAATCAGCGTGGCCTCCCTGCCCACCCCCTCCAGGTACCTATCCCCAGGGGTGAGACCCGTGCATTTACCAGTGGAAACCTGTTGCTGGTCAGATATAAGAACAAGAGAGATGTCCTTGTACTGTCCACAATCCACGGTAATGGCATCACCCCTGTCCCTGTGGGAGGGACCGCGGCAATGGTCCTCAAGCCCGATTGTATCGTCGATTACAATCAGTATATGGGAGTTGATCTCTCTGATCAAGTCCTCAAGCCATATAATGCCATGCGCAAAACCTGGGAATGGTACAAAAAAATTGCTGTCTACTTGGTACAGGTTGTCTTGTACAACTCTTTTGTACTATTCCGAAGCGCTGGCAGCACAGGGACATTCCTCCAATTCTATGAGGCAGTCCTCAAGGACCTGATTTTTTTAGACCGGGAAAAGAGCAGGCCGGAGTACCTTGGGAATTGGAGGCGCCTGGACCGTCCCTGGCCAACATTTTCCAGGGGTGGTCCCCCATACTGGAAAGAAGGGACGAACCCAAAAAGATGCAGATGCAGAGGGGGATACGGAAGGACACCACCAGTCAATGTGACACATGCCCCGATCACCAGGGCCTCTGCATTATCGATTGCTTCAGGGAGTATCACACTTCCATGGATTACTAAATTTTTATAATCCCCAACAGTCCCCTAGAGAACATAAGAAACTATGTCTCTCAGACTTTGGAGACACGGAAATTTTTATTTTTATTTTCAAAAATAATAGTTTTAGTGCAGGCATCCTCAAACTGCGGCCCTCCAGATGTTGTAAAACTATAACTCCCAGCATGCCCAGACAACCTACAGCCATCAGCAGGGCATGGTGGGAATTGTAGTTTTACAACATCTGGAGGGCCTCAGTTTGAGGATGCCTGCTTAGTGTCTCCAAAGTCTGAGAGCCATACATATTGGGCATCGCCGCGTCCGTAAAAATCTTCTCTATAAAAATAACATTTAACCCAACCCCCCCAGATGAACAGAGTTAAAACATTAAAAAAAAAGTGTAAAAAAAAAAAGTGTAAAAAAAAAAATTATTGCCACCTAACATCACAAAAAGTGTAATAGCGACCGATCAAAATGTCATATGCACCCCAATTAGTGCCAATAAAACAGCAAAAAATGAGCCCCTACATTAGATAGTCGCCCAATAAAAAAAAAAAAAAATATGTAGCTCCCAGGCTATGGAGATACTAAAAATCTTTGGGGGTTCCTAAAATGATAATATAGTGTAAAATCTAAAATGTAGACATATTAGGTATCTCCGCATCTGTAAGAATCTGCCCTATAAAAATAACATTTGACCAAACCCCTCGGATGAACAGCGTTAAAAATATAAAATAAAAACGGTGCCAAAACACCCATTTTTGGGCAAAATTTTCATTTGAATCATTTTCTTCCGGTAATAAAGCAAGGGTTAACAGCCAAACAAAACTAAATATTTATTGCCCTGATTCTGTAGTTTGCAGAAACACCCCATATGTGGTCTTAAATGGCTATATAGCCACACGGCAGGGTGTAGAACGAAGGGAACGCCATATGGTTTCTGGAAGGCTGATTTTGATAGACTGTTTTTTTTTTACACCATGTCCCATTTGAAGCCCCTCCTGATGTAGACTAGAATAGAAACTCCAAAAAAGTGACCCTGTCTAAGAAACTAAACCCATCAAGGTATTCAAAAATGACTTTACAAACTTTGTTTACCCTTTAGGTGTTCCACAAAACTAAATAGCGAATGTAGAAACAATTTTAGAATTTAATTTTTTTGTTACCTTGCCTTAAAAAGGTGTAATATAGAGCACCCAAAAATCATATTTACCCTAAAATAGTCCCAAAACGACAACCACCTTATCCCGTAGTTTCCTAGATGGGGTCACTTTTATGGAGTTTCTACTCTAGGGGTGCATCAGGGGGCTTGAAAGGGTACATGGTGTAAATATACCAGTCCAGCAAAATCTGCCTTCCAAAACCCATATGGCGTTCCCCTCTTTCTATGTCCTCCCGTTTGGCCAAACAGTAGTTTAGGACCACATATGGGGTGTTTTTGCAAACTACAGAATCAGGGCAACCCATATTGAGTTTTGTTTGGCAGTTAACCCTTACTTTATTACTGGAAAAAAATTGGTTAAAATTGAAAATTTTCCCCAAAATATTGAAATTTCTAAATTGTTTCTCCATCTGCCATTAACTCTTGTGGAACACCTAAAGGGTTAACAAAGTTTGTAAACTCCGTTTTGAATACCTTGAGGGGTGTACTTTCTTAGATGTAGTCACTTTTTTGACATTTCTATTCTAGGGGTGCAAGGGGGTGCTTGAAATGGGACATGGTATAAACAAAACCAGTCCTGCAAAATCTGCCTTGCAAAAACCATATGGCGTTCCCCTCCTTCTATGTGACGTTTCGCCAAACAGTATTTTACGACCACATATAGGGTGTTTCTGCAAACTACAGAATCAGGGCAACCCATATTGAGTTTTGTTTGGCAGTTAACCCTTGCTTTTTTCCTGGAAAAAATTGATTATATTAGAAAATTTTCCCAAAAATCTAAATTCTTAAATTTTATGTCTATTTGCCATGAAGTCTTGTGGAAGACCTAAAGGGTTAACAAAGTTTGTAAAATAAGTTTTGAATACCTTGAGGGGTGTAGTTTCTAGAATGGGGTGGTTTCTATTATTGGGATGGTTTCTATTATGTCAGCCTCACAAAGTGACTTCAGACCTGAACTGGTCCATAAAAAGTGGGATTTGGAAAATTTCAGAAAAATTTTAAAATTTGCTTCTAAACTTCTAAGCTATGTAACATCATCACCCAAAAATAAAATATAATTCCCAAAATGATACAAACATGAAGTAGACATATGGGGAATGTAAAGTCATCACAATTTTTGGGGGTATTACTATGTATTACAGAGGTAGAGAAACTGAAACGTTCAAATTTGCTAATTTTTCCAAATTTTTTGTAAATTTGGTATTTGTTTATGCAAAAAAATTAACTTTTTTGACCCAATTTTAGCAGTGTCATGAAGTACAATATGTGACGAAAAAACAATCTCAGAACGGCCTGGGTAAGTAAAAGCGTTTTAAAGTTATCAGCACTTAAAGTGACACTGTTTAGATTAGCAAAAAATGGCCTGGTCCTTAAGGTGAAATAGGGCTGTGTCCTTAAGGGGTTAAAAGGACTTTTGGGTCTCTGAAAAGTTTTGGTGGTAAAATATATTCTTAAATCACTCCCTATACTGTCTGTCCCCCCCTATACAGTCTCTCCAGCATGTGCAAGGTGGAGTTCCACATTGTGGGTACGTCGCATATGGGGCGGTGAGCAGGAAGGCCAAAGTTACGCTGCCACTCAGACAGGCGAGCAGCAGCAGGGTGAGAACGCCAAAAGCGCGCACAGACAGCCCGCACTTTCTGCAGCAGCTCTGACATATTAGGGTACCACCAAATTCAGCACATGAGCGTTGTGTGTCAAACCAGCTAGGCCCAGAGTTGCTACGAAATTTTGCCCATCATCGCACGCCACCAGGCCGGGCTTGAGGCTCAGTGGCACCAAACACTCATCGGTCTGTTGTTCCATGCCCGTCCACAGCTCCTGCACGGTGTGTTTTTTTTCCCCTCAAACAGATGAGTTTCAAAACAGCCTGCTGTCGTTTCCCCCTGGCTGTGCTGAAGTTGGTGGTAAAGGTGGTACACTGACGTGAGGAGGAGGCGGTAGAAGTGGAAGCGGAGTAGGAGGAGGTAACTGGGGGCAATGAGAAGCGTCCTGCAATCCTCGGTGGCGGTAGGACATGCCCCAAACTGCTATCCTCCTCAGGCAAAGCCGCCACTGCATTTACCCAGTGTGCAGTTAGGGAGATATAATGTCCCTCCCCCAGCTTACTAGTCCACGTATCGGTGGTTATGTGGACCTTGCCAAAGATGGCGTTGCTGGCAATCAGGGCCGGTAGGGGGGTACTTCCTCTGTCTCTCCAGTGTTTGGGGGATGGACAGTTGAATGCTTCCATGGGACAGTGTGGAGGTGCTTGGTGACAGTGTTGGAGGTGGTGGTGTTGCTGCCACATCCTCTGTTTGCAGGGTGGCAGTGCCACTGTCACTGCAGAGGGGGAGGGAAAGGCTGAGACTGCAACAGAAGAGGAAGCAGGAGGAGCCTGAGATCTTTTGTGGTTTTTCAGGTGTGTACTCCACTGCAACTCATGATTTGCATCTAGATGTCTAGTCATGCAGGTGGTGCTCAGGTCTAGAACATTTATGCCTCACTTCAGGCTTTGATTGCACAGCGTGCAAACCACTCGCGCCTTTGCCATCAGCACATTGTCTGAAGAACTGTATCTTCTCACATTTTCAGGAGCCGTATCGCCACCGGAGCATATAAAGATAAATATGCATAACAACTTACTCTTGTTCAATAAATATCCGGTGAGGCGATAATACAGAAACAATAAATGGGTTTACTTACAATTTGATGATCTCAGAGACATGGTAGGGTTTAGCAAGTGGAGTCGGGTTTGGGAAAATTATATATATCCCTTATTTGTCCCTATGGCTACCCCTGCCTAAAACCAGAGCACCTGCCCCGAAAGGGGCGACCCCACATATCGGTGGCTAAACCCTATCTTGTAAATTAAATTGCGCTGAAAATGATCAATTCATTAATCCATGATGTGCTTGTCCCGACACGTTTCCCCAATGTACTGGTTCCTCAGGGGACCAAAGTGCGATATTTGGAGAAAAAAGATGGTGGCGCCACTATTCATCAGGATGCCATCATCTTTTCTCTCCAAATATTGCACTTTGTTCCCCTGAAGAACCAGTAAATTAGTAAAAGTTAAGTTTTAGAGGGATTTATTTTCTATATATTTATATTAATTTCCCTGTCACGTATGCAGTGCAGTTGTACTTCACACCATAAATGGGTACATGTCACCCACCAATCTAACAGACCGATTAACTATATTAATTTCACTGTCACGGACGCAGTGCAGGTGTACCTCACACAAAAAATGCCTGAGATTTATTAAAAGCCCGAACAACGAACTTGAACTTGAACTTATGCGGCAAAAGTTGCCATTGTAGAAGCACTTATCTCCATAGTCATCTGTATCGCCGTCCTCAGGACATCGATACAGATGGCTGTGCTGCAGTCATGCAGGGGAGGGAGAGGCGTGTCCCTTCCCTGTTCCTCTGATAGGCTGCCGGCACTGAGCCGTACAGCGCGGGACACAGGCCGGAAGAGGCCTGCATCGCATCGCTGACATGGAGGTAAGTATAAGTGTTTTTTTTTTTTCATATGTACAATACTTTAAAGTTTTACTGGCACATGATGGGGGCCCTTGTTACTGGCACATGATGGAGGGGCTCTTGTTACTGGCACATGATTGGGGAGGCTCTTCTTACTGGCACATGATGGGGGGCTCTTACTACTGGCACATGATGGGGGGTGCTCTTATTACTGGCACATGATAGGGGTGCTCTTATTACTGGCACATGATGGGGGGTGCTCTTGTTACTGGCACATGTTTGGGGGGCTCTTGTTACTGGCACATTATTGGGGGGCATCTATGGGGGCACATTTTACTGGCACATTATTGGGGGGCATCTATGGGGGCACTTATTACTGGCACATGATGTGGGGGCTCTTATTACTGGCACATGATGGGGGTTGCTCTCATTACTGGCACATGATGGGGGTGCTCTTGTTACTGGCACATGTTTGGGGGGGCTCTTGTTACTGGCACATGGTTGGGGGGCCTCTATGGGGGCACATTTTACTGGCACATTATTGGGGGGCATCTATGGGGGCTCCTATTACTGGCACATGATGGGGGTTGCTCTCATTACTGGCACATGATGGGGGGTGCTCTTGTTACGGGCACATGATGGGGGGTGCTCTTGTTACTGGCACATGATGGGGTGCTCTTGTTACTGGCACATGATGGGGGGCTCTTGTTACTGGCACATGATGGGGGGGCTCGTGTTACTAGCACATGATGGGGGGGTTCTTATTACTGGCACATGATGGTGGGTGCTCTTATTATTGGCACATGATGGGGGTGATCTTGTTACTGGCACATGATGGAGTGCTCTTGTTACTGGCACATGATGGGGGCTCTTGTTACTGGCACGTAATGGGGGAGGCTCTTGTTACTGGCACATGATTGGGGGGGCTCTTGTTACTGGCACATGATGGGGGGCTCTTATTACTGGCACATGTTTGGGGGGCTCTTGTTACTGGCACATGATTGGAGGCATCTATGGGGGCACATTTTACTGGCACATTATTGGGGGGCATCTATGGGGGCACTTATTACTGGCACATTATTGGGGACACTTATTTCTGGCACATTATTGGTGGGCACTATAGGGGCATTTACTGAGGCCACAAAGAAGGGGTATTTTATATGGGGGGGCTCTGTACAGTAGCATTTTGTACTGGGACACATTATGGTGGGTACTATGGGGAAGGGGGGAGAGGAGTACTATGGGGTCATCTACGGGGGGCACTAAGAAGGGGTATTTTATACTTGAAAATTATGGGGGACACTGAGGGGGTCTACTGGGGCACTATATATGGGGCATTTTATACTGGTACATTATGGGGGGCACTATGAGGAAGGGAGGAGAGGAGCACTATTGGGGCATTTACTGGGGCACTATATAGGGGTATTTTATACTGCCACATTATGGGGGCACTATGGGGACATTAGCTCAACTGGGGGCATTACAATGGGGTATTTTTTGCACATTATAAGGAGAATTATTTCTACTGGGGGGGCATTATGGTGGGCTTTATTACTTTCCCATGGTATGAGCTCCCTAGTAGCAGCACCAGCCTCTCCCTGCTCTGCTATCCCTCTGCCCCTTCTCCAAATCCTTATTATGAAATCTTTCTCATTAGGATAAAACACAACATCAGCTCCACCGAGCTGAAGTGGTGTAAAAGATCCCCAAGGGCCAAGCCAAGTAGTTGTAAGTTTTCATGCAAAATATGTTTATGTTATACACATATAGCCTACACTGTGCCACACAATATACAGTATACCTCTACTCTGTGTAGTCTGTTCCATAAGCACCATTGTTTTGTGGCGGCAGACAGAAAATAATCTGGAAGTGCCCCAACCGATCCCCCCCGCCCACCCTGTCGTTGGCAATATGAAGGGATGCCCCCTACGGCAGTAGCACCCCCATATATGGCTAGAAAATTATTGTTTGGGGGGGGGGGGTGACACCAGCCCTAGCAACGCCACTGCTCTGGGACCTACAACTATTTATAAAATGGGAGCCGATTAGCCGGCTGCAGGGTATACAGATGAAACTCGAAAAATGTGAATATTGTGCAAAGTAAATTTTTCGAGTTTCACCTGTAGAGATGCAGGTGCATGTGCAACTTTGTCAGTTCATTTCTATTAGGTTTTGGGACAACTGAGCAACTGCGCTCAGCACTCCCAGCAAACAATGCCCCATACTTAAGATAGATGCGTGTTCTATAGGTGGGACCCACATCTATAAGACTTTTATGGCATCCTGGAGAGATGGCATAATAGTTCAAGGTAGAAATATCCCCTAAATTGTTTTATCCGTTATGGAGTAACCCATCAAAATGCTCCTGTAATGGCTAAATGTCTACTCACACAATAAAGGCCTTCATAAGTGTAATCTAATGTAGACTCTAACTTAAAGAGCTGCATTCAATACAATCCTGCACAATGGACCTTTTGTGACATTTTACTGTTTTATTTTACAGTCCACACCACTTTGATGAGACACAGAAATGTAGCCAACAAGTCTGGCATTGCATTGCACAAGTCAGCACATGTCATTATTTCCTTATTATTACCAAGTGTGTATGCAGTAATGACACCAGATATGATCACTGGACATTGTGTTTACATTGTCTAAAAACTCACCACGATTTTGTGAGATTACTTCCTCAATCATTTGTATGACCAAAAAAGGAGAAACTAATGGACTAATAACCTACCTGCACCCTTTCCATCCCAGCAGTACTTACCATAATATCTCCTCTTTGATCCTGTTCTGTCCAATATTATGTATAAAACTATGAAGAATAAAAATAAGAAGTCTGTAGCTAGCAAGCTAAGACCTGTCCTAGGTTGCTAATATAGCTTATATGTTTATACAGCTAAGGCTATTTTCACACCTGTGCTAGGTGCTGATCCGTCTGGTATCTGCACAGACGGATCCGTACCTATAAATGCAAACGATGGTATCCGTTCAGTGCGGATCTGTCTGCATAACAGCTTTTTCAGATGTGAGTTTTCACTATCGTGAAAACTCAGATCCGACAGTATATTCTAACACAGAGGCGTTCCCATGGTGATGGGGACACTTCAAGTTAGAATATACTAAGAACTGTGTACATAACTGCCCCCTGCTGCCTGGCACCACACGATCTCTTACAGGGGTTGTGATCCGCACAAATAACCCCTCAGGTCCTGCACCTGAGGGGTTAATTGTGCGGATGTCAAAGTAGCCCTAAATTAGAGCATTTTAGATGCACTCTGGTGCTCCAAATCAATGTACCCCCAGGGGGTTAATATCCACGCGTGGTTGAGAGACTGGAAACTGACACAGAAGTTGGTCAAAGCAATCTCTAACTTTTATTACATGGGGTAAGCGTATATACATCTTCAGAAGAGGGCAGTCCTCACTGAGGCTTAAACATTGTTTCATTGGTCAAAAAAGGAAGAAGAGATACTTTGGAATGTGAACTAATGTAAACATCTGGTTACCATCGCCATTTTGTAATGGCTTCTATTCTAACAATAATACTGCATACGTCATATGTGACACTTCAAAGAGGTGCTTCTCTATAGGCAGTGAATAATATATACATATCATCAAGCCATATAATTGGCTTATGCACTCCTTCACACTCTATATACCTCCCTTGTTGGGACACCTGTACAAGGATGAGAAATCAGACACTTCTCACAGCACAGCTCTTTGCCCCCCCCCTCTCTTCTCCAGTCTAAAAACAAAGAGGGGGTGGGTGGGCACTTGGAAGTAGAAAAAGTTAACTCATTAAAGCATGTTCCTGGGTAAAGAGAATACTGGCCAGCATGCCTCTATACCTAGAAGTCATCTTAGCCACTGATAATAATAAGTTATGGTAGGTAGTTTACTAAATAATTTACCCAGTTTTAAAATTCTGTATGCTGCCTATCTGTGCCTATCTGCATGTAGTGCATTTAGGCCACTGTATCATCACTTGTGCAGGGGTGGGGGACTAGTTTCTTTTTTTTCCCTGCAGGGGATGGAGAACTTGCCAGTCCCTTCTTCAATTATCACACCTTAGAGCAGGAAGCTCTGGCTAATTGTTAAGGAGAGGTCCAAACCAGATAAACTTTTTACTACATTGCATAAGTAAATGGGCTATCCTTACTTTAGGCCATTATTATCAGAACGGTGGGGTCTGACTCTCTGCACCCCTGCCAGTCATTTGTTTTAAGGGGTTGCAGCAATCATTCAAGAGAATGGGTCAAAGTTGCAATACACTGCATCGCCACTAAGTAGACAGCATGAAGGTTGATGGACAGGTAGCCATTGAAGAGTCAGCACGAGAGTTGCATCCCATCGCTGGATCAGCAGGGGTGCTGAGATTCAAAAACCCCATCAATCTAATATCATCGGCTTATACTAAGGCTAGTCCACCCAGGAACACTCCTTTAAGACACATTATAGCCCTTTATAGTGAGATTCTAAGATAATTCCACATTTAGCTTGACACTAAATTTGTAAATATAATCTATCTATCTACACTGAGCAAAAATATAAACGCAACACTCTCGGTTTTGCTCCCATTTTGCATGAGCTGAACTCAAAGATCTGAAACTTTTTCTACATACACAAAAGACCCATTACTCTCAAATATTGTTCACAAATCTGACTAAATCTGTGTTAGTGAGCACTTCTTCTTTGCCGAGATAATCCATCCCACTTCACAGGTGTGGCATATATAGGTGCTGATTAGACAGCCTTAACATTGCACAGGTGTGCCTTTGGCTGCCCACAATAAAAGACCGCTCTGAAATGTGCGGTTTGATCACACAGCACAATGCCACAGATGGTGCAACGTTTGCAGGAGCGTGCAATTGGCATGCTGACTGCAGGAATGTCTTCCAGAGCTGTTGACCCATGCAATGAAAGTTTATTCCTCTACCATAGGGCGTCTCCAAAGGCATTTCAGAGAATTTGGCAGAACATCCAACCGGCCTCACAACCGCAGACCACGTGTAACCACACCAGCCCAGGACCTCCACATCCAGCATGTTCATCTCCATGACCGTCTGAGACCAGCCACCCGGACAGCTGCAGCAACAATCGGTTTGCATAACCAAAGAGTTTTAGCACAAACTGTCAGAAACCGTCTCAGGGAAGCTCATCTGCATGCTCGCCGTCCTCATCGGGATCTGGACCTGACTGCAGTTCGTCATCGTAACTGACTTGAGTGGGAAAATGCTCACATTCGATAGCGTCTGGCATGTTGGAGAAGAGTTCTGTTCAGGGATAAGTCCCGGTTTTCACTGTTAAGGGCAGATGGCAGACAGCGTGTGTGGCGTTGTGTGGGTGAGCGATTTGCTGACGTCAATGTTGTGAATCGAGTGACCCATGGTGGCGGTGGGGTTATGGTATGGGCAAGCTTATGTTATGGACAACGAACACAGGTACATTTTATTGATGGCATTTTGAATCCTGAGGCCCATTGTTGTGCCATTCATCCACGACCATCGCCTCATGTTGCAGCATGATAATGCACGGCCCCATATTGCAAGGATCTGTACTCACCGGTTTCAGTTTGTATTTATAGAGATGCCTGGAGGTGTATAAACTCCAATTTAAATGTGCCTGCTTTCCATCTACAGGCTGCATTTAGGTGTACCTGTGAGGCCTGGGCCATATCAGCCAGTCTTGAGTGGGACTTGCAGACTTCTCCCTCCTCCCATTGCCAGCATGGTTACATGCTGGAGGTAACTGGTGAGTTGTTTGTCAGTCGGCCTCATGCTCCTGTAATTTGCCCACTGGCTCCTGGTATTGCCCATATGGCACAGGTAGGTGAGTGTTAGGTCCCCGCGCTACTTAAGAAACCTTGGCATGGTGCTTGGGCTCAGACATGTCCTACACCGTAGGACATGTTGGCTAATCTCTCAATTTTAAAATCAGTTTGAGGGTTTAGTAAGACCGCAGAGTGCACCTGTCTTTGCTATTATTTTGTTATATTCCAACATACTCACCGGACATGTCACCCATTGAGCATGTTTGGGATGCTCTGGGTCGGCATATACGACACCGTGTTCCAGTTCCTGACAATATTCTGCAACTTCGCACAGCTATTGAAGAGGAGTAGACCAACATTCCACAGGCCACAATCAACAACCTGATCAACTCTATGCGACGGAGATGTGTTGCACTGCGTGAGGCAAATGGTGGCCTCACCAGATGCTGACTGGTTCCCCCAGTAAGGCAAAACTGTGCACATTTCAGTGTCCTTTTATTGTGGGCAGTCTAAGGCACACCTGTGCAATATTCATGCTGTCTAACCAGCACCTTGATATGCCACGTCTGTGAGGTGGGATGGATTATCTTGGCAAAGGAGAAGTGCTCACTAACACAGATTTAGACAGATTTGTGAACAATATTTGAGAGTAATGGGTCTTTTGTGTACGTAGAAAAAGTTTCATATCTTTGAGTTCAGCTCATGCAAAATGGGAGCAAAACCGAAAGTATTGCGTTTATATTTTTTCTCAGTGTATAAACTACCGTATTTCTCGCTTTATAAGACGCACCTGATGATAAGACGCACCTAGGTTTTTGAGGAGGAAAATAAGAAAAAAATATTTTGAACCAAAGGGTGTGCTTTTGGTAGGTTTTGAACTAATGGTGGTCTGTGGATGACGCACTGTTATGGGGGATCGGTGGATGACGCACTGTTATGGGGGGTCTGTGGATGACGCACTGTTATGGGGGGATCTGTGGATGACGCACTGTTATGGGAGGATCTGTGGATGATGCACTGTTATGGGGGGGATCTGTGGATGATGCACTGTTATGGGGGGATCTGTGGATGATGCACTGTTATGGGGGGTTCTGTGGATGATGCACTGTTATGGGGGGATCTGTGGATGATGTACTGTTATGGGGGGATCTGTGGATGACACTTATGGGGGATTACTGTACTGTACTTACTGTAGTACCTTATGTATATCATATGTACAGCGCTATGGAATGAATGGCGCTTAAATAATAAATAATAATAATAATGTATAGCATTAAGATGGCACAGACCGGCAGCTCCCTCAGTCATGCGTCGCCTTCTCCGCCTGCCGCAGCTCCCTCCTCATGCGCCGCCTGCCCGCCTGCCTGCTTATCCCACTTTATGAATGAACAGGCAGGCGGCGCATGAGGAGTGAGCTGCGGCAGGCGAGGCAGGCGGCGCATAACCGAGGGAGCTGCCGGCAGCATAGCGGCCAGCGAAGTATCCGCTTTATAAGACGCACAGCCATTTTCCCCCCACTTATGGGGGAAAAGTGCGTCTTATAAAGCGAAAAATACAGTATATATATATATATATATATATATATATATATATATATATAATATAAATATATATATATATACAGGTCCTTCTAAAAAAATTAGCATATTGTGATAAAGTTCATTATTTTCTGTAATGTACTGATAAACATTAGACTTTCATATATTTTAGATTCATTACACACCAACTGAAGTAGTTCAAGCCTTTTATTGTTTTAATATTGATGATTTTGGCATACAGCTCATGAAAACCCAAATTTCCTATCTCAAAAAATTAGCATATTTCATCCGACCAATAAAAGAAAAGTGTTTTTAATACAAAAAAAGTCAACCTTCAAATAATTATGTTCAGTTATGCACTCAATACTTGGTCAGGAATCCTTTTGCAGAAATGACTGCTTCAATGCGGCGTGGCATGGAGGCAATCAGCCTGTGGCACTGCTGAGGTGTTATGGAGGCCCAGGATGCTTCGATAGCGGCCTTAAGCTCATCCAGAGTGTTGGGTCTCGCGTCTCTCAACTTTCTCTTCCCAATATTCCACAGATTCTCTATGGGGTTCAGGTCAGGAGAGTTGGCAGGCCAATTGAGCACAGTAATACCATGGTCAGTAAACCATTTACCAGTGGTTTTGGCACTGTGAGCAGGTGCCAGGTCGTGCTGAAAAATGAAATCTTCATCTCCATAAAGCTTTTCAGCAGATGGAAGCATGATGTGCTCCAAAATCTCCTGATAGCTAGCTGCATTGACCCTGCCCTTGATAAAACACAGTGGACCAACACCAGCAGCTGACATGGCACCCCAGATCATCACTGACTGTGGGTACTTGACACTGGACTTCAGGCATTTGGGCATTTCCCTCTCCCCAGTCTTCCTCCAGACTCTGGCACCTTGATTTCCGAATGACATGCAACAGTCCAGTGCTGCTTCTCTGTAGCCCAGGTCAGGCGCTTCTGCCGCTGTTTCTGGTTCAAAAGTGGCTTGACCTGGGGAAGGCGGCACCTGTAGCCCATTTCCTGCACACTCCTGTACACGGTGGCTCTGGATGTTTCTACTCCAGACTCAGTCCACTGCTTCCACAGGTCCCCCAAGGTCTGGAATCGGTCCTTCTCCACAATCTTCCTCAGGGCCCGGTCACCTCTTCTCGTTGTGCAGCGTTTTCTGCCACACTTTTTCCTTCCCACAGACTTCCCACTGATGTGCCTTGATACAGCACTCTGGGAACAGCCTATTCGTTCAGAAATTTCTTTCTGTGTCTTACCCTCTTGCTTGAGGGTGTCAATGATGGCCTTCTGGACAGTAGTCAGGTCGGCAGTCTTACCCATGATTGCGGTTTTGAGTAATGAACCAGGCTGGGAGTTTTTAAAAGCCTCAGGAATCTTTTGCAGGTGTTTAGAGTTAATTAGTTGATTCAGATGATTAGGTTAATAGCTCGTTTAGAGAACCTTTTCATGATATGCTAATTTTTTTAGATAGGGATTTTGGGTTTTCATGAGCTGTATGCCAAAATCATCAATATTAAAACAATAAAAGGCTTGAACTACTTCAGTTGGTGTGTAATGAATCTAAAATATATGAAAGTCTAATGTTTATCAGTACATTACAGAAAATAATGAACTTTATCACAATATGCTAATTTTTTGAGAAGGACCTGTATATATGGGAGAGGGAGAGAGACATCATTCAAATGTGTGTTTAGATAGTTAATGAAGGTTGCTGGTATTGATTAGACGTAATGATGATGATGATTGTTATCAGAAGCACAGGTGAGGGGGGTGGGGGGGGGGGGGGGTAGTTACCTTTGGAGCCGGGCACATACAGTTAGCGCAACCAATCCAGATACTATAGGTCAAAAAAATTGGATGGTTAGGAGCTTAAATAGTACAGTAGATTAATTGGAAATAAGATAAAAGGAACTAGATAGAAATTGTGAATATAAAGGTGAAAATGAATAAAAAAATATATATAAATATGAATGTAAAAAAATAATATAATAATAATAAAAAAATATATATATATATATATAAATAATAAAATAAATATAATACCAATAATAATAATAATAAAATATATAAAAAATAAATATATTAAAAAAAAGGAGAAGAATAAAAAAAGTCAAAAAAATTAACAGATAGGGATGAAAATGTATGGGAAGGTAGTTGTGGGGCGACAGAGGGGGGGGGTTTAGAAACAGTTGCTTTCAAGGGACTCGTTGAGGCCATAAGGCTCTATTGTTTGTCATTTGCAAGATCCAGAACATTTCTTTTCTCCTTAGTTTCTGATACCGGTTGGTGTGGGTGGTGGGAATTTGTTCTATTGGTGTTATGGAAAGGTCCGCAGGATTTTTGTTATGAAAGTGGAGGAAATGTTGTGAGACCCCATGTTTTGTGAAGCCATTTGTAATGTTCCACCGATTTTTGTTTATTCTCTCTCTCAGAGTCAGGGTAGTGCGGCCTATATATTGCCATCCACAAGTGCATTCTAGTAAGTAGATGACGTAAGATGATGAGCAATTTAGAAAACTTTTGATTTCGAATTGTTCCCTGGTGACGTTACTTAAGAATCTAGTGAACCGGGAGGAGATGTTGCCACAGCATTTGCATCGGCGGTGTCCGCACTTGTAACTCCCAAGGACTTGGGGGAACAAGGTTACGGTAGACGATATTTGCTTCTTTTGGGACCGTAATCGGCTGTGAGCGATGAAGTTCTTAAGGGTTTGGGCCCTTCTGAAGGTTATTTGAGGCCTGGGCTGAATATGTTTTTTTTATAAAGGATCTGCTTGTAAAATGGGCCAGTGCTTTAACCACTTTCCGTCACGGTAACGCCGATAGGCGTCCGGACGGCAGCGCTCTCAGGTCTCAGTGACGCCTATTGGCGTCATCTCGTGAGACCTGAGATTTCCTGTGAACTCGCGCTCACAGGAGCGCGCGTTCACAGGATTACGCAGTATTCAAGTTTAACTACAGCCTGCCAGCGCTGATCATTGGCTGGCAGGCTGTAGATTTTTAAAAGAACCAATCAAATAGGTATATCAGACGCTATTTTGTAAATAGCGTCTGATATACGTGCTACTTGCTCCTCTGGTGGTCCCTTTTGCTTGGATCGACCACCAGAGGACACAGGCAGCTCTGTAAGTAGCACCAAGCACCACACACACATTACACCCCCCTGTCACTTATTAACCCCTGATCACCCCATATAGACTCCCTGATCACCCCCCTGTCACCCCCCCTGTCATTGATCACCCCCCTGTAAGGGTCCCTTATCACCGCCAGTTAGTTAGCTACTTGTTAGATAGTTAGCGCCCAGCCCACCGCAGCGCAGTCACAGATTAGTCGCTGATTAGCGTCATCGCTGTCGCTAATCAGCACTAGTACTATATAGTATCTAAATAAGATTAAAGTGGGGCACACTCTTTAAAGTAAAGGGATCTTTAATGGTCTATACAATAATACACAGTAGGTTGATAATACAATGATGGATAAAAAAGAAGATAGTGACCTAATAAGACTAAAATAAAATCAAATTAAATTACAATAAATAAGACATAAATCCCATTAAATATGCTATAAAAATTCATATAATATTCAGAAAATAATCGGTGTAAGATGTGTATTGGCAATAAAATCCCACACTGATATTTATAAGTGCATCTGAGAAAAATGAATCTTGATTGAAACCAGTCTTTTGTATCTCTATTGGAAATTGAGCGAAGTCTTTCCTAATATAGATAGTTTGTGTGTGATAGGTTAATAAAGTCGCAACATTGTAGCGATACACTTGTGTGTATTTGATCAAATTCAGAGCATGTAGCTTTCAACAGTTCGGATTGCAGCGTATAGCTATAGAATCATACAGCGGCGTCCCGCTGTGTTTGATGAGAGCGATCGCTTGTGTGGGATCAATGCAGCCTTACCCGGAGGTCTTGGTACCTGACAGTGAGTCCTCGACTCGGTACGATCGACTTGTAGTATCCCGGTCTCAAGGGCTGTTACTGAGCTGGCGTCAATCAGGTTGTGTTCCACGCGGTCTTTGGCGTCTCCAATGACGCCGCTGTATGATTCTGTAGCTATACGCTGCAATCCGAACTGTTGAAAGCTACATGCTCTGAATTTGATCAAATACACACAAGTGTATCGCTACAATGTTGCGACTTTATTAACCTATCACACACAAACTATCTATATTAGGAAAGACTTCGCTCAATTTCCAATAGAGATACAAAAGACTGGTTTCAATCAAGATTCATTTTTCTCAGATGCACTTATAAATATCAGTGTGGGATTTTATTGCCAATACACATCTTACACCGATTATTTTCTGAATATTATATGAATTTTTATAGCATATTTAATGGGATTTATGTCTTATTTATTGTAATTTAATTTGATTTTATTTTAGTCTTATTAGGTCACTATCTTCTTTTTTATCCATCATTGTATTATCAACCTACTGTGTATTATTGTATAGACCATTAAAGATCCCTTTACTTTAAAGAGTGTGCCCCACTTTAATCTTATTTATTTATTCCACATTTTCAGACTGGGTGTTGTCTGATAGTGGGAGCACCTCTGTTTGGATTCCCACCTCATACGAGTGCGACATTACCTTATATTCATTGAACTATATAGTATCTGTAAGTGATCAAGACGCCTCACCCGCTGAATCCAGTGGTTCAGAATATGAACCTGTAGACAGCAGTGGCACTCTAACCACTAGTAAAGATGATGAGGTTAAGGTCCCTGCCCATACACCAGCAGCGCAGCACATCCTGGACCTTCTACCAGCACTGCCGTATTCCCTGGTGAAGTGGCCAGCACCAGAAGGGCAGTTCAAGCTGGTATGGTAGCACGTGCAGTAACTCCCCTGTCGCAGCCACCACGTTCACAGCCCTTAGTCTCCCAGAGGTGCTGGCAAACCCAAATTGGCAACCCCCTGCTTCCGCCGCACCTGTATTGCCCCCTTTCACCGCCCAGTCTGGAGTTTGCGTGGAGACAGCTCATTTAAGATCAGCCCTTGAGTTTTTTAAGCTGTTCTTCACCACAGATCTCTATGACTTAATTGTGGCAGAAACCAACCGCTACGCCACACAGTATATAACCGCCAATCCGGAAAGCTTCTATGCCCAGCCTTTCTGGTGGAAACCAGTCACAGTTTCCGAATTTAAAATATTTTTAGGCCTTATCCTCAGCATGGGTCTAACAAAAAAAAATGTATTGCGGTCCTATTGGTCTAAAGACCCAATACATGTTCTCTGCTGCTATGTCCAGGGCACGTTTTGAGGTCATCATGCGCTTTATGCATTTCACTGACAATAAAACTTGTCAACCAATTCGGCCTCTCATAGACCATTTGTCATCAAGGTTTACAGATGTGTATACCCCCAATCAGAACATCTGCATAGACGAGTCCCTTGTACATTTTACCGGGCGCCTTGGCATCAAACAGTACATCCCCAGCAAGCGCGCCCGGTATGGGGTCAAACTGTATAAGCTCTGTGAAAGGGCCACAAGCTATACATATCGTTTTAGGGTCTATGAGGGAAAAGACTCAAAACTGGAGCCGGTCGGATGCCCTGACTACCTGGGCAGCAGTGGCAAGATTGTCTGGGACTTGGTGTCACTCTTACTCCACAAGGGGTACCACTTATAAGTGGACAATTTTTACACAAGCGTGGCCGTCTTTCGGCACCTACATATAGTCAGAATTCAATGCTGTGGCACCGCGCGACCTAGTCGCCGGGGCTTTTCCCAACGGCTCATTAATACCCGACTTGCACGGGGGGAGAGGGTTGCCTTGTGTGACCAAGAACTGCTCGTGGTGAAGTGGAGGGACAAGAGGGACGTTTACCTTCTGTCCACCATTCACGCAGACACGACTGTACAAATTGAAAGGGCAACTGGAGTCATTAAGAAACCCCTCTCTGTCCACGACTATAACCTTCACATGGGAGGGGTGGACTTCGATGACCAGATGTTGGCTTACTATTTAGTGTCCCGCCGCACCAGACGCTGGTATAAGAAGGTGTCTGCTTATTTAATTCAATTGGCTGTGTATAATAGTTTTGTTCTCTACAGTAAGGCTGAGAGAACGGGATCCTTCCTAAAATTCCAGAAAGAGATCATTTCGTAACTCCTGTATCTAGGAGGGTCCGTGCCCCAAGTCCCTGATGTAGTTAGCCGGCTACATGACAGACACTTCCCAAGTGTCAACCCCGTTCCCCAAGATAAAGATGTTGTGTCTGTAGCAGGGCTGGAATAAGGCGTGACAGTTTTTTTGTCCTGACCAGCCTGCCCTATGCATAGGGGAGTGTTTCTACAAGTACCACACACAGGCACACTATTAGTGTAAGGATCACGTGTATGCTCAATATAAGGAGAATAGCAGAAACTCCTAATGCTGGCCATACATGTAATGATTGTGGAGACCCTCAAATGCCAGGGCAGTACAAACACCCCACAAATGACCCAATTTTGGAAAGACACCCCAAGGTATTCGCTGAGGGGCATATTGAGTCCATGAAAGATTGAACTTTTTGTCATAAGTTAGCGGAAAGGGAGACTTTGTGAGAGAAAAAAAATCCATTTCCGGTTAACTTGTGCCAAAAAAAAAACTTTGAACTCACCATGCCCCTCACGGAATACCTTGGGGTGTCTTCTTTCCAAAATGGGGTCACATGTTGGGTATTTATACTGCCCATGCATTTTAGGGGCCCTAAAGCGTGAGAAGAAGTCTGGAATCCAAATGTCTAAAAATGCCCTCCTAAAAGGTACTCATCGGAATTTGGGCCCCTTTGCGCACCTAGGCTGCAAAAAAGTGTCACACGTGGTATCACCGTACTCAGAAGAAGTAGGGCAATGGGTTTTGGGGTGTATTTTAACACACCCCCGTCCTGTGTGTGAGAAATATCTCTGTAAATGACAACTTTTTCCATTTTTTTTCCACAAAGTTGTCAATTTACAGAGATATTTCTCTCACCCAGCATGGGTATATGTAAAAATACACCCCAAAACACATTGCCCTACTTCTTCTGAGTACGGCGATACCACATGTGTGACACTTTTTTGCAGCCTAGGTGCATAAAGGGGCCGAAAGTCCAATGAGTACCTTTAGACTTTACAGGGTTGCTCACAATTTAGCCCCGCCCAAAATGCCAGAACAGTAAGCACACCCCACAAATGACCCCATTTCGGAAAGTAGACACCCCAAGGTATTCACTGAGGGGCATAGTGAGTCCGTGGGAGATTTTTTATTTTTTTTTGCCAGAAGTTAGCAGAAATGGAAACTTTATTATTATTATTTTTCCTCAAAGTGTCATTTTCCGCTAACTTGTGAAAAAAAATTAAATCATACATGAACTCACCATGCCCCTCTGCGAATACTTTGGGGTGTCTTCTTTCTAAAATAGGATCATTTGGGGGGTATTTATACTATCCTGGCATTCTAGCACCTCAAGAAACATGACAGGTGCTCAGAAAGTCAGAGCTGCTTCAAAATGCGGAAATTCACATTTTTGTACCATAGTTTGTAAATGCTATAACTTTTGCGCAAACCAATAAATATACACTTATTGGATTTTTTTTAAATCAAAGACATGTAGCACAATAAATTCTGACACAAACTTGTATAGAAATGTTATTATATTTGAACAATTTTACCAGAAAAACTTAAATACACTTTTTTTTAGAAAATTGCGGTCTTTTTTGATTAATATCAGAAAAATGAAAAATCTCAGCAGCAATCAAATACCACCAAAAAAAAGCTGTATTTGTGAGAAGAAAAGGAGGTAAAATTAATTTGGGTGCCAAGTTGCATGACCAAGCACTGTGAAGTGCCGATTTGTAAAAAAGGGCCTGGTCACTAGGGGGGTATAAACCTGTGGTCCTTAAAGGGCTTCTGTCACCCCACTAAAGTGATTTTTTTTTTTGGGCTGGTGAAATTAGTTATATTGCGATATATCACAATATAATTGTGTCACTTACTTTGATCCAGCAGTTTCTTCAAAAAACGAAGTTTTATCATATGTAAATTCGGTCTCTAACAGCAAGTAGGGCGGCTACTTGCTGCTAGCTGCTGCAGAAATCCGCCCCCTCGCCGTGTTGATTGACAGGGCCAGCCGGGATCTCCTCCTCCGGCCAGCCCTGTCGGCATTTCAAAAATCGCGCGCCTCTGTGGATTCGGCGCAGGCGCTCTGAGATGAGGAGGCTCGTCTCCTCAGCACTCCCTCAGTGCGCCTGCGCCGATGACGTCTTCTATTTCGGTAATGTCATCGGCGCAGGCGCACCGAGGGAGTTCTGAGGAGACGAACCTCCTCATCTCAGAGTGCCTGCGCCGAATCAACAGAGGCGCGCGATTTTTGAAATGCCGACAGGGCTGGCCGGAGGAGGAGATCCCGGCTGGCCCTGTCAATCAACACGGCGAGGGGGCGGATTTCTGCAGCAGCTAGCAGCAAGTAGCCGCCCTACTTGCTGTTAGAGACCGAATTTACATATGATAAAACTTCGTTTTTTGAAGAAACTGCTGGATCAAAGTAAGTGACACAATTATATTGTGATATATCGCAATATAACTAATTTCACCAGCCCAAAAAAAAAAAAACACTTTAGTGGGGTGACAGAAGCCCTTTAAGTGGTTAAGAAGATGTTATGCAAGACATTATGATTGATATTGTATGTGGTGATAAAGGAAGTTTGGTGTTTCTTGGTGGTTTGTGAGTCAGTTTCTTCGTTTTTTGAGGACAAGCAATTTTCCTGGGTGTATTTTCGTGTTCGCTGGAGGGCTGCCTTAATGACTCCACTGGGATACCCTTTGGTTAGAAATCTTTCTGATGACTTAGTTAGTACAGTTTCTGCGGATGCGTTTGAACTGACTAAATGGGACGTTGTTCTTCCATTTTTTTTTTGTGATGTGCACTCTGGTAATCTAAATAGCTATTCCCATCCACTTTTTTGAAGAAGGTCTTGGTTTCTATAGAGTTTTCCTTGGAAGAGAGGACCAGGTCTAAATATTCAATGGATGTTTTGGAATAGTTGGCCGTAAAAGTGAGGTTAAAACCGTTATTGTTCAAGTGAGCAGTGAATTTGTTAACGTCATCCATACTTCCATCCCAAATGAATAGTAGGTCATCAATATAACATCTGTAAAATATCAATTTCTTTTGCCAAGGATGTTTATTATAGATGAAGTGCTCCTCAAAAACTCCTATGTATAAATTTGCGAAGCTTGGCGCAAAACGCGTCCCCATCGCGGTCCCCTTTGTCTGCTTATATATTTTATCTTCAAAGGAAAAGACATTATGGTTGAGTATAAAATCTAAGGCCTCCAGTATAAACTGGCTTTGCATATGCGGCAGGCTCTCGTCTCGTCGTAAGATTTGGCGTATAGCATTGATTCCTGTTGTGTGTGGGATATTGGAATATAAGGATGAGACGTCTAGTGTGGCTCAGGTGTAAGAGTCCTTCCATTCAATTCCCTAGCTGAATCCTTTAGATATGATGTTAGTTGTATGACGTATTTTTGTAGTAAGATGTCGATATAGTGGGATAAGTTGCAGGTCAAAGAGGAAATTCCCGAGATGGTTGGTCTCCCTGGTGGGTTGGTGATGGATTTATGGATTTTAGGTGGATGATAGAATAATGCTAGATTTGGATGGTCTATGGTAATGTATTCCTTTTCTATTTTGGATAATATTTTCAGAATTTCTGCTGTTTCCAAAAGGGCTGTTAGTCTTTTTTTTTTTTTTGCATTTTCTCTTAGTGAATTTTCTGTTTAAAGTTTGATAATACTCCTCGTCACTTAGAATTTTGTGTGCTTCTGCCAGGTAGGCCTTCCTTTCCTGGATCACGATGCCGCCTCCCTTGTTTTCGTAATGACAAGGGACTTGTTGGCCATAAGGTTTTTTAAGGCTGTCTTTTCTTCTCTGCTGAGGTTATTTGGAATTTCCAGGCCTCTACTTATGGTCCTAAGGTATTTTGTGACCAGGGCAGAAAATGCCTCTATGTGGCTCCCCCTATGGTGTATGGGGTTGAATGTAGACTTGGGTTTCAACCCAGTGTTGATAGCTTCCGGGGCCATATCAGACTGTGAGGCCACATTATCTGATGTTGCCTACGGTGAGATCTTGGGTCTTGAGGCTTGGAACTCGAAATGTCGAGTTAGTGTTGGTTTGCGGATGTACAGTCATGTGAAAAAATTAGGACACCCTTTGAAAGCATGTGGTTTTTTGTAACATTTTTAATAAAAGGTTATTTCATCTCCGTTTCAACAATACAGAGAGATTAAAGTAATCCAACTAAACAAAGAAAACTGAAGAAAAGTCTTTTCAAGATCTTCTGTAAATGTCATTCTACAAAAATGCCTATTCTAACTGAGGAAAAAGATAGGACACCCTCACATGTATTCCCTCTTAAATTGGCTCAGATCTCACACAGGTATATCACACCAGGTGCACATAATTAGTAGATCGTTACTCTGCATGTTGAATGAGGCTTGCCCTATTTAAACCTCAGACATTTAGTTTGGTGTGCTCCTGACTGTTGAAGTGAGAGTGAGCACCATGGTGAGAGCAAAAGAGCTGTCAGAGGACTTCAGAAAAAAGATTGTAGCAGCCTATGAGTCTGGGAAGGGATTTAAAAAGATCTCAAAAGATTTTGAAATCAGCCATTCCACTGTCCGGAAGATAGTCTACAAGTGGAGGGCTTTCAAAACAACTGCCAACATGCCCAGGACTGGTCGCCCCAGCAAGTTCACCCCAAGAGCAGACCGCAAGATGCTAAAAGAGGTCTCCAAAAACCCTAAAGTGTCATCTCGAGAACTACAGCAGGCTCTGGCTACTGTTGATGTAGAAGTACATGCCTCTACAATCAGAAAGAGACTGTACAAGTTTAACTTGCATGGGAGGTGTGCAAGGAGGAAACCTTTGCTTTCCAAGAGAAACATAGAGGCCAGACTGACATTTGCCAGAGATAAAGTTGACAAAGACCAGGACTTCTGGAATAATGTTCTTTGGACAGATGAGTCCAAAATTGAATTATTTGGACACAACAGCAGAGGACATGTTTGGCGTAAACCAAACACAGCATTCCAAGAAAAGAACCTCATACCAACTGTGAAGCATGGAGGTGGAAGTGTCATGGTTTGGGGCTGCTTTGCTGCAGCAGGACCTGGTCAGCTCACCATCATAGAATCCACGATGAATTCTACTGTGTATCAGAAGGTGCTTGAAGAACATGTGAGACCATCAGTTAGAAAATTAAAGCTGAAGCGGAACTGGACCATGCAACATGACAATGACCCAAAACATACTAGTAAATCAACCAAAGATTGGCTGAAAAAGAAGAAATGGAGAGTCCTGGAATGGCCAAGTCAAAGTCCAGATTTGAATCCCATTGAGATGCTGTGGGGTGACTTGAAAAGGGCTGTACGTGCAAGAAACCCCTCAAACATCTCACAGCTGAAAAAGTTCTGCATTGAGGAGTGGGGTAAAATTTCCTCAGACCGATGTCGAAGACTGGTAGATGGCTACAAGAACCGTCTCACTGCAGTTATTTCAGCCAAAGGAGGTAACACTCGCTATTAGGGGCAAGGGTGTCCTATCTTTTTCCTCAGTTAGAATAGGCATTTTTGTAGAATGACATTTACAGAAGATCTTGAAAAGACTTTTCTTCAGTTTTCTTTGTTTAGTTGGATTACTTTAATCTCTCTGTATTGTTGAAACGGAGATGAAATAACCTTTTATTAAAAATGTTACAAAAAACCACATGCTTTCAAAGGGTGTCCTAATTTTTTCACATGACTAAGTGTTTAGGTTTACGAACAGTTCAAATTCGTTGAATTTGCTGGTGGGGCAAAATGATAGGCCTTTTTGTAATAGGCTGGTTTCCGCCTTAGTAAGTGTGGGGAAAGATTGAAAATTCTAACTAGTGTGTCCTCTTGTTCCTCTTTGGGCTTACCTTGTGTGCCTCTGTTTTGGGGGAAGTTGTATCAGTGATACTGTTAGCCTAATTTTGATTCCCTTGGTACTTAAATTTTATCAGTCGCCCTGTATTTTGGGTCCCGTTTATATCAAGGCCACCATTTTTAACATCAATTTTAGCATCATTATTATCATGTTATTATTATTAAGATTATTAATATTAATATTTCCCTAATGGCGAAGAAAATTTGTATTACTATATGGACACCCAGTTTGATTAGATTAGATTATATCGGATCATTCCAACTATGTCCTTTACATTCATGTGATTATTATATTGTCTATCACCCTCGCACCTTGCTGATGAATTACACTACGTGCAGAATTATTAGGCAAATGAGTATTTTGACCACATCATCCTCTTTATGCATGTTGTCTTACTCCAAGCTGTATAGGCTCGAAAGCCTACTACCAATTAAGCATATTAGGTGATGTGCATCTCTGTAATGAGAAGGGGTGTGGTCTAATGACATCAACACCCTATATCAGGTGTGCATAATTATTAGGCAACTTCCTTTCCTTTGGCAAAATGGGTCAAAAGAAGGACTTGACAGGCTCAGAAAAGTCAAAAATAGTGAGATATCTTGCAGAGGGATGCAGCACTCTTAAAATTGCAAAGCTTCTGAAGCGTGATCATCGAACAATCAAGCGTTTCATTCAAAATAGTCAACAGGGTCGCAAGAAGCGTGTGGAAAAACCAAGGCGCAAAATAACTGCCCATGAACTGAGAAAAGTCAAGCGTGCAGCTGCCAAGATGCCACTTGCCACCAGTTTGGCCATATTTCAGAGCTGCAACATCACTGGAGTGCCCAAAAGCACAAGGTGTGCCATACTCAGAGACATGGCCAAGGTAAGAAAGGCTGAAAGACGACCACCACTGAACAAGACACACAAGCTAAAAAGTCAATACTGGGCCAAGAAATATCTCAAGACTGATTTTTCTAAGGTTTTATGGACTGATGAAATGAGAGTGAGTCTTGATGGGCCAGATGGCTGGATTGGTAAAGGGCAGAGAGCTCCAGTCAGACTCAGACGCCAGCAAGGTGGAGGTGGAGTACTGGTTTGGGCTGGTATCATCAAAGATGAGCTTGTGGGGCCTTTTTGGGTTGAGGATGGAGTCAAGCTCAACTCCCAGTCCTACTGCCAGTTTCTGGAAGACACCTTCTTCAAGCAGTGGTACAGGAAGAAGTCTGCAAGGTAAGAAAAACATGATTTTCATGCAGGACAATGCTCCATCACACGCGTCCAAGTACTCCACAACGTGGCTGGCAAGAAAGGGTATAAAAGAAGAAAATCTAATGACATGGCCTCCTTGTTCACCTGATCTGAACCCCATTGAGAACCTGTGGTCCATCATCAAATGTGAGATTTACAAGGAGGGAAAACAGTACACCTCTCTGAACAGTGTCTGGGAGGCTGTGGTTGCTGCTGCACGCAATGTTGATGGTGAACAGATCAAAACACTGACAGAATCCATGGATGGCAGGCTTTTGAGTGTCCTTGCAAAGAAAGGTGGCTATATTGGTCACTGATTTGTTTTTGTTTTCTTTTTGAATGTCAGAAATGTATATTTGTGAATGTTGAGATGTTATATTGGTTTCACTGGTAAAAATAAATAATTGAAATGGGAGAAAACAGTGGGGGATGATGTGATGACGTAGAGTACGTTGCGCTCTCCGCCTCACCGCGGCTCAGCTGTCCTGCTGCCCTGAACCTCCTGGCGTCCTCGTGCTGATTTTGTTCGCATCCTCTCTACGACCGTGAGATAAGCGCTACGGCCCCGACCGCTGAGCCCGGACGTGTGGGCCTGTTCTTAACTTCTGCCGATCCTGTCGTTCCTGCGGATCCCTTCTCCTCCTCTCCTCCTCTTCTCCTCACCGTGCCGCCGTGGTCAGCTCTGCGTGCGAAGTTCGTCTGTGGAGTTTGTCAGTGGAGTTCGTCTTCAGTCTTTGTTGATCCGTTGCTCTCCTCCCGGTGTCATTGTGAGTAGCCCTCTTGTGCTTCCCCTACTCGATGGTCTGCGAGACAGGTTGATGAATTATACTCAGGACTGCCGCCGATTCTCCCTTCTCTCTCCTCGTGTCACTGTACCTGACCCTCTCCTTGTGCCTCCAGTTTCCCCCGAAGTGTTCCCTCTCCTTCTTGATGTCGTTGTGACTAACCTCCCTGAGATTGTTGACTGTAACTAATCCTGAGTGGAGATCGACAGGCTGCTGGAGGACTCTTCAGGGGGTTTGTATGATCCCCATGATATATTTGAATCCCTCCCTGTGCCTCTAGATTTTGTCCACTATCCTCCCCTCTTCCTCTACACTGCTGGGATCAACCGTATTAACCTTACTCTGATAGGCTGTTGGAGTCTGTGTTCTCTTTATTTTCTGCTGCTGAGGCCCCTCAGGACTTTCGATTCCTGGTTGGAGGGGGAAGGTTGAAAACCGGTGGGAAAAAAAAAAAAAAAACTACTCTTTTCCATCTAAAAAACACATTTGAAAAAAGTGAGGTGGTTATGAATATAAAAGGAGTAAACTATAAAGTATAAAGTATAAAACGGAAAAAGTGGAAAAAGAGAGGAAAAAGAAAAGAAAGGGGGAGAAAGAGCATAAAGAAGAGGGAACAAAAAAAAAAGGGGGAAGGAGGGAGAGAGAGAAAAAAAAAAAAAAAAAGGAAAGAAAAGAAAAGGGGAAAAGAGGAAAAGAAAAGAAGAACAACCAAGAAGGGAGAGGGGAAAAAAAAAAGGAGAAGAGAAGGAAAGAGGGAAAGTGAAGAAGAAGCGATACATATACACAAGGAGAAAAAGAGGCGGAATAAGGGAAAAAATTGAAAAAAAAAAAAAAAGCAGGAACAAGGTATGGCCCCAAAAGCTAGTAGGCGCTCGACTGACCTCTCAAGTCAGAAACTCGGGTCCAAAACTGTTGAAACAACAAAAATAGACCAGTTCCTGAGGTCTCCGAGGGTTAATACGAGGGGCGGACAAAAGGAACCTGTCACAAAAAAAAATGACGACTCAGAGATGACTGAGTTAGAACCACAAAAAGCCTTTAGATACCCCGAAGAAGACGGTATAATGGGGGAAGTTATCCCTAATGACAACTCCTCTCCGCTAGAAGAAATACTCCTAGCGGTTAAACAGAATGGGGATCTAATATAGGCGGTCACAACCCAACTTGGGTTTATCCAAGCTGATGTGGGACTAATAAAAGACGATTTGTCAAAAATGCGAGACAGAGTTAACAACCTTGAGAGTTCCGTTGCCCTGATACAGAATCAATCCAAAAAAACAAATACTGAAGTCTCCACATTTAAATTAGAATATAACCTTCTGAAGAAAAAGGTGGCGGACCTTGAGGATAGGTCACGAAGATATAACGTGAGAATAATAGGGATTCCAGAGGGTGTGGAAGAAAAAAACCCAACCCAATTCATACAGAAGTTAATCCTTGAGAATTTTGGGAAAGATTCGTTTTCTTCCTTTTTTATGATCGAAAGAGCTCATCGGGTCCCAGGGGGAAAACCAATTCCAGGGAGACCACCTCGGACATTCCTTGTTAAGTTATTGACTACAGGGGATAAAGACATCCTCTTAAGAAGGGCGAGGGAATGCTCACCGGTTCTATATAACGGGAATAGTTTGGCCTTTTTTCCAGATTTCTCAAAAGATATACAAGAAAAGAGACGCACATTCATGGCTGTTAAAAAGAAGCTAAGAGAAAGGGATATTAAATATTCTCTCATATTCCCAGCAAAACTGCGGATTATCTTCAATGATAAAATTCTTTTTTTTGACACCTCGGAAGAAGCCGCGGATTGGCTTGATCGAAATAATCGATGATTTAATTGATTTATGACCTGGCGGGAATAATATTTGTTATAAGGGGCTTATACCCCTAAATGTATTTCTCTTTGCTTCCTAATGGGGGTGGCTGAGTGGGGGGAGTGCGGGAGGGATGGTCATAGGAAAGAAATCTACTACAATATGTGGTGGATTGCCTGTACGAGGGGGGTGGGGGGGGGGGACCGGCTGTGGTGCGTCAAAATAGGTGTGATTTTCCTTTTTTTTTTTTCTTTTCTTCTTTCCTCTTTTTTCATCTAACCGTTGTTGATAATGTTGACTAGAATTATTGCTTGGAATATACGTGGTTTGGGGGATAGAGGAAAGAGACAAGCGGTTTTTGATTTGACTCAGGTCCATTTACCAGCAATAGTATGCCTGCTAGAGACCCACCTCACTGAGGAGACCTCTAGGGTGGTCGACAGGGGATGGGCTGCGCATACTTATCATTCTACCTTCTCTAACTACTCGAGAGGTGTTACTGTTTTGATACATAGACTTATTGATTTCGTTTGTGAGGCATCCTCTGTCGACCAACAGGGGAGATTTATTTTTTTATATTGTAGGTTAAGGGGGAAGATATGTATTTTGGCCTTTGTCTATATTCCACCGCCATTTTCCTTTTCGGTCCTTAACTCTCTGGTACTATTTATGGATAAATGGCCAGAGTGTCCAACACTGATTATTGGCGACTTTAACTGTGTCATTGATCCTGTACGGGATAGGGTCTCTACGAGTGTCAGGAGTGACAGTCCGGTCCAGGGGTCTCCCCTGGCACGGTTTTGCCTGGAGGCTGGATTTGAAGATGCTTGGGAATATCTGGGACAGGGGAAAAGGGCTTTTTCATGTTTTAGTAAAGCAGGTAAATCGATGTCCAGAATAGATCTTGCATTGATAAGTAGTAAACATGTGAAATTGGTAAAGCGAATGAAATATGAAACGAGGTCAATATCGGATCACTCACCGTTATTACTTGAACTTTGTTTATCTCAGGAAAGATATACACCAAAACCTCCTTTTAGACTAAATCCTTATTGGCTATCAGTCATAAAGACACATGAAATAATTCAAAATGAAATTGGCCGATTCTGGGATAATAATTATGGCTCAGCAAAAATTCAAGTGGTATGGGATACCTTTAAGGCGTATATGAGGGGATTGATGGTTAGTAACATCGCGAACCTTAGAAGGGAGTATGGGAAAAAACAGAAAAATCTAGAAGAACGTGTAGCACTGGCGACAGAATTGTTTCACATGAACAAGACGGAGGAGAACAGGGAAAATATGCAAAGAGCCACACAAATATATTCTAAGTTTTTATTGGATAAGGCCCAACAGAACCTTTTCTTTAAAGGGCAAAAATATTTTACCGAGTCAGGGCGACCCGGTAAATTCTTGTCCAGAGTAATTTCAAGTCAACAATCCAAAAAACATATAGATAAGGTTCGAATGACTGATGGTAGGATGGTCACTAGACAGGGCCCGGTGGAGAAGGCCTTTGTTGATTATTTCCTTGATCTGTATAAAGCCGACTCTAACATCACAGATGATAAGATAGATTTCTATCTTGACAGGATCATCTTTCCAACTATTACTGAGACGCAAAAGAGAGCACTTGAACTAGAGGTCTCAATTCAGGAACTTGAGGGAGCTATTAAATTATGCTCAGCTAACTCCACTCCTGGTTCAGATGGGCTTCCATATGAATTTTATAGTAAATATAGGGATTGTATTCTTCCAAGACTGTTGGAGGTCTTTGCTGAATCAATGAAGGATGGGAAGCTGCCAGATTCAATGATGGAGGCTATAATAATATTAATTCCAAAAAAAGGCAAGGACCCTTTAGATTTAGAATCTTACAGACCAATCTCACTGCTTAATGCAGATGTAAAGCTTTTTGCGAGGGTCCTGGCTACAAGGCTTTCTAGGGTAATTTCCTCTATTGTCCATCCGGATCAGAGTGGCTTTATTCAGAACAAGGGCACACATCATAATTTGCATCTGCTTTTTTCTAATATTCAGGCCCCTGGGGGGACCACTCGCTCCATCCTGTCATTGGATGCCTCCAAGGCCTTTGACAGGGTGGAGTGGCGCTTCCTCTGGAAGGTTCTCGCAAGGATGGGCTTTGGGGAAAAGTTTATACGTACTCTTAGGTTACTGTACAGATCTCCAAGGGCAAAATTGAGTCTTAATGGAATCCTCAGTAGTAGTATTGATTTAAATAGAGGCACGCGGCAGGGCTGCCCATTATCCCCCTTGTTATTCGATATTTATATCGAACCCCTTGCGATGGCCATCAGGCAGGATGATCAGGTTAAAGGATTTGGTACGTTAGGAATACAAGACCGTATCTCCTTATATGCGGATGATGTTTTGTTTTTTATAGACCATACGGAAAATACTCTTCCTAGGATTATTCAAATGGTTAAAACATTTGGTGAGGTGTCTGGTCGTCTTATAAACTGGGCCAAGACCAGTTTGATGCCAATAGACCCTCTGCCACAGAAAGAGGCTCTTGTGACACAGTTAGACATTGTTGATACTTTTCAATACTTGGGTTTGACTATATCGCCTCGGGTTGAAAATTTTGTACAACTTAATTTGATCCCCATAATGGTAAAGACTAGAGCTAAAATAGGGATCTGGCTGAGACTTCCTCTATCTAGAGCTGACCAAGTCTCACTAGTTAAAATGGTGATACTACCACAATTTCTTTACGTGCTCAGGAATACACCTATTTGGATACAAGATAAATATTTTAAACTCATGGAAAGAATAATTAATGATTTAATATGGGGAAGAAAGCGAGTTCGAATAAAGCTGGAATATTTGTACAAACCAGTGGAGTGTGGGGGTCTAAATCTCCCTTACTTTAAAGGGTACTTTATTGCAGCCCAGCTATTGAGGTGCTATGAATCAGAGAACAGTGCATTGCTGGGGAAGTTGGTAAATAGCTATGCCCACAATAACATTTTTACCTTGTTGGAATCTGGTCTATTGAAGAGTTATGAGCGAGGCTACAGAGAGACTATAAAATTACTCCTGAAAGTGTGGGCTACAATTAGGACATGGTTGAAGGTTAAGGGTTCACTCACATTTACGCCTCTCTGGCATAATTTATATTTACAAAGGCTAGATGATATTGCAGCTGACACATTTTGGCAGAAGAATAAAATTCTGTATATCTCACAGGTAGTTAAAGATAGAGAAATTAAACCATTTATAGAGATGACACATAATATAAGAAACCTTTCATGGTTTAGGTATTTTCAATTGCGCTCAGTATTATCCAGTTTGGATGATAAACGGGTGTTGGATATAGATAATTCATCTTTTTTGAATGATTGGGTAGGGGGTACACTGTCTAGAATAAAAATTTCAAATATATATAAGTTATTACTTAAGGCACGGTTTAGTGATACACAGTCACCAGGACAAAAAGCGTGGGAGGTGGATTGTCCGAACTTACAAATAGAAGGGTGGGAGAATATTTTTGGGAACTTAGTTTCACTATCCCAGAACTTCAACCATGTTGTAATACAATTTTATATTTGCCATAGATTATATATCACTCCCCTATGGATGAATAAATGTGGGTTAAGAGACACGTCTAACTGCCCTAAATGCGACTCTGTAGGAGCGGACTTTCTTCATATGATATGGACTTGTCCAGAACTTATAAACTACTGGAATAATATCAATAATCGTATTATGTATAAACTAAAAGTTCGAATCCCTTTTGAACCACAAGTATTTGTGCTTAATGATCTTTCCAAATTAAATAATCACAAGTATCAAAAGATCTTCCTGAGCAGAATATTGATGTTGGCTAGAGTCTTGGTCAGTCGGATCTGGTTTGCTCGATCCACTCCAGATATAAATACATGGATAAACTTAATTGTTAAGGTAAAAAATTATGAGAAAATTTTGTACAAACAGAGGGAAGCTGAGGATCAGTGGATTAAGATATGGGGTGGTTGGAGGATTGATTAGTTGAGGTCAAATTGTTTTATTTATAGGGGTTCTATTTTGACGCACCACAGGCAGGGGGGGAGGTGGGGGTTGGGGGGGGGAACTGTATTCTGTTTTTCTATTTTGTAATGTTTTGATATACTAATTAAAGGAAAAAATAAAATAAAAATGGGTATATATTTGTTTTGTGTTAAGTTGCCTAATAATTATGCACAGTAATAGTCACCTGCACACACAGATATCCCCCTAAAATAGCTAAAACTAAAAACAAACTAAAAACTACTTCCAAAAATATTCAGCTTTGATATTATTGAGTTTTTTGGGTTCATTGAGAACATGGTTGTTGTTCAATAATAAAATGAATTCTCAAAAATACAACTTGCCTAATAATTCTGCACTCCCTGTATATAAGTCTATTAGTTTTTTTTTATTTTACTTAATTTTATTTATTCATGTTTTGCCTTTTAGCACTACTATATCTCATACTACTATATTTTTTGGACTTGAAAAAGGAGTACCCTCACTCCAAAACGCGTTGTCATCTGAATAAATACCTTTTTTAAAAGACGTCACTTGCCATTGTGATTTTGCGCCAAGAGGTATCATATCGTGTATTACCTCAGTACACAGCTTTTCATAGTAATAGACAGTCTGCTTAGACTAAAAAGTCAGAGATATCAAAATTCTTCTAATGCCATAGCGCAAAAGGCACTTCATAGTGCTGTGCCTTTCACAAGTGTGTCACGGAGATCAGAGAAACAATCAGATCAGAGAAAAATAGAAACAAAAATCCCATCTGACTATCGGAGGTGTGTATGGGGAGTCAGAGAATGTGCATTTGTCCTTTGCTGGTAGTACCCGATTTCTCCTGACTGCCGAGGTGGCGCTAGATTCAAAAACTGTGGAAATTGAAGTATTTATCAACAGCGGGGCCGGGGTGAACCTGATTGATGCTCAGTTTGTCCGCATGCATGGGTTATCACCAAGTACATTAAAAAAAGACATTCCTGTATTTGCTATTGATTCTGCCCCTCTTACTCAGAGGTGCTTGTCGCATGATATCAGATTAAGAGTGGGTGACTTTCATCAAGAAGTTATCTCGTGTTTTGTCTTGGAAGGTCTCCCTGCACCTATGGTTCTGGGTTTACCGTGGCTTACCAAGCATAATCCTACTATCGATTGGCAAGCCAGGCAGATTCTGGATTGGGAGGACTATTGCATTGATAATTGTCTCAATACATCCTCAATACATGCTCTTTTCCGGGTGTAGGCTGACGTCATCGGCACAGGCGCACTGAGGAAGGAGCGGGCAAGCGAGCGTCCTTCTCTCAGAGCGCCTAAGCCGAATGAGGACCGGTACTGCACAGGCGCGGGATTTTATGGGAAGAGAGGGCCTGCGAGAGGAGGAGAGCGCTCGCTGGCCCTGTCGATCAAGTGGAGGAGGGGGCGTGTTTATAGTCCTAGGATGCGGCGGCTACCAGCAAGTAACCGCCCAACTTGCTGGTAGTGAAGTAATTTGCATATTATAAAAGTACGATTTTTTACTGAAATTACAGCACAGAGACAGGTAACAGTGATATATATGGACTCATCTGACATTAGCAAATAGATAATGTCCGATAATAAAAATTGCTAAATGGGGGGTGACATAAGCCTTTTAAATTGACTTTTGAGGAATGGCGTCATTGGTTGGAAGGGGCGATTCATCCGATCACGGTATTCACTGATCAATCTGGCTTATCTGGAGTCGGCGAAACGACTGAACCCAAGACAAGCCAGATGGGTGCTGTTTTTCACCAGATTCAATTTCAATGTCACCTATCGTCCTGGGATTAAGAATGTCAAGGCGGACGCCTTGTCACGTAGTTTCCTTGGAGGTGGTGATTTTGAAAACCCGAGTCCCATACTGTGATATCCGCCCTCTACCCTGACCTTGAGGTGAAGGTGTTAGAGACTCAGGGAGACGTACCGGACTCGTGTCCCTCTGGGAAACTATTTGTGCCACCGGAATTGCGTCACAAGGTGTTGGAGAAACATCATTGTACGGTTCCTACAGGACATCCTGGGAGTAGGTCCACTGCCAACCTCATCTCGTAGATTCTGGTAGCCGGGGTGGCGTAAGTGTGTGAAGGACTGTGTCAGCCTGTACTACCTGTGCACGTACCAAGGTGACACATACTCGGCCTTCTGGATCTTTACTTCCGTTACCCATTCCTTCCAGACCATGGACTCATGTATCCATGGACTTTATCACTGATCTACCTAATTCTTCAGGTAAGACAGTTATTCGGGTGGTAGTTGATCGCTTTAGTAAAATGGTAAATTTTATTGCATTACCAGGCCTACCTAATGCTAAAACCCTTGCACAGGTATTTGACAACATTGTGGAACTTCATGGCATTCCCTCTGACGTGGTCTCAGATGGTGGGACTCAGTTTGTTTCCAGATTCTGGAAGGCGTTTTGTACTAGTCTGAGAATTCAACTGTCCTTTTCTTCGATTTTTCATCCTCATTTGAACGGACAGACAGAGCGCACTAATCAGAGTCTGGAGACTTACTTGAGATGTTTTGTATCTGAGAACCAGGAGAAGTGGTCTTCATTTTTGTCTTTGGCAGAGTTTGCCATAAACAATCGTAGTCAGTATTCCACTGGTGAGTCGCCATTTTTTGGGGGCCTATGGATTTCACCTGCAGTTTGGCACATTTTCTGGTTCTAATACTTCTGGTATCCCTGAGGAAGAACGTTTTTCGTCATCATTGTCATCAATATGGCGAAAAATTCAAAATAACTTGAAAAATATGGGCAACAAATATAAACGTGTGGCTGACAGGAAACGTATGAATGGTCCGGACCTAAGTGTGGGTGATTCAGTGATTCTGTGTGGCTGTCCACAAGAAACATTAAGTTGAAGGTACCTTCCTGGAAGTTGGGTCCAAGGTTTATGGGCTCATATAAGATCACGCCCATTATTAATCCTGTAGCTTTTCGTCTTGAGCTTCCTCAGGCCCTGAAAATTCATAATGTGTTCCATAGGTCTTTGTTTAAAAAATAGTGGAACCTTTACAGACATCTTCCTTGTCACCCGCTCCGGTCATGGTGGTCGGTAATTGCGAAAATAGTTGACTCTCGAGTTCTCCGTGGATCCCTTCAATATTTTGTCCACTGGAGAGGTTATGGACTGGAGGAGAGGATGTGGGTGTCGGCATCCGACGTTAATGCAAATCGTTTAGTGAATGCTTTTCATAGATCTCACCCTGATAAGATCGATCCTGGGTGCCGAAGGTCACCGGTAGAAGGGGGGGGTACTGTCACGGACGTTCCCGTGGTAGGTACCAGGAGATCGAACAGACTGGCAATTTGTGGATTAAATTGATGAGTTTACTGTGGTCCTTATTGTGTCTGTGTTTTGGTGAAAGCCACACCCCTTGCTTCAGGTGTTGCTTGTTGGTAAATTACCTTTCTCATAAGTAGCTGCTTTTTATTAGGTTGTACTCTGTAGTGCTTCTGGAGTTGCCAGTTTTCTACTTTCAGATAAGTCTTGTCTTTCCTTTTTGTTTTGTGTTTGTTATATTCCCTGTTGTTTGTATCTGGGCCTGAGACAGAGACTTTCATTCATCCATCTAGGGAGGAATTAGTTGTCTCTGGTCCTAACCTCATTCCAGGGCCTTATAGGGATATAAGAGCCTAGGTATACAGCATATGATTATTCCTACCTTCAAGGTCTATTCATATTGATAGGTAGTTAGGACCCGGATTAGGGTTGTTTAGGAGGTGACTTGTTTCTTCACTAGTTTCCAGGCCCGGTTACTGTTCTCTTCCCTCCTGTGTTTAGTTTGGAGTCCCCCCCCCCCCCATCACACACACACACAGATCATGACAAAGTGTCTTTCTCTGGCCACAAGTTCTTTAATGTTGCACCTCAGGTTTATGTTTAACCTGAGAAGGAGAAGATTGTGCAATAGGCACAACTTTGATAGGGAAAGCATACTGACTGGAGTCCATAAGGGACTCCATGAAGTAGGCTCCTGAATGGCCTGGAGAACTACCACATCAACTTTAACATTAGGAGTCTTTATTCAACTTTTGCTCCATCGCTCCATATTCTTCTCCTCCTACTGATAGGAGGTTGACCTGAATGGCCTACTCACATTTGGTGTCATCTTCTGTGGCAGGGGGACCAGGTGGCAGTCTGGTGATGGTGTTGGAATCCTAGACAGCCATTATCCTCCACTAGCCCAGGAACTCCCTAAAGGTGGCAGGAACGTGGACTACAGGTGGAATGTCCAGCTCTATACAGTCAGTAATCCGGTAGGAGTGATCTGCAACACCTTTCCTGTGATGGCTCTAGACAGGGGCCACCAGCTGCCAAAACACATTTGTTGCAGTGAACGTGGCAGTGGGTTGGTACTGATGCCCACCTTAGCGCAGGTCTGGATAAGCAGTGGACCTGTGTTCAGGCTTCTACCAGTCCTACGGAGGTGTGTAGCTGATCTGATGAGCCGGCAGCGTGATCCCTATGGCAAAGAGAACTTTTGGGTAGTCCACCACATCACCTGGGTGGAGGTTGTGTAATCGCTCCAGGAGGTAGGTGGGTGACAAAGTAATCCCGACCAATCTATGTCCCGGAGAAAGCCATATATTTTTTCAAAAATAACCCCTTGTCTCCTCTCCGAATGGGACAAACCCTATATCTAGGTTCAGTTGCATTTCTGTGGGGGAGGGGGTGACTGGACTTTCTGCTATAAGCAAGGCAGAGTAGACATTTAGAGATATAATGTAAGTCTGACTATAGACCCATAGACTAGACTGACTTATTTATACAAACCGGATTCCAAAAAAGTTGGGACACTAAACAAATTGTGAATAAAAACTGAATGCAATGATGTGAAGATGGCAAATGGAAAAATTGTATTTGTAATAGAACATAGATGACAGATCAAACGTTTAATCCGAGTAAATGTATCATTTTAAAGGAAAAATACGTTGATTAAAATTTTTCACGGTGTCAACAAATCCCCAAAAAGTTGGGACAAGCAGCAATAAGAGGCTGGAAAAAGTAAATTTGAGAATAACGAAGAGCTGGAAGACCAATTAACACTAATTAGGTCAATTGGCAACCTAATATATATATAAATTATATATAATAATTTAAAAAGAGCTTCTCAGAGTGGCAGTGTCTCTCAGAAGCCAAGATGGGTAGAGGATCACCAATTCCCACAATATTGCGCAGAAAGATAGTGGAGCAATATCAGAAAGGTGTTACCCAGTGAAAAATTGCAAAGACTTTGCATCTATCATCATCAACTGTGCATAACATCATCCGAAGATTCAGAGAATCTGGAACAATCTCTGTGCGTAAGGGTCAAGGCCGTAAAACCATACTGGATGCCCGTGATCTCCGGGCCCTTAAACGACACTGCACCACAAACAGGAATGCTACTGTAAAGGAAATCACAGAATGGGCTCAGGAATACTTCCAGAAACCATTGTCAGTGAACACAATCCACCGTGCCATCCGCCGTTGCCAGCTGAAACTCTACAGTGCAAAGAAGAAGCCATTTCTAAGCAAGATCCACAAGCTCAGGCGTTTTCACTGGGCCAGGGATCATTTAAAATGGAGTGTGGCAAAATGGAAGACTGTTCTGTGGTCAGACGAGTCACGATTCGAAGTTCTTTTTGGAAATCTGGGACGCCATGTCATCCGGACCAAAGAGGACAAGGACAACCCAAGTTGTTATCAACGCTCAGTTCAGAAGCCTGCATCTCTGATGGTATGGGGTTGCATGAGTGCGTATGGCATGGGCAGCTTGCATGTCTGGAAAGGCACCATCAATGCAGAAAAATATATTCAGGTTCTAGAACAACATATGCTCCCATCCAGACGTCATCTCTTTCAGGGAAGACCCAGCACTTTTCAACAAGATAATGCCAGACCACATTCTGCATCAATCACAACATCATGGCTGCGTAGGAGAAGGATCCGGGTACTGAAATGGCCAGTCTGCAGTCCAGATCTTTCACCTATAGAGAACATTTGGCGCATCATAAAGAGGAAGGTGCAACAAAGAAGGCCCAAGACGATTGAACAGTTAGAGGCCTGTATTAGACAAGAATGGGAGAGCATTCCTCTTTCTAAACTTGAGAAACTGGTCTCCTCGGTCCCCAGACGTCTGTTGAGTGTTGTAAGAAGAAGGGGAGATGCCACACAGTGGTGAATATGGCCTTGTCCCAACTTTTTGGGGATTTGTTGACACCATGAAATTCTGATTCAACATATTTTTCCCTTAAAATGGTAAATTTTCTCAGTTTAAACTTTTGTTCCGTGATTTATGTTCTATTCTGAATAAAATATTAGAAGTTGGCACCTCCACATCATTACATTCAGTTTTTATTCACGATTTGTATAGTGTCCCAACTTTTTTGGAATCCGGTTTGTATAATACAACTCTTCTCTATATAGAGAGGGTCACACCAGCCCCATCTAGTGGTGGATCTGGATACAGCCTATTAACAGCTTGCATGCAACTAACCCAGTCAATACATATACCATACAAAAGAATATTTTAACCCCTTTTGCAGTGTAACTGCTCTGCAGTGGGACCCTGCAGTTGTAGTTTCACAATAGCTGGAGTGTTACACAGGCTGCTGACCCCTGCATTAGGAAATTACAGGCCACTATGGTTTCTACATATGTCATCTTGACCAGCAGTGCACCTGTTTCTGTCATGTGTACTTCTACAATAATCTTTTTGGCCCAAAAGCCAGTGCCAGTTATGTGGCTTCTGCCCTGGTAATACGATAAGTTGATGCTGTCACATCTGTGGAAATATTGACGCATAATAGTATCTGTAACTATAGCTGGTGAGCCAAATAGAGAGAACCTGAAAAATTCCGGTGGCTCCTGTGACACAGACTGGAGTAAACTGTCTTGTATTCTAAAAATGTATTTGGGTAACCTTTTTAGGTGTCCACGAAGACAACAAATTTTTAAATGTTATCGCCAAGAAGGATGCATGTGGCCAGATGTAGTGTACGGGAGAGTAATACCCCGTCACTACAGAAGGGTCACTTGGGTACTGTCTTTCCCCCTGTATTTAATGGGAGGTTGGTATAGAATATCTTGTCGATGTACTGCAATGTACTTCCTGTTACTGTGAAAGGTGCATGTGCAGGCCGGCTAGGGTGTCATTCCAGCTCTGAGTCACTAGAGGGAGCTAGGGAACCCTAGTTTATATAAGGCCCAGTCAGGAAGTAGTAGTAGGTCAGACAGTGGGAAAAGGAGTCAGAGATGATCCTGTGTCTGAGTCAAGGCCAGGCTATGGGCCTGTGAGTAGCGCAGGCCTGAAGCCTGCCGACTAGGAGAGGGTAGTAAGCCCTGTAACCGGGTTCCGGATCCAAGGAAAAGGTTCCCCTCCTGAGTCATCATCCGTTTATCTGAAACATCATAAGCAAGCAACCAGCCGGGACACAGAATACCACAGAGGCCGATCAGATAAAGCAAGAGGTACTCAAGATAACAGAGGAGGTACTAGATAAAGACAGCTCCAAGGGTACGCCAGCTATAGGGCATTGGACCTTGGAGGATAAGTCACATGTTTCAGGACCAGTCAGGGATAGTGTGCAAGCCGCCTGTACTGCATCTCCTGTAATTAACACTCTGTAAAGAACATTGCTAAAACCGGCCAGTCTGTACTTCTAAGAACCAGCTGTATTCAAATAGAAACCAACTGTCTTCCTTGGAACTGCGCTTCCAACTGCGTCCATGTATGATTCTCACTGACATTCAGTAAAAAGTTCCCGTTTTGGTTGGCTAACCCGTGGTTGCTTCATTCTTCTACATTACTATACACGGCGTGTCACCGTTTAATTGACACTGGCGTCACGAACATTAAATACCTGCCTGTTCCAGTATTTGCCCCGATTTGAAGACGACAGTGGATCCCAGGTTAGCGGGTAATCTGCACTACAAAGCCCAGCATACACTACTGACCCCCTGGGACACTGCATCGCTCTTTTTGGCGTTACGAACAGGATCCGCATGCTTCTGAAGTGCAGAGAAGTGTGAACTGTGTGCTTTAACTATTCCACCACCGTATTGCAAAGACTGTAACCTT
The DNA here is from genome assembly GCF_014858855.1 of Bufo gargarizans. Classification (NCBI taxonomy): domain Eukaryota; kingdom Metazoa; phylum Chordata; class Amphibia; order Anura; family Bufonidae; genus Bufo; species Bufo gargarizans. Next base: position 92,910,376 of record NC_058085.1, read on the forward strand.
TATTTCTAAATCTGTGGATTACAATTGTGCCTGGGAGGAATCAGAGACGCTGTACTGTGTTGCGCTACCCCCAGAGAGAAAATCGTATTTATGGACTGTGATTTATTGGACTTTTGATCAACCTGCTTGCTGTCATTGAATTGTAGCATCAGGACATCTAAAATGGCCGCCGACGCCATGAGGCTTTTTACTGCGCCATCACGATGTACAGAGGCGCGAATATTTGGCGCCAAAACCCTCCAAGAAGGAGGAGGAGATTGTCCTGGAGCGCCACCCACCTTGAGAAGTGATGATGCGGCTGACTTCCCTGAAGAGTTACGCCTGGGAGGCGGGCCTCAGATGGAGGTAGACCGGCCCAGTGTGTGGGAGGAGCCAGTGTCGACTCTGCACCCAGTGAGAGAAGAGATGGCTATGGCGTGCGCTGAAGAGCCGGAGTTCGATGCCACGTGTGAGTGGGGAGCCACTCCACCGGACTATCCCGAGTTGGAGGCATGGGACCCTCTAGCCTGGACGGCCACCTCTTGGGAACAGGCCATGGATTTGAGCATAACCCGTCCCCGGTCCCCACCGATCCGTCGCCGGCACGCGCAGTGGCCGACCATCATGGCCGAATTGAAAGCCGCGGTGGCTAAGAAGAATACCAGCCGGAAGAAGAGGTTCGAGGAAATGGCCAAGTCCATCCAAGGGGACTCCTTCCCGGGTAAGCCCCAGCTAGAAAGGCGCCGCGGGATCGTGGTGGCCTTTGATAAGGAGAGGGGATACGGGTTCATCCAGGAGTTGGGAACTGGCCGGGACTTTTATGTGAACCGGCGGTCGGTGAAGCGTCACTACCTCCCGGAGCATCTTCACAACTTGACCATGGGAGAGATAGTGGAATATACCCCAGCGGAAAGCTTACGGGGCCCCTACGCTACAGCCATCACTCGCCCGAAGGCGCCGGCTGAAACTTGGGACCCAGAGGGAGTGGAGATCAACCCGAGTGAGGCCGAGGGACCGAAAACAGGGCCGGCCCGAACCACTCACCGGCACAGTCAGATATATTTAAGCAGCAATGTCTTTTGGGAGCCTATCATCTTGCAGGGGCCAGAGGAACCATACCCCCCTCCCGATGCGGTGAGGCGAGAAGAGGAGAGAGAGAGGCTGGACAGCTGCCAGCGGGCGGAAGAATGTGCTGAGGCCCGACGTCTAGCAGCGGCTGCCACCGGTACCCCAGAGACCACTGTCACCGGACCTCCGGTAGCCCCGATGACCTGCATCAAGGCTGACATAGAGGCGCTACGCAAAAGAGTTTACTGGGTAGAGGACCTCGGGTACGCAGGATGCGTGCAGTGGATCCCGTTTCCCAGGACGGATGCAGAGATGGAGGCAATGAAGGACAAGCCTCCCCCTTTAAAGATCGTCAGAGGAGATGGATTCCAGATGTGGCCGGCCTTACCAGAACAGTTGCTGCAAGATCCGTTCATCGAGTCTTCATCAGAGGAGGAGTATGACACTCGTCTGTGAGTAGGCCTTTCTTCATGTCTGTCTCCATAATGGCCGTTCTGTCCCTCCGGTTGGCAGAGCTGGTCAAGCTTGCTGCCAGTTATACACGGCCGGTGGCATTCTAACCGAATGATAGTGCCACTTCATACCACAGCTTCCAGCTGCCCATGTTGTGTTTGGGACATCCGGTCTGCTGCTAATATCCCGGTTGTGCCTTTAGTTTTGCACCATTTTACCCCTTTTTACCCCCATTTCAGGTTGAAAAGACATTTTTATGTCAGCACTATTTTAAAGGGTAAACAAGACTTGCCAGGATAACATGGCCCTGGTATTGTTAGAGTCCTGTATTGTCATTTTATATATGTGCTGCTGACAGTATTTAATAACCGGTTTTTATTCACGCCTATGTGCCCAGAGATGGACTTCCTATGTGCAAGCCTCTAAGAGGTTGATTTTATTATGGACTTATTTATTGTCATGGACTATCCTGGTTCTTTAAACATCCGCTGTGCCAGGTCAGCGCCCCCGTTCCACTCACTATCCTGAGAAGAAGAGAACGACGCCCCTTGTCACCGCACTTCACCTTTGCCAATTGGGTCTGATATGAGTGTAAATGACATCTATGTATGCATGCATGTGTCTTTCTCTATTTCAGGTAATGATTCCAGTTGGGCGGGCCCTGATGGAGTACGATGTCGTACTCAGCTTAAAGCAGCGGGGTATGTAGTGTACGGGAGAGTAATACCCCGTCACTACAGAAGGGTCACTTGGGTACTGTCGTTCCCCCTGTATTTAAGGGGAGGTTGGTATAGAACATCTTGTCAATGTACTGCTATGTACTTCCTGTTACTGTGAAAGGTGCATGTGCAGGCCGGCTAGGGTGTCATTCCAGCTCTGAGTCACTAGAGGGAGCTAGGGAACCCTAGTTTATATAAGGCCCAGTCAGGAAGTAGTAGTAGGTCAGACAGTGGGAAAAGGAGTCAGAGATGATCCTGTGTCTGAGTCAAGGCCAGGCTATGGGCCTGTGAGAGTAGCGCAGGCCTGAAGCCTGCCGACTAGGAGAGGGTAGTAAGCCCTGTAACCGGGTTCCGGATCCAAGGAAAAGGTTCCCCTCCTGAGTCATCATACGTTTATCTGAAACATCATAAGCAAGCAACCAGCCGGGACACAGAATACCACAGAGGCCGATCAGATAAAGCAAGAGGTACTCAAGATAACAGAGGAGGTACTAGATAAAGACAGCTCCAAGGGTACGCCAGCTATAGGGCATTGGACCTTGGAGGATAAGTCACATGTTTCAGGACCAGTCAGGGATAGTGTGCAAGCCGCCTGTACTGCATCTCCTGTAATTAACACTCTGTAAAGAACATTGCTAAAACCGGCCAGTCTGTACTTCTAAGAACCAGCTGTATTCAAATAGAAACCAACTGTCTTCCTTGGAACTGCGCTTCCAACTGCGTCCATGTATGATTCTCACTGACATTCAGTAAAAAGTTCCCGTTTTGGTTGGCTAACCCGTGGTTGCTTCATTCTTCTACATTACTATACACGGCGTGTCACCGTTTAATTGACACTGGCGTCACGAACATTAAATACCTGCCTGTTCCAGTATTTGCCCCGATTTGAAGACGACAGTGGATCCCAGGTTAGCGGGTAATCTGCACTACAAAGCCCAGCATACACTACTGACCCCCTGGGACACTGCACAGACATTCCTCAAATTAATTATTACATGGCAGACATTTAAATTGCTGGCTTTCCATGAAATGCGTGGACGGATGAGGTCTGAATTTGAGTCCTACCTCTGTCATGACCACTTGCCCTCATAAGTAAAAATGACATGGATTGCCTTCTTGATTATAACTGACAATAAGACGTGTATTACATGTCTCCATGGTGTTTTTATGCAAAATATTCTTAAATGGGGTTATAGATTTCATAAAGGGAATGGTTTGAACTAGATGGACAACTCAAGATACTTAGTTGTAGCCCCCCACATGTTTGGTTGAGACTCGATTATTGCATTGGATAGTTTTACTCATAACCTATAATGGAGTCATGTAGATGAATGAATTAGATTACAGATGCATCTTGCTACACCTCATGCTAAATACAGATGAACACCCACCCACTTGGAAAGTTCGTTTTTCGGTTTTAAAGCGAACCTGTAATCAACTTTATGCTGCCCATACTAACGGTGGCATAAAGTAGAGACAGGTGAGTTGATTTCAGCGGTCTGTCATTTAAAAGTTACAAGTAAGTGGTTGCCAAGAACCAACATCACAATCATTGCAGACTGAGCCTGGTAAAGAGTCATGGCCACCTGAGAAGAGTCCTGGTTATTCATGAATTCCTGCTCTCCTGCCCACCTGCTGATGATTGACAGTCTTCTACCTAGTTTTCTCCCTTTCTGTCTAGGAGAGAACTGCCAGTCATCAGCAGATGGGCGGGGAGAGCAGGAGATTAGGAATAACTCTGACTCTTCTCAAGTAAATTTCACTCTTTTCCAGGTCTGTGCTGCAATGTTTTTGATGCTGATTCTTGGCAACCACTTAATTTTAGCTCATGAGTGACACACCTCTGAAATCAGCATTTCTGTCACTATTTTATGATGCGCTTAGTGAGGTTCACTTTAAGCTAAGGCTGGCAGGGCAAAATAGTCCAAGGAGTTAACTTTTAACCCATGTTGCAGACCTCAGTTTGGAAGGTGCAGAAGTCACATGGTGTGTGTGTCTTATGATGGTGGCTCAGGGTTGCCCACATGGGTCAATTATGGACTGCCAGCTACACTGGGGAGACATGGGCCCCGGTCATACATATGAGTGTTGTGCCACTATTTGGTCATCCTCAACATGACATCAGGTTTTCTTAAATCAGCAACCACTTTTGCCAAGAAATCATGTTGTATCATTCATGTCTAGCAGGTATCCGCTCCATCGTGTCGTATATCAGGGTTTCTCAACTCCGGTCCTCGGGACCCTCATACCAGTCATGTTTTGAGGATTTCCTTAGTATTGAGCAGGTGATATAATTAGTGATCATGCATCAGGACTTTCCACAGGTATTCATGTAGTGTACGGGAGAGTAATACCCCGTCACTACAGAAGGGTCACTTGGGTACTGTCGTTCCCCCTGTATTTATGGGGAGGTTGGTATGAAACATCTTGTTAACTGTAATGCTATGTACTTCCTGTTACTGTGAAAGGTGCATGTGCAGGCCGGCTAGGGTGTCATTCCAGCTCTGAGTCACTAGAGGGAGCTAGGGAACCCTAGTTTATATAAGGCCCAGTCAGGAAGTAGTAGTGAGTCAGACAGTGGGAGCAGAGGTCAGAAATGATCCTGTGTCTGAGTGAAGGCCAGGCTATGGGCCTGTGAGAGCAGAGCAGGCCTGAAGCCTGCCGACTAGGAGAGGGTAGTAAAGGCCCTGTAACCGGGTTCCGGATCCAAGGAAAAGGTTCCCCTCCTGAGTCATCATCCGTTTAGCTGAAACAGCATAAGCAAGCCACCAGCCAAGACACAGAATACCACAGAGGCCGATCAGATAAAGCAAGAGGTACTCAAGATAACAGAGGAGGTACTAGATAAGGACAGCTTCAAGGGTACGCCAGATAAAGGGCATTAGACCTTGGAGAGAAAGTCACATGTTTCAGGACCAGTCAGGAATAGTGTGCAAGCCGCCTGTACTGCATCTCCTGTAATCAACACTCTGTATAATACATTGCTAAGACCGGCCATTCTGTACTTCCAAGAACCAGCTGTATTCCAATAGTAACCAACTGTCTTTCATGGAACTGCGCTTCCAACTGCGTCCATGTATTATACTCACTGATATTCAGTAAAAGTTCCAGTTTTTGTTGGCTATCCTATGCTTGCTTCATTCTTCTACAATACCATACACGGCGTGTCACCGTTTAATTGACACTGGCGTCACAAACTTTTAAATACCTGCCTGTTCCAGTATTTGCCCCAATTGAAGACGACAGTGGATCCCAGGTTAGTGAGTCAATCTGCACTACAAAGCCCAGCATACACTACTGACCCCCTGGGACACTGCATCGCTCTTTTTGGCGTCACGAACAGGATCCGCATACTTCTGAAGTGCAGAGAAGTGTGAACTGTGTGCTTTAACTATTCCACCACCGTATTACAAAGACTGTAACCTTTATTCCCAAATCTGTGGATTACAATTGTGCCTGGGAGGAATAAGAGACGCTGTACTGTGTTGCGCTACCCCCAGAGAGAAAATCGCATTTGTGGACTGTGTTTTATTGGACTTTTCATCATCCTGCTTGCTGTCAGTGAATTGCAGCATCAGGACATCTAAAATGGCCGCCGACGCCATGAGGCTTTTTACTGCGCCATCAGGATGTGCAGAGGCGCGAATATTTGGCGCCAACATCCCCCAAGAAGGAGGAGAAGATTGCCCTGGAGCGCCACCCACCTTGAGGAGTGATGACGTGGCTGAGTTTCTTGGTGAGTTACGCCTGGGAGGCGGGCCTCAGATGGAGGTAGACCGGCCCAGTGTGTGGGAGGAGTCAGTGTCGACTCTGCACCCAGTGAGAGGAGAGATGGCGTGTGCTGAGGAGCCGGAAGTCGAGACCACGTGTGAGTGGGGCGCCACTCCACCAGACTTTCCCGAGTTGGGGCCATGGGACCCTCTAGCCTGGACGGCCACCCCCTGGGGGCAGGCCATGGACTTGAGTATAACCCGTCCTGAGTCCCCACCGATCCGTCGCCGGCACGCGGAATGGCCGACTATCATGGCCGAATTGAGAGCCGCGGTGGCTAAGAAGAACACCAGCCGGAAAAAGCAGTTCGAGGAAATGGCCAAGTCCATCCAAGGGGACTCCTTTCCGGGTAAGCCCCAGCTAGAAAGGCGCCGCGGGATCGTGGTGTCCTTTGACAAAGAAAAAGTATACGGGTTTATCCAGGAGTTGGGAACTGGCCGGGACTTTTATGTGAACCGGCGGTCGGTGAAGCGTCACTACCTCCCGGAGCATCTCCATAACTTGACCATGGGAGAGATAGTGGAGTATACCCCCGCCGAAAGTTTACGGGGCCCCTACGCTACCGCAGTCACTCGCCCGAAGGCGCCGGCTGAGACCTGGGACCCAGAGAAAGAGGGGACAGATCCGGATGAGACAGAGGGAGTGAAAGTTGAATCGGCCCGAACCACCCACCTGCATAGCCAGGTTTACTTAAGTCCCGATGTCTTCTGGGAGCCCATCGTGCTGCAGGGGCTGGAGGAACGATATCCCCCTCCTGATGCGGTGAGGCGAGAAGAGGAGAAAGAGCGACAGGACAGCTGCCAGCGGGCGGAAGAATGTACAGAGGCCCGACGTCGAGCAGCGGCTGCCACCGTTACCCCAGAGGCCACTGTCACCGAACCTCCGGTAGCTCCGACGACCTGCACCAAGGCTGACCTAGAGGCCCTACGCAAGAGAGTGTATTGGGTGGCGGACCTTGGGTGCGCAGGAGGCGTGCGGTGGTTCCCGTTTCCTAGGACGGATGCTGAAATGGAGGCAATGAAGGACAAGCCTCCCCCTCTAAAGATTGTCAGAGGAGATGGTTTCCAGATGTGGCCGGCCTTGCCAGAGCAGTTGCTGCAAGTTCCGTTCATCGACTCCTCATCAGAGGAAGAATATGACACTCGCCTGTGAGTACGCTTTTCCTCATGTCCGTCTCCCTAATGGCCGTTTTGTCCCTCCAGTTGGCAGAGCTGGTCAAGCTCGCTGCCAGTTACACACGGCCGGTGGCATTCTAACTGAATAATGGTGCCACTGTATACCACTGCTTCCAGCTGCCCTTGTTATGTTTGGGACATCCGGTTTGCTGCTATTATCCCAGTTGTGCCTTAGTTTGCACTGTTTTTCCCTTTTTACCCCCATTTCAGGTTGAAAAGACATTTTTATGTCAGCACTATTTTAAAGGGTAAGCAGGACTTGCCAGGATAACATGGCCCTGGTATTGTCAGAGTCCTGTATTGTCATTTTATATATGTGCTGCTGACAGTATTTAGTAACCAGTTTTTTATTCACGTCTATGTGCCCAGAGATGGACTTCCTATGTGCAAGCCTCTGAGAGGTTAATTTTATTATGGACTTATTTATTGTCATGGACTATCCTGGTTCTTTAAACATCCGCTGTGCCAGGTCAGCACCCCAGTTCCACTCACTATCCTGAGAAGAAGAGAACGACGCCCCTTGTCACCACACTTCACCTTTGCCAATTGGGTCTGATATGAGTGTAATTGACATATATGTATGCCTGCATGTGTCTTTCTCTATTTCAGGTAATGATTCCAGTTGGGCGGGCCCTGATGGAGTACGAGGTCGTACTCAGTTTAAAGCAGCGGGGTATGTAGTGTACGGGAGAGTAATACCCCGTCACTACAGAAGGGTCACTTGGGTACTGTCGTTCCCCCTGTATTTATGGGGAGGTTGGTATGAAACATCTTGTTAACTGTAATGCTATGTACTTCCTGTTACTGTGAAAGGTGCATGTGCAGGCCGGCTAGGGTGTCATTCCAGCTCTGAGTCACTAGAGGGAGCTAGGGAACCCTAGTTTATATAAGGCCCAGTCAGGAAGTAGTAGTGAGTCAGACAGTGGGAGCAGAGGTCAGAAATGATCCTGTGTCTGAGTGAAGGCCAGGCTATGGGCCTGTGAGAGCAGAGCAGGCCTGAAGCCTGCCGACTAGGAGAGGGTAGTAAAGGCCCTGTAACCGGGTTCCGGATCCAAGGAAAAGGTTCCCCTCCTGAGTCATCATCCGTTTAGCTGAAACAGCATAAGCAAGCCACCAGCCAAGACACAGAATACCACAGAGGCCGATCAGATAAAGCAAGAGGTACTCAAGATAACAGAGGAGGTACTAGATAAGGACAGCTTCAAGGGTACGCCAGATAAAGGGCATTAGACCTTGGAGAGAAAGTCACATGTTTCAGGACCAGTCAGGAATAGTGTGCAAGCCGCCTGTACTGCATCTCCTGTAATCAACACTCTGTATAATACATTGCTAAGACCGGCCATTCTGTACTTCCAAGAACCAGCTGTATTCCAATAGTAACCAACTGTCTTTCATGGAACTGCGCTTCCAACTGCGTCCATGTATTATACTCACTGATATTCAGTAAATGTTCCAGTTTTTGTTGGCTATCCTATGCTTGCTTCATTCTTCTACAATACCATACACGGCGTGTCACCGTTTAATTGACACTGGCGTCACGAACTTTTAAATACCTGCCTGTTCCAGTATTTGCCCCAATTGAAGACGACAGTGGATCCCAGGTTAGTGAGTCAATCTGCACTACAAAGCCCAGCATACACTACTGACCCCCTGGGACACTGCATTCATTCTATGGAATTTTCTCAAATCCTGACCGGTAGGTGGGTCCCGAGGACCAGAGTTGAGAAACCCTGTAATATGGTATTAGTGAACATATGGGGAATTTTTTTTATATCCTGGTGGCTCTTACTTTACTTTAGGGCACATTTACATGGTCTGATACTTAGGGCAATGATTGTAATCAAACCATTTATTCCCATTCATTGCCCACTCGTTTAGCAGCATTTACATGCAACAATCAACTTGTCTGTGGGGATGAACAATCACGACTGTGATCATTCATCCCCTTACAGATTAATTGTTTCTCAGCAGCACTTTCTGGTTGATACAGGATGAACCCTTGTCACCAAACAATGATTTTATGTGCTGAATAAAAGACAGCTAACCCAATTAAGTGTTTTTCTCGTTTGTCAGGTGATCAGCGGCACATTTACGCAGGTAATTTTTGGGAACATGCATTTTGATGAACATTTGTTCCTAATAATTGTCCTGAAAATCTACCTATGTAAATGGCCCTTATTCCTACTTTCGAAAAGGAATGTCTACAGTAGACATCAAGGAATGTGCAGGGATTGGTTGAAGTAGGTAAAGTACTCATAAAAGTTTGCTTCTTAGTAAGAAGAGGGGTTTGCCAGGTGATAGGTTACCTTACTTCATACTTCTGCTCCTCCAGCTTTGCTCCCTTTTCTTTTTGCAGAATAACAAGGTGTTTACAAGATAAGGTCGGCTTTAGCTGTCACTGCCCTGTCACTGGCAGTAGACCTAGTATGTTAGGTCTAAACGCTGCCAAGTTATGTACCCACCTAACAAATTCCACATTATGTAAGTAGATCTAGAGTAGGCAAATAGTAGTGACTTGTGGAGCGTGCATGACAACACGGCGCCTTCAAAAAGGGCTCAACTAGGAAAGCCATTAATTGTGGACGAGTGGCGTCATAATGTACAGAGTGATTAATCATCCCGGAGAGTGGAATGACATGATGCAATATTTCACATGGTGAGGCTCAGGAACGTGATCTTGTGCAGGGCGAAGGCAAGAAATCTATGATGTCTGTCTACAAAATGATTTTTACCGTTGTTTCCACAGAAGAAAGATATTGGGTTATTCAAGTCATAGAGAGTGATGATATGTCGTTTATCTGTGTCATCACTTTCTGGGGGTTCCGACAGCAGTTTTTTCCTGTACAGCCGCGCTCCTGGCATCCTGAGTGAATGGGGCTGGGCTGCAGTTCTTAGCACAGTTGGGGTTCAGAGCGCCGCTGTGCAAATATCACTTTAATGGAGCTGTGTTGCAGTGCCCTGCACAGAGGGTGTCTGGGTGGTGCCAACATGTAGGGGATAAACTGTACCAATGAAAAATCAGCATTCAGAATAAGAAAACATTTTTCGCAAATTATTGTTAATTAGCACGATTATTGATAAATCTGACTATTCGAATTTACTGGAGGATTTAAATCGGACAGTACAGAATACGATTTTTCTGACATAGTCAGATTGTTGATGCAATCCATTTGGAGCCTGATACAGGCTTGAGTTACAAATTTTCCAAGTGTATAAAGACCCGGTGCGATTATTTCTATTGTGGGGACTGCTGATTATTCGCGGATACGAATTTGTGGACTTTTTTGCTTGTCTGACGAATTTTTCTCAGGGCCCATTTTCCATTGGGTATTCATTTTATTTTATGCATTTTATCATATTTTATGGATGTTTTTAACATTGTTATTGTTTGATGCATTGGCGTGTTTATAGGATTAATAAAATCTAGCCATTATTCACTTGCTGTTTGTATTCCCTTACACGGAGTGCCCCTCATTTACCTACAATTTTTTCTGATCATGTCTAGTATGCCTATTTTAATAGGGTTGGTCCTGCTGACAGGTGCTTTTAAGCATTATAGCTCTATAAAGAGTTACCAGCACTGCCCTACAAACAGGAAGTCTGGGGGAAAAAATCTCACCTATGCTTGAATCTTTATTTCATGTATCTGCCTAGCTGATAACACTTTCACATGTAAGTTTGCTTCAAGAGGTTGTACAGGATTAAAAGAACATGGCTGCCTTCTTCCAACAACAGTGCCACGCCGTGTCCATATTGTTGGTGGCGATTTTAAGAGACAGTCTCGGCAAATTCGGGCTGTCCTAGGTTGACAATGGGTGAGGCTTGGGTAAAAACAAACAATGCAATAGCACTCTGCAAACTCAAATAACAAAGTAAATACAATAGTGCCATACTCACTATAGAAAATATACTAGTGCTATGCTCATTATATAAATGTGAGATTCTTGGGAAATGCATTTTGTACAAAATTATTTGTCTGCCCCGGCAAGGCAATCTCTTGCTAAATACTACCTCCGCTGGTGCCATACTGGCCTCCCTTAAATCCGTGTAATGCAGCATTAGAGGATGGAGCATAGTGCAGGCCCAGCTATGACCAGATTTGGAAAACATAGGCAGCCAGGAGATGATTAATCAACTCAAAGGGCTGAAAGAAGGCTAAGGAGATTGATGGGGGTAAATGGGTAAATCCATCTGGAACAGTGAAAGCAGAAGGAGGAGTTATGGAAGGATACCTCTCAGTAGGTAGGTGGAGTGAGTACATTTCCCTTGGGAGCCTTGACCTGAAAGCCACCCCCATTATGATAAAATTTTGGTTGGTGAGTTTTGCGTGATGATCGGTTGCTGCAACCAGTGGACACAAGGTCAAGGATGACACTTACTGAGTGGTTGGAGTCGATCAAAAGTATTCTCAACCCTCTTCAATTAAGGTTAATGGATGTGTTGTTCCTACTGGAGTAGTCCCAGGGAACAAGTTCTAAAATTAACCAGTACATTGGACAGATTTAGCCTTCCCCGGACAGTTTGGCTGGGGACTCAGTACAGTACTGTGCGGAAGAGGGCCATCCAAGACCTCCTCAGTTTGGTCAGTCCCATTTGGAACGTTCTTTATGTTCATTAATTTAATGATATACTTTCCTTTGGTGAGAAAACGTAGTGTCACGCCTGTGACAGGTGTTAGAAGGTCTGAAAGACTGACTGCACATGAGTGATCTGACAGCCTCTTTTGGTTTCACTTTGTCTATGTGTTACTGGTATGTCCACACCTCATTTTTTCTTCTGCACCATCACTGTTGAAGATCTGCAACCAGTATCAACCAACATGATCCAACGTGCCCAAAGATGCTTAGACGTGAAAGGGGACTACTTTCAGCATCTTTTGTGACTTGTGAGTAATAAAAAATAAAAAAAATCCACTTGTTTGTTCATCTTGTCATACTATCGCTGGAGGCGGGCTACTTTTTTGTGGGCCACCCTGTATTATGTAAATGCATTTTGTGCACTAGTTATTTAATAAAGAAACTGCTGTGGTCATAAACTCTCCTAGGTCACATAGTCTTTTTTTATAGGTTGGGAGATTGGCAGAAAGTGAGTGTTGATTATGGCATGCCTAGCACTTTTATAGTTTACTAGCAGAAGGATCCGGCTTCGCACGGATATATTTAATCTATTTCATTTAATGTTTCTGTGTGTCGTTAAAAGATACCGACAATATCCCCCATAACAGTAACCTCTACAGTACCCCGTCCCCTTAACAGTGAACTCCACAGCCTCTCACCCCTTAAAGGGGTTGTCCAAGTTATATTTATTGATGACCTATCCTCAGGATAGGTCATCAATATACACCCGGCACCCCCTCCGATCAGCTGTTTGAAGAGAAGGCGTGCGCGGTATCAGCGCTGCCTCCTCTTCACTGTTTACCTTCTAGCCGTTGCATCTGCAGTGGTGAGCAGGTGTAATTACACCCAAGCCGTCCCATTCATTTCAATAGGAATGGGCACACAGCGTGGTGGTTACTGTCTCTTTTGCGCTCACAGACCATCTCAGGTTTTTAAGACAATGCAGGACCACCATTAGCTTGGCACTCTCTTTGTCATCACAGTTGCAGGCCATAGTAACTTGGCTTACACCCATCCATGGTACAGAAACATGCTGGAAATTGTTGCAGGATACTCAGGGACTTTGACAGTCATGAATCACTCTCCCCTCCCAACCCAAGCAAGGCATCAGTCCAGTTCAGGATCAAGGTCTTGAGAAGGCCTTTTAGAAGGATTCTCAGCAGCATTGGTATTTCAGCAACAAATGCTGACAGAACTTAACTCTTCTCCATATACCCCCCTACAGATCTCCAATACAGTGTCAATCCCACTCTCTACTTGCCTGGCACCTGGCTGTGGTTCTCAGTACGCTATATAAAAACACTATCTCTCGACATTAACGAACCAGAAGGTAGACCAAACCACAAAACTATATACTCCGGCTCACTCTAGTATGGAGCACATGACCAGAGACCTCACCAGATCACCACACCCGCTATGTTCAGTTAGCTTCACTGGTGCCACCATAGTTCTAGTATCCAGAGTCCACTATTTCATGGGGGTGTGGGTCTATGCTCTCTTCAGCTATGCCGGAGCACCCCCCTTATAATCACAGCTTCACTGAAGTGAATTGGGATTATCTGCAATACTAGACACAGCCTGTGGACAGGGGAGGAACTGATTTTGCAACAGAGCAGACATGTTTTTTTTTAATCCTGTGCAACATTTGCTAGTGGACTCCCCTTCACGTATGTGAATCTCATCTTTCACAGTTTAAACCTGAAGAAAATAATTAGAATCAGTCAAGGGGACATAGTTACGAGCACAGAAAAGAGCAAGATAATGACTGACCGGGATCCTTGGTTCCCACCACCACCACCACCACCACCACCAAAGATTAGACCACTAAGGAAGAACCTGAGAATGGAGCATGTAACCCTTCAGTGCCTTGAACCACCTGTGGCTTTATTATGACTATGACTGACTTTGCAGGAACCTGGCCCCATCAATCAAGAAGGGAGGGGCTGACAGAGGAAGCAGGAGGAGCAAGGGTGCACAGAGTGACTTGGGTCCGCCTTTGATGCACTTAACATTTCATTTGCAAAGAACTTAAAAGCAATGGCTCATCAAGTGAAAGATACAACTATGGTCCGCTGAGCTAGCCTTACAAGGCCTTGTGCCTGGTTTAACAGTGAATTTCCTGGTGACAGACTCCCTTTAAGAAGGACACTAGTTCTTTGCAGCAGTTCTCTGCTCAGGGGCATATGGTATGTGGACCAGGGTGTCTTGAGTTGATAATGCCTTTAATAACTTAGTGAAAGCTTTACTGGGGACCTGTTTGTGTAAGCATGCATTGCTGTATTTGTACTTGGGCTCTACTCTAGGAGACACCTCTTTGTAGATACTATTGAAGAACAGAACTTGACCTTTGGTTCATTGTTTACAACTGTAAAAGAAAGCTGTTTTCTTCAGTTACCTCTATACCTGGAGCCCGTGTGCTGGCAGCATGCAATGCATTGTGCGAACGCATATTGTCAAGTAGATATGTTTGCATAGGACAAAAACAACTCTGCCTTGTAGATTCAATTACGATCTGATTGTAAAAGTTCTCTGACCCGCGCCTTACTTCATTACAAATGCAGTTGTATAAATATTTGCGTCCATGTATTTTTAGTGGGAGTCCACAAGTGTATTTTTACTGGTTGCTAAGTAGTCTGGGCAGGTTGAGCCCCAGCAGCAGAGGGTGATTCACATCAGCAGTAGTAAACAGGAGAGATGGCGGTAGATGGATGTCACACCTGCCCAGACTGGTTCGACCTGATACCTATATATTTATGTAACACGCATGCAGATATTGGGATTCATAAGCCCTAACATCTGCCGTATTCTTTGTTAGTTCAAGCTATTGGCCTTTCCATTATTTTCTGCCCATGTGTCTTTTTATATAGATTCTGCTTTAAATCTAGACATAACCTACATGTGATTTTCTGCCTCTTGAAAAGCTATGGACACCATCACACTTTTATTGCATTGCATTAATTATGTCAGCTTCTGAACCCTACATGTATTCCAATACACAGCAAGTTGCAGAATGCAAATTTGATTGATTTGAACAGAATTCATTAGGGAGAAGGGAAAGAGGGTCTAGAAACAAGCTGTTCTTAGTGTCTACATGAAAACTGCAGGAGCCTAATGGAATAAAATATCCAAAAAAAAAAATTTTTTTTTTTAAATACATAATTGATGAAATACAATAAATGATGATCAAAGTTGTCCATAGCCTTTTGCTTAAACGGTAGTCTTAGATTTTGTTATTGATTGCTTATTCTCATGGCTCCCAGGACAGTTTACCAAACACTATGCCATACATTGGATAGTGGCTGTTTTTGGTATTGCGCCTCAGGCTCATTTACTTAAATGGGACTAAGCTGCTCTTGGCCATGTGACCTATGAATGTGATGTCACTGGCCGACCCCCACCCATCAGATATAATTGACTTTTCCTGAGTATAGGACCTTAATATCAAAATCAGACAACCCTTAAATTTGAATCATTGCCATGTATTGTAACTACTTGTCATTTATAGCTCGGTTTACAGTGTGCTCCATTGAGACATGTACAACCCTTATAGCAACTATTTCAAATTAAGTGTTTGTGGATTTGTGGAGTTTATGGCACCCAGTTAGGGGTTCAAATACAAAGTTGCACTGTATTTTTAACTACAATTCGTACTGGTGCATCAGGTTTGATAAATCTTGACCAGTCAATAAAATACTTACATGGTCACTGATGCCAGTTTCCTCCAGGAGTGGAGACACAGAGTGGCCATACAGTCCCATCAACAGCCACAAACAGCATTTTTGTTGTTTGCTTAAGAGACAAAAGTCTAGTTTAGTTTTCATACAAAACAGCATGTTCCATTTTCTGCAGCTCACTTGACACCTTCACATTGTAGGCTGGGACAAGGTCAGTGGAGAGTAAGCACATTAATGACAACTCTTTTATACTGCTGGAGGCCCAGATTAGAAGAGGAGGGCAGTGAGACATGCAAGCCAATTCTCCTTCCAAAAGGACAAGAGTACTGAGTGTCTCAAAAGAAAATTGCCCTGGTTTGAGGGTCATCTTTCACATTAGGGAGACCAACTCGTATGCATGAGTAGTATTGTAGTCCAGCCAACACTGCTCTGCGTTTCTGGGAAACATATATGTAAATTAGCATGTCTTAAATCTGCTGCATCAGATAGGGTTAGTGTTTTTTTTTTTTCTTTATGGAAGGAAAGCTAATTTGCACACCATTGGGATTTTAGGAAAGATATTTGAATTAGCTTTCCTTCCTTGGTCTGATGAAGGAGCCTTTACCCGAAATGTGTCACCACCTGTAAAAGAAACTGGCTTTAATAACGATATCTTCCTAAAGATACACTTCGTTTGGATCTTACCTGATAGTTTCGCGGCTCATCCTGTATTATCTTCTTCATATCTCACTTCCAAAAAGGAAAGAACACTTAGCCTATCTGATGCCTATGGTGGTCTCCCTGATGAAAAATAGTACCCTTAAAGGGGTATTCCCATCTTAATGATCTCTGTTAATGATTTAACAGTGATAATTTTTCTAAATATATTTAATTAACTAATTCCCACCCCTTAGAAGAAAATGAACATATACTTACCTGACTGTTGTCTTCAGTCTCCCCTGGTTACGGCCACCGCTCTTCTCCGGAATCGCGGTGGCCGCGCTTGCGCAGACGATTCTCCCGGCCGCGCGCAGTCCCGAAAGAGCACACCGAGGCCGCGCATGCGCTATGGTTATTTCTTACTGGCCAGTATAGTATACTTGCCAGGAAGAAGTCACCAGGGCACATGCGCGGCGGTTTGCGCGTTCAGTCCAGCACGTGGCCTGGCCGGGAGAAGACTTCAATCAAGATGGAGCCCGCCCCCTGCCGAAATCAGGAAGTGGACAGCGCGCCGGGAGCAGGTAAGTATAAAACAGCTCGATGGGAATACCCCTTTAAGTGCACCCCTAATGCCACTCAGCTAACCAGAGCAGTTCTCTCTTGAAACACTCAGTGCTCTTGTACTTTTGGAAGATAAACTATTATGTATCTCTCAGGAGGAATTCCAAATTGATTTGCTCATCTCTAATTTGTACGCTATTGCTTCCTGCAACCCATTCCTTGCAGATGCCATAAAACATGTACAACCTGCTGCACTTTCTATACAGACAGTACATAAAGGAAGTGTCTACATATTATTTCTCTTCTACATGTGCATTTGAATAATGAAGACATTCCTTGTGTATTAGAAATTGTGTTCCAGATAATATTATATCCAAAGAATAGGTATATATGAAATGTACATGTAAGGAAGGTAAAAAACATTATCTCCACCCATGATAAAACTTCCAAAAATGTTCACACTGCATACACCTGGCTCTTATAGTGAATGTAAAACAGGAGCAGGACCAGTGTTATTGAGCTTGGCTTTGTTTTGATCATTTGGACAATATTCAAGCCCACCTGGCCCCATTGTAGTGCTATTTATGGTCTTGAACACGGCTAATGAGAATCTACAATGCTTTTCCCATTGTTTGAGCAGCTTTGCTTTCCTATTTGTGGAAACTGTTGTACTTGTTCATTTTACCACAATTGTCGAAGATAATAGAGAAAACAAGGTAACAAGAAGTCACATAAGAAGAAGGAAAAAGTCAAAGGTCTGACAAGTTTCATTTTAATCTCATTTACTTTCCTGATGGTACCTGTAAAAATCGGTTCAAAATACATATGATCAAAACAAGCAACTAACCACTCAGAAATATCAATAATATAGAAAAATCTGATAACTACAGATGACTAAGTTGGATTTCTATGAATCAAAGAAAATCCAATTCTATTGGATTCATGGTGACTATCCAAACAAGGAACCTATGACAGGCTTGATGAAATAGGCAAAAATTTTAAGTAGCTGAAGAACTTCTACACTGTCACGGCGCTGTCTAGGAGGCGGGCACGTCCGGAGCGCGGCCGCATAATCAGTGCATCCAGCATCACCCGGGCTCCTGAAAATACTATGTGTGCATCTATCTGCATTCATGCTAATGGTTTTAGGGCTGAGCACCGAGCTGATCACTCGGTGCTCGGCTGTGTAGTCTGTGTGGAGTCATGTGACGCTGGCCACGTCACATGACCCCTCTAGCTCCCTATTTAAACAGGCAATCTGCTGGCCACAGATTGTCTGTTATTTAGGTTCCACCTGCGATTGTGTCTTTCCTGGCGTACTTACCTCCTGCTGAATTCCTAACCATCCTCTGCCTGCTTCTTGTGTACTTTGCTGCTCTCCTGGTATTCTGACCCCGGCCTCCTCCTGACGATCCTCTGCTGACTCCTTTGGTACTTCACGACTCTCCTGGTAATTATGACCCCGGCTTCTCCTGACTATTCTCTGCTTGCTCCATTTGTACTTTGTAGCTTTCCTGGTATTGACTCGGTCCGTTTACGTTCTGTTGTTTGTCTGTCATCCCTGCACTTATTCCAAGCTAGGGATTGCCGTCCAGTTGTCCCCTGTCATTAGGACTTGCAGGGCAAGTAGGCAGGGCCAGGGGTAAGGGTGGAGCGCAGTGGTCACTTCCCTCCCCCCTGTGTGTGTGTACGCGACCGTTACAAGCACATTGATCCCTCTTCTTAGTTGTGATCAGACAGTCTGAATGGGGCACTGTCTTGTTTGAGTAGATAGAATATGGACAAACTATTCCCCCTCTAACCTGTAGCTAGATCAGTGGTGGTCAACCTGATTCATTATGGCTGCCTTAAAAGTAGCTGTTGACTTCATAAGAGGGCTAGATACTGCATATAACTGGGGACAAGGGGTCAGCACACATCTTCCTAAAATATATATATATTATTTTTTTTTTTACAAAACACATATACAAAAGAAACAATGCAGCCATAAATATAATACATGCACACCTCACAACCTTTGAGTAAGATACCACAGTTATGGCCAGGTAAAACACTTAGTGTACAGAAACCCTCCTGCCCAGGGGTGGGACAAACTCTCCTGGTGTCCAAGGCAGATAATTCGGAATGACCTCAACCTTACCATAGTAGCTACTGGATGCACAATTATTAAAGGGGTTTTCTGGGATTTTGATATTGAGAGAGAATAGGGCTGAGCTGCAATACTAAGCACAACTGCTATCAAATAGACAATGCTGTACTTGAAAAATTGCAAGGAGGCCACAGTACTCACCAGAGTTCCCCACAAACAACTGACTAGCGGGAGTTCCGGAAGTCAGACCCTCACCGATCACATTTTGATCACCTATCCTGAGGCTAGGCCATCAATATGAGAATCTTGGAGAACCCCTTTAATCTAATTACCCCTCTTGCCACTCCAATTACTAGAATTCCTATTTTTAATGCATATTCCCCAATATGGTCCGTCAACCCTACCAAACATGCAGTTTTCAATGGAAGGTCAAAAGGCTACCCCACCATGAATTTGTATCACGTTCCTTTGGCAAATGTAGCTCTTTTTCTGATTTCATCACTTATACTGATGGTTGGTGATCACTTGGCAAATATATGGCCATTTTTGACAAGCAGATAGCAAATAATCACTGGAGATTAGAAATGGAGAGCCTTTTCCAATCAGCTGATCACTAGTCTGACTTTTTTTAAAATATTTATAATATAGAGATTTAGACATGCTTTGGGACATCTGTCCTCGTTGTTCTGTCATTTAAAATTATTTTACCCATATGTTTTTTATTCTTTATTTTATTTTAGAGCTACATATTATCTGGGATGGTATCTCTATGGATGCACATGTAAAAGCATGTTTGCAATATTTTACATATGCTGTTTAGACAGTTCTAGTTCAGGTGTAAGTGTGAATTTGAGTGCATGTCATACTCTTGATTACCCCTCCACTAAAACCTTCTGAATGTATTGTCGATTTCCATGCCTATATTGACCTGTTGGAGGAGACGTGATGTAGATTAGACATAGCACTTCAAATCAGTGTGTGGGGCTCATGTCTGGTGTGTCAAGTTGTAAGTGAAATACTGACCAGTTTCAGATGCAGCCCATTTATATAGATGACAGAGACATTGACAAGATAATGACAAAATGTAAATGATTTTCCTCTGACACTTGCAAGCTGCGCCCTTCTCTAAGTGCTCCTGATAATCTAAAATGACTAACTAAAACAATAGAGAATAAGGTCCCATCACCCACTGGTTCTGTAGGCTTGCTCATCTGGCCTACACCCAATAGTCCCAAAGTCAAGGTCCATTAATCCGTATTTATCTGTTTTTCATTATCTGTTTTTGCTATAATCCTCATGTAAACAGTGTCCTGATCCCGGCATACACAATAAACCAGCAGTCATTATGTTCTTGAGAAGGTTAAAATGCAAATATCAGTTGGCTCTTGCATCTTGGAAGCCATTGTTTATGTAAACGTAAGCTTCTTTCCAGCAAACAATTTTATCACTTTCCCCCACACGCAGTGGCCCATGGATCTGTAGGTCCAAAGGTGTTACAGATATGCGTCGGAAAAATGTCCACAATGTACAGTACAGACCAAAAGTTTGGACACACCTTCTCATTCAAAGAGTTTTCTTTATTTTCATGACTATGAAAATTGTAGATTCACACTGAAGGCATCAAAACTATGAATTAACACATGTGGAATTATATACATAACAAAAAAGTGTGAAACAACTGAAAATATGTCATATTCTAGGTTCTTCAAAGTAGCCACCTTTTGCTTTAATTACTGCTTTGCACACTCTTGGCATTCTCTTGATGAGCTTCAAGAGGTAGTCACCTGAAATGGTCTTCCAACAGTCTTGAAGGAGTTCCCAGAGATGCTTAGCACTTGTTGGCCCTTTTGCCTTTACTCTGCGGTCCAGCTCACCCCAAACCATCTCGATTTTGTTCAGTCCGGTGACTGTGGAGGCCAGGTCATCTGGCGCAGCACTCCATCACACTCCTTCATGGTCAAAAAGCCCTTACACAGCCTGGAAGTGTGTTTGGGGTCATTGTCCTGTTGAAAAATAAATGATGGTCCAACTAAACGCAAACCGGATGGAATAGCATGCCGCTGCAAGATGCTGTGGTAGCCATGCTGGTTCAGTATGCCTTCAATTTTGAATAAATCCCCACCAGTGTCACCAGCAAAGCACCATCACACCTCCTCCTCCATGCTTCATGGTGGGAACCAGGCATGTAGAGTCCATCCGTTCACCTTTTCTGCGTCGCACAAAGACACGGTGGTTGGAACCAAAGATCTCAAATTTGGACTCATCAGACAAAAGCACAGATTTCCACTGGTCTAATGTCCATTCCTTGTGTTCTTTAGCCCAAACAAGTTTCTTCTGCTTGTTGCCTATCCTTAGCAGTGGTTTCCTAGCAGATATTCTACCATGAAGGCCTGATTCACACAGTCTCCTCTTAACAGTTGTTCTAGAGATGTGTCTGCTGCTAGAACTCTGTGTGGCATTGACTTGGTCTCTAATCTGAGCTGCTGTTAACCTGCGATTTCTGAGGCTGGTGACTCTGATGAACTTATCCTCTGCAGCAGAGGTGACTCTTGGTCTTCCTTTCCTGGGGCGGTCCACATGTGAGCCAGTTTCTTTGTAGCGCTTGATGGTTTTTGTGACTGCACTTGGGGACACTTTCAAAGTTTTCCCAATTTTTCGGACTGACTGACCTTCATTTCTTAAAGTAATGATGGCCACTCGTTTTTCTTTACTTAGCTGCTTTTTTCTTGCCATAATACAAATTCTAGCAGTCTATTCAGTAGGACTATCAGCTGTGTATCCACCTGACTTCTCCACAACGCAACTGATGGTCCCAACCTCATTTATAAGGCAAGAAATCCCACTTATTAAACCTGACAGGGCACACTTGTGAAGTGAAAACCATTTCAGGTGACTACCTCTTGAAGCTCATCAAGAGAATGCCAAGAGTGTGCAAAGCAGTAATCAAAGCAAAAGGTGGCTACTTTGAAGAACCTAGAATATGACATATTTTCAGTTGTTTCACACTTTTTGTTATGTATATAATTCCACATGTGTTAATTCATAGTTTTGATGCCTTCAGTGTGAATCTACAATTTTCATAGTCATGAAAATAAAGAAAACTCTTTGAATGAGAAGGTGTGTCCAAACTTTTGGTCTGTACTGTATATACAGAACATAATACACAAACGGTTTTAAGCTGTTTTATCACATTTAGGCTTATGTAGTAGGTTGTTGGCCTTGTGAATTTGTGCTTCTGTTATTGTTCTATTAGTTGTGATCGGACAGTCTGATGCCTCCCCAGATGCCTCAAAAAAACTAAGGAAAAAAAATAGAACATGTAAAAAACTAATAAAAGTGGCCAAACTAGAGACCAAGAGATTAATTGGCAAAGAGAGTAAAACTAACCCTAAAATGTTCTTCAATTATATAAATGTTAAAAAGTATAAATCTGAAGGTGTCGGCCCTTTAAAGAGTAATGAGGGGGGAGTCGCAGAGAGCGATGAAGAGAAAACTAAGCTGTTAAATATTTTATTCTCCATTGTACTCACTGAGGAAAATAAACTGTCAGATGAAATGCTGAATGTAAAAATAAATTCCCCATTAAAAGTGTCCTGTCTGACCCAGGAAGAAGTACAACAGCGACTTAAAAAGATTAAAATAGACAAATCGCCAGGACCGGATGGCATACACCTCTGTATCCTAAGGGAATTAAGTAATGTCATAGCCAGACCCTTATTTCTGATATTTGCAGACTCTATACTGACAGGGAATGTCCCACAGGATTGGTGCATAGCAAATGTCGTGCCAATATTCAAAAAGGGTCCAAAAACAGAGCCTGGAAACTATAGGCGGGTAAGTTTAACATCTGTTGTAGCAGACATCCTCACGGTTTGTTGGACGTAGCCAAAGAGGTGTGGGAACAGCAACCCACTCCACATAGAAGTGCCCTTGAGTATGTTACCAAGATGCAACAGCGGATAGAGACCGTTTTGCCTCTTGTCAGGGAGCATATGGAGGCCGCTCAGCGAGCCCAGAGTTGGATCTATAATCGGCAGGCTTGGGTCCAGGTCTTTAACCCGGGTGATCTGGTTTTGGTTCTGGTACTGACCGTGGACAGTAAGTTCCTGACCAGGTGGCAGGGGCCCTACGAGGTACTTGAAAACATTGGAGAGGTAAATTACAAGGTACACAAGCCAGGGAGGCGAAAGCCGGAGCAGGTGTACCATGTGAATCTACTCAAACCGTGGAAATATAGGGAAACCTGTACTGAAGACCGCCACGGCCAGGTTTTCTAGGTGAAGCATTTCGGCCCCTCTGTCTGAAGCAAGGGAAGTGGCTGCCACAGAAAGAATTGCTGACAGCCTCTCCTCTAAGCAGGCTCAGGAGGCCAGGGAGTTTATTAGCCGGAACACGGATATGTTTTAGGATCTCCCTGGACGCACTTCCAAAATTCAGCATGACATTGTCACTGAGCCTCAGGCGAAAGTCCGTCTAAAACCATACCGGGTACCCGAGGCTCGGCGACAAGCCATCTCAGAGGAAGTGCAGATGATGCTGAGGCTAGACGTCATTGATGAGTCTAAAAGTAAGTGGGCTAGTCCTATAGTCTTAATACCCAAGCCGGACGGTACTCTCCGGTTCTGTAACGATTTTCGTAAACTGAACGAGATTTCCAAATTCGATGCGTATCCCATGCCCCGGGTGCATGAGCTTATCGACAGGTTAGGACAAGCCCGGTATTTTTCTCTTTTGGACCTCACGAAATGCTACTAGCAGCAGGGGCGTAGATAAGGGGGGGGATAGGGGGGGATAGGGGGGTTCAAACTCCCCCCCCCCCCCCCCCAGAGTGTCTGTCCTCCTAACCTGCCAGAGAACGGCCCGGGCGTGCTGCTGCCTGCAATAGCGGCGCAGGCAGTGCGGCACACAGAGAGGTGATGGAGGCTGCAGGGCGGGGCCGGGCAGCGCAGGGGGGGCAGGTACGGCGGCACAAGTAACTCACAGACGCACACAGGGCAGCCAGGCAGGGATGACGCTGATGATCACATGGCATGCACGCTGCCTTCAGGCTCCGCCTGTCGTACGTCTGGACCCCGGCCAGCTTCCTGCCTGCGCGTGCCTGCTACTCCTGGGCGGCGGCTGACAGAGCACAGAGCCTGGAGATCTCAGAAGATTAGAAGAGAGAGAGAAGAAAGAAAAATAAGTAGTTTGAGAGAGAGAGAGACAGACAGAGACTCTGGAGCACTAGTGTAAGTAAAAGTAATAGTTAAAGAAAATCAAGAAGATTCAAAGCCCACCCCCACCCCCCACACCAGGCTACAGACAGTGTCAATTAATATATTTAGTCCAGCCCCCAGACTCTTATGAATTGAGGGAACTGGCCACCACCATGCTGGTCCACTTCACTTATTGTGCAGGCTGCATGGTTTGATTTTTTTCTAGTCTCTCACACTCTAGTCTCCTCAACAATAAAGAAACGCAATTTTTTATGAAAATTACAAGAGTAAGCTAGCATGTGATGTGTCATGCGTGCCATAGACTATCACTCCAGACTGGAGTGGGTAGGCACCAATTACGAGTCTTTTTAAAACATGTTTTTTCCATATGGTGTCAAACAACTAAATCGGTATTGCTCAAGGTAAAGGATTGGTTTAGGAGTGATATGGCTGGTATATTTTTTTCAAACACTGGTGTGTCTGCTAGATAAAGTCTTATAATTTGTGAAAGCTGAATTCCCCCCAGGAAATTTTTTTATCTACGGCACTGACTGGCAGGTGCCCTTAACAGAGGCTGCCAAAGAGAAAACTGACTTCATCACACCTGAAGAGCTGTACACTTTGCTATACTTTGGTTTGCATGGCTCCCCAGCCACTTTTCAGTGGCTTATGGACATTGTGCTGCGTCCACATCGTCGGTACATTTTGGCTTACCTGGACGATATTGTCATCCACAGTACCGATTGGGAAAGTCACCTACCCAAAGTGCAGGCTGTAGTGGACACCCTTCGGAAGGCGGGACTAACCGGTAACCCAAAAAAGTGCGATAGGGTTAGAGGAGACTAAATACCTGGGGTATGTTATTGGGCGCAGAGTGATCAAACCCCAAGTAAACAAAATAGAGGTGATAAGAAATTGGCCCCGACCTGTCACCACTAAGCAAGTAAAGTCATTGCTAGGAATGATAGGCTATTACCTGAGATTTATTCCCCACTTTGCTACTGTAGCCATGCCATTGACAGAGTTATTGAAGGGCCGCAAGTCACTGATGGTTCACTGGAATGACCGGGCGGAAGAGGCCTTCTCCGCTTTGAAGTCGGCCCTGTGTGGGTCCCCGGTTTTGGCGACGCCTAACTTCAAGCGGGAATTCATAGTGCAGACAGACACCTCCGAAGTAGGCCTCGTTGCTGTACTGTCTCGGGAAGTCAACGGGGAGGAGCATCCCATTGTCTTCCTAAGCCACAAGTTCACCCCTGCCGAGACCAGGTACAGAGGAGAGAGAGTGCCTGACTATCAAGTGGGCACTCGAGTCTCTCTGCTATTATTTGTTGGGGAGAACATTCCGCCTGGTTACTGACCACTCCCCTTTCAAGTGGATGAGCCAGGCCAAATAGAGAAATGCCCGAGTCACCAGGTGGTTCCTGTCCTTACAAAACTTTTAAATTCTCACTAGAACACAGGGCAGGCCGTTTGCAGGGAAACGTGGATGCCCTGTCCTGAGTACTGTATGGCATGTGTTCACCCCCTCAGGGTTGAACAAAGGGGTGAGTTATGTAAGAAGGTACAAGGAATTATTGTGGATGAGGTCCTGGCCTCGGTGGAGTAAGAGCCAGTTTTTATGTGTCAGCAGCAGTTGCTGTTTGACACCTTAATACTTAATATGGCTGTATAGCTGATCCGGGACGGCTCTTACTGGGAGTAGTCAAAGTGCTGGGTGGGTGACTACTCCCTATGTTTCGAGGCCGGGTTTTGCCAGGCCTAAAAACCAGCCAGCACTGCCAGGTGAGGAGGATTACCTCAGTCTGACAGTGGAGCTCAGGAGGTGTGTGTGCTGGGATCTGAGGCTTGTGCCGTGCTGGAGGGCTGAGACCCGTCTGTAAGGGAAACGGGCCCCTAAAAGCCTGCTATGGACTACTGGAGGCAGAACTGCCAACAAGGTGATTTTTGCTATGTGGACTTGTGAAGTGAAGTTTTGTTTTTGCTTTATGTGTGAATAAACATGGAAGTTTGATTTAAGAACTGGTAATTTGCCTCTGTACTGCGTCCGCACACCCTGTCTACTAGAGCGAATCCCAATAGCTGGCTCAGGGCTGGTATCCATGCGTGTGTGCCGATTATTGAAGTGCACCACACACCACCCGAACCGCCCACACCAGCACGCCATCCTATCACAGCCGCCCCACACGCCACCCATACCGCCCACACCTGTGCTGGCCAATCAACACATGGCACACCACACTGCGCCCACACCAGCACGCTCTCGGCCTCGCCATGACAATTAATAAAGCTCAGGGGCAAACCTTAGAAAAAGTTGCCATTTACTTGCCAGAACCAGTATTCAGCCAAGGTCAGTTATACTGTATGTTGCATTATCAAAAGTTAGAACCTTTTCAGTTGTGGTTGTAAAGGTTGTAGATGGTCCTGAACAAGGCAAACTGTTGCCAAATTCAGACAGAATATTTACAAGAAATGTTGTCTCTAAAGAAATTTTATAGAAAACTTTCAAGAGGTAAAAAAAATACAACATTTTTCCAGAAAATCTGCTTCAGATATTGTATATTGCAGATTGTTACAAAGTTTTACATGAAGACAATAATAATTATACTTACTGTATTGTGATATATACGTTTCCATTTTATTTGTATTATTATTTTACTTTTGATTTCTTGCCAAAATATTTTTGACAAAAAAAATTAAATAAGAAATACAATGTGGTCAAATTCCCTTGCTATTTAAAGGTATTCTGTCATGAGATTTTACCCCTATAACCTAAACATATGCCCATGTCCGTACTAATAACATGAATCCTAAGCTGGCCTTCTTTAACCTGCTTGTGGCTCTATTAGCCCAAAAAACAGGTTTTTATAACCTGTCAATCACTTACCTAAGGTGCTCAAGGGGACGTCCGTTAATACAGGGTGCCCGGCCGCACCCATCGCCGTCTGGTGCCCAGCGCTGCCTTCCCTGTCTTAATCGCCGCCCTCCCTGTCTACAGTGCCGCCTTCCTCACCTCAGTGCCGCCTCCGCAATCCTCCCGTCCGTCTGCCAGATCCCGCGTGTGCGCACTAGGCTCAGCCTGATGCGCCTGTGCGGACTCCTGGCAGCGGCTTCGTTGAGCGAAGTGCGCACGCGCCGGCCTAGTTGCGGAGGCGGCGCTGAAGTGAGGAAGGCGGCACTGTAGACAGGGAGGGCGGCGATTAAGACAGGGAAGGCGGCGCTGGGCACCAAACGGTGATGGGTGTGGCCAGGCACCCTGTATTAACGGACGTCCCCTTTGGCACCTTAGGTAGGTGATTGACAGGTTATAAAAAACTGTTTTGGGGGCTAATAGAGCCACAAGCAGGTTTAATAAGGCCAGCTTAGGATTCATGTTATTAGTACGGACATGGGCATATGTTTAGGTTATAGGGGTAAAATCTCATGACAGAATCCCTTTAATATAGACTGTTCCTACTAATGTTTATGCACTACTGTTCTAGCGTCCGTTATTGTAACGGGCTAAATGTCTAGGAACAGTAAGTCAATAAACAGATTACATTCCAGCTCACCATAAGACCCACTGCACGGAACAGACCGGACAAGTCCTTGGGGCAAACACAGAAATAAAGATTCCGCATCCAGTGTTGTATATGTTGCTGTTGTCTTTATTTGTCTTCGGTTAAAATACAGCTATACAGACATCAACTCCCTCCAGTTATGAGTAAGAACTGCTAAGTTGGAAACATGTTAACCGGATGGTGGAGGCAGTTGATGTCTGTATAGCTATATTTTAACCGAAGACAAACAAAGACAATGGCAACATACACAACCCTGGATGCTGGAACTTCTTTCCTGAAAATGTCTAGTAGTCATGTAGTTGGAAATAATCCATATATGCTGTTACCGACTGCAGGCTTAGAGATGCTTCATCCTCCATAGCAGCTCCAGCATCTAGATACGGCCTGAGAGAGGCCTTGTTAGACCAGAACTATGCTTATTAATGTGACTTCTGGATTTATGTCTAATTGCAATATGCTCATTGGATGACACACATATGTGATGAACTCGTGTCTTGTATATGAAGTGCAAGAGAAACCCAGCTTCCAAAAGTATTCCAACAGCCTTTATTATTCCATATGTATAAAATCCAGGGATGACACAACGTCTGATGTTGTGTCATCCCTGGATTTTATACATATGGAATAATAAAGGCTGTTGGAATATTTCTGGAAGCTGGGTTTCTCTTGCACTTGATATTTGGACATGTGCTGTGTTCCCAGCACGTCCCGTGCTTCCATCGCAATTTGTTCAGGTGAGCTCAGCTACTTTCTCCATTCCTTGATTAAGTGTCTTGTATAAATACGATAAAAATTGAGATTCCTTGCATTCAAATACGGAGAGCTGCCAGTTTTAATTTGACCTTACTTAGGCTTAGTTACTGTATGTCAGCATTAGTATCAACCCATGTGGAAGTGTAGCTTATACATAGGAATGTTAATAATGTTAATAATTTAACCTGAATAATCCATTTTAAATCATTTATAGACTTGTCTCTAGGCCATTACTGCTGGGCAGGGCTAGGTTAATCAAAAGTCAACCAATGATTCTCATTTGAACACTGAGAGTAAAGAAAGTCCCCTTCATGTTGAAGATCAGGGGTTGTCCCAATTTTCTAACATTTACTGCCTCAATTACTAATGGCCCAAATAGACACTCTTTAAATATTATCACTGGGTAGATGGTGTACATTTTTCTAAAATAAAATAAAATATAGCTAGTCATTATCCTTCATGCAACACAAGGCAAGGGCACCCCATGGTTAAAAGATCTAATCTTAAAGAGAACCTGTCAGCAGTATTGACCCTATTAAACCAGGCATACTTACTGGTAGGAAGCCTGTCTTGTGAAAATCAGTTGCAGGATTCTTGAGAAAAAATGACTTTTTTGGCAAATGAAGGCTTCAGTTCACCAAATAAAAGTATTTTTTCTCAAGAAAGCCCCAACCGATTATCATAGCACAAGCATAATTTTAATCAGCAGGATTTACCCTACCAGGCAGCATGCCTAGTTTAATAGGGGTGATGCTGCTAACAGGTACTCTTTAAAGGATTTCAAGCAATTCTTCATGTATTTAGCACAACCTCATTCTTACACGTAAGAAAAACGGTCCTGCAGGGACACATTTCAAGAACAATATATAAATGCCAATGTATTTTGGTTTGTGGTTGGATTTTGAGCACACAGTAAATAGGTCAGGTACAGGTGGTAGAGATCACTGGGTCCTACGGGTTTCAGGTCTTAAGATATTAGTAGGGCTTGAGTAGTGTTCTTGAGTCATGACCCTTTCTATAATGATAAGTTAATAATACAACGTAGCCTTCTTTATAGCCCTTGGTTCATTATCATAAAGGTCAAGCATGGTGTGGCTTATTTGGTTGTTATCTTGTAGGAATGTCATAGTACGCTTGTCCTGAAGTTACCTGAGTTGACTTTGAGGTTGTATATCTGGTATTGTGTCCTTTACGCCCAACTTCTCCATACAGGAATACTAGATCTAGAAGTCCCATGGAGGACAATGACTAGAGCCACCCTCGTCAACCATGAATGACGTCATGAGAAGGGTGAGGGTGTATAATGCAAGTATGTGTTATTTCTGATCACTACGTTCTTTGAGGTGATTTGGTAGCATAGCCTTCAGGATACTGCCTCTGTACTGAGTCAGATGTATACGTCTAATAAGCTTAGTGGAGTGACATCCATTTATGTGTAAAAGGTGTGAACGCACCCTGGTGTGTCTGTGTGCAGTACGCTGCCTGGATTAATTGCAATTGTGATTATTTGGGTCATCAGCTCCAGTTGCTAAGGTGCCTTGATTGTTCAGCCTGTAAGACTTGTAAATGAATTGTAACCACAATCAATCGCTGAATTGGCTTTGGCATTGATTGTTCTGGAAATGTTTAAAATGGGGCATTGGGTCCGGAAAGGTTTAAAATGGGTCAGGGTATTCTCCATTCTTTTTTTTTTTTTTTTTTTTTATTAACAATTTTTATTGTTTTTCAAATAATAATAAAAGACAGATGACAATGGCGGGAAGGTAGCGCCAATATGAAAGTACAAAAATATAAATATACGGTATTAAGTCATACCAGCACATCATAACACAGCAAATCAGAAAGTAGTGCCATAGATTAACATAAAAGGGGAAAGGGAAGTGGAAAAAACATCAACAAAACAAATGGTATAAATCAGGTAAGATATAAATATAAGTTATAGCTCACATGGTGCAGCAACAGGGTACGGTACTAAGTCAATTATTTGCCCTATACAATAGAGAAAGGGTGAAATGGTAGTAATGAGAAAAGGAAGCTAGAAAAAATAAGTAAGTAAATATCAAGGAAGGCCCCTAAACGTCTTCCAAGGAGCCCACATGTCCAGGAAGGTGCTTCTAGTGCGGGTTTATCAATGAGAGAGTTCCTCTAATCTATACAGTTGGTCCACCTTTTGTGTCCATTTAGCCTCATCTGGGGCTTCTGTAGAAAGCCAGGCGGCAGCAACTAAAATTCTAGATGCAGCTAATAGCATAAGTAATAAGGACCTGACCTTCTTGTGGATCCCATCCAGCCCCAGGCCAAGGAGAGTCAGTTCAGGAGAACATACCAAAGAAGTGCCACAAATCTTATTACATTTAATTATTATGGAATGCCACCATGTTTGAATAGTTGGGCATTCCCACCATATGTGGTAAAAAGTGCCCTTGGAGGTTTTGCATCTCCAACAGGAGTCGGAAACGTTGGAAAAGTATTGCGCAATATTTTCTGGAGTTTTGTACCACCGCATCATAATCTTGTACCCATTTTCCTGAACTCACACGCACCTTGAAATTTTATGTGGAACAGAAAACATAATCTTGATTTCAGTGGGGGTTAGGGATCGGTTGAGATCTTTTTCCCAAACTCTCACTATGGCTGGTTTAATGTCAGTCACCAGTGACTTGATCCTTTTGTATATGAATGAAATTAATCTATTAGGCGCTTGTTTAGATCCAATTAGCCCTTCAAACCATGGGAACAGAGGTGTCACCTTAGGAAGGCTCTCCGCCGAAGCCATTTCAGATAGTATATATTTGTGTACAAATGAAAGAGACATAGATTCTTTCAAGCTGGTAAGAAGGAGAGGAAGGGGGGGGGGGAAAGTACCGTGCTCTTTTAGGATATCTGATATGAGTAAGTTAGACTGCCTAATCACGGGGCTACAAGTCTCTTTTAAATCTAAGGGTGCTAAATCGATGACATCTCCCAAAGTCAGAAGTGAGGAAGGAGTAGTAAGCATTATACCTTTAGAGGAGAACCATTCCCAAACTGCCAATGAGCATCTTATCATGGGATTTTGGATTTGAGAAGATAGGGGAAAGGATTTCCCAGCAAGCAGAACAGCTCTGGGAGTGGAGAGGAGAAAGCTATTTTCCATCTGGACCCAAAATTTATGGGGGGGAGCTCTAATCCAATCTACTACTCTGGCTAGATGTATGGCTTTCATGTATGTTTCAGGATCTGGGAGATTGATCCCACCTAGCTCCTTTGGTTTGGTATTTTGATAGGCAGAACCTGCATGACATATGTCAATTTGGGTAGAATCAATGCCGATACCATATTCTTTCTGCCAAACCAAGACAGGAAAGGGAGGTCCAACAAGTCCATCTGGTCAATAACCGACTTTAAAAGAGGGATAAAGTTTAGTTTGTATAAGTCTTTAGTATTAGGGGATATGTTCACTCCCAGGTACGTCAACATTTGTGTGGACCAGTTAAAGGGAGATTGGAGCTTAAGAATTCTAATTGTTGAGGGAGGGAACCCACTATGAATGAGCTGAGATTTAGCAGGGTTTACCTTGAAATTAGAGAGTGACCCAAATAAATGCTACAACGATAAGATAGCAGGAAGAGATTTTTTCGGATTGGTTGTGCAGATCAAGAGGTCATCAGCAAATGCAGCCAATTTGATTTCCTGACTTCCCACTTTAAGTCCTATAATATCTGTTTGCTGTCTCAGGGATTGTAAAAGCGTCTCCATAACCAATACGAAAATGAGCGGGGACAGGGGACAGCCCTGTCTTGTGCCATTCCTTATACTGAAGCAGGAAGACAGGGTATCATTGACTAATACCGATGCCGAGGAGGAGTGATACATAGCCCTGATTGCATTTGGAATTGAACAGGGATATTAAATTTGGCTAGTGTAAGACTAATATATAGCCAGTCTATTCTGTCAAACGCCTTCTCGGCATCGGTACCTAAGAGAACTATGGGTATTTTTTTAAAAGAGGAGAAGTACAATGCATTTAGAACTTTCATAACATTGTCCTTACCCTCTCTTCCCTTAACAAATCCGACCTGGTCCGGATGGATCAGGGAGGGGAGTAGTTTTTGCAGTCTAGTAGCCAACATTTTAGCCAGTAGTTTAAGGTCAGTGTTAAGCAAAGATATAGGACGGTAATTTGAGCAGATGGAATGATCTTTACCTGGTTTGGGAATAATTGTTATCGTAGCTCTAGACATATCGGATGACACAGGGGAGTTATGCAGAGCATTATTGCATATTGGAAGTAGGTGGGGAAACAGGACTTCGGAATAAGCTTTATAATAGGACAGAGGTAAACCGTCTGGTCCGGGGCATTTTCCGGCTGGGGATGAATTAAGTGCTTCTTGGATGTCCGCTATAGTAAACGGAGCAGCCAGCTGGTCATGCTGGTTATCTGTAAGAATAGGGAGATGAAGCGAGCTAAGAAAGGAAGAGATATTTTGTTCTTTATCCAGTCCAGGATCAGGAAGATGGGGGGGGGGGAGATTATACAGGGACTCATAATACAACTTAAACTGTTCTGCTATTTCTTCTGTTTTGAGCAACACTGAACCTGTTGGGGAGGTAATTTTATGTATAAAGCCATTCAGTTTTCTACGTTTAATCCGTTGCATCTGAAACTTTGTTGCTTTATCGCCATGAGCAAAAAAATTTTGCTGAGAGCTTAAAAAATACTTCGCAGAGCGCTCATTTAGTAAGTTTTTAAGCTCTGTTTTGAGTAAAATAAGTTCAGATAAGTGAAGTTGCAATAAAGAAATTTTATGAGTCTTCTCTAAGTTATTAATCCTGGAAAGAAGGGAGTCTATTTTTTTGTCGGCCTCTTTCTTCAGATAAGAGCATAGGCTTATCAATTGTCCCCTTATATAGGCTTTATGGGCATCCCATAAGGTATTCGGGGAAGTGTCAGAAGTATGATTAATTTGGAAGTATTCCTTTAGGAGAGATAGTATTTTATTCTTATGTTTGGCATTTTCCAAGATGGACTTGTTGAACCTCCAACCAGATTTCTTACCCATACCTTGTGAAGGGCGGATGGAGCAGAAGACTGGTGAATGGTCTGATAGCGTCATGGACCCTATTTTCGCCGAAGAGCAAAGTTGCAAATGTTCTTTGGAGATTAATACATAATCAATTCTGCTATATGAGTTGTTGGCTGCAGAAAAAAAAGAGTAGTCAATATTATTAGGATTAAGACATCTCCACACATCAACCAAACCAAGTTTGAACATTCTAGCCAGAGTAGTTTTGATTGCCTTAGAGGGGAGAGCTGATTTTTTTGAAGACGTATCTAAAAGGGGATTAAGAGGCATATTCAAATCTCCCGCTAATATTAATATACCTTCCCTATGTTCCTCAACTAAAGATAGAAGGTTGGCAATCCATCTAGTTTGGTCAGCATTAGGGGCGTAGGCATTAACAAAAGTGTACAAGGTTTGACCGATTTTTCCTTTTAATATAATGTAACGACCCTCTGGGTCTTGAATATGACTCAGATAGGTGAATGGGGTGTTACGCCTGAAACCAATGCTGACCCCTCTAGATGCCGCCCCATCTGCGCCACAATGATACCAAGTAGGGTATTTAGTGAATGATAGGTTCGGAAAGTTATCCTGTGTAACGGACCGTTTCAGCAGACAAGGGGTTAAGATCCGTTTAGGCGATATGCCCCTTTCCGAGGAGACCGGCACAGCTACTGCAGAACACCAACCTCCCGAACTGGATACAAAATAGCACTCCAAACTGGAACCTCACAAGTAGCTGTCAGTCAGACGAACAGGAAAAGCGTATCCGTCAGCTTACACTCCTGGCAATCAGTCTCCAACAGCATACAGGGAATCCCCCAATAACGAGACAAGGCTCCGTGTTGAGGGTCAAGCAGTGATCTGAAGTGCTGGCACACCCAGCCTGGTTTTTATTACAGTTTGTTGCAGATACAACATATCCCCACAATGCATCATGGTTTCCTCCCCTCTGTCCCGGAGACGACCGAAGACAATCCAATTATCTCTCAGGACAAAGGGGAGATCACCAATACACATGTGGAGACAACAGGACAGGAATCACCACCCAAACACACAATGGCACACCCCCACAGCAAACACAGACATTTAACATATCCCCAGATAGCTCAAGTCTGAGTGCATATCATTAGGTGAATGGCACTCAGAATACACAAATACAATAATATTAGCTATCTGGGTGCCCTCACATAACATACAATTTAACCGAACGCATAATAACATAAAATACAATTCTACAGACAGATTTAAGCTGTGCGGCCGGTCTGTTTTCTCCTTTAAAGTTACTATGGGCCATAATCCTGAGGCAAGAGGCTTTTAAACAGCCCTCTCCAAAACCCAGTGGCGAGGTTGGTTTCGCCACACATCTCCCCCCCCCAGGGAAGACTAACCAGATACCTGACCTCACGCCGGTCGGTACCTGAGTTAGTCTGGCAGCCCACCCACAACCCAATACTGGACCTGTATAATTTAGTAGGCTGTCTCTGTCCAGTGAATCCCCCAAGGTTATATTGGTAGCTGGTACTCCCGGTCTCTGAGTTGCTCCCTGGCTTGGAGTGGAGGTTGCTTTGTGGGCAGGGATCAGCGGTACTCTGCCCTTGTGCCAGCGTTACCACGGAAGAAGCCTGGTTGGAGTCTGGTTGTTGGAGGGGGAAACCGACTGTCTCCCCTTTGGCTAAACTGCCCTGTTGCTGAGGGACAGGAACAACTGTCCCTACCCCCTGTGCTGTAAGTGCAGAGACCACGGTCCCATCTGCACAGTTGTGGGGCTTACTGTCTCCCCCTGGTGCGTTAAGCTGCCGCTGGGGAGAGGGGGTAACGAGCTCCTCTCCCATACATACTTCCAGCCGCTGGGGAGGGCGACCGACCGCCTCCGCTCCCAATACAGTGTCCTGCTGCTGGGGAAAGGAGACTGGGCTCTCTATTCCCTGTAGGACACTCTGCTGCTGGGGGACAGGACCGACTGTCTCTGCCCCCTGTAACTCCATCTGCCGCTGGGGAATGGAGACTCGGCTCCCAATTTCCCAAAAATCATGCTGCTGCTGGGGGGCAGGAACAACTACCTCTGCCCCCTGTAACTCAGCCTGCCGCTGGGGAGGGAGGACGTTGCTCTCCTCTCCCTGCACTTCACACTGCCTTCCCGGCATATCACTCTGCTGCTGGGGGGCAGGAACAACTACTTCTGCCCCCTGTAACTCAGCCTGCCGCTGGGGAGGGAGGCCGCTGCTCTCCCCTCCCTGCACTTCACACTGCCGCTGGGGAATGAAGACTGGGCTCCCAATTCCCTGCAGGACCGGCGGAGAGACCTCGGTCCCATCTCTACCGGCCACCTGGGGTCCTTCCCAGTAACACTCTACAATATCTGCCCAGCTGAATGGGTCTGGATCTGGGTCTGTCACCTTACCGTCCTGCTGAGCCTTCCCAATGGAGTGGAAGAGATCTCGGTAGTCCTGCTCCAGTTCCCACTCCAGGGTTGCTAGGTGAGCCAGGTCTTTCTCTACTTCATGGGGGTCATCCCACTCATGCCTAGCCTCCCTCTCATAGAAAATGTCCTGAAGTCTGGACTGTACAGGGCTCCCGAAGTCAGGCTCTGCAAAGGACTCCCAGAACAAGCCAGGACCATTAAACTCTTCTCCCTCTGGCTTGTCATGCTCAGCTATCCAGGGTATAAACTGTGCCACATACCACCAAAGCGCCTGGTAGGCATCCTCCAGCCATAGCTCCTGCCATACCCGGTGCTGTAGTTCCTTCACCCATTCCTCCAGGGGCTGCTCTCCCAGGAAGGACATCCGCAGGGCCACTTGCTTCTGCAACCGCTGCTCTTCACTGGGGAGACTCTCACCTCGCTGGTATTGTACATTATCCAGGGCCTGGTACCAGATGCCTTTCCTTAATGCATCCCGGCCATCCAGGTCCTCCTCCTCGTATAACACTGCTGGTTCCATCCTGGTGCTTTTAGGGTCGCTGTACTGGGACAAGCGTTGCCCTTAAATTGTAGAATCCAAAGAAATGGTGTCTCCTGTAGCTGTCCTTCTGGCTGTAGGAACGATCCCGCTGCTTGCCACCAATGTAACGGCACAGTTTCAGCAGACAAGGGGTTAAAATCCGTTTAGGCAATATGCCCCTTTCCGAGAGACAGGCACAGCTACTGCAGAACACCAACCTCCCGAACTGGATACAAAATAGCACTCCAAACTGGAACCTCGCAAATAGCTGTCAGTCAGACGAACAGGAAAAGCGTATCCGTCAGCTTACACTCCTGGCAATCAGTCTCCAACAGCATACAGGGAATCCCCCAATAACGAGACAAGGCTCCGTGTTGAGGGTCAAGCAGTGATCTGAAGTGCTGGCACACCCAGCCTGGTTTTTATTACAGTTTGTTGCAGATACAACATATCCCCACAATGCATCATGGTTTCCTCCCCTCTGTCCCGGAGACGACCGAAGACAATCCAATTATCTCTCAGGACAAAGGGGAGATCACCAATACACATGTGGAGACAACAGGACAGGAATCACCACCCAAACACACAATGGCACACCCCCACAGCAAACACAGACATTTAACATATCCCCAGATAGCTCAAGTCTGAGTGCATATCATTAGGTGAATGGCACTCAGAATACACAAATACAATAATATTAGCTATCTGGGTGCCCTCACATAACATACAATTTAACCGAACGCATAATAACATAAAATACAATTCTACAGACAGATTTAAGCTGTGCGGCCGGTCTGTTTTCTCCTTTAAAGTTACTATGGGCCATAATCCTGAGGCAAGAGGCTTTTAAACAGCCCTCTCCAAAACCCAGTGGCGAGGTTGGTTTCGCCACACATCTCCTTCCCAGGAAGGACATCCGCAGGGCCACTTGCTTCTGCAACCGCTGCTCTTCACTGGGGAGACTCTCACCTCGCTGGTATTGTACATTATCCAGGGCCTGGTACCAGATGCCTTTCCTTAATGCATCCCGGCCATCCAGGTCCTCCTCCTCGTATAACACTGCTGGTTCCATCCTGGTGCTTTTAGGGTCGCTGTACTGGGACAAGCGTTGCCCTTAAATTGTAGAATCCAAAGAAATGGTGTCTCCTGTAGCTGTCCTTCTGGCTGTAGGAACGATCCCGCCGCTTGCCACCAATGTAACGGCACCGTTTCAGCAGACAAGGGGTTAAGATCCGTTTAGGCGATATGCCCCTTTCCGAGAGACAGGCACAGCTACTGCAGAACACCAACCTCCCGAACTGGATACAAAATAGCACTCCAAACTGGAACCTCACAAATAGCTGTCAGTCAGACGAACAGGAAAAGCGTATCCGTCAGCTTACACTCCTGGCAATCAGTCTCCAACAGCATACAGGGAATCCCCCCAATAACGAGACAAGGCTCCGTCTTGAGGGTCAGCAGTGATCTGATGTGCTGGCACAACCAGCCTGGTTTTTATTAGTTTTGCAAATACAGAACAGATACAACATATCCCCACAATGCATCATGGTTTCCTCCTCTCTGTCTGGGAGACAATTGATGGCAATCCAATTATCTCTCAGGACAAAGGGGAGATCACCAATACACATGTGGAGACAACAGGACAGGAATCACCACCCAAACACACAATGGCACACCCCCACAGCAAACACAGACATTTAACATATCCCCAGATAGCTCAAGTCTGAGTGCATATCATTAGGTGAATGGCACTCAGAATACATGAATACAATAATATTAGCTATCTGGGTGCCCTCACATAACATACAATTTAACCGAACGCATAATAACATAAAATACAATTCTACAGACAGATTTAAGCTGTGCGGCCGGCCTGTTTTCTCCTTTACAGTTACTATGGGCCATAATCCTGAGGCAAGAGGCTTTTAAACAGCCCTCTCCAAAACCCAGTGGCGAGGTTGGTTTCGCCACACATCTCCCCCCCCCAGGGAAGACTAACCAGATACCTGACCTCACGCC
This sequence comes from Bufo gargarizans, assembly GCF_014858855.1. Lineage (NCBI taxonomy): Eukaryota > Metazoa > Chordata > Amphibia > Anura > Bufonidae > Bufo > Bufo gargarizans. The sequence goes on from NC_058085.1 coordinate 92,948,634, forward strand.
GGTCGGTACCTGAGTTAGTCTGGCAGCCCACCCACAACCCAATACTGGACCTGTAGAATTTAGTAGGCTGTCTCTGTCCAGTGAATCCCCCAAGGTTATATTGGTAGCTGGTACTCCCGGTCTCTGTGTTGCTCCCTGGCTTGGAGTGGAGGTTGCTTTGTGGGCAGGGATCAGCGGTACTCTGCCCTGGTGCCAGCGCTACCACGGAAGAAGCCTGGTGGGAGCCTGGTTGTTGGAGGGGGAGACCGACTGTCTCTACCCCCTGTGCTGTACGTGCAGAGACCACGGTCCCATCTGCCCTGTTGTGGGGCTTACTGTCTCCCCCTGGTGCGTTAAGCTGCCGCTGGGGAGAGGGGGTAACGAGCTCCTCTCCCATACATACTTCCAGCCGCTGGGGAGGGCGACCGACCGCCTCCGCTCCCAAAACAGTGTCCTGCTGCTGGGGAAAGGAGACTCGGCTCCCAATTTCCAAAAAATCATGCTGCTGCTGGGGGGCAGGAACAACTACCTCTGCCCCCTGTAACTCAGCCTGCCGCTGGGGAGGGAGGCCGCTGCTCTCCCCTCCCTGCACTTCACACTGCCGCTGGGGAATGGAGACTCGGCTCCCAATTCCCAAAAAATCATGCTGCTGCTGGGGGGCAGGAACAACTACCTCTGCCCCCTGTAACTCAGCCTGCCGCTGGGGAATGGAGACTAGGCTCCCATTTCCCTGCAGGACCGGTGGAGAGACCTCGGTCCCATCTCCACCGGCCACCTGGGGTTCTTCCCAGTAAACATCAACAATATCCTCCCAGCTGAAGGGCTCTGGACCTGGGTCTGACTTCTTGCTGTCCTGCTGAGCCTTCCCAATGGAGTGGAAGAGATCTCGGTAGTCCTGCTCCAGTTCCCACTCCAGGGTTGCTAGGTGAGCCAGGTCTTGCTCTACCTCATGGGGGTCATCCCACTCATGCCTAGCCTCCCTCTCATAGAAAATGTCCTGAAGTCTGGACTGTGCAGGGCTCCCGAAGTCAGGCTCTGCAAAGGACTCCCATAACAAGCCAGGACCATAAAACTCCTCTCCCTCTGGCTTGTCATGTTCGGCTGTCCAGGGTATATACTGTGCCATATACCACCAAAGCGCCTGGTAGGCATCCTCCAGCCATAGCTCCTGCCATACCCGGTGCTCTAGTTCCTTCACCCATTCCTCCAGGGGCTGCTCTCCCAGGAAGGGCATCCGCAGGGCCACTTGCTTCTGCAACCGCTGCTCTTCACTGGGGAGACTCTCACCCCGCTGGTATTGTAGATTATCCAGGGCCTGGTACCAGATGCCTTTCCTTAATGCATCCCGGCCATCCAGGTCCTCCTCCTCATATAACACTGCTGGTTCCATCCTGTTGCTTTTAGGGTTGCTGTACTGGGACATGCGTTGCCCTTAAATTGTAGAATCCACAGAAATGGTGTCTCCTGTAGCTGTCCTTCTGGCTGTAGGAACGATCCCGCCGCTTGCCACCAATGTAACGGCACCGTTTCAGCAGACAAGGGGTTAAGATCCGTTTAGGCGATATGCCCCTTTCTGAGAGACAGGCACAGCTACTGCAGAACACCAACCTCCCGAACTGGATACAAAATAGCACTCCAAACTGGAACCTCGCAAGTAGCTGTCAGCAGACGAACAGGAAAAGCGCACAGTCAGCTTACACTCCTGGCAATCAGTCTCCAACAGCATACAGGGAATCCCCCCAATAACGAGACAAGGCTCCGTCTTGAGGGTCAGCAGTGCTCTGATGTGCTGGCACAACCAGCCTGGTTTTTATTAGTTTTGCAAATACAGAACAGATACAACATATCCCCACAATGCATCATGGTTTCCTCCTCTCTGTCTGGGAGACAATTGATGGCAATCCAATTATCTCTCAGGACAAAGGGGAGATCACCAATACACATGTGGAGACAACAGGACAGGAATCACCACCCAAACACACAATGGCACACCCCCACAGCAAACACAGACATTTAACATATCCCCAGATAGCTCAAGTCTGAGTGCATATCATTAGGTGAATGGCACTCAGAATACATGAATACAATAATATTAGCTATCTGGGTGCCCTCACATAACATACAATTTAACCGAACGCATAATAACATAAAATACAATTCTACAGACAGATTTAAGCTGTGCGGCCGGCCTGTTTTCTCCTTTAAAGTTACTATGGGCCATAATCCTGAGGCAAGAGGCTTTTAAACAGCCCTCTCCAAAACCCAGTGGCGAGGTTGGTTTCGCCACATCCTGCTTAAAATGAGTTTCTTGTAGGAAAATCACTGCACTTTTTTCCTTCCAGAGGAGAGAAAAGATTTGACTGCGTTTAGAGGGGGATCTTAACCCTTTCACATTATAAGAGACAATTACTAGTTCAGACATTTCTTGACCATAATAACATACGGAGCATAGCTATGCTTAATGAGCATAATAGAATCTATAGGCCCTGAGTTATACCATATTAACATATAAACAGAAACTGGGGACCACACTAAGTGGTATAACAACAACATGTGAAGTCGCACGTACAGCAACTATCAAGTGGGGTAGGGGGAGAGTGAAACAAGTTCACAAGTAACCTGCATCAGGGAGGGAACCGGCCTAAAATATAAAGCATAAAATCATAAGAGACAAAAGTATAGATCAAATCTGTAAAAGGAAGGTGACATTAAAGCTGGATTAAAATAACAGTAATTGAGGACAGTATAGCGGACTACAAATAGAGAGGGACTGACAGGACAGTAGGAGAATAGAAAAAGAAAAGTCAAAGACAAATGACACCAAGAGTTCAGGAGCTATCCTGTGAGAAGTGGGTCTTTTTTGGCGTTGAGACATCTCTGGACTTCTTGGACCTCATTTTCTTCGGTGTTGCAGTAGTCTCCCAAGGCTGGGGGACAGGTAAAGCTGGTAGAGCTGAAACATCTTGAACTTTGTCCCAATCTGGAATATTCAAAGGAGGAGAGTCCAAAGCTATATAAGCTTCTGATAAGTCCGAGAAGGATGATATCATGATCCTTTTTCCATCAGCTAGGAAGGACAGCCCAAACGGAAAAGACCATCTGTAGAGGATCTTCTTTTCCTTAAGCAATGACGTAAGGGGCCTCAAAAATCGCCTTTTTTGCAGGGTAGATGGTGATAAGTCCTGGTATATCTGTATCTGTGACTACTCCAGGAGAATCGATGGTGCAATTCTGGCAGCTTTCAATATTGCTTCCTTATCCTGGTAGTTCAGGAAACGACATATCACGTCCCTGGGGGGATCAGTGTCCTTAGGACGAGGGCGTAAAGCTCTGTGTGCCCGTTCGATTATCAGCATGGCTGGATCAAATTCTCCCAGCAAGGAAGTGACTATTTTTGTAATGGCGCTTGGGATGTCTGAGGTGGAGATCGTCTCAGGGATCCCTCTAAACCGGAGGTTATTACGCCTTCCTCTATTCTCCTGGTCTTCCAGGGAGGAATATAACTGATTAAAGTGAAACTGACAGGCAGATAACGATTTAGTGACTGCAGCGCTGTGGTCAAGCGTCGCTGCGTGCGCAGTTTCTAGCGCATCCACTCTGTGGCCTATCTGTTGAATGTCCTGAGCCACCTCCTGTAGTTTCGAGATCACCGGGTGCATTGCTTCCTCTAAAGCTTGCTTAATGAAGCGACGTGAAACCGGGAGGTTGCGGGACTCACCCTCTTCCTCCGCGTCTTCCTCACCTTCAGAGAGGCTTGAAGTGCGGCCTCGTGGAGCGCCGCCGGGAGCCGCGGCCATCTTGGATTCTTTGGCCGGGCCGGCTGCCTGCTGCTTTTTCAGATACTTCGTCATGTCCGAGACCGCAGGCGAAGATTTAGCTTGTGCAGCTTGGTCACACTGCTTCTGGCTACCATATTTGACCATTTTGAGCTCTCTGTGTTAAAGATAGCCGTTCCCTCAGCAGGTTGAAAGCAGGAGCTCTAACCGGATGCTTCCATTCAGTTCAGGCGCTAGCTCCGCCCCCCTGGGTATTCTCCATTCTTGATGTTGTTTTTACACTAATTATAAGCTTTATAGGGTACAGTAACAACGTATCTGCCAGATTGGTGGTGAAATTACTTGTGGGACTGCTAAGATTTTCACAGATTTCATTGTAAAGGGTGATATTCGCCACATAAATTGACATGTTGCGGAGTCAAAATCAAGTTATGCCTCGGTCTTGTTGTTGAAATACTCCACAGCTTGTGAATGACATTTTTTAAAATGTCAACCACTTCTCATGCTATTGTAAAAGCAGTACATTTTCTGCTTGCACTTCTGCACAGCAATGAGTGGAGTTGTAGTTCCAGAATACCATTCCTATAGAATCTCTGTGCATGGCCATAGTGTTGGGGGCACATACATAATTCAAAGACAGAGGGTTAGTCCAGCACCAGGCTAAAATAGATTTTTTTTTGAACATGATAAAATCCAACTATTATCCTCAAGGTGCCTCAGCTTACACATTTCTGATTTGAACAGTGGCACCCCAGCTGTACAGACTATATTCATGTGAACTGGGCTGTGCTGCATTTACCCTGCACAGCGGGTGGCCAGATGACCTTCTTAAGATCAGCGATGGTCCCAAAGATCGGACCATCTTAGTGATATGAGATGTAATCACATTATGAGATGGTAGTATCCCTTTAAGTATCCTTGTCACGACCCCTGGTCATGGTCGTGACTCCTTGGGAGCCGCATGCAGTTATCCGCGGTCTGGTGTTGTCGCAACCGCAGCTGGGGGCACTTAGTGGTTTGCCTCAGGTGCGGTTGCCGCGAATAACAGGCATGCGTGCGGTTGCCCTTGGCAACGTGTTTTGGTGTGCACGTCCTTCGTCTGTGTTTGTGTGCACTTCCTGGTCTGTTTGTTGTGCACGAGGTTGTATGCACTTGGACACCTCCCTTCACCTGCGGTTGTCCGCGGCAACGTCTGGTGTTGTGCATGTGGTGGCAGGGTCTCTGCCTGCTGGTTGTTCTGCAGGACACGGTGGCCACGCATGCCGTTGCCAGCGGTGACAGGTGAGTGAGTGTGTGTGCTATTCCCCTTTAAGTTGGTGTTTTCCCTTCTGTGGTGTAGGAAGGGTTAACTCCCTTCCCAGTGTGTGTGTTGTCACTGGGTGTGGTTGACTGGTGGGTGTGGCCTTTTGGCCTATATAGCCTGAGTCTCTTGCAGGCTTCAGTAGGTTGCTCTCAGCCATGCTGGCTGGAGCAGCCTCCTGTCTCCTCCATCTGCCTGGTGAGGACCATCCTTCTGGTCATAAAACCTTGTTAGTAAAACCTTTGTTACCTTGTCTGATGTTATGTTTATGTGTATGTGGTTGCTGGCTTGTTGCACCTTATGGTTCCCTGGTTCCCTGTGTGATGTATGGTGTGTGCTGTTGTCTTCTCTGTTGTTGTAGACAGACAGCACTTTTGCATGGGTTCCGGGCGGTGTGTTTGTGGCAGGTAGGTGAGGTTGAAGTTCCACATACCTGCCACTGCCATAAGTGGTATTGGATTCCCTTTTTTTCCAGCTTGGCCTTTCTAGGCTCCTGTTCCTCCGTGTTCTGGAGGAACAGGTAGTCTATCCAGCTCCTAGCCTAGGGACCTGCGGAGGGATAGTAGGGACCCGAGGTTCCTGCGCATGGGTCCTCCTACCCTAAAGGTCGGCCCATGCAGGTTAGGAGTTAGGGTCAGATCAGGGAGACTTTAGGAGGTGACCTGCTCCCTGATCCTGTGGTCTTGCAGCGACCAAACATCTCCGGGTACCGCACGGCTGGGGGTTTCCCCCACCGCCAGTCGTGACAATCCTACAAACTTTCATGATCAGCATACATTCTATTTCTAACCAAGGAGCCATGAGCCCTCAAGCAAATGTCCATAAGCTTGTCAGTCCATCCCTGGTTATTGGGGCATTGAGTAAATCCTAGGTGTGCAACCAGCAGATGGACTCTACCAGGTCCTGTGGAAATCATCAACGCTTTTGTCTGCACTGCAGTATTCTACTTTCTTTTTAAAAGACAACTGCAACAATGTGGGGATATCATTGCAATCGTGATGGTTAAATATATTTATGAAAATACTTGGTTAGGTCGCAATTATTATGACCACCTGCTAATATACAGAGTAAGCGCCATGTGCAGCACGGAAAGCAGCTAGACGGGCTAGGAATATCTCAAAAAGGTCCTGGTAGGTTGTCACAGGTATCTGGAGCCATGCTGACTGCAGTGCACCCCACAGCTGCTGGAGGGGGTCATGGGGGGGATCTGTAGAGCGAACATGACTATCAAGGTGGTCCCACAGATGCTCAATTGGGTTCACGTCTGGGGAATTAGGGGTCTCGGGTATTACCGTACTTTGAAATCTTGGGCATGCTTTTCCAACCAATGTCGGACATTTCTAACTGTGTGATACGTCTCATTGTCTTGCTGGAAGATCCCATCCACCCCAGGGAAACATGTATGGGTGTAAGTGATCTGCAAGGCTGGATTCATACACAAATCGGTTGAGAGTGCTTTCCACATGGCTGATTGGGCCCAGAGAATGCCATAAAAACATTCCCCAGACCATAACACTGCCACCACCAGCATGTGTTCTTATAGCAATGGTTGCTGGAAGATGTGTCTCACCTGACACACCAACGTCCAGCCTTACGATGAAGCAGAAAACGTGACTCAGCAGGGAAAGCAACCCTTTGTCAATCAGCAGAGGTCCAATTCCAATTCTGCCATGAAAATTGAAGCCTCTTCTGCAATTGCAGCTTTGAGGTGCAGTGACCATCTGTCTGCTTTGGAGCACTGTACGCAGTGGGGTTCACTGAACTGTTGTTTTAGACACGTTTGGTAGCCCCCTGATTCATTATGGCGGTCATCTGCTCCACTGTAGCGTGTCAGTCCGCCTTCACACAACTTCGTAGCCGACGTTCGGTTCTCACATAACTGGCACGTGGTGCTCTGCAGTTTCCATGTTGCTTATTTGCAATGTTGCCATTTGTCAACTAACAATAAACTTTCACAACAGCAGAACGCGAACAGTTTACAAACTGCACAGTTTCAGAAATACCACCACCCTTGGCCCAAAAGTCAATAATCATCCCTTTTTGTAACCGGATAAATCGCCCCTGTTAACCATGACAGCAACGAGGGATATCTGTGCAGACATCACTAACCTATATACTCACCAAGCAAGCTCACCAGACGTGACTTCTGTCATGAGCTACTCTCTGTCGGCGTCGAAAGTTGTCATCATAATAATGTGACTCGACTGTGTATATTCATATGCTGTGTATATGCTCCATCCATGATTGATTTTTTTTAAAAAAAACACTGCAGTATATTGCCCACACCCTGAGTTATATAGTGTATAGCTCATGGCACTGGCTAAACCACATATGTCTCTCACTGGAAATCACTGGTTGAGTTTAAGATTAGAGAATTCAATGCAGATGTGACTAAACCTCACATAAAAGTAATGCAGGACTACTGATAGTGTTTCTAGAACAGCATTTTAGGCATAACTGAAAGGCAAAGAGCGACATCTAGTGGCAGACAGAGACAAGGCAGTCAGATTTAGTGCCAAGAGCATTACTTGTAAGTTTCTGAAAGAGGGACAGTAGTGTGTCACTCAGAAATGTTTGAGACCACCCCCCAGGGGTGCACTTAACCTTTCTGCTGCCTGATGCAAAAATTAAAACATTACCCCCCCCCCCCCCCCCATATGAAATTCTTAATCTAACCCCTTCCCCCCCAGCCTAACTGTTAAGGCCGAATGCACACGGCCATGTTCCGTGCCCGAGAGTGGTCCCTGGTATGCCGAGCTGGATTCCTGCTGACAGCAGGAGCGCGCTGCGTCATTGGTTGCTATGACGCCGTGCGCTTCATGCCGCCGCTGCTGTACAGTAATACACTAGTATAGTGTATTACTGTACACCAGCGGCGGCATGAAGCGCACGGCGTCATAGCAACCAATGACGCCGCGCGCTCCTGCTGTCAGCAGGAATCCAGCTCGGCTTACCAGGGACCACTCTCGGGCACGGAACATGGCCGTGTGCATTCGGCCTAAAGGGGTTGTCCGCTATTTTATATTGATGACCTATCCTCAGCTGTTTGAAGAGACCACAGTGTAACACCCCAAAGTGGGGTTGCCACTTCTACACCCTGCTACTGTCCTTAATGGTCTAAAATAAAGTCATCTATGCATTATGTTCCAGGTCCTCTCCATAATGTGCATCTATAATAATGTTTGTAACTGTTTATAACATGTAATATACCTGGTTCACCAGCAGGTGGCAGCAAATATGGCAGAGCTGTACTTAGAGAAAATGGAACTTACCATTCCATTCTAACCCCCCCCCCCCCCCTCTGTAGGGAAGTGGGCTAGTCCGACTTCCTGAAGGGAGGGTGGGGACCAGTTAGTTCCAGTCTAGTTAACCCCCAGCTAGGGGAAGGGTGTGCAGGGGCACGTCTCTGCTGGACGAGCTTATGCCAGCCAGAGCACCTTAAGCTCTGCTGGCCATGGAGGCCAAAGCTTAGAGCCTCAGGAGCCAGGAGGAAAGTTCCCTGGCATAACTTAGAGTCAGACTACAGAGAGAAAGTGCAGCTTACAGAGGAAGCCAAGTTACGTATTGAGCTTAGGCTACTTTCACACTGGCGTTTCTGGGTCCGCTTGTGAGATCCGTTTCAGGGCTTTCACGGATCCGTTTAGCCCCAACGCATTTTGAATGGATAAGGATCTGTTCAGAATGCATCAGTTTGCCTCCGTTCAGCCTCCATTTCGCTCTGGAGACGGACACCAAAACGCTGCTTGCAGCGTTTTGATGTCCGCCTGACGATGCGGAGCCAAACGGATCCGTCCTGACTTACAGCCACAGAACTCTCCCCTAGATCTAATTCCCCCCAAGCTGACAGTATACTTAGTCCGGACCTCCCAAGTGTCACCTCCAAGGCTGACAAAGCTTTTCCACATTTGGGCCATGCTAACCCTGCCTTCTCAGGTGCTGGCAGTGCCCCAGCTGCGTTGGCGACCTCTTCCTCCTCCTCTGCCTTCGCCTTGTGCTTCCATGGTGCCCCTGCTGTCAGGTGGGAATGCTATCATCAGCGTGCGCTTGTAGTCGCGCATCTTCCGATCAATAACAGATGTTTTCACTAGATTTAGTTCCCTGTCAGCAATGCAGAGCAGGGGTTTATTCACGGCAAAAGGGGGTACATGTCATCCAGCAATAGAACAGAGGATTTTGAGAGATTTAGGCCCCTGTCAGCAATGCAGAGCAGGGGTTCATTCACAGCAAAAGGGGGTACATGTCACCCAGCAATAGAAGAGAGGATTTTGAGAGATTTAGGCCCCAGTCACCCAGGCACAGAAGGGGTTCATTCACGGCAAAAGGGGGTTCATGTCACCCAGCAATACAACAGAGGATTTTGAGAGATTTAGGCCCCTGTCACCCAGGCACAGCAGGGGTTCATTCACGGCAAAAGGGGGTTCATGTCACCCAGCAATACAACAGAGGATTTTGAGAGATTTAGGCCCCTGTCAGCAATGCAGACCAGGGGTTCATTCACGGCAAAAGGGGGTACATGTCACCCAGCAATAGAACAGAGGATTTTGAGAGATTTAGGCCCCTGTCACCCAGGCACAGCAGGGGTTCATTCACGGCAAAAGGGGGTTCATGTCACCCAGCAATACAACAGAGGATTTTGAGAGATTTAGGCTCCTGTCAGCAATGCAGACCAGGGGTTCATTCACGGCAAAAGGGGGTACATGTCACCCAGCAATAGAAGAGAGGATTTTGAGAGATTTAGGCCCCAGTCACCGAAGGGGTTCATTCACGGCAAAAGGGGGTTCATGTCACCCAGCAATACAACAGAGGATTTTGAGAGATTTAGGCCCCTGTCAGCAATGCAGACCAGGGGTTTATTCACGGCAAAAGGGGGTACATGTCACCCAGCAATAGAACAGAGGATTTTGAGAGATTTAGGCCCCTGTCAGCAATGCAGAGCAGGGGTTCATTCACAGCAAAAGGGGTACATGTCACCCAGCAATAGAACAGGCCATTGTCAGATATTTAGGCCCCGGCACCTAGACAGAGGAGAGAGGTCCCGTTGCAGAGAATCAGGCTTCATGTCATAGCAGAGAATCAGGCTTCACGTCACCCACCATTGGAACAGGCCATTGTCAGATATTTAGGCCCCGGCACCCAGACAGAGGAGAGGTTCATTCAACTTTGGGTTGCCCCGCAATATAATGGTAAAATGAAAATAAAAAGGATTGAATGAGGAAGTGCCCTGGAGTACAATAATATATGGTTAAGGGGAGGTAGTTATAAATGTCTAATCTGCACAAGGGATGGACAGGTCCTGTGGGATCCATGCTGTAGACAGGCGGCTGCGTTTGTCTGTAATGACGCCCCCTGCCGTGCTGAATACACGTTCAGACAAAACGCTGGCCGCCGGGCAGGCCAGCACCTCCAAGGCATAAAAGGCTAGCTCTGGCCACGTGGACAATTTGGAGACCCAGAAGTTGAATGGGGCCGAACCATCAGTCAGTACGTGAAGCGGTGTGCACACGTACTGTTCCACCATGTTAGTGAAATGTTGCCTCCTGCTAAAACCTCCCTCTGAGTCACTTCGAAGAGACTGGCCTGAAAGTGCTAAAAATGATCTCTCTTCCTCACCTCCTCTTCCATCATCGCCCTAAGTGTTTTCTCAAGGAGACATAGAAGTGGTATTGTAAGGCTGATAACGGCGTCATCGCCACTGGCCATGTTGGTGGAGTACTCGAAACAGCGCAACAGGGCACACAGGTCTCGCATGGAGGCCCAGTCATTGGTGGTGAAGTGGTGCTGTTCTGCAGTGCGACTGACCCGTGCGTGCTGCAGCTGAAACTCCACTATGGCCTGCTGCTGCTCGCACAGTCTGTCCAGCATGTGCAAGGTGGAGTTCCACCTGGTGGGCACGTCGCATATGAGGCGGTGAGCGGGAAGGCCGAAGTTACGCTGTAGCGCAGACAGGCGAGCATCGGCAGGATGTGACGCCGGAAGCGCGAACAGACGGCCCGCACTTTATGCAGCAGCTCTGACATGTCGGGGTAGTTGTGAATGAACGTCTGCACCACCAAATTCAGCACATGCGCCAGGCAAGGGATGTGCGTCAAACCGGCTAGTCCCAGAGCTGCAACGAGATTTCGCCCATTATCGCACACCACCAGGCCGGGCCTGAGGCTCACCGGCAGCAACCACTCATCGGTCTGTTGTTCTATACCCCGCCACAACTCCTGTGCGGTGTGGGGCCTGTCCCCCAAACATATGAGTTTCAGAATGGCCTGCTGACGTTTACCCCGGGCTGTGCTGAAGTTTTTTTTTTTTTTTTTTTAAATTTTTCAAAAATTTATTGGGAAAGCTACAAAACATTTACAGTACAAATTTTTACAATCTCTCAATTCTTAGTGACCCGACTAATTATATATAGATATAAATATATTCAACTCATCCTTTCGTTACATTTAGAAAACCCTCCCCTCCCTCCCCCCTAGTCTGTGGTGCGTCAAAGTAGGACCCTTATAAATAAAACAATTTGACCTCAGCTAGTCAATCCTCCAACCACCCCATATCCTACTCCACTGGTCCTCACCTTCCCTCCGTTTGTATATAATTTTCTCATAATTTTTTACCTTATCAGTTAAATTTATCCATGTATTTATGTCTGGAGTGGATCGGGCAAACCATGTCCGACTGATCAAAACTCTAGCCAACATCAGTATTCTGCTCAGGAAGATCTTTTGATACTTGTAATTTTTTAGTTTGGAAAGATCATTAAGCACAAATACTTGTGGTTCAAAAGGAATTCGAATTTTTAGCTTATACATAATACAATTATTTATAGTATTCCAGTAGTTTATAAGTTCTGGACAAGTCCATATCATATGGAGAAAGTCCGCTCCTGCAGTGTCACATTTGGGGCAGTTGGACGTGTCTCTTAACCCGCATTTATTCATCCATAGGGGAGTAATATATAATCTATGGCAAATATAGAATTGTATTAGAACATGGTTAAAGTTCTGGGATAGTGAAACCAAATTCCCAAAAATATTCTCCCACCCTTCTGTTTGTAAATTCGGACAATCCGCCTCCCACGCTTTTTGTCCTGGTGAGTGTGTATCACTAAACCGTGGCTGTGCTGAAGTTGGTGGTGAAGGTGTGTGGCTGACTGGATGAGCAGGTGGAAGAAGAGGAGGAGGAAGCCGAGTAGGAGGAGGAGGCAACAGGAGGCAAAGAATGTTGCCCTGCGATCCTTGGCGGTGGAAGGACGTGCGCCAAACAGCTCTCCGCCTGGGGCCCAGCCGCCACTACATTTACCCAGTGTGCAGTTAGGGAGATATAGTGTCCCTGGCCGTGCTTACTGGTCCACGTATCTGTGGTTAGGTGGACCTTGCCACAGATAGTGTTGCGCAGTGAACACTTGATTTTATCGGATACTTGGTTGTGCAGGGAAGGCACGGCTCTCTTGGAGAAGTAGTGGCGGCTGGGAACAACATACTGTGGGACAGCAAGCGACATGAGCTGTTTGACGCTGTCTGTGTCCACCAGCCTGAATGACAGCATTTCATAGGCCAGTAGTTTAGAAATGCTGGCATTCAGGGCCAGGGATCGAGGGTGGCTAGGTGGGAATTTACACTTTCTCTCAAATGTTTGTGAGATGGAGAGCTGAACGCTGCCGTGTGACATGGTTGAGATGCTTGGTGACGGAGGTGGTGGTGTTGGTGGTACATCTTCTGTTTGCTGGGCGGCAGGTCAGTGGCGGATCCAGAGGGGGGGCAACGGGGCAATTGCCCCCCCCCCCCCCCCCGAGCTGGCGGCTGCGGGGCACAGGGAGATCAGCGATACAGATGCCTGCCTGTGCTGCGGCAGGGGAGGGAGAGGCGTGTCCCTTTCCCTTCCTCTGATAGGCTGCCGGCCAAGTGCCTGCAGCCTATCAGAGGCCGGCGCAGGCGGCGCGATGATGCCATCGCGCCGCCTGAGCCATACAGCGTGAGACACAGGCCAGAAGAGGCCTGCATCGCATCGCTGACATGGAGGTAAGTATGTGGGTTTTTTTTTTTTTTTTTTTTTTTTTATTATATACAATACTTTTACTGGCGGGGGCTGTTATTACTGGGGGCGCTTATTACTGGCACAGGGGGGCTGTTATCACTGGGGGCTCTTATTACTGGCACAGGGGGGCTGTTATCACTGGGGGCTCTTATTACTGGCACAGGGGGGCTGTTATCACTGGGGGCTCTTATTACTGGCACAGGGGGGCTGTTATCACTGGGGGCTCTTATTACTGGCACAGGGGGGCTGTTATCACTGGGGGCTCTTATTACTGGCACAGGGGGGCTGTTATCACTGGGGGCTCTTATTACTGGCCCAGAGGGGCTGTTATTACTGGCACAGAGGGGCTCTTATCACTGGGGGCTGTTATTACTGGCACAGGGGGGCTGTTATCACTGGGGGCTCTTATTACTGGCACAGGGGGGCTGTTATCACTGGGGGCTCTTATTACTGGCACAGGGGGGCTGTTATCACTGGGGGCTCTTATTACTGGCACAGGGGGGCTGTTATCACTGGGGGCTATTATTACTGGCACAGGGGGGCTGTTATCACTGGGGGCTCTTATTACTGGCACAGGGGGGCTGTTATCACTGGGGGCTATTATTACTGGCCCAGAGGGGCTGTTATTACTGGCACAGAGGGGCTCTTATCACTGGGGGCTGTTATTACTGGCACAGGGGGGCTGTTATCACTGGGGGCTCTTATTACTGGCACAGGGGGGCTGTTATCACTGGGGGCTCTTATTACTGGCACAGGGGGGCTGTTATCACTGGGGGCTCTTATTACTGGCACAGGGGGGCTGTTATCACTGGGGGCTCTTATTACTGGCACAGGGGGGCTGTTATCACTGGGGGGCTCTTATTACTGGCACAGGGGGGCTGTTATCACTGGGGGGCTCTTATTACTGGCACAGGGGGGCTGTTATCACTGGGGGGCTCTTATTACTGGCACAGGGGGGCTGTTATCACTGGGGGCTCTTATTACTGGCACAGGGGGGCTGTTATCACTGGGGGCTCTTATTACTGGCACAGGGGGGCTGTTATTACTGGGGGCTGTTATTACTGGCCCAGAGGGGCTCTTATTACTGGGGGCTGCTATTACTGGCAAAGGGGGGCTGTTATTACTGGCACAGAGGGGCTGTTATCACTGGGGGCTCTTATTACTGGCACAGAGGGGCTCTTATTACTGGGGGCTGTTATTACTGGCACAGGGGGGCTATTATTACTGGCACAGGGGGGGGCTGTTAATACTGGCACATGATTGGGGGCACAATAGGGGCATCTACTGAGGCCACAAAGAAGGGGTATTTTATATGGGCTCTCTGTACAGTACAATTTTATACTGGAACACATTATGGTGGGTACTATGGGGAAGGGGGGAAAGGAGTACTATGGGGTCATCTACGGGGGGCACTAAGAAGGGGTATTTTATACTTGCAAATTATGGGGGACACTGAGGGCATCTACTGGAGCATTTTATACTGGTACATTATGGGGATCACTAGGAGGAAGGAGGGTGTGGAGCACTATGGGGTCATTTACTAGGGGCACTATATAGGGGTATTTTATACTGGGGCACTATGGGGACATTAGCTCAACTGGGGGCATTACAAGGGGGTATTTTTTGCACTGTCACATTATAAGGAGAATTATTTCTACTGGGAGGCATTATGGTGAGCTTTATTACTCCCCTATGGTATGACCCCCTAGTAGCAGCACCGGCCTCTCCCTGCTCTGCTATCCCTCTGCCCCTTCTCCAAATCCTTATTATGAAATCTTTCTCATTAGGATAAAACACATCAGCTCCGCCGAGCCCCCGGCCAAAGTGTGGAAGTGGCGACCGAGATCCCCAAGGGTCAAGTCAAGTAATTGTAAGTTTTCATGTGAAATATGTTTGTTATACACATATAGCCTACACTGTGCCCGACAATATACAGTATACTGCTACACTGTGCCCCACAATATACAGTATACCTCTACACTGTGCCCCACAATATACAGTATACCGCTACACTGTGCCCCACAATATACAGTATACCGCTACACTGTGCCCCACAATATACAGTATACCTCTACACTGTGCCCCACAATATACAGTATACCTCTACACTGTGCCCCACAATATACAGTATACCTCTACACTGTGCCCCACAATATACAGTATACCGCTACACTGTGCCCCACAATATACAGCATACCTCTACACTGTGCCCCACAATATACAGTATACCGCTACACTGTGCCCCACAATATAAAGTATACCGCTACACTGTGCCCCACAATATACAGTATACCTCTACACTGTGCCCCACAATATACAGTATACCTCTACTCTGTGCCCGACAATATACAGTATACCACTACACTGTGCCCCACAATATACAGTATACCTCTACACTGTGCCCCACAATATACAGTATACCGCTACACTGTGCCCCACAATATACAGTATACCTCTACACTGTGCCCGACAATATACAGTATACCTCTACTCTGTGCCACACAATATACAGTATACCTCTACACTGTGCCCCACAATATACAGTATACCTCTACACTGTGCCACACAATGTACAGTATACCTCTACACTGTGCCACACAATATACAGTATACCTCTACACTGTGCCACACAATATACAGTATACCGCTACACTGTGTGTAGTCTGTTCTATAAGCACCATTGTTTTGTGGCGGCGGACAGAAAATAATCTGAAAGTGCCCCTCCCGAGACCAGGCTCTGGATCCGCCACTGCGGCAGGTGCCAACGTTCCTCCAGAGGCGGAGGAAGAGGCCGAGGCGGCAGCAGCAGAAGAGGCCGAGGCGGCAGCAGCAGAAGAGGCCGAGGTGCCAGCAGCAGAAGAGGTAGCAGGGGGAGCCTGAGTGACTTCCTTGTTTTTAAGGTGTTTACTCCACTGCAGTTTATGCTTTGCATGCAGGTGCCTGGTCATGCAGGTTGTGCTAAGGTTCAGAACGTTAATGCCTCGCTTCAGGCTCTGATGGCACAGCGTGCAAACCACTCGGGTCTTGTCATCAGCACATTGTTTGAAGAAGTGCCATGCCAGGGAACTCCTTGAAGCTGCCTTTGGGGTGCTCGGTCCCAGATGGCGGCGGTCAGTAGCAGGCGGAGTCTCTTGGCGGCGGGTGTTTTGCTTTTGCCCACTGCTCCCTCTTTTGCTACGCTGTTGGCTCGGTCTCACCACTGCCTCTTCCTCTGAACTGTGAAAGTCAGTGGCACGACCTTCATTCCATGTGGGGTCTAGGACCTCATCGTCCCCTGCATCGTCTTCCACCCAGTCTTGATCCCTGACCTCCTGTTCAGTCTGCACACTGCAGAAAGACGCAGTAGTTGGCACCTGTGTTTCGTCATCATCAGAGACGTGCTGAGGTGGTATTCCCATGTCCTCATCATCAGGAAACATAAGTGGTTGTGCGTCAGTGCATTCTATGTCTTTCACCGCTGGGGAAGGGCTAGGTGGATGCCCTTGGGAAACCCTGCCAGCGGAGTCTTCAAACAGCATAAGAGACTGCTGCATAACTTGAGGCTCAGACAGTTTCCCTGGTATGCATGGGGGTGATGTGACAGACTGATGGGCTTGGTTTTCAGGCGCCATCTGTGCGCTTTCTGCAGAAGACTGGGTGGGAGATAATGTGAACGTGCAGGATCCACTGTCGGCCACCCAATTGACTAATGCCTGTACCTGCTCAGGCCTTACCATCCTTAGAACGGCATTGGGCCCCACCAAATATCGCTGTAAATTCTGGCGGCTACTGGGACCTGAGGTAGTTGGTTCACTAGGACGTGTGGCTGTGGCAGAACGGCCACGTCCTCTCCCAGCACCAGAGGGTCCACTAACACCACCACGACCATGTCCGCGTCCCTTACTAGATGTTTTCCTCATTGTTACCGTTCACCACAATAAGAAAAAAATTATTTGGCCCAATGTATTGAATTCAAATTTAGGCCTTTTTTTTACAGACACCTAACACTATCTGGCTATCTATTTAGGTACCGTATTACACTAATACAGGCACAGCAGTAACAACAGTTTTAGCTGAATATAAATTGTAGGCCTAGTATTCAGGCGCTGGATGACAGGTATCCCTTTTACAGAGAGAATTAGACTTGGAAATGCACAGTAGTGTGTGAAGTTATTGAGGATGACCCTATCAGCACCTTCAATCTAATATACCCTTTTATGGATAGATTTAAAGTTGGCCTGATACAGCAGAAACCACTGATTTAGGGAATTGCTAATTTGGGAATTGTATTTCAACCCAGAACAAAAATATATCCTCTGCCAGACAGCAGACAGTATTACAATTGGCTAGCCACAGCTGAAACACCAGATTAAGGCCTCTTTCACACTTGCGTTGTCCACTTGCCGGAATTACACGCCGGATCCGGAAAAACGCAAGTGTACTGAAAGCATTTGAAGACGGATCTGTCTTCAAAATGCTTTCAGTGTTACTATGGCACCCAGGACGCTATTAAAGTCCTGGTTGCCATAGTAGGAGCGGGGAGCGGGGGAGCGGTATACTTACAGTCCGTGCGGCTTCCGGGGCGCTCCAGAGTGACGTCAGAGCGCCCCATGCGCATGGATGACGTGCCATGCGATCACGTCATCTATGCACCTGGGGCGCCCTGACGTCACTCTGGGGCGCCCCGGGAGCCGCACGGATGGTAAGTATACTGCTCCCCCGCTCTCCGCTACACTTTACCATGGCTGCCAGGACTTTAGCGTCCCGGCAGCCATGGTAACCACTCTAAAAAAGCTAAACGTCGTATCCGGCAATGCGCCGAAACGACGTTTAGCTTAAGGCCGGATCCAGATCAATGCCTTTCAATGGGCATTCATTCTGGATCCGGCCTTGCGGCAAGTCTTCAGTTTTTTGGGCCGGAGCAAAAAGCGCAGCATGCTGCGGTATTTTCTCCGGCCAAAAAACGTTCCGTTCCAGAACTGAAGACATCCTGATGCATCCTGAACGGATTTCACTCCATTCAGAATGCATTAGGATAATCCTGATCAGGATTCTTCCGGCATAGAGCCCCGACGACGGAACTCTATGCCGGAAGACAATAACGCAGGTGTGAAAGAGCCCTTAGGGTACTGCTATTTTAGCAATTGTATTTCACCCCTCAATAAAATAGCAAGCACAGCCAAGCACCTGATGTAGGATATAGCAAAAAAAACAAAACACACTATTGATGGTTAAATGTATTTGGTGGCAGCTTGTGCTGGCACACCACAAGACACAAAATGGCCGCCGATCACCCCAGAAAAAAGTGACAGAAAAACGCTCTGGGCAGCCTAAAAACAGTGAGCAATTAAATAGCAGCAGTTGAATGATTCACAGCTGTAGATCGATCACTTCATTAAGTGTTTTTGCTAAGCAAATCCCTGCCTAATCTCAACCTAACGTCGCAGCTGCAACCTCTCCCTACACTGATCAGAGCAGAGTGACGTGCGGCGCTACGTGACTCCAGCTTAAATAGAGGCCGGGTCACATGCTGCACTGGCCAATCACAGCCATGCCAATAGTAGGCATGGCTGTGATGGCCTCTTGGGGCAAGTAGTATGACGCTTGTTGATTGGCTGCTTTGCAGTCTTTCAAAAAGCGCCGAACACCGAACCCGGACTTTTACGAAAATGTTCGGGTTCGGGTCCGTGTCACGGACCCCCCAAAATTCAGTACGAACCCGAACTATACAGTTCGGGTTCGCTCATCCCTACTCCTGACCTCCAACACTCATTAAAGTTCAGTTCTTATCAAGCTGATAACAATATGACAAATAAGAAAGTCACAGCTTGATTTGCTTTAACCCTTGTTTCATAGAAACAGCTGAACATTTTTAAATAAAAACAAATCCCCTAGGTGTACATAGCCTTTAATCCCTTTGTGCATTATCACATACATGTACATAATAATGTGTAAGGAGTTGTATGGAGCAGGCTGCTGCTTTGAGCCTGCTCCATACATGGCAGGTGCCAGCCGTATAGTTCAGCCAGCACCAGGCCGCAATGACTGGGATTGAAAAATGATGCAGAACCCGGTCATTTAACCTCTCTGCCATTTGATTGGAACCCCTGCAATGAAATTGCAGGGCTCCAATCAGTTATCATGACAGCCTGGGGCCTCCTGAAGGTGAGCATGCCTGTGATGGCAAACTGACTGCAAAGCTCTGCACAAGGCATGGCTCAGCAGGCAGAGCATCAGAATTCTAGGCTATTATGGTCCATGGGACAAGCAATCAACAAGATGACATGTTCTAGCTAAAATTTGTTCTGCAAAAAGTTGGGAAAAAAACATAAATATATAAAACATTTAATTCCCTCCCCTTTTCCAATTTTACATAAAAAAACAATCAATACAAAAATAAACATGCATCAGGTATCGATTTGTCCAAAAATGTCTGAAATATTCACGTCTGTACGCCATAACGGAAAAAAAAACCACACAAAAATTCGCCCCTTTTTTTTAGTCCCCTTGTTTCCCCCAAAAAAATTAAACAGTGATCAAAAAGTCGCACTCCAAAAATGGTATGAATAAAAGCGACAGTTCGTCCCACAAAAAACAAGCCATCATACAGATCTAAGTATAAAAATTTAAAAAGTTATGGCTGTCAGAAAATGGGGATGCAAATGAAATTTTTTTAAAGGTATGACTGTAATCACATTGACCCGCAGAATAAGGACATCATGTTATTTTTAGTGCACAGTGAATGCCGTAACTAGGGATGAGCGAATCGACTTTGAATGAAACATCCGAAGTCGATTCGCATAAAACTTTGTTCTAAGGCTACTTTCACACTTGCGTTCGTCGGTCCGCTCGTGAGCTCCGTTTGAAGGAGCTCACGAGCGGACCCGAACGCCTCCGTCCAGCCCTGATGCAGTCTGAATGGAGCGGATCCGCTCAGACTGCATCAGTCTGGCGGCGTTCAGCCTCCGCTCCGCTCGCCTCCGCACGGCCAGGTGGACAGCTGAACGCTGCTTGCAGCGTTCAGCTGTCCGCCTGGCCGTGCGGAGGCGAGCGGATCCGTTCAGACTTACAATGTAAGTCAATGGGAACGGATCCGCTTGAAGATGACACCATATGGCTCAATCTTCAAGCGGATCCGTCCCCCATTGACTTTACATTGAAAGTCTGAACGGATCCGCTCAGGCTACTTTCAGACTTAGAAATTTTTCTAAGTTATTAATGTAGACGGATCCGTACTGAACGGAGCCTCCGTCTGCATTAATATGATCGGATCCGTTCAGAACGGATCCGATCAAGCGCAAGTGTGAAAGTAGCCTAATACTGTACGGAGATAGCGCACCGTACAGTATTAGAATATATTGTCTCTATTGACCCAAAAATTGCTTTGTGAAGTATCGCGGGACTTCGCGCCATAACTTCATAAAGCAATACGTTTGGCTCATCGTAACCAATACATTATAATACTGTACGGAGCTCCTGCTCTCTACAGTATTAGGCTACATGCACACGACCGTATGTGTTTTGCGGTCCGGAAATTGCGGATCCGCCCCCAAAAAATAATGGATGACATCCGTATGCCATCAACTTTTTTTTTTTGCAGATCCATTGTAACAATGCCTAAAACGGACAAGAATAGGACATGTTCTATTTTTTTTGCGGGGCTACGGAACGGACATACTGATGCGGACAGCACACTGTGTGCTGTACGCATTTTTTGTGGACCCATTGAAATGAATGGGTCCGCATCCTATCTGCAAAAAAAAAAAAAACAGAACGGACACGGATACGTTCGTGTGCATTTAGCCTTAGAACAAAGTTTTATGCGAATTAACTTCGGATGTTTTATCCAAATTCGATTCGCTCATCCCTAGCCGTAACACCAAAACCCCCCAAAAATTTGGCTGAATTGTGGATTTTTTTAAATTTCACCCCACAAAGGATTTTTTCCTTTTTTCCTACACTAAACATGGTAAATTAAATGGTGCCATTAAAAAATATATAACTTGCCGTGCAAAAAAATCAGCCCTCATATGGCTATGTGGACAGAAAATAAAAAAAAATTATGTTTTTGAAATGCAAAAACGAAAATGGGCTTCGTCATTAAGGGGTTAGATCATACAATAATTCATCATTACATAGAGGTGGATAAAACAGAATTTATTGAATAAACCTGGTAATAAACGCCTAGCTTATCCATACAGGATACACATTTACATAGCATTTAAATGAAATATCTGATAATATAGAAAATTTGGGCTTCTTTTAAGGACGCAGCCGTGAAGCAAACCAAAAAAAAAAATCATAAACACACACATTTAAATAGGACTACGGACATTTGTGTAGAAAAATAGATGACTCCAAGACAGACACAATGGGATTTGCATTTGGTGGCGCCTCGTCTTTGGACACCAAGGGAGTTTTACAACTGACAAAGATAGGGGGGTGCAGGATATATGTGAAATGGCTGCATAACACGCACCATGTCATAACTGCAGCCCGAACGGATGAGGGTTGGTCTTGTACAGATGGAGCAGGACTGAGTTTATCTTTTCACCCAGCTTGTTAGATTGTGTTATCAGTGGCTGTGGGTAAACCTATAGTTTTCTACTATGCAAGTATTAGATGACAAAGCCAGCTCTGCTACATTTAAAATGGTACACCAACACAGATAATGATCATAGAGAGCAACATGCAAAGGTCGTAGCTAGGCCTCCCATTCACACAGGGCAAATCTTACATTTGGTCCTGTTTCTAAATACCCTTGCCAAGGGTTGGCGCTACCAGAACACAGCACACAGGGCAACCTGATGCTAAAGCATATCTATAGCCAACACTTGATGCGATCATTTCCGTCCCTTAATGGGTTACGTGCTGGATTAAAGGGTTCACCTAAGTTTAAAATCATCTTGTCAGCATGCTGAAGATCTAGAAGGTGGGACCCCCACCAATACCCTGAGAGATAAGATCCCGCTACTCACATAGTGGTTAGATCTCTTCGGCTCTGCCACTTCAGATATCACAAGAAAGGCATTGATTTCATTGGTGTAACAGCTTGTGCATTTTCGTGGTGCTAGGACCCATTGATTGATAAAGTTCCCAGCTCCCAGGACCTTAAATTGGATTCTTTAGAAGCACCCAAGACTCTGAAGCAATATCTGCAACTTTGGCTATGTTGTTTTTTGCTTCCATGCATCTAAATTCTTAAGAATGATTCCTTTTACCATGTCTTGTAATTAAAGGTTATGAAACCTTAGGGGAATTTTTTTTTAACAATCGCGCTTTACTCATTTTGGGCTAAATATATTTTTTCATTTGGTCAAAATTTAAAATTTTCAGACATTTTTGAGTATGGGGGTTAAAAATAAATAAATAAATAAAAATCAGACTGTTTGCAAAGTATGACCTCTCAGTCCCGTCAGCTGATGGCTCATGTGAAGCCTTATCTGTGATCTCCTGATCTCATAAACACTCATTATAGCTAAACAGAGATCAGAGACAATTCTTCACATGATCCATCAACTGACGGAACTCAGGAGGGACAGTCTGCAAATACACTGATTTTTAACCCCTATAACTCAAAAACGGCTGAAAATGTTTAATAATGTCTAACCAAAAAATTATTTTTAGCCAAAAATGAGCAAAAATGCAATCATTCAAAAAATTATCCCAAAGGTGTCCATAACCTTTAAAGACTGGTAACACAATTAGTAACCTACCAAATTTAAAGAACAGTAAAGCTAAAATCAGATCTCAGAGTGAAACATGTATGTGAACCATTTTGCATAGGAACAGTACAGCAAATTTCATTTTTCCTTTACGGCCATCTTTACATGACTGGTCTGGTACTTCAGGTCTCCACCCAGGAACTAGAGGCCAGTCTCCCACAATGCATCTCATTAGCTTCATCCATTGTGAGTAACAGTTTTTAACTGAGCGTGTTTTCTTCCTGGATTTCTGATCTACTATTCTCCATTATTAGTGAAGGGGCTTAGCAGCAGCCATTTTACACAAGGACACAATTAATTTCAGCTAAAAAAATGAAGACAAATGTACAACAAAGACATTAAAAATAACATGCACAGGAGCAATGTGATGTCTTGTGCTGCCATTTTGGTGTAGTTCGGTCTCTTAGTCTTTGAGTCTCAGCCATATTAAGAAGTTCATATCTTATTACTAGTAGATTTCCATCTTCAGAACCAAGACTGGGCCATCAGATGACTGTATGTGGTCTGCCACCATGTACCCCCAGCAGTGGGTGGTTACCAACGGGCAGAGAATTATTTGGATGATATTTGCTTGTGACAGCAGTTCTTCCATGTTTCTTATGTCTTGTGAACGCTTATGTAAATGGTTTGGTCCACCAGGTAAACAATATGGCAAATACATATCTCACAGGGGTTCAGAAAAAAAAAAAGTTTTTCATTTATATATTCTTTTAGTATAATCCAAAGTCCAAGTTGGTGGAAGAAATCACAAGAGACACAAGACAAGGTAGAACCCCCGCTTACAAGCTTTCGACAGCGGTGACAGATGCAGGAGTGGAAGAGCGTGAGGTGGCACCAGAGGACCTCTCAATGCCAGGACTAAGCAAAATGGGTTCTGAGGGTTTGGGTACTAAGGAACGGACAGGAGTTAGTGCCTTGGAAGGACCATGTATGTTCTGGCCACAGATACGATGATGCTTTTCCCAGTCTTTGTGCTGGCAGAATGATCCGCAGTATCGGGCAATGTTACACCCGCTGCAGGTCTCGCTGGCTTTACGACCACAGTTCCAACAGCTCTGCAAAGAAGCATAAAAGGACTGTAAGATCATAAAACTACAAGGATTAGGTAACTATGTAAAAGCTCCACTTGGTTATTAAATCATCACCAACCCTAGTCATAGTATGCAGTCATAAAATACAGGCACATGACATATTATACTTGCCCTTCTTCTTCCTGAGCTTAGCATGAATTTAGCCCTGAACTGAAGACCTTAATGATCGGGAGACTGGTTGGTATGGACGGCCTGCATAACATCCCTTGAAAAATATTGTCACAGCAACCAGTTTGTCCCAAACAGCTCGGTTGGTCAGATCAGAAAGATTGGCACTGAAACCAGATTCCTCATCTTGGCTTCCATTCACCCCATAAACGCTTCCCATTCCATGAAAAATCTGTCTGCTAGCTGCTGCCACAAGGTGGCGCTCACTGCATTTCTATTTATACAATCTTCATTAAAATCAATAGCACCATCAACAGTGGGGAATTTGCCCACTGGTGCAGGAGTGGTGTAATTCACCTAAACATTAAAACTTGCTCAGCAATGTCTATTCACACCTTCTTCTCCATGTAACTACCCCTCCCTATGATATAATCACAGCTAGTCAAATCGATGGGCAAGAAGAAAGAAGATGGGGTGAGATTACTGCTCCTCCCAGAGAGAATGGGACATTTTAGCCCATTTTGGTCCATTCTACAGATTAACCAAAGTTCACCACTGTACATTGCATTAAACTTCTGATGACATGAAGGCTGAAACCCCCACAATGATATCTAGAGAAGAAGGATCAGGAACACGAGTCCATTCCATACCTCTGTTGACTCCTCCTGCTCATTTACTACAAGGATGGCGTCTTCGGTCGCCCTCCTCTTGGTATCTGCAATAGTCTGCTCCATTCTGGCTCTCTCTGAAGCAATCATCTCAAATGCTTTCTGTTCGGCCTCAGATACGGCCTTCTGTACCTCAGACATAGCCTGCCGCTTCACCTCATTTACAGCTTCTTCTGTGTAGAGAGGAGGAAAGTCACATTTACTGTATTATTATTGTAAGTGGGAAACATTCTGTATAAATATAATTAATAGTATTTCCACCAAAAATACTATTCTATCGACGACTCAAATGGCAGTATAATAGGCAATGGACCATACCTGCTTTCCGCCAGATTTCTTCAGTCACATAATTTCCTCCAGTTCGGCTTCCAAAGTCCCTCTGAGAGTCTGCATGGAGGAAAGTATAGGAAATTATTCACCCTCCATCTTGGACCCCACTGTGTACATTTGGTAGGCACCTAAGGGATCATCTTATTTATCTTCTCAGCCTCAACCTTTGTAGGGTTGGGGAGGAATTTGACCTTTATGCTTCTACCACATAGTTGGTGGCTACCAGGGAGAAAGGGAATCGAAAATGCTAACTGAGAATTGTGCCCTCGCATTTATGTCAAATGAATGGGCAAAATTAGAGGTTATCCAAATTGTAAAAAAAATTCTAATTTCAGCTCTGAACGCAGAGATGATGTATTATTATTATATACTACGGAGTTAGGGTACTTTCACACTAGCGTTTTTCTTTTCCGGCGCTGAGTTCCGTCCTAGGGGCTCAAATCCGGAAAAGAACTGATCAGTTTTATCCTAATGCATTCTGAATGGAGAGTCCGTCCCTCAGGATGCATCAGGATGTCTTCTGTTCAGTCTTTTTGACTGATCAGGCTTTTCAGAAAACCGTAGCATGCAGTATTTTTACCTCCGGCCAAAAATCCTGAACACTTTGACTGAACGCTGGATCAGGCCTTTTTCCCATTGACTTGCATTAACGCCGGATCCGGCGCCGTGTGTTCAGTCAAAACGGATCCGGCTTTTGCATGTTAAACCCGAAAAATAGGAAAAAAAAAGTTAAAGTCCATAAATGGCTGATCCGTTTTTTTCCAATGCATTTTTCCATTGTGATCGAAAGCCTGATCAGGATTCAAATGTAATCAGTTTTCACACGTTTTTCCGGATCCGGCGGGCAGTTCCGGTGTCGGAATTGAACGCCGGATTCAAACGACGCTAGTGTGAAAGTAACCTTAGGCTATTTCCATGATGGATCCATCGTCTGACTGATGGAATTCACTGACTTAAATGGGGTCTTTTTGGGTTCCATGAGGGTCTCTGTATTTTTTGACAGCAAGAAAATTGCTGCTTGTTCCAGTGTGAGTGTGACAAAAGCTGCATGACAATGAAACCTCAGAATTGGTAAGTTGAGTTTTAGTAGTATGAGCCTCCAAAAGGTATATACAGTATACCATGGAGGCAGCTCATGTGGATGGTGGACTCCCAGAGGAATTGTCTGGTGAGTGAGAGGTGAATAGGCTCAAGGGCCATGGACAGACCATAAAGGGAAGGGACAAAAAGCAGGCTCTTCTTTCCTGGGTGACAAAACCATAAAGAAGGCCCAGGTGATCTTTGCTGCGGGTGTCTCTCTCTTCTTAGTATGCTAACGGTTGCCTCTAGTGATCCTAGTATTCCAATTGCAGTGACCCTCTGGTTCACTGCTAAAGGGATAATGCTATGGTTTACTGTTAGCGTATGCTAACTATGCACTTCCAGTAGTACAAATTAGTAATGTAACTTTACTATGCGTGCCAAAAGGCTGTATATGGGTAGTAAACAGTGAAAGCAGTTTTCTTCGATATTTTAACTGATGAACTATTCTCTGGTAGGTCATCAATATCTGATCAGTGGGGGTCTGACACCGACAATCTAGAAATACACCCTGCAGATTAGGAATTGCAGAGAAATATCGAGAGAAATTGCATGCCTTTGGTCATTTGGAAAGATTGCATGAATCTTTGTAAAGAGACTCAAGAAGAACCACCATAGTAGCCATACCCTATACACAGCATTTGGGGGGAAAAACTACTCTGTGACATACCTGAGGACTGTGCCTAATGTTTGTATTTGCACTCTGACACCTATCATCGATTCAGTAAAGGAGTCTTCATTTTACCATAACCAAGCCATTGGTTTCTATATCCGACCCCCTATATCCCAGGCCCCTGTTCTCCTGCCTTAGACCCCCGTTACCTGTACATCTGACATCATGGGTACCCCAGCCACCACTAGGCAGGAGACCCCAAAATCCATGGTGTGCCCTGAGGGGAAGAAGGGTTATACCCCTCCAACAGCTGCAGGCATAGACCCACCATGAGGACTACAACCACTTTGATTGCTGCTGTCATTTCCATCTCCATCTCTAGCCCCGCGCCCCTCTCCCTGCACAATCGGTGAAAGCAACAAGGTACAAACACAGTAGACCGACTACAACAATCACTAAAAAACTGTAAGCCACTAAAATACGTTAGGAGATATGTTCTTACCGCTGGTGCCGGAGTCAGTAGACGCTGGACTGTGCTGCCTGCTTAAAAGTTCACTTCCTTTCCGGAGCTCAGAAGACTCGCTGTAACGTCGCTTCCAGTAATTCAGCTCATCCCTGTCCACTTCTTGACACCTCCGCAGTACAGCCATAGAGCGTTTTGTCTTTTCCACCATCTCCATGATGCAGTTCAAAGCCTATACAAAAACCACGGAATCAAAAATAGTTAATGTCTTCTTAAACACAAGAGGGCGCTGTGAGCTCTACAAAGTAAATGAATGAGGCAGTACATGCATTATAATGGAGGAAACATCAAGTAGTACTATCCATTTGTAGTGTTAGGAAAGATGGTGAACATTGTGACAAACAGTGAACACACACATAAAGGAAGAATTCCATGTGTTACATAGTGTGCAAACTATTATATCAAACTGATGTCACCGAGGCCAGGGCCAGTTTAACAGATAATAGGACATGGGGAGCAAAGAAAGAAGTTCTGCAAGCCATGTTAAGATGTTGTAGTTACAATATATTATACAGATACATGTTTTACTTGAAAACAAACCAAATACTTCAGTTAAAGGGGTTGTCCACTCTATCCTAAGAAAATCAATGGGAGAAGTGCTGCAGTGATGAAATAGATGGAGCTGTCTGCTTCCAGCACCAGAGGTATTGCCAAACAGCTGAGAGTCGTCTGGTATGGGTTCAACGTTTCTCTTACGTGTCTGGGGCCTTTTGGTTGCACCTAGGTGTCTAGATAATGGAGGCTAGGAATTTGCCCAGTTTTCCATATTGCTTAAAGGGGTTGTCCACTTTCTGGCTACTTGTGACCAATGTGTATGTAAGATGATTATATGGCACTTACTAATATACCCTTTGTTTATATTCTGCACCGTTTTCTATATTTCAGAAGCCATGACTTGTTAGGTAACTATTCTGTGCTGTCCAAATAGAGGTCCTGTCCATAAAATGGCTGCTGATGGAGAAACATGTTACCAGGAAAATCACCTCCATCCGAGGTCTCCTCCATTCAAATACACTGAACCTGCCATCTGCTCTTGCACTTCTGGAAGTTTAGTGCAGGTGCCGTGTGTGAATAGAGAAACATCACATGGAGAGGATTTTCCTGGTCACATGACCCTCCATCAGTGGCCATCTTATGGACAGGACCTCTATGTGGACAGCACAGAACATTTTTGACATATAGAAAATGACACAGAATATCAAGAGAGGCTATATTAGTGCCCCATACACATTGGTCACAAGTAACCAGAAAGTGGTCAACTCTTTTTTGGTCACAAAAGAGAAGCAAACAACATTTTAACATCTATCAGAGAATTGCTGAAACAACAATACCGTATTTTTTGCCCCGTAAGACGCACTTTTTCCCACCCAAAGTGGGAGGAAAATGCACCTGCGTCTTATGGGGCAAATACTTTACATTATGGAAGCGTTCATTAATACCAGAAGACCATGAAGCAGTGAAGGCTCTGTACTCACCTCTTCCTGGTCCTCGGCTGTCGGCTGTGAAGGCTGCGCACAGCGTGAGGGTGCTCTGTGACCTCACACTGTGCGCGCCAGTTCACAGCACAGGCGACAGCAGGAGGAAGAGGATTGTGATGTGAGGAGCGGCGGCATCCAGGAGCAGGAGAGGTAAGTGGGTTTTTTATTTTGTGATCTGAGGCTGAATTATGGCTAGGGGCTGCTCACATATGGCTGGGGGGCGGAGTACATATGGCTGGGGGGCGGAGTACATATGGCTGGGGGGCGGAGTACATATGGCTGGGGGCTGATATGAGGCATGGGGGTCTCATCTGAGGTCTGATTGGGGGTCTTTATATTGGGCTCTGATCTGAGGTCTAATTGGGGGTCATTCACATTGGGGTCTGATCTGAGATCTTATTATTATTTATTATTAAAGCGCCATTCATTCCATAGCGCTGTACATATGAGAAGAGGTATACATACATAATACAGACAATTGCACTAATCATAAACAAGACAGGTTACAAACTGGTACAGAAGGAGAGAGGGCCCTGCACGTGAGGGCTTACAAGCTACATGGTATGGAAGAAGGACATAGTAGGTGCGGGTGAAGTTGGTCATGGCGGTATAGATGCAGCAGGGTCACTGGTTGTAGGCTTGTCTACAACCAGAGGTGGGTTTTCAGGTTTCTTTTGAAGGATTCCACTGTAGGTGAGAGTCTGATATGTTGGGGATTATTAACATTGGGGATCTGATTTGGGCTGTGAGCTGAGGTCGGATTAACATTGGGGGTCTGATTGCTGATATGAGGTCGAATGAAAACAATTTTTTTCTTATTGTTCTCCTCTAGAACCTAGGTGCGTCTTATAGGGCGAAAAATACGGTAAATTTCAGTTTCTCTCTTAGTAGTTGCAGCATCTATATTAAAATAAATGGAGGGGCTGTAGGGAAGTTTAAATTCTCCACAAGTGAAAAATGTGTGAGAGGCCTTACATGATCCAGATGTTTCCATTCCTCTGCCCATTCTCTCTCCGTCAGCCGGTGATCTACAAGCTCTTCTTGGTAACCATTGTTTAAGCTGCCATTGATCCCTACAGACAGAAGAATACGGGTATACTGTAAGCAATAACAACTACAATTAAGGATTTTTTATAAAACATACTTAGAAGGATGTGTGGTAATTACCTGCTGTTATAGCATGGTGGCGCTCTCTCCCATCTCTGCATTCCACAATCTTGCCCAGTGGTTCTCTGTACAACTGTGATCCTGGTATATCATCCAAAGTATAGTGCTGCAGAGGAGGAGGGGTTGGGTGAAACTGGCTGGAGGGGTTCAAGAGGGGCAAAGAAAGAGCTGGGCTGTGTCGGGGGGCTGGACTGATGGTACACACCCTCTTGACTGGGGGCTCTGGGGGTAAAGGCTCTCTTTCAAAGACATTATCTTCTCTCCTACAAACAAGACAACAGATGTTAATCTATAACATTCTTTGATGAGCTTCAAGGAGCCGCAGACATCATATTGTGCATTCTCTTAAACCTTTACCTTTCTGGGCTATGTCTCTTTCCATTCACATGCACTTCCATAAGCAGCTCAGATGAATCAGATGGAGAAGACGTGTTAGTATTGAGGAGGATGTGTTCATGTTGCGCCAAGTACTGGGAAGGAGTTTGCTTGGCAGCACGCGCGCAGTGCAGTAACTCCCTCTGGAGAAGCGGCAAATTGGCCTGAAAATAAAATCAGCATCCAGATTAAATTTAACCCAGTAAGTAAATTGTCTCTTAGCATAGATTAGTGGAGAACGTAGCTATAATTTTCACCTTGAGGAATGGGATGACAAATGGTCGGAGGGGGAAGTTGGTGGCCTCCTGGAGCTTGCAGTGAAATTCTTCTATGGTTACAGTGGAATTCTGCAGAACATATGAGAGGTTAAAATGACCACATAGGACTGGAGTTATTGGGTGAAATTTCAGGTCAGAGCTCAAGCCCACAATGGATCTATATGGTTTTCCATTATCTGTTAATGCCCCCATAGTGGTTTTTATGACTAGCAGTTGTTTACAACTTGTGGCTATTTCAGAACTACAACTCCAAGAATGATCAAAGTTTTAATTTCACCCCAGCTAGGAGAGCCTACAGTAATACATTTAATCATTACATGAACATCGTCTTCACCTTCAGATGTTCTTAACGTTAACTTACCACCAGAGCAAGAACAAGGGTTCGGACCTTCTCCCCAATCTCCGGAGAGATATCATTGCCAAACTGCTGTAATGTGGTGAGGAACCTCTTTAGTTTGCTGAGCTGCCTTACTCCACACGTGGCAGGCAGCTGCTGATTGGCTAGAGATGAGGAAGAAGATGATGAAGGGCCATTGCTGGAGCGCTGCGGCGGAGATGGAGCTCCGTGCAGAGATGGAGGGGAATGGTTCATTCCATTAGAAACTATAGAGTAAAAAAAAAAAAAGACATTCATTTAGTATGATATGGAATGAGCATTCATCACATTGTATGGAGATGGTTTTATCCATACCAGTGCCAATTTCTAGACTGAAAGTGAAAAATAGGACACGTGGGCACAATATTCCAGATAGAGAAGTGTACAACAAAAGCAAAATCTGGCCGCAGAAGGCCACAAGTGAGGAACAGATTTAATCATAGACTATATAGCTGAAATGTATACATATATCATGCACTTAGAGTCCAATACTGTCAGGCTGTAGGATCATAGGGATAACATAGGGTCGCTATTGTCCCACCACTGGTATTCGTAACAGTGTATGACTTTGTGTGTTTTCATTTGTAACTATGACTGAAGGCAAATACAAAAAAACTCTGCATTTTACAAAGGAAAGGACACCTAAATTAAGCATCTGCCTGGAGTCAAACCCTAAATCTAATGGGTTTACACCTGGCTGATGTTGTGTTCACTGGCAGGGTATTGTCACAATGTACTGCCACCCATGTTGACATCTTGATTACTATGAAGACTGCTTCATCTGCACTTCTACCCAATGGTGGATACATTCGTACTAGCGGGGGTCCATCTAGAATGAATTGTGAATAGACAAAAAGGTTCCTCATTCAAACGCTTGATCTGCATTTACCTACTGTTGAACATTAGATTCCTACTAGTCCCTGAAAGGATGATGTCGGGAGCTCCCCATGCATATAAGAAAATGAAGGGTTTGGCCAACAATACACTAATGTGTATGGGGCTATTAGAAAACATGAAGAAGGAAGCCAGTCATTGGGTCATACCACCCTTCTCTTCTATAAAGACTATTTGGTGGCATGAGCAAATGCCAGAACTGGGAGTATATTGATTTTAGATGTAGTAAATGTCCAAGAATAGATATGATATTGTGTGCTTGTTCCCCCCTGTAAGCAGTGACTATGGGGTGCAGAGGTTGTAGTTGCCCCATCTCTAGTTCCTCTGATACATACGAAGACTACAGTGTATTATTTAGGGACTGAACTTGCACTGGGATCCAGGAAATTTAAGTTACATCTCTGCCAGGTTGGATGTGGATTTCATATGTTCAATGTTGAAGTACACGGAGCAACATTTCTCATTAAAACCACCAGCTGCTCCTAGTGGATCCATGGTAGACACGCAACAGGTTGTGTCACAGCAACCAGCGCACTACAAGGCAGATGCAAGCCAAAAAAAAACCTCATTGTGTTCAGTATGATGGGATTACAATAGATCAGCCTGAGGGGGTTAACCTAATAATATGCAGATGTAATGTAAACATGCCCTTTCATTCAGGGCATTACAAAAAGCAGCAGGTGCAGCCAGCTGACCTCAACGTCTTTGTTAGGATCCTGTTTCCCAAATGTGGTCCACAGCAATCAAATGTATTGTCTTGTAGAAAAATCTTAAAGGGATATTCTGGCCAAAAGCAATTGTCATCTAGAGGTGGACATGCGATAACTAGAAGATTGGTGGGGGTCAACTTTCAATGGAGAGGCAGGTTGCATGCTGGACAGCTGCTCTATACACACCCCTTCTAGTCATGGTCTAGCATTCTCCGTTCTAATGATCGGTGGGAATTCCAGTGTTTAGGCTAGTTTCACGCTAGCATTTACCATCTCCGGCAGGCTGTTTCGGCAGGGAGCAGCCTGCCACAGATGTCTATATCTGGCACTATCGAATGCTACCTGACAGACCCTTTCACTGTAATGGCGAGCATTGGCTCGACAAAAACCTCTGCGCTAGGCTCTAGGCCTAATACAGGACTGTATCAACAAAACCCAAAAAAATACACCATGTTGGATTATAGACAGACAGGGCTGAAAAGAAAATGCAGTCGAAAAGAAGTACACTAAAGCATATGTGCAGGGAAATACAATGCAGCCATCCACCCCACCAGCATTGCCACAGGGATGGTCAGGAGTGTGCATGGGGCAGTGTCAAGCATGTGCACGACTGCTCCATACAACTCAACTGGAGTTGAGTACTTTCTCAGATATTTCCACAACTCCCATAGGATCCTATGAAGTGGCAGTTCATATGATCGACTGCCACTCCACAATAACTCCTCCTCGCGGTCAAGGGGAGGGGTAATGAATTGCGGTCAGATCCCCACAGATTAAAAGTTTGAAGAAGGAGAACATGTCACCTTTTATGAATGATCACTTGGCTGAAGCTCACATATGAAGAGACACGCTGTTTTATATCCTGTATACACATAATATAGACTATTCCGTTATCATGATACATACGTGACGAGGGAGGGAAGGATACAGGCCGCGGCCCACTTGGGTTCACAGGTGGCAATGGTGCCATGGTAGGAGGTGAGGATCGAGAATGAATCTTCACTTCCATGGGAGACCCAGGCATTGAAGGCACCCTTCTGTCTCCAGTGACTACAAAATAACAAACATGGAATAGTGTAAGTACAGATATGCAGTCAATATCAAACCTTTACATGCATCTAAAAACTAGATTTAAAAAAAAGGTACAGTTTATCCAGTGCAGTTGTGGTCTCGAAGACTCTGCTTCCGTTTCCACATGTGTGGGATTATTATCAGCAGCCCCGCCTAGGGTCATCTACTAGAAAAGTCGGTTGGGCATGCCTGAAATGGTGAAGTCACAACGTTTGGACAAATCTGGATACCCAATTCAGAATGTATGTAATTGTAAAGGATGTCTGACAGGTGCAGGTCCTCGAGGTGTCACCTGCATGGTAGGAGATGAGAATCCGATAGGTAAAAGTCCTCAAGGTGTGACCTGCATGGTAGGAGATGAGGATACATAGGTGCAGGTCCTCGAAGTGTGACCACCATGTTAGGAGATAAGCAATTTGATAGGTGCAGGTCCTAGTGATGTGACCAGTATGGTAGTAAATGAGGATCTGCTAGCTGCAGATCATACTTATTTCACCCCACCACACTTCCCAGTCCCCCACCAATATTTAAATAATTTTTTTTTTTACAGCATTCTGAGACTTTTTTAAAATTATTTTTACAGACAACCCTTTAGATATTCAGATTGTAGCCTGAAAGAGGTTATACTGCATGTAGATGCAGAAGTGACAATTTGTCATTTAGCACAGCCAATTTTGCTATCACAATGTACATAATCCTGGTTTCTCATACAAATTCAAGTCAATAGACTGCATCATCATGGCTATAATAGCACACTAAAAATGGAGCTTCAAAGTGACTCAGCTCTGCTACATCAGTAGAGAGATAGATAATAGATAGATAGATAGATAGATAGATAGATAGATAGATAATTAGATTGACGCCTACACAAGTAAAACACTGAATTAAAAGCCATGAAATAAAATTCTCTAGCTCCGACTTTCCCAGAATCCTCTCTGTGTTTTCTCCCTGAGCGCAGTGGTAAAACCACTTTCCATCTGTTTCCCGTTTCTAACAGGCTGAGGTTTTCCTCTGACATTAACCTCTATAGCACCAAACAGAAGACAATCATGCACAGCACTATTAGATGTCAACATCTCCGCCTAACCTGCTGTATTATCCGCTCCTTCTGGTAGAGGCAGGAACTCTGATAAGACTGTGAAAGGGGATTGCCAGTTAGGCAATTCTCTAATGTATCCCACAAAATGCAGCGACATCTACAGGCAGCACGTTATAGTGTTATAGAGCAGGAGGAGCTGAGCAGGTTGATCCATATAGTTTTGCGGGAAAAGATTCAGTAAAACTTATACTTTATACATTTATATCTCTGCATTTTCTGAACTTAAGTCCACCCCCGTGTACAGATCTTGGCATCGCTGTATACACACTGCGACAATGAGCAGATGATTGTCGGAAAGGAAACATTCCTTCCTAATTGCCTGCTCGTAAGTGGAGGTGAAGAGCTGCACTTACATGCAGTGATCACCTCCACAGTATGAGGACAGGCGACAGCTGTTAATATCGCTCGTCCTCATACAGCTGCATTGTTTCTGGGAAATAGAGTCGTTTAGACGGCATGATCTGATGCCCAGAAACAACGATTGAGGTGTCTAAACCAAACATCATTTCAGCCAAGGAACAAGCGTTTCGCTCCTTCATCGTGTGAACTATGGCAGAGATACAAATGTATAAATTACGAGTTTTGCTGAATCTTTTCCTACAAAACTTTATATAAATTTGCACAGCTCCTCCTGCTCTATAACATGCTGCTTTCATATTAGATTGCATTTTGTGGTGGCCAGTCCTCTTTAAATAGGCTTTATGTA
Organism: Bufo gargarizans; assembly: GCF_014858855.1. Lineage (NCBI taxonomy): Eukaryota > Metazoa > Chordata > Amphibia > Anura > Bufonidae > Bufo > Bufo gargarizans. The sequence goes on from NC_058085.1 coordinate 92,983,985, forward strand.
CAGAGGGGCTTCTAATATCAGTCACTAGAATCTATCTGGAATATCTTGCACCTGGGACAGATGTCTGCTTTCTTGATATGCTATAAATTTCCCAAGAGTCTTTCCTCTCAACTCCTCCATATACATGAACACTGGGCTTGGCCAAGTGTACATGTTCTCAATAAGGAGAGGGGAATAAGCGGATATTACAGTACCCCAGACCTGGGGATATCTGCAATTGTTTTATTTTATATGGTTATGTATTGTACTGTAATTGTATGCTTTGGCCATGACTTCCAGTAAGAAGTACGGTTGGCAGAAACAGGGTTGACTACCCTGTTCTGCCCCTCTTGATAGGAGTGGTCTGGTCCTGCCTGGAGGAGGAGTTCCTGTTGAGACACAGAGAGGAGAGGAAGCATACCGCAGAGCGTCAGCTCCTGAAAATATTATCCAGAGAATTTATTATAAACCAGTCTCAAGCAGATACTTGAGAGACAAGACAGCAGAGTATACAGCTAAAAACCTGCATTTCAGACACTGCTGTAAAGTGAGGGACTACAGCATAGACACCCATCACCCAGTCTACTACTAGGCCAGTTAAGTCTAGACCTGATAGTGGATATCTATAGACAGTGCTAAGTTGCAGCTATCCAACCTGTTTCCATACTTCTTTACTGGTACCAGAAATAGCACTTTGAATCTGCTGATATTGAATGTAGTTGTACCAAAAGTTATATTTTGCACATAGTAAAAACAGACTGTTCTATGTTCACTTTTGGCCTCATTCTTTAAACTACATTTTTTCCACTGTACCGATGTCCAGAGAAAGGCCTGAGGGAGTACACTGTTACATAACATTTCATCAGGGCCACTACCATACATTGGCTCCTCATGGGCTCAGACATCAAGACTCAGCATATTGAAATCCAACATCCAAGAGAGTCAGGACAACTCCATACAGATTAGACTGTTGAATGATTCTGGAGAAATCGGAGGGTTTGGCGAATGTTCCTCTTTACTGGGACATGTTATCTTAATTTATGACCCGCATTGTGGAGAGTGTAAGCATGCATTCATTGCATTTTGTTTCCTTGGGGAAGGTTTACTTGACACACAGACGTCTCCTCCGCTCGTGCACATGCCTGTCATGCACCGGAGTGAAGGACAACATCTGATACCAGGACAGTCACCTGCAGCCAGAATACAATGCTAATTTCCATATGAGACAATGGAAGCAGATGAAGGTTAGCGACTGGGATTCTGGGTGACACAAGCGGTACCAGGTGTCAGAAGCAGGGTAGGGGTTGGGACACATCTGTCACTGTACAATACAAAATGCTTCTTGCACTCCCTTCTCGGGGCAGCATATAATGTGCATGCAACCGGTTGGATTTATTTTCCTTTAGATTCAGTCATGTCTTATACCAAGTCCTTGTGCCGACCTCTTGTTCTCAAGTTGAAAAAAAAATCCCCAATGTTCCAGGGAAAACAGTGTGGCCAAGCGTCCAGCTCATAGAGGTTAGGCCCAACCTATCCAAACCCCGGAATGGCTTATCTGTCCGATTATATACCGATTAGACACTAAATGACAAACCGAGGGAGCCATAATGGTGCTCATACCTCTTATAGACATACAGAGGTGTAGCTATAGGGGGTGTTAGGTTAGCTGCAGAACCCGGGCCCTGGTACCTGAGGGGGCCCAAAGGTCCCTCTGCTACATAAGAAGATATCATCACAAATTAGGTGCACTGCTACAGATGGTGCCCAGAAGCTTCAATTTAAAGGCAACCTGTGACCTCCAAAAACCATATTAAGCCACCAGGAGTACCTGACAGTAGCCAGCAGCGTGTTTCCGAAGATAATTTTCTTCCTGAAGGCCGGTGCGGCTAAAGCTCAGAAAACGTTCTTTTATCGCCTGCCGGCGCGCTTCTCTAGTCAAGGGGGCAGCGGCCTCCTTGCTTCAAGTCAAGATAACCACGTCCCCTTCCCTGCCCCTTCGCTGTGACTCAACAAATAGTGGCCAGAGGGTAGAGTGCGGCGCTCATAGGGTGAGTATGTTCGATAAGTGGATAATCCACAATAAAAATTTGTTTGCTCACCTATTTGGGTTGCATCTTCGCTGTGACTGACCGCTTATGCAGAGAGTGTGGCAAAGCCAGCCGAACTGCCGGCTGTCAGTCACAGCGAAGGTGGAGGGAAGGGGACATGGTTATCTTGAATTGAAGCAAGGAGGCCGCTGCCCCATGACTAGAGAAGCACACCGGAAGGGGATAAAAGAACGTTTTCTGAGCTTTAGTCGCATCGGCCTTCAGGAAGAAAATTATCGTCGAAAACACGCTGCTGGCTACTGTCAGGTACGGCTGGCGGCTTGGGATGGTTTTTGGAGGTGACAGGTTCCCTTTAAGGTGTCCACAACCATCAATAGCTGGTAACAACCAACTAGACCTTCATTGCAAACTGCTAGCAATTCATACATAACTTCTAGCAGGAATAATAAAGGAATGGCACAACATGGAGTCATAACAATAGATTCTCCAGAATTGTGATTACATGGGGACTGTATAGGCCCCCAGAGTGTTTTGCTGGGGAGACACATGGGGGCAATGGCACCATTAGTTTAGATAGGTAGGGTTTTCTCCCCCCATTTTCTGTTGTTTCCCCCCTTTCCCGCTCTTTATTTCAGATTTACCTCAAAGAACAAGTTATGGACCGGTTCCAGCTTGTTTACCCAGGCTCTTCTCAAGCACTTGTAGCTCCGTTTCTGATTGGAGGACGCCGTTGCTGGGGGAGAATTCCTGTCCCTGATTTGTTGTCCTGCATACGGCAGGAAAACATTTGCCTTTAAATTGTGGGGTTTGGCGGCGCTTCTGGGCCAGTTGAAGAAAACCAGATCGTCGCCCCGCCCTCCCTCCCCATTTACTTTCTTTTTACCTGTCGCTTGATTTATTTCGGTAATTAACTGACGATTTCTGATGGTTTGTTAATTTATGAAGCATGATGATTTAAATTATTTATTTATTATGGATTTACCCTTAATAAAGCATTGCGGCCATTTTATTCCAATGGAGAAGTTTTTGTGTGTTTATTATTAGTTTTAAGTTATGGCAAGCTTAAAGCGTGCCATTTGCCTCCATGCAAGCAGTTACTAAAACAGGCATTTCACTGTATGTGCACATGTATGAGATCGTAATATATTACAGGAGAATAAAAATAATAATAATTCCAGGTGTCTTCATGGTTGACTATCATGGGACAACTTTCTAGCTTCTGAAGAAAACCAAGCAGAGTGGCACGGCACAGCGGTTGCTTGGTCCAATGCTGATCAGTTATTGCTGGCACATCCTGGCAACTCGCCACCATCATCTGACCTGTGACAACCCCTTTAAAGGGGTTATCCCATGATTAATGTAAAAAATCATACAGACATCATATAGTACATGACAATCTCTTTCTAATAAAGCTGGAACCAGCCCTGTACCTCACATGGATCCAGAGATCTCCCCATTAATTGCTCTGCTAGATTTATATCAAGTTGAAAGTTAAAGGGGAGTGTTTTTCCTGCTGCAGCTAAGGGGGCGTGTCCATGCTCTCCCTATCATAGCTCAGGAGGCAGTTGAAGGATGAAACTGAGCATGTGCGACCATCTCAGTGAGTAGGACAAAGAAATAAGAAAAGTAGCAAAGAGCAGGTGGCGCTATATAGATACATTTTATTGAATGAAATTACAAAAGAATTCAGATCCAGGTGCTGGTTTGAAACTTGTAGAATATATTTTGTGGAACTACCCCTTTAACAGTTGCTGTTTTCAATATAGTAATGTGTTATAAAAATGCCCAGTAATGTGCCACCATAGAAGTGGTGAAACGAGCCAAGGATGACCTGAAGTCCCCAACATGGCACACTGATGAATATGTCACACGCTTCAAAACAATGAGATTTTTGTCATCTGTCAGAAAAGTGTCTGTCCTGGGGGGGGGGGGGGGGGGGGGTAAAATGAAAGCAAAATTATTATTAGAAAATTCTCTTATTAATACAGGGCCTTATGCACAGGACGATATATAGATTTTGCTGTCCACAATTTGCAGATTCCCTAAATACATATAGCGTCCGCCTTGCATTCTTTTTTTTTGCAGACCCATACCATCGTGTGCATTCATATGTCAGTACTGCAAAAAGATAGAATATGTAGACCACGGACCCAAAAGTTAATGGATAGGCAAAACATTTATAAATAAGTGGTTGGCATTATCTCAGGGATCCGTGTTTTTGAGGACTGCAAGGCGGACACGCTAGTGGGCACAAGGCCTAAGTCACACAGAACAGACAGTACGCGCCCACGTCTGGTCCTTATGAGGAACCAAAACCTCTTCTCCCATAAAAGTTCCACTGAATATATGGAAATTAACACTTTCTTTGCTCTGGGTCATACTCACAGGCATCTAGGAAGCTGAGATGAAGGGGGTTGTTTGCCAGGATCCTTGTGGGCACTGGCGATTTTCTTTCCCTGACTAAAATATGACTGGGAATCACATTTTTAACCCCTATTAGACAAACAAAAAACCAAAAAATGTCAGTTGTTTGTGTGAAGTGGGGAGAGGGAGGTAGTGGGGTTAATGTTAGTCACAGTCCTGCTTGTTCAGGTTTTGAGAGGCTATAAATATGTATGTATAGATAGATAGATCCGCCACTACCAGTCCTTCTACCGTATACTGCAGCTACACACATATACAGTCGTTACAAGGAACATAAAGCAAGGGCGCCTTAATGTATGTCTGTGTCCATCACAGCGGCGAGTGGATTATCATTGATCTGAGCAAATAGAAAACCAATTACATCAAAAAAAATCTCCGCTCAATACACCAAATTTCACCCCCATAACCAAAGCTGTTAACAAGACGCGCTCTCAAATACGCAACACTTTTAATTGTCGCGGCTGTCTTAAGACACGCCGTTAACCCTTTACGCCACGTCTTAAAAAATATCTGCAGTAAGGATAGGATTTATCGATCCGTATTCAAGGGCACAGGGAGGGAGCAGAGGGGGGGAGCGCACTGAAACGCAGGCGACTTACCGTCTGGGATCTGCGGGTGTGGAATTTTTAAATAGGAGATTTTCTTGGGTTGAGTTGAGTGGGACACCCCTCCGCCCCTGCCTGTGTTTAACACATCTGTGATTCCTCAGCGTTTTTTGGAAGAAGCAGGACTGTTCTGGCGCAGATGGACTGCAGATGTGTTGTCAAACTGAATTATCCCCCCCCCCCCCTCTCTCTTCTGCCACGGAGAGAGACACCCCCTCCTGTCTATATCTGCCTGGTGCTCTCACTCGCTCTGTTACTAGGGCTTTCTGCATTTCTATGTCACTAGATATACACCTACCGCTGGCTCAGAGCCAATCGAACTGGAAGTCCTTAATATACGCAGGCCGGGTGCACAAGCGGGGGCATTTCCTGGCCAAAAGCATCGCATGCTGGGCAGGCAGAGAGAAGACCACAAAACTGTGTGCCGCTACTATACCCAACAGTACACTGCAGAGCAAAGGAAGAATTACTTCCATCCTTCTAGATTTATCTGAAACTTCAGTGCCTACAAAAAGGGAAACTTTTTTGAAAGCAATTTTTTTTCTTTGATTTTTTTTACATTTATATTACTTAAATACAATTTATTTTTTATTTTTTTACATTTCTATGAGGCCGCCAATATGCCGAAATCTGTACCATGTACCTATAGGTCCATTTCGGTACCAACTGGCCAATGACTAACGATGGTCAAAAGCTTCTAGGTCACCAACAGGGGTGTAGCAGTAGCAATGGCAGTGGGCCCTAGTGCCAGAGGGGACCCAAACTGCCCCTTTGATACATAAGAAACCAGTGTTATAAATACCACATGGTACAGATTTCGGCATATTAGGGGCCCAGGAGGTTCATGTTACACTAACGCCTTTGTAAATGTGTTTACACTAATCGGTAAAGTCGTACAACTTCAATAGCTATCGGCTGACATTGTTTTCCCTCCCCCCAGCCACATGCACACTTGGATTAGCCAAGAGTGCCTGTTTTCAAAGGGGAAAGGGTGGTAGGTGGCTGCCAGACACCTCTGGTGGAGGTTTATCTCCCATGAGAACAAAAGGGTCAGGCATGCAAAATTCAACATGCCAGATCCTTCTTTCCCCAACAGAGAATTGGGACATCCCCATACACATCAGACAGTCAGCCGGCCCCTTCCAAAATCTGCAGGTTCAGCCAAGGTATGTAAGGGTACCTCCAAAATCAAAGCAAGCATACCGCCATGTAGGATATGTGCCTTGAACACAGCCATACTTCTCATGTGAAAATACACTGCTCTAAGGCTTATTGCACATGAACGCGTGTGCTCCGTGGCCGTATTGCAGACCGCATTTGCGGATCCGCATAACACGGGCACCGTTCCGTGTGCATTGAAGTGAATGGGTCCGCAAATCCAGAGAAACGGAAGAACTACAGAGAGCTTCCATGGGGTTTCGTCCCGTACTTCCGTTCCGCAAAAAGATAGAACATGTCCTATCTTTTTTGTGGAACGGGCGGATCGCAGACCCATAAAAGTGAATGCGTCCGCGATCTGCTGCGGCTGCCCCATGGTGGGTGTTCATGCATTGCAGCCCGCAATTTGTGGGCCGCTGCACGGCCACGGGGCGCACACGTTCATGTGCAAAAGGCCTAAGGCAGCATGAAGCGCACGGCATCATAGCAACCAATGACGCCGTGCGCTCCTGATGTCAGCAGAATGCCAGGCCGGGATACCACAGACCGCTCACGTCCGTGTTCCACGGCCGTGTGCATTCGGCCTAATCCTGAGGAATGCTTCTTTTTATTTTCATGCAAATTAGGTTTTTGGTGCACCATGGGTGGGGACATTTCATTTGGTGTACCTGGTTTCTAGGGTTGCCAACTAGAATTTTTTTTTTTCTGGATAACTTATCACAAAATCACGGACACCTAACATTTTTTACGGAACTACTGAAAAACCATAATGAACGATAAAGAAGATAAAGTAATACATGTCTATAGCTCAAGATACTGATAAGAATTCACTACCAGCATAAAATGCTGATAATTGCAAATTAAAATGTTCATCTAGTACCACCAGCATAAAAAAAAAAAAAAAAAAGTTGCCTATTTTTACAGACTGTCTAGAAATTTCTGGACAGTTGGCAACCCTGCTGGTTCCCCTGTTTCGTCACTACCGGCTCTGAAATCTCAGGGAATGTCAATCAAACAAGAAGAGAAGACCTTGGCGATGTTATCATGGAGCAAGGGTGCACCAAACTGAGTAGCCCCATCCACGGTGCACCAAAAACCTTATTTGCATAAAAAAGAATTTCTCGTGATTAGAGGAGCGTATTTTCACAAGAAAGGTATGGTTGTGTTTCGGGGCATCTACCCTACATGGTGGTAGGTTTACTCTGAAACTAATTTTGGAGGTAACACACTCCCTGTACGAACTCTTGATATTCTTATCTTCTATCTATCATAAAATGAAACATGCCGGATCCTCCACAAAGTGAGATGACAATCCGGTTGGCACCATTCACATTAGGTTGACAACTAATCCAAGGACAATAACTGCACTGGTCAGAATTTATCCAATGTTTATCTAATGTATATCGTTAGGCTCAGATGCATCAATTAACAGCAGTGGTGATCATTCATCCCCCATACCGAGGCAAGGATCTATATGGCTATTGCCCCTTCTCAGTGATCAGAAAATGATTGTGGATCGGCCTGTGTAAATGGGCCTTAACAGAGTCACATAACTTAGTCCTTATGATACATTTCTCCTAATCAAAGCTTCGTCTGCCCAGGAAAAAGAAATCTAATCTAATCTTTAGTGAGCTGTTGACAGCTATGACCCATGACTTGATGGAACATGCATGCTACTTCACTAGAGGAGGGAGAGGAGATAACCAGCCCTCAGACATCTCTGGAACCTGTCAGATTCAGATGTTGCAGAGCATTTTTGAGGAGCAAGTGAGGAGCAACTGACAGCTTTGCAAGATCTAATGGATTCCAAACTTTTGAGTTTTTCTGGTGAATCTGATGATAAAATGCATACATTTGCTTAATTTAATACTGTATAGCAAAATTTGGTTGAAACCAACCTTGAAGCCTATTTTACGTTCAATACCCCAATTCCGTTGAGACAATTTCCACTAAAATAACTGAAAATAGCTTGCAGGCCTTGTCCTTCACTGACCACATATGAGTGATTATGTCTCACAGCTGGCGTCCTCCTGGAACTACTCATCCATAGACATTGGATATATACAGAAATCCCCATGGATATCCATGAAGGAGAGCATGTACACAAACACTTACCTCCCACTCAGATATAGCAATGAGTAAAAACTCTGAGACATACATAACCTAAGTGTTGTAAGAAGTCTTAATAGGGAACCCCTAGACTTTGTGTGGGACCCTACTACACGTTAGTATGCCCAAGATTTCATACATGCTTTTTTCTTGAGGCCTTAGGGTGGCTCATGAGACCAAAGTTGGCAGAAACCACCAATAGGGGTTGTGCTAACTACCTCCCAAAACAGATGTCAGAGGAAGAAGAATCGGCCGTGTTGGGTTTCAACAGGCTTGATCCTGTGTTCTCATGTGTGATAATCTGCCGCCAAAGGAGCCTGAACTCTGCTTATTATCCATTTTCTAGTGAGTTACTCACTAAAAACTTTGCAATCTTTCCAAATTGTATGGAGGTCTCTCAAAAATGTGGTAGGCACCAGAGGTTGCAACCCATTCCACATGCAGCAAAGTCCAAGGTTATCTTTACTGTCCCTGCACATGCACTCACCTGGTCCTAAACAGTCTGTGAATATCTTTCTTGCTTTCTCTCAGGGTTAGGGTCCATTCACACGTCCGTAGAATGGGTCTGCATCTGTTCCGCAATTCTGCGGAATGGGTGCGGACCCATTCATTCTCAATGGGGACGGAAAGGATGCGGACAGCACACATTGTGCTGTCCGTATTCGAATTTCCGGTCCGCGGCTCCGTACTTCCGGTAAAAATAGAACATGTTCTATTTTTGTCCGCAATAGCGGACAAGAATAGGCATTTCTATAGGCGTGCCGACCCGGTGTATTGCGTATCCGCAATACACTACGGACGTATGAATAGACCCTTAGGGTGCATTCACACGAATATGTGAAGGCTGCGCCCATGTTGCAAACTGCAAACCGCGGACCCACAAAACATGGACACCGGCCACATGCACCCCGCATCACGGTATGAACCCATTGAGTCCATGATCTGCAAGGTTCGGCGAAAGATAGGACATATTCTATCTTTTGAGGTGCAGAGGTATGGACCTGAAAGCACATGGAAACACATGGAAGTCCTTCCGTCTGTTTCGGGGTCTGTGTCTCCGTGCCGTAAAAGACAGAACAAGTCCTATCTTTTACAATGCAGGGTGCACACGGCCAGTGCCCATGTTTTGTGGATCCGTGGTTTGATGTTGACAACACATGGCCATCACATGTTCGTGTGAATGCACCCTTAAAAGTCGGCACAGTAGCTTTTTCTTTGGCAGCTTCTATAAAACATGAATTCCATTCTCCTGGAGAACAGATTCTCTTCCTTCACACAGGCTTCAGCCAGATTCAAAAGAATCTGCCACCAACCACAGGCAGAACCAGACTGACTCTAAACTAGCCAAAAACTAACCAGACAGGGGCGTGACTAGCACATCACCCTGGCAACCACACCACGAGGCTGCCAGATACACCATTTCCTTGCCCATACTCACCGATGTGGGATAGACAGTGCCTGAAACAAATGACATTAACCCTTTTAACAATAATTTCCCCTTGCAGTTATCTTCTGGGGCACGGCAAAGGCACCCTTACTAGGTAGATCATTTCTAGTACTCGGTTATTTATATATTCCCCGTTTCTAGACCACCATCGTAGTCTATAATGGGATGGTGCTCTTCGGCACATTAAATATTTATTTGTTTTCTTTTCTTTGTCCATTCATATGACGGCATTAGAAGCGGTATCTCTATGTACGCTGTAATGCTAAAGCGGTATCTTTTTTCTTTAGAAGAACCCAATTAACTTTGCAGATACACATTACTCAGACCCCCAGACCTTTTATCATCTAGAATTAAAAATAAAATAAAAAATGTATTCTTGACTACGGTTCTTCTGCGTCTGTTATTTGACTTTCACTGTGGATAAAGCTCAGATGGAATTAAGATATCCAGCGTTTGATTTCTGTGATATCCTGTTAAAAGCTTCCCATGACCACAGACCCTACAGCCATTAATTGTTCCCCCCCAGAAGGGAGCAGAGAGTGAGGTTTTGCTTGCATTCCAGAGGAGCGGCCTGCGGCTCCAGGATGTCTGATGGAGACTGAGCGGCTCCCAGCTATTCATTTCACAAGGAAATCAGCCACCCACCTCCGTTACACAGCATGTCATTACTACACAGCCCCAGGGGCAGAGGTGGGCCATACCATGTGTGCACTGTATAGGGGTCAGCATGGACGTGCTACTTGTATATATACAAATGTCATCCCACCAGAAAAAAGTAACCGACCCAAATTCTGCGTCGCCACCGCAAGAGTGAGGACCACTTATAATGACAAGTTTCAGCTGCAGTCTTACAATTTCTTCAATGAAGAGGTAGAGGCCAGGCTGCAAATATGGCTACCATCCATCACGTGTGATCCTTGTAAATAGCATTATGCGCCCCTCTATACATGCGTTCTTGGCTGGTTTGACCAACATTTATCTTATTTGTATGGCTAGCTTTAGATTCTTACGTGTGGATGTATTAGGCCTCATGCACACAAACGGACATTTTGTCTGCGGGTTTGCACATAGACCCATTCATTTCTATGGTTCTGCAAAAAAAAAAAAAAGAGCAGACAAGACACGGCTGTCCGCAACCATATGCCTGTCCCGCGAATTATAGATTATTATATGTCCTATTCTTGTCCATTTTGCAGACAAGAATAGTCATTTCTATAAATGAGACTGGGAAAATGCAGCCTGCACATGGAAGGCGGCCATATTTTGTGGATCCACGGTTTGCAGACCGCAAAACAGATACAGTTGTGTGTATGAGGCCTTACAGCATGCTAACCACTGTGAATAAGGCCAACCAAGAAACTGCATAGTCTTTAACTTTTTGATTACTGCAGTGGTGTCCATATGCCACACATGACCGCTGCAGCCATACATTGTGCCATATAAAGCCTCATGCACACAAACGTATTTTCTTTCCATGTCTGTTCCGTTTTTTACGGACAAGGATAGTACTGTTCTATTAGGGCAAGCTGTTCTATTCCGCAAAATACGGAATGCACACGGACGTCATCCGTATTTTTTGCGGACCGCAAAATACATACGGTCGTGTGTATAAGGTCTAAGACTGAGGCCAGAGATTGGTTGAGGCGGTCACGCACGGAATGAGGGAGGTCACTGCTGCAGCCAAAAACATGATGTCATGGCCGCAGCAGTGGGGAGGATCGTAGAGGCGGCGCTGGAGCAGAGGGGTTCAACTTAAACCTAACACTTTTGTCTTGGAAAGCTGCTCCAGTTTTCCTTCTCCACCTTCCTACTCGAGTGAGACTGCGACTTTTTTTGTGACTTTAAAAAAAAGTCTCAATGGTAAATCTAGAGTGAAACTCATTAACATAGCTAATCACACCCACATTACAAAACATTTTTGAGCCCTATATTGCAACTTTTTGAAGCCAGAATTGTGGAGTGAAGGAATGATAAAATTAGGGCCAGGGAGTTTATTATTTTAATACTTTTCCTATATTTTTTTTTGTACCTCAGACAACCCCTTTAAGAGTGGAGATGCAGAGATGTACATTGGCCAACAGGACCCAATGCTGGCACATGGCGATGTGACTTCCCGACTGTGGGCATAAAACATCGGAGCACAACTATTGACTGTTGCCATTGCACTTTGGCCCTGTAGTCTGAGGGGGTCACCAGTGATATAAATGCCATGTGATATTTGGGGCTGTAGGTTCAAGTACACAACAAGTCTCAAAACTGGTGTAAAGGAAAACTGGTTTAGTTGCCCTTAGCAACCAATCAGATTCCTCCTTTCATTTTTAAAATGAGCTCTGAAAAATGAAAGATGGAATCTGATTGGTTGCTGTGGACAACTAAGCCAGTTTTCCTTTACACCAGTTTTGATAAATCTCCCAATCCCATATCAACAAACAGCAATATAATATATTAGTTATCAAACACCTGCCTTTCAGCTGAATGATTATCCACTAATAATTAATAGAGTAGCGGGAATGATAAATTTCTTGCACTAGCCCCGCAGCCTCCACTCTGCTGTATACACTGTACTGCCATTGTGTATTATACATATCGCTCTAACGTGAATAACTTTGTGATAAACAAAGATGGCTTCCTCCTGTGAAAATCCCATGCCCCTGCAGGTTGAGCAATCTTAGGTAATAGAAATCTGTATTTTCCCATTTTGACCCATCAGTGCACTAATCCTGAGGTAAATAAGCCATTAGTATGAGCAGAAGTGAACTGGGGCCATAGAGAGCCGTCTTTGTGTGCTGCGGCCACATCAGTAAGTAAGCTAATAGGCGGCTTTCTGCAAAGCACTCTGGGAGGGGTCATTAGCCGCACAAAGACCGCTCATTCCATGAAGGAAATGTTTTGTCACCCAGCTGAGGGGCTGTTAACATATAAATACAGGGCTGCGTCTATTCACAAAACTCTGCATCTGCCTCAAATAAAATTCTATTTCCGAAGGGAAAAGAAAGGACATATGGAGGGCAGGGATAAGATGCAGATGGAGATACAGGATTTCCTCCATCCACAGGATAGGAGATTTAGTCCCATCTTCCAGATCTTGCTGTCTGATAGCAGCGAAGGGGTTAATCACTTACCGCACATCCCCCACAGTCCAGCCCAAGGTAACCTGGACACCTGGTGGGAAGCGCTGAAGGGAGTCCCAGGTGCTGTAGAAGTAACACACCTGCTAGGTCACCTACACACCTGGCGGCTCCCACACCCACAGGCATTGTCACTGTGCCATAGAGTGACAGCCCGTCAGCAGCTTGTAGATATATTATTTAGTCAGTGACTGCACCCACATTCAAATCATTAGGGTGCATTTATATGAGGAGCTCTAGAAATTACTGCAAAAATGGACTCATATAAATACACCCTGAAAGCATTCAAAGACAAACTATAATAGAGAGAGAGAGAGAAAGAGAAAAGAGATAAAGAGAGCAAAAGAGATAAAGTGAGAACAGAGGAGGGGAGATGGAGGAGGAAAGAGAGAAAAAAGAGGGAGAGGAAAAAAAGAGAAATGAGAGGAATTGATGACAGACGGGGGAGAGGACAGAAGAGAGAAGAGAGAGAAGAGAGAGAAATGAGAGGGAGAGACAAAGAAAAGAGGAAAAAGTGGGAACAGAAAGAAAAGACGAGAGAGGAGTGAAAAAAGAGAGAAATAGAGAGAGAAGAGAGCAAGAGAAAAAAAGAGAAAAGAAGAGCGTAAGGCGAAGAGAAAGAAAAGATAAAGAGAGCAAAAGAGAGAAAGTGAGAACAGACGAGGAGGGGAGATGGAGGAGGAGAGAGAAAAAAAGATGGAGAGAAAAAAAAAAAAATGAGATAAAAAGATAAATAAGATAAATTGATGACAGACAGGGGCGAGGAGAGAGAAGAGATAGAGACAAGGCAAAAAAGAAAAAGTGGGAATAGACTGAAGAGAGGAGAAAGGAGTATACAGAAAATGGAGAGAAAAGAGAGGGAGAGGGAAAAGAGATATCAGAGAGAGAAAGGAGAGAAAACAGAAAGACAGAATAAGAGAGAGAGAAAGAAAAGAAAATGAGAACAGACAAAGAGAGGAGGGAGAGGGAGGAGAGAGGAGCTAAAAGAGAAAAGAGACAGAGAGAAGAGAAAAAAAAAGAAAAAAGACAGAGAAACTGAAGAGAGGGAGAAAGAAACTAGAAAGAGAAACCAGAAGATAGAAAAAAGGTAGAGAAAAGAAAGTGAGAACAGGCAGAAGAGGAGAGAGGAAGTAGAGAAAGGAAAGAGCAAAATAGGAAAGAGAGAGGATAGAAAAAAAATAGAAAAGAGAGAGAAAATAGAGAGAATGGATTCTGTCCTCACTTGCTAATATTCACATCACTGAAACATATTCTGAAGGAGGGGTTGGGGGGTCAGGACTGTAGACAGTCGCTCATCCATAAGGACCCCTGCCTCATCTCGACTACACCCGGCTCTTGTCTTCTTCTGTGGATGTCTTGATCCTCCTTGGCCCCTCCACAACCTGACAGATGGCTACCATCCTGTCTCCGGCTGATGGATTTTTGGGATTTATATAATAATACACTGTCTATTGAAAAGTTCTGCAACTTTTACTGAAGACTGACATTTCATACGCCAGTCTTAATACATTTGCCCTAACTCATTCCTACAGACTTTGCTAAGAGGGCATCTGAACCCCCTAGTGCCCAGCCTGTTTTGGGCTTTGTGACCAAGCAATTGTTTTCATTTTTTCATCTTGTTTTTTTTTTGCAGGACAAGTTGTAATTTTGGGGTACACGTAACCTACTGAATAGCTTTTATTACCTCTTTCTGGGGGGGCGGGGGGGCACTGAGTGAGTTTTTCACTGAACTTTTATGATAAGTTATATTACGTTCACTTTTCAGCATAAATAACGTGATAATTTTCAAAGTCACTACAATTACAGTAGTTTAACTACTTTTGCATAATAAAACCCCTCCTTTCCCCTCCTTTAAAAAATAAAAATAAAACGTATCGCTACATTCCCCATCATTTTTTTTATTTTCCTTTATACTGAGCTGTGTGGGGGCTTACTTTTTGAGGGACGACATGTACCTTTTATTGGTATCATTTTAGGGGTAAATAACACTTTTTGATCGCTTTTTATTCCGTTTTTTGGTGACGAATAAGGCTACTTTCACACTAGCATTTTTGCTGGATCCGGCAGAGTTCAGCAAAAACGCTTCCGTTACTGATAATACAACCATCTCTGCATCCGTTATGAATGGATCCGGTTGTATTATCTTTAACATACCCAAGACGGATCAGTCATGAACTCCATTGAAAGTCAATGGGGGACAGATCCGTTTTCTATTGTGGCAGATTGTGCCAGAGAAAACTGATCCGTCCCTATTGACTTGCATTGTGGGTCCTGCATCCCAGGACGGAAAGCAAACCGCAGCATGCTGTGGTTTTCTCTCTGGTATGAGATGGGAAGGAGCATTTTGGAGCATTCCGTTCTGTTCAGGTACGTTTTGTCCCCATTGACAATGAATGGGGGAAAAACAGAAGCGTTTTTTTTCTGGTATTGAGACCCTATGGCAGATCTCAATACCGGAAAATATTAACGCTAGTGTGAAAGTAGCCTAAGCAAAAAAACAGCTATTCTGTTTTTTGTTTTGTTTTTTTGCGATAATTGTGTAGTAAAGCAAATCCAAATATGTCAAGGGGACTTTATTTTTGCAGTTTTTTCCATTGAGAGAAAAAAATTTAAATGGGAAAAAAAGAGATTTTGAAAACTTTATTTAACTTTTATTCATTATAATTTATTGGTTCTACAAGGGGACTTTCACATGCGATCCTCTGATCACTTCTATAATACACTGTGCTGTTTAAGGGTACTTTCACACTAGCGTTTTTCTTTTCCGGCATAGAGTTCCGTCACAGGGGCTCTATACCGGAAAAGAACTGATCAGGCATATCCCCATGCATTCTGAATGGAGAGTAATCCGTTCAGTTTGCATCAGGATGTCTTCAGTTCAGTCGTTTTGACTGATCAGGCAAAAGAGAAAACCGTAGCATGCTACGGTTTTTTCTCCGGCGAAAAAAACTGAAGACATGCCTGAACGCCGGATCCGGCATTTTTTCCCATAGGAATGTATTAGCGCCGGATCCGGCATTCAGAATACCGGAATGCCGGATCCGTCGTTCCGGCATGCGCATGCGCAGATCGGTAAAAATGCGGAAAAATGTACAAGACGGATCCGTCGGTCCGCATGACAAGCGGAGAGACGGATCCGTCCTTGCAATGCATTTGTG
Organism: Bufo gargarizans; assembly: GCF_014858855.1. Taxonomy (NCBI): domain Eukaryota; kingdom Metazoa; phylum Chordata; class Amphibia; order Anura; family Bufonidae; genus Bufo; species Bufo gargarizans. The sequence continues at coordinate 93,000,041 of NC_058085.1, forward strand.
AGACGGATCCGCATCCGGATCCGTCTCACAAATGCTTTCAGGCAGCAGCAGATCGGCGGATCCGGCGGCCAGTTCCGACGACGGAACTGCCCGCCGGATCACACTGCCGCAAGTGTGAAAGTAGCCTAAGCAGTACAGTGTATTATACTGTCTGGCGCAGCCCTGAGAGGCAATCACTGAGGGCAGGCCTGGGAGCCTTCATTAGGCCTCATTCGTGGTGGTGCCAATGTCTGACAGAAGTAGCCCCCTCCCTCCAAACCAGTTAGATACACAAATCGCTATTGACTGCAGCATCTAAGGGGTTAAACGGCCCAGATCAGTGCCTCTGCTGATCCGGGCCATTAGAGCAGTTGCCTGGCTATCATGGGAGAGCTTTGGTCATGCTCTCTGGTGACTAGGTCACAATAAAAAGTCAGCCGCTTAGCATAAGGCCTATTACTGATCGCTGCAAAAAGGCATATAAGGTAAATAAATTTGTCAGATCTTGTGCCGTTCATGTGCCAGAAACTGAGCTCTACCTTAGCTAGGGGCTGGCATGCATTTCATTATTAACTCTCACAAGTTCTCTGGCTAAAATTATGTTAAATGTGTTGGGCAGGGGAAGGTCCTGTCCCTTAATGAAAGGCTCTGCCTACTTTAAAAAAAACTGGCATACGGTTTTAGTACATATGCTAATATTGTATACGTTAGATAAAGGACAGCTGATCCCCGATGGCAAATGTTGCGGGAATAATGGCAGATGCCAGGGGAATAAAGGATGGCCAGGCATGTCGGTTCAACAGAGGAGTCTGGTGGCACCTTATTCCCCTCTTCCCATTGTGGGAATCCTGGAGGTAAAACCGTCACCTGGAGAATGTGGTCCCTTCTCCTCGGTGCGCACTCCACAAAGTCTATCTCTCTCCATTGTAGTTTGTAGGAGATGCTGAAACAGCCATTCCCCATAAACCACTAAATCCATGCATGACCATCTATCCTCATCTACTCCTTTCTGGATGACCACACAGGGATCAGGAGCTGCAGGCTGTAGGGCCCTGGTTTAGAGGCAATGGGTTTGCCCATGCGCTAGTAGTGGGATCTCCTACCCAAAACTACATATATTCCCCCTCCACATACGTATCCATGCTCAGTGGCATAACCAGAAATGGCTGGGCCCCAAAGCAAATTTTTGAACCCCACCACCCAAGCAATTTCTTCGCAATCCCCTCATCCCGTGCAACCCCCACTTGTGCTGTTGGTCAAGAACACTCTCTCAGACCAGGTTCGACAACCGCTCCATCCGTTCTCTACACGTATATACTGTATGTCATGTCACCGTATAAAATGTCATTGTATAATATTGTTGAGGGGACCCTGGCAATAAAATGTTTTAGTCCTCCTCCTGGGTTGGTCCCATCTGAGTTTGGGCCCCATAGCAGCCACTTCCCCGGCCACACATTCATGCTAATTATCAATGGCAAGAGATGGAAAAGCCTGTGCAGACCTTTGGTGGAGGCCTACCTTCTACTAAGACAAAAGGATCAGGCCTTGAAATAAAAAAAATGTCTCCATCCATTATCCCCCGACATCACCTGTTAAAGGAGAGTCGGGAGTACCCTCTCATATTAGACAGTCTTCTGGTCCTGCCAAATCGGTGGGTTAATCTGAAGTATATGGGGGCCATAAAGGGCTAATAACCATATAAATCATATCCCGAATATAATGCCCACAGACGTCCACATTCCCCACCCATTCCGCTATGTCCCCCCAATGAATAAAAAGAAATCACAGCCATATCACAGGGGTATTCTGCAAAAATTATAGAAATACGGGGGGTTATTTATTAAGACCAGCATTTTAGATGCCGGTCTTAATACCCCTTGCGCTGGCGCACAATGCGCCGGCCTCTACATAACTTCAGCATATCCCTTGCTGGCGTAGATTTAGACCATTTTCTGTGCCTAAAACATACGTAAAAAATCATAAATGAGATGGGCCTACCGGACGGTCCCCTTTCCTGCCATGTGCCCTTTTTTTTTAGACCTGGCCTGAGCAGGGAAAAGTCACAGATTGCGGCGCAAATCTACGACAGATGTACACCACAAAGTAAATGACGCCCATGGTTCCTGGCAGAGGCACCCATAGTACACTCTGTATACTGCCGTACACACACAGTTGCCATGGGCAGGAGGCCTAATAGCAGCACTATTATCCTGTGTGAACTAGGCCTAAAGTAGTCCAAGTCCTTAGAGACCAATGTTTTAGGAGTCCAGGTAGAAGGAACTAATTAAGGAAGATATTTATACAAATCATTCCCTAGAAAGCTTGGAGCCTGAGGTAAAATCTGGCAGCTAGACTGTCTGGCTCCAGAGATGTATTATAACTAGCATGAATCTCCTCTACCTGCACACATGTGCCTTACATATGTGTATAACCACAACCATATGTACGCGCGCTCACACACAAAACTAAAAGAGTTCCCTTTAAAGAACAAAAACACTACTTCAAGAATATGTCTATTTATATGCAGGCGCGCTGTCTGTCTAATCAATGGAGTCTCGGACGTTAATCTATAGCAGCTGCTCTAAGAGACGGGCTGGCTCTGTGAAACCTCACACACCATAACATAAGCCAGGCCTGGACCCCGATCATGTCCACTGAGAATTGACGACTCAATAGTCCATCCCCTCGGCTTCCTGTCAAATGCTTGTTTTCTGTGGAGAATATTGCTTTCTAGAGGACATGGCGGTCACCTCTCCTGATATCTCGTAACTAACAAATAACAATTCTGGAGCATCTATAGTTATCACTCTTTGCTGTGCCTTTCCTTTATTATTCCTGCTAAAAGTTATGAATTAATTTCTAGCAGTTTGCAATGAAGGTGCAGATGAGTGTTACCAACTGGGAGGGTGTCTCTGCACAGATAGGATACTATCAAAGGGGACCCCCCCCCCCCCAACTGGACCTTTATTGCAAACTGCTAGCAATTCATTCATAACAGGAATAGTAAAGGAACTGCACAACAGAGTAAAAAAAAAAATAGATTCTCCAGAATTGTTATTACCAGGTAGTAGTTACTAAGGGCTCTTTCACACTTGCGTTCTTTTCTTCCGGCATAGAGTTCCGTCGTCGCGGCTCTATGCCGGAAGAATCCTGATCAGTTTTATCCTAATGCATTCTGAATGGAGAGAAATCCGTTCAGGATGCATCAGGATGTCTTCAGTTCCGGAACGGAACGTTTTTTGACCGGAGAAAATACCGCAGCATGCTGCGCTTTTTGCTCCGGCCAAAAATCCTGAAGACTTGCCGCAAGGCCGGATCCGGAATGAATGCCCATTGAAAGGCATTGATCCGGATCCGGCCTTAAGCTAAACGTCGTTTCGGCGCATTGCCGGATCCGACGTTTAGCTTTTTCTGAATGGTTACCATGGCTGCCGGGACGCTAAAGTCCTGGCAGCCATGGTAAAGTGTAGTGGGGAGCGGGGGAGCAGCATACTTAAGGGCCGCAAAAAAAATGGAACGGACACGGAAACTAGATACGTTCGTGTGCATGAACCCTTTGTATTGCTGTTTTTTTTTTTTTAACCTTGCTTATTTCACTGTACACAAATGGAGATATATGTGAGCAGTTATTTGTTACATCGCTCTAAATAGGTATAAATTGGAGCATACATACAGAACACATACGCAGGAATCCACTCCCGTATATATGTGGATATATAAATAATCCCTCTTTATGAAAACCTCATATTATTACAGATGGATATATTAATGGTTAAAGGTGCAGGCCCCAAACCACCATCAAGTGTCCCCCATGACATAAATTCCTGTACAATGGTCTGAGAGTTCATCCTTGTCATAGGGATGGTCCGTGGAACATCAACACCCATGAAGCTTAGAGATAACAAGTCTCCATAGCTGGACTCATGCAGCCGGGGCAAGCTCCCGACTGGTAGGTTATTCAATGTTCTGGCCTCAAAAACATATCTCCCCTTGCAAACTGTAGCTGCAGTTTCCAGGATCAGCAGTTCTAGAATGGAAATTGGATTATAAGGGAACGTCTATAGGGGACGCAACATATCTGCCAGGATTCTGCTGCAGCAAAATCCGCATCAAATGGTGCAAAAATAGTACACCAGGAGAGGTGTGGAGTGGGCTCGGCATGCATGTTGGTACCTGCATTCCCTGGATTTAATGGTGGCCATTTTGGCACCAAAGATGACAAACGTTAAGGTGGGCCCAGCATGCATGTGGAACCTACACTCCCTGAATTGTATGGTAGCCGTCATGGCACATAGCAGGTAGAATTTAGTGGGTTTTTTATTTTTTTACTCCAGATGAATGGACTGTCATAAAGGGGCCTAATTTATGACAAGGCCTGCGCTTTATCATAAATGAAGTGCATCCTCTGGCGGAGCAGGGGGGCATCAAAGACTGGCATAAAATGCTGGACTTTGTTCAAGAACCCCATCCTGTTGGATTCACTCCAAGCTTCAAAAACTGCATATGTGATTTGTGCCTAAACCCCATAACCAGAACCTCCAGCCTGTGACATCACTATAAGGCCTCCTGCACACGAACGTATGTATTTTGCGGTCTGCAAAAAATATGGATGACGTCCGTGTGCATTCCGTAGTTTGCGGAACGGAAAAGCTGGCCCCTAATAGAACAGTCCTATCCTTGTCCGTAATTCGGACAATAATAGGACATGTTCTTTTTTTTTGGCGGAATGGAAATACAGACAAACGGAAACGGAATGCACTCAGAGTACTTTCCGTTTTTTGCAGACCTATTGAAATGAATGGTTCCGTATACGGTCCGCAAAAAAAAAAGAAAAACGGAATGGACACAGAGAGCCTAAGAACTTCGGCACCAGCCCTTTAGTATTTGGCTACACAACGATTTTGTGCAATACATGTCAGGCGCCCAAGTCTTGGGATAAAATGAATGGGGTTGAAACACGACTCCCACGTTTGCCACGACTTAGAGTCTAGAATCTGGGGTTGCAGCAAACCTGCAACCTGATTAATTTCTATGGCTGCTCTGCTACACTTCAATACTTGGACGCGTGACCCCAAAATCGCTATGTAGCCGAAACCTTCCTACTATTTTGGGAACTGCCATCACTGAAATGTAAATACGATGAAGTATAGAAGGCACGATCTGGCCCATACACAGCAACCAAAAAAGGATAGACCCAGTGCTACTGTGTACATAGGCCAGACCTTCCCGCTACACTGTATATGGCGGGTACATTTTATGGCGAGATAAACAGAACACCCAGCGGAGACATAATATTTATAGTACGGGGCACGGGCTAGTACTAACATACCATATATACACACGTGACACACAGCAACCACTCACCCTTACCACAAGCCATCAGATGAGCCTCCTGCAAGAACATCTGTCCACTCAGCAACAGTTTGGAGTCAACGCAGATACCATTAAAGTCAACATGCCATAGGTGAAGATGGAGGGGACCAATACATTACCTCCATCAAAGGATTGTCCAATGAAACAATACATGGCGCGATATTCCCAAGAAAAAGAAGCGTTCAGCATGGTCTGATCGAGTTCTTATAGGCACATCTACAATTTAGTATTCACAATCTGATCATAACAACCATGGTTATTCAATCTTCTAAATCTTGCTCTAAATATCTTCTCACCCTCCACCGTGCGCGGTCTTAACATGTTCAGTACCACAATATCAAACATACATATGTATAGGTGACGTGTGCATCAGAGTTTTAACCTCTTAGCAGCCAAGACCCTGGACACAGCATCTGAACATCCCCATATAGCGTTTGTAATGTCATCACCAAGGATGTTAGGCAATCTATGACCTAACGCATCCATGTCCGAACTACAGCAGTGATAACCCCTTCACAACCAATGCTGATCTCCAGCCAGAAAAGTGACATCAATGTTTATAGCAATATATCTAGAGAGTTCTTTAAGAATGTTCTCTGGAAGCTGCTCCTTCTAAAAGCAAAGAGTTAATACAGAGTCCACCCTGAATAAGGGCTCCCACCATCTGCAGGGTTTAAAATTTTTAACACTATCATTTCCAGAACGCACAGCTTAGTAAGTCCCACCAACAAGTGACAATGAAGACCATGGTACTTACACTGGAATGATCCTGGGATTCCAACCATCTTATATATCCTCTTAGGAAGACTCTGTACTCTGTACCCTCCTGCGACAGCTCCGTACCACACAGGAGGTTACAGGGCCTCTGCTGGAGGATAGGGGGCTGGGAAGAAGACAAGGAAAAGGGGGCAGGGAGCTCATACTCCTTCCCAGCTACTAGGGTGGACCTGCTCCTCAACAGGAAACACCTCCCTCATAGTACATAGCATTACATGTCCACATAGCTGAGCTCCTCTACTGGCTGCATGGCAGAAAACAAGGCTGATTTATCATATACTTTACAAAAGACAGAAAAACTGTAACATAAATATGATTTCACATACCATAAAGCACCTGAAGAATTTAGACCCTCTGAACCTCTTTCAAAGTGACCATAGGAGAAATAGAGAATCGTCATCATTATGATGTATTTGTATAGTTTGTCCTGTCCAGCAAATCTACAGCCATGCTATGGCCATTTTTGGCTCCAACTTTTTAGACACTAAGCCCATGGAGATTCTCATAAAAGTGGGTGTCTGCTTCAGATGCCCAGAGTGCCAGCTGAGGCCCTTGCTTCAGATGTCCCTGAGAATGTCAGCCACAGATGGAACCCAGCTTACACTTAACTCTTTCCTGGCTGGCGGATATCAGGCTGCATTGTGTGGTGTTGCAGGTACTCTGTTAGCCTCTCTATAGGGCTACTACATACTACCTTTTGGCTGGCTTCACATGTAGGAAGTAGGGATGATCGAACTACTGTTTTCAAGGTTCGGGTTATCTAAGAATTCCATTATGGATTTTATTCCACGGACCATAACTTATGGTCCGTGGTAGCAGAATCCATAATGAAATAACCCAAACCCGAACCTTGTACGACGAACTTGAAAACAGAATTTCTCTCATCCCTAGTGAGGAGTCATTTATCAAACATTTTTATGCCAGTCTTTGACAGCCTCTACCGGAGGATGCTCCCAATTTATGACTGGCGAGGATGGTGTAAAAATGTTGCATGCACCTAGGTGCGGATCATCTACACAAGCTTTGGTCCTGTCCAGAACTAAAAGAATATTGGAATGGTATTGATAATTTTCTTATTCATAAATTGAAGCTTCAGTTTCCTTTTAAGGTAGAATGTTTGATACTGAGTGATCTTTCTAAGTTAAGCAGTAGAGTTGAGCGAGCATGCTCTGCGCTACATCTCCTGTATAACGTTACCTGCGCTACATCTCCTGTATAACGTTAGCGCTTGCTAAATATCTGTGACATTCATTCAGTCTAATGTTTTCACCGCTGGTGATAGCAACATTACCTGCACTACATCTCCTGTATAACGTTTACACATCCTAAATATCCGTGACATTCAGTGTAATTTATTTGCGCATACACTTACAAAACCTGCCCTACTGTACGTGACATACTTGCAAGCATATATACCATTTAATATGCTGAAGGCGAGCAGTAAGGGACGGGGAAGTGACCACGCTGCTGATGGTGCACGCAGAGGCCGTGGCCCTGGACGCAGTAAAAACTGTGCCTGCTGGTAGATCACAAGAAACACACTCATCCACGATATCGAGCTTCATGTCCCAGTTTGCAGGACGGCGCAGGACACCACTCTTGAAGTCAAACCAGTGCGACCAGGTGGTTGGTTGGAATGCAGCAGATAATGCTTCCAGTCGGTTAAGCACTAGTGATGAGCAGCAGGGGCAATATTCGAATTTGCGATATGTTGCGAATATTTTGTAGAATATTCATCATATTCGAGAATTCGAAATTATACAGGGAGTGCAGAATTATTAGGCAAATGAGTATTTTGACCACATCATCCTCTTTATGCATGTTGTCTTACTCCAAGCTGTATAGGCTCGAAAGCCTACTACCAATTAAGCATATTAGGTGATGTGCATCTCTGTAATGAGAAGGGGTGTGGTCTAATGACATCAACACCCTATATCAGGTGTGCATAATTATTAGGCAACTTCCTTTCCTTTGGCAAAATGGGTCAAAAGAAGGTCTTGACAGGCTCAGAAAAGTCAAAAATAGTGAGATATCTTGCAGAGGGATGCAGCACTCTTAAAATTGCAAAGCTTCTGAAGCGTGATCATCGAACAATCAAGCGTTTCATTCAAAATAGTCAACAGGGTCGCAAGAAGCGTGTGGAAAAACCAAGGCGCAAAATAACTGCCCATGAACTTAGAAAAGTCAAGCGTGCAGCTGCCAAGATGCCACTTGCCACCAGTTTGGCCATATTTCAGAGCTGCAACATCACTGGAGTGCCCAAAAGCACAAGGTGTGCAATACTCAGAGACATGGCCAAGGTAAGAAAGGCTGAAAGACGACCACCACTGAACAAGACACACAAGCTGAAACGTCAAGACTGGGCCAAGAAATATCTCAAGACTGATTTTTCTAAGGTTTTATGGACTGATGAAATGAGAGTGAGTCTTGATGGGCAAGATGGATGGGCCCGTGGCTGGATTGGTAAAGGGCAGAGAGCTCCAGTCCGACTCAGACGCCAGCAAGGTGGAGGTGGAGTATTGGTTTGGGCTGGTATCATCAAAGATGAGCTTGTGGGGCCTTTTCGGGTTGAGGATGGAGTCAAGCTCAACTCCCAGTCCTACTGCCAGTTTCTGGAAGACACCTTCTTCAAGCAGTGGTACAGGAAGAAGTCTGCATCCTTCAAGAAAAACATGATTTTCATGCAGGACAATGCTCCATCACACGCGTCCAAGTACTCCACAGCGTGGCTGGCAAGAAAGGGTATAAAAGAAGAAAATCTAATGACATGGCCTCCTTGTTCACCTGATCTGAACCCCATTGAGAACCTGTGGTCCATCATCAAATGTGAGATTTACAAGGAGGGAAAACAGTACACCTCTCTGAACAGTGTCTGGGAGGCTGTGGTTGCTGCTGCACGCAATGTTGATGGTGAACAGATCAAAACACTGACAGAATCCATGGATGGCAGGCTTTTGAGTGTCCTTGCAAAGAAAGGTGGCTATATTGGTCACCGATTTGTTTTTGTTTTGTTTTTGAATGTCAGAAATGTATATTTGTGAATGTTGAGATGTTATATTGGTTTCACTGGTAAAAATAAATAATTGAAATGGGTATATATTTGTTTTTTGTTAAGTTGCCTAATAATTATGCACAGTAATAGTCACCTGCACACACAGATATCCCCTAAAATAGCTAAAACTAAAAACAAACTAAAAACTACTTCCAAAAATATTCAGCTTTGATATTAATGAGTTTTTTGGGTTCATTGAGAACATGGTTGTTGTTCAATAATAAAATTAATCCTCAAAAATACAACTTGCCTAATAATTCTGCACTCCCTGTATTCTTGATTGCGAAAATTGGCAATGTAATATTCGCGTAATGCGCGCAAAATACAGGCGTGGGTCACTTATGCTACATTTTCAAGCTGGTATGAGTTTCCTGAGACTGGAGAAAATGGTTGGCACGGCAGAACATTAGAATATCTTTATATGCAGATAGAGTGCGCCAATATATTTGCGCTTGCGAATTTTCGGCAATTAATGATGCGCATATCCTTTAGCAATACGTGCTACTTGTGACATCACAGCACTATGTCTGTAGCATGTATGTATGGACAGCAGAACCTATCACACTGCCTAACACCCTGCACTGGAACCAGCTACACTATAGATCAATGTAACCTACAGACTATCTCCCCCTAACTATCTGAATTATATATATAAGTTAACTGTCTAATGTAATATGTAATACAACAAAGCACAGAGCACAGCAATGACACTGCTGTCTCTTTCATAACTGCAATAAACTTTAGAAAATAGCTGCTAGGGAGGTTCTTATATAGTAAGGGGTAGGCAACTTTTATATTGGTTGTGAGGCATGTTTCTAAGCTGTGACAAAGCCTTCTCATTGGCCCACAAGCTAGAAGAAGGGAGGGATGATCACCTGATGTGTATTGTGTTAAAAAAACAAACAAAAAAAACTAATATTCGATTTTACGAATATATAGCGCTATATTCTAAATATTCGCGAATTCTCTAAGGGCTGATATTCACGATCAACACTATTAAGCACCACCCTGTCTTCCACAAAGTCCAGTCTCAGTAGCCAAGAGTCTGGTCAACAGAATCCTCACCCTGATCCTCCTTCCTCCCACCATGGAGAGTCTTGGCAAACAAGTGATCCCACACTCGGATATTCCGAGGAGCTCTTTTCATCGCCATTCCTTGATTTGGCCCTCTCGCCACGTCTGCTTGAAGAGGGACGTGAGGAGATCTTGTGCACGGATTCCCAAACTCTTGAGCATCCACAGTCAGAAAAAGATGACGGTAGGGAACGGCAATTAGTGTTTCATGAGGTGGATGATGATGATAAGACACAATTGCCAATAAGTCAACGGCAATTACTGTCTCAAGAGGTTCATGATGAGGATGAGACACAGTTGTCAATAAGTGAGGTTCTTGTTAGGTCAACAAGTCAGGAGGATGACCAGAGTGAGGAAGTAGAAGAGGAGGTGGAGGACAATAAAATCACTGACCACACCTGGGAAGGAGGCAAGCTGAGCGAGGACAGCAGTACAGAGGGGGAGGGATCCGCAGCACCGCAACAGGCTGGAAGAGGCAGTGGGGTGGCAAAAGGGAGAAGGCCCGCAACTGTTCCCTGAAGCACCCTTTGCGGAAATCTCCCTTGCCAAGGGGTAGGTGAACTGCGGTCTGGCGCTTTTTTGAGGAAAGTGCGGACGATAAAAGAATTGTCATTTGCAACCTATGCCGTAACAAAATGAGTAGGGGCGTGAACACTAGCGACCTCACCAACCCCAGCATGATCCGCCACATGGCATCAAAGCACCCTAATAGGTGGGACAAACGCCTGGGTCCACAATCAGTGTCTGCGGGTCACACCACTGCCTCCTCTTCCCCTGTGTTACTTGCTGGCCAATCCCCTGTCCAAGACGTAGGCCCGAATGCCTCCCACCCTGCACCTGGAACTTTGCAAGCACCATCATCTAGCACATACACTTCTGTGTCCCAGCACAGCGTACAGATGTCCATACCCCAGGCCTTTGAACGAAAGCGCAAATACCCAGCCACCCACCCACAGGCCAAAGCACTAAATGCGCACCTTTCCAAATTGCTGGCCCTGGATATGTTGCCATTTAGGCTTGTGGACACTGAGGCTTTCCGCAGCATGATGGCGGTGGCCGTCACTCGTTACTCAGTCCCCAGCCGTCACTATTTTTCCCGGTGTGTCGTTCCCACCTTACACCAGCATGTGTCTCGTAACATCACCCGTGCCCTGACCAACGCAGTTATTGGGAAGGTCCACTTAACGACTGACACATGGAAAAGTGCTTTTGGCCGGGGACACTACATTTCCCTGACGGCACACTGTTGTAGAGGCAGGGAGCGAGTCGTACACTGGGATGGCACAGGTGCTACCAACACCAGGGATTGCGGACCCTACTTCCATTAGGATTGCCGCCACCAAGGGCTTTTTTTCTCAGAGAAAAGGTGGTGGAACTCACCACCCCTCCCCTGGCCACGCCCCTACCCACCCCTAGGGCCGCCCCCTAAAACCGCCCCTTTAGAGAACAGAGATGCAAGTACAATTTTGGGGGGGGGGGGGGGGGGCTATAAAAGTAAATGTATGGAATTAAATAAAAAGCAATGCAGTAAAATGTGCAAAAAAATTGGAATACTTACCAAAAGTAAGCTCAGAGACATTTCCTTTTTGAAAGGTGTTTAATTATAAGTTTTGCAGTTACACATATTAATCACAGTTTAGTAAAGTGAATACATGAAAAGAAAGGGATGTGGGGATAACAGGGGACTAATTACACATTGCCTAAGCAAATATATTTGGTGGCCTTAGCGATCCAGTAAAATCAATGACATGTCTTAGCTAGTGCCACCATGCCATTGCCAGTGACGGTCATGACAGCCAGGCTGCCAGTGCCCACGGCCGCCGCCGCCCTAGTCCACACATGGGCAGCGCAGCCTGGCCTGACCCCTTCCTTCCCTGTTCCCCTAATTGGCCAATTCAATCTTTTTTAATTTAAAAATGAAATAAATGAAAAATTACCTTTTTCCTTTTGTTTCCTTTTCCTGCCTGGTGCCGCTCTGCCTCCTGACTCCTGCTCGTGCCGACACCCACAACACTAAACTGCCGCCCGCGCCTCCAGCATCCGCCCTGCCTGCTGGGCGGGCTTGTCAGTGGAGCCGGAGGCGGGGGGTCCCGGGTCTGGGGCCACAGACAGCAATGGAGTCGGCCTGGGGGCGGGGTTTGGGGCCACAGAATCGGCGTCTCCTCTCTCACTCTCTCCGCCGCTGTCAGTGGTGGGCGGGAGCTGGGTGGGCCTGAGCCAGTGGAGAGCCAGAGGTGCCGGAGGCTGCAGGGACTGAGCAATCATGTAAACTGTAAGTAAGCAGCCTAAGCAGTGGGCCAGCTGGGTCCAGTAACTAAAGGGGGGCGGGGCGAGTCGGCAGAACAGCACACCGCTGCAGAGCTGTGGCAGGGGATAAGGGACCAGACTGAGCTGTGGCTCTCGCCACTCAACCTACAACCAGGCATGGTTGTGTCTGATAATGTCCGTAACTTGGTGGCGGCTTTGTAGCTCGGCAAGCTCACACACATACCATGCCATGCCCGAAAGTCATCTACAGCTGCCGCCGGTTTGGCAACGCTGCAGCAGCGCTTGCAATTGCCAGCTCACCGACTGTTGTACTACGCGAGCACGCGCTGAAACTCCACGTTCCACATGTTGGCCAGGCTTTGTGAGCAGCAGAAGGCAGTAGTGGAATACCAGCTACAACATGGTCGCCGCCTTTCCAGTCAGCTTCCGCTTTTCATGTGGACGATTTGCATGTGGAAGAGGTGTAAATGGAGGAAGACAGTACACAGGGTGATAGCCAGACCACCCTCAGTTTGTCTTCTCAGCGCGAATTGGACGAGGAGGAGGAGGAACAGGAGATGGTTGCCTCCATTACAGAGGGTAGTACCCATAGCAGGTTTATTCTATCTGTTTAGCGTGGATGGGCCAAAAAGGAGTATGAGGAGATTGAGAGTCATCCTCCTGATGAGGACAGCAAAATCTTGTCTGTTGGGACTCTGGCACACATGGCTGACTTTATGTTATGCTGCCTTTCCCGTGACCATCGCGTTATACGCATTTTGGCCAAGACCGATTACTGGTTGTTCGCCCTTCTCGACCCCTGCTACAAAGAGAACTTCTCATCTCTCATTCCTGTGGTGGAGAGGACTAGCAAAATGGTGCAATTCCAGAAAGTCCTTGTGGAAAAATTTCTCCAAAAATGTTCAGCTGACTACACTCAGTGGCGTTGCGAGGGGGGTGCGGGGGGTGCGGGCCGCACCGGGTGACACCAGTCTGATGGGGTGTCACCCGCCGGCCGCCGGAGTTCTCCTTGACTCAGTCTAGTCCTTGACTAACTAACTTTAGGCAGGGCCGGCGCTTCCATAGAGGCGGGGGGGGGGGGGGGGGGGGCTCTCTCCCTCCCCCTGTGCTGCTGCTGCCTCCGCCAATGAGAAGAGGGATGGCAGGAGGAGGGGAGGGGCTGTGGCCACTGCGCCACCAATGAAGAAAACTGACCTGTAATACAAATACAGGAGGCGGGTGCCGGAATCAAATAGCCGGCACCCGACCTCTATGACAGGGAGCGGCACTTGAGGGGTTAACTGCCGCTGATCGCAGCCCCCTATCATAGAGGTCTCCTGCATTTGTATTAACATTGAGTGCGCCCCCCCCCCAGTATAATAAACATTGAGTGCACCCCCCCCCCTCCCAGTAATAAACTCAATGTTTATTATACTGGGGGGGGCACACTCAATGTTTATTATACTGGGGGGGGGCGCACTCAATGTTTATTATACTGGGGGGGCGCACTCAATGTTTATTATACTGGGGGGCGCTCTCAATGTTTATTATACTGGGGGGCGCACTCAATGTTTATTATACTGGGGGGCGCACTCAATGTTTATTATACTGGGGGGCGCACTCAGTGTTTATTATACTGGGGGGCGCACTCAGTGTTTATTATACTGGGGGGCGCACTCAATGTTTATTATACTGGGGGGCGCACTCAATGTTTATTATACTGGGGGGCGCACTCAGTGTTTATTATACTGGGGGGCGCACTCAGTGTTTATTATACTGGGGGGCGCACTCAATGTTTATTATACTGGTTTGCGCACTCAATGTTTATTATACTGGGGGGGCGCACTCAATGTTTATTATACTGGGGGGGGGCGCACTCAATGTTTATTATACTGGGGGGCGCACTCAATGTTATACTGGGGGGGGCGCTCTCAATGTTATACTGGGGGGGCGCTCTCAATGTTATACTGGGGGGGCGCTCTCAATGTTTATTATACTGGGGGGGCGCACTCAATGTTTATTATACTGGGGGGGCGCACTCAATGTTTATTATACTGGGGGGGCGCTCTCAATGTTTATTATACTGGGGGGGGCGCTCTCAATGTTTATTATACTGGGGGGGCGCACTCAATGTATATTATACTGGGGGGGGCGCACTCAATGTTTATTATACTGGGGGGGCGCTCTCAATGTTTATTATACTGGGGGGGCGCACTCAATGTTTATTATACTGGGGGGGGCGCACTCAATGTTTATTATACTGGGGGGCGCTCTCAATGTTTATTATACTGGGGGGCGCACTCAGTGTTTATTATACTGGGGGGCGCACTCAGTGTTTATTATACTGGGGGGCGCACTCAGTGTTTATTATACTGGGGGGGCGCACTCAATGTTTATTATACTGGGGGGGCGCACTCAATGTTTATTATACTGGGGGGCGCACTCAGTGTTTATTATACTGGGGGGCGCACTCAATGTTTATTATACTGGGGGGCGCACTCAATGTTTATTATACTGGGGGGCGCACTCAGTGTTTATTATACTGGGGGGCGCACTCAGTGTTTATTATACTGGGGGGCGCACTCAATGTTTATTATACTGGGGGGGCGCACTCAATGTTTATTATACTGGTTTGCGCACTCAATGTTTATTATACTGGGGGGCGCACTCAATGTTTATTATACTGGGGGGCGCTCTCAATGTTTATTATACGGGGGGGGCGCTCTCAATGTTTATTATACTGGGGGGCGCACTCAATGTTATACTGGGGGGGGGGGCGCTCTCAATGTTATACTGGGGGGGCGCTCTCAATGTTTATTATACTGGGGGGGCGCACTCAATGTTTATTATACTGGGGGGGCGCTCTCAATGTTTATTATACTGGGGGGGCGCTCTCAATGTTTATTATACTGGGGGGCACTCTCAATGTTTATTATACTGGGGGGGCGCTCTCAATGTTTATTATACTGGGGGGCGCTCTCAATGTTTATTATACTGGGGGGGCGCACTCAATGTTTATTATACTGGGGGGGCGCACTCAATGTTTATTATACTGGGGGGGCGCTCTCAATGTTTATTATACTGGGGGGCGCTCTCAATGTTTATTATACTGGGGGGGCGCTCTCAATGTTTATTATACTGGGGGGGCGCTCTCAATGTTTATTATACTGGGGGGCGCTCTCAATGTTTATTATACTGGGGGGGCGCACTCAATGTTTATTATACTGGGGGGGCGCACTCAATGTTTATTATACTGGGGGGGCGCTCTCAATGTTTATTATACTGGGGGGGCGCTCTCAATGTTTATTATACTGGGGGGGCGCTCTCAATGTTTATTATACTGGGGGGGCGCACTCAATGTTTATTATACTGGGGGGGCGCACTCAATGTTTATTATACTGGGGGGGGCGCTCTCAATGTTTATTATACTGGGGGGGCGCTCTCAATGTTTATTATACTGGGGGGGCGCTCTCAATGTTTATTATACTGGGGGGGCGCACTCAATGTTTATTATACTGGGGGGGCGCTCTCAATGTTTATTATACTGGGGGGGCGCACTCAATGTTTATTATACTGGGGGGGCGCTCTCAATGTTTATTATACTGGGGGGGCGCTCTCAATGTTTATTATACTGGGGGGGCGCTCTCAATGTTTATTATACTGGGGGGCGCTCTCAATGTTTATTATACTGGGGGGCGCTCTCAATGTTTATTATACTGGGGGGGCGCACTCAATGTTTATTATACTGGGGGGGCGCACTCAATGTTTATTATACTGGGGGGGCGCTCTCAATGTTTATTATACTGGGGGGGCGCTCTCAATGTTTATTATACTGGGGGGGCGCTCTCAATGTTTATTATACTGGGGGGGCGCACTCAATGTTTATTATACTGGGGGGCGCTCTCAATGTTTATTATACTGGGGGGGGGCGCTCTCAATGTTTATTATACTGGGGGGGGCGCACTCAATGTATATTATACTGGGGGGGCGCTCTCAATGTTTATTATACTGGGGGGGCGCTCTCAATGTTTATTATACTGGGAGGGCGCACTCAATGTTTATTATACTGGGGTGTATATAATGTTTATTATATTGACCTTCTACTAAGCATGTATTAAAGAATGCTATTATTTTCCCTTATAACCATGTTATAAGGGAAAATAACACAGTGAATAGACTTTCATCTTAGCAACCAAGCGTGAAAATCGCACCGCATCCGCACTTGCTTGCGGATACAATGCGATTTTCACGCAGCCCCATTAACTTCTATGGGGCCTGCGTTGCATGAAAACGCACAACATAGAGCATGTTGCGATTTTCACGCAACGCACAAGTGATGCGTGAAAATCACTGCTCATCTGCACAGTCCCATAGAAGTGAATGGGTCCGGATTCAGTGTGGGTGCAATGCGTTCACCTCACGCATTGCACCCGCGCAGAAATCTCACCCATGTGAAAGGGGCCTATGGGTGAATAGGACAAGGGTTCCAGCCCCTAAGGGGGCTAATAGTAAGTGAAAATAAAACACAAACACTAAGGCTACTTTCACACTTGCGGCAGTGTGATCTGGCGGGCAAATCCGTTGTCAGAACTGCCTGCCAGATCCGCCGATCTTGATGAATGAATCCATCTTTCCGCTTGTCATGCAGACAGACGGATCCGTCTTGTATCTTTTTACACATTTTTACCGGCATGCGCAGACCGGAAGGACGGATCCTGCATTCCGGTATTTTGAATGCCGGATCTGGCACTAATACATTCCTATGGGGAAAAATGACAGATCCGGCATTCAGGCAAGTCTTCAGTTTTTTTCGCCGGAGATAAAACCCTAGCATGCTGTGGTTTTCTCTTTTGCCTGAACAGTCAAAATGACTGAACTGAAGACATCCTGATGCATCCTGGACGGATTACTCCATTCAGAATGCATGGGGATATGACGGATCAGTTCTTTTCCGGTATAGAGCCCCTGTGACGGAACTCTATGCCGGAAAAGAAAAACGCTAGTGTTAAAGTACTCTAAAATATTACGTTTAAATCCCCCCTTTCCCAATCACGATACCAAAATTTTCATTCGGTTTCGATTTGGCGACTAAAAATTTAATTTGGCTCCTACATTTTTCAGTTCAGGAGCCAATGGCTACTAGGTATTTTTTTTAGTCTGGAGCCCTGCTATCAGAGGCCGGCGCAGGCGGCGCGATGACGTCATCGCGCCGCCTGAGCCCTGAACCGTACACAGTGCGGGACACAGGCCAGAAGAGGCCTGCATCGCATCGCTGACAAGGAGGTAAGTGTTTTTTTTCCTTTTTTTTTTTTTACAATACTGATGGCTACTGGCACATGATAGGGGGGCCCTATGGCTACTGGCACATGATAGGGGGGCCCTATGGCTACTGGCACATGATGGGGGGGTGCCTATGGCTACTGGCACATGTTGATGGGGGGGCTTAGGCTACTGGCACATGATTAAGGAGCATCTATGAGGGCACATTTCACTGGCACATTATTGGGGGACATCTATGGGGGCACTTCTTACTGGCACATTATTGGTGGCACTATAGGGGCATCTACTGAGGCCACAAAGAACGGTTATTTTATATGGGGGCTCTGTATAGGGGCATTTTATACTGGGACACATTGCGGTGGGTACTATGGGGAAGGGGGGAGAGGACTACTACGGGGGCACTGAGAAGGGGTATTTTATGCTTACAAATTATGGGGGACACTGAGGGCATCTACTGGCACACTATATATCGGGCATTTTATACTGGTACATTATGGGGGGCACTAGGGGGGAGAGGAGCACTATGGGGGCATTTACTGGGGGGTCACTATTCAGGGGTATTTTATACTGGCACATTATGGAGGCACTATGGGGACATTAGCTCAACTGGGGGCATTACAGGGGGGTATTTTTTTGCACTGACACATTATAAGGAGAATTATTTCTACTGGGGGGGGCATTATGGTGGGCGTTATTACTCCCCCATGGTATGACCCCCTAGTAGCAGCACCAGCCTCTCCCTGCTCTGCTCTCCCTCTGCCCCTTCTCCAAATCCTTCATATGAAATCTTTCTCATTAGGATAAAACACATCAGCTCCGCCGAGCCCCCGGCCAGTGTGGAAGTGGCGTCCGAGATCCCCATGGGCCAAGTCAAGTAATTGTAAGTTTTCATATGAAATATGTTTATGTTATACACATATAGCCTCCACTGTCGGGTGTCACCCAGGGGGGGTGACACCATTTTCTACCGCACCGGGTGACACCAGCCCTAGCAACGCCACTGACTACACTGGCGGCAGAGTACGTAGTTCCTTGGGCAACCAAGGAGGGACGACGAGGGGAACACATAGCAGTTCCAACAGAGGCAGGGCAACACTCTCCAAGGCCTGGGACAGTTTCATGACACCCGCCAGCACCCTCACCCTGAAGCACGGCCTAGTGTCACAAGGAGGGAAAAGTTTTGGAAGACGGTAAAGGAGCACGTAGCAGACCGTGTCAGCATCCTCAGTGATCCCTCTGTGCCTTACAACTATTGGGTGTCCAAGCTGGACACGTGGCATGAACTGGTGCTCTATGCCTTGGAGGTGCTGGCCTGCCCTGCCGCCAGCTTTTTGTCAGAGCGGGTATTTAGTGCTGCTGGGGGCATAATAACTGATAAGTGCATCCGCTTGCCAACTGAAAATGCTGACAAGTTCACTCATCAAAATGAACAAGGCCTGTATTGCCCCTGACTTCTCTACTTCACCAGAGAAAAGCGGCTAAACAAAAAGGCACTTTGAATGTGGCTTTTATGGTGTATTGAATACACTGTATTCCCATGCACCCCTTCCACCACAAAAAAAAGCGTATATGGTTCCATCTTCCTTTTCTCGTCCTCTGTTGGGGCAAAGACCCCAATGCCGAATGAGCGGTGGACTCCGAATTAGAAGTTATGCAAGTACTCAGAGAAACTGATAACAGGCACAGTGTTTCTAACTTTATTGAAAGAAAGCAGAGGTTATTATAGCATTTTTGGGGATAATTTCCAACTGGAGGCATAGTTAACCATTTACATCATATAACTCATTAAAACTACAATCTGAAATGAGCATCTCTTGGCTATACGCCAAGAGTGTCTCCCTAATCCTAAGTGTGAGTGTTAAACACATACCAGTCTTCCTAGAAATTATAGAAATTCCTTATTAGACCAGGTTAGCAAAGAAGTTTACAGCTTATAACATAAAATGGCAGTAGTAAGCACAAGATGGAATCTGAAGGCACAATATGGCAACCCTCACAATTCCCCCATTTTGAGATATTCACTCATCGCAGGTGACAGATACACATACTTCAGCTGGACATTCCCCTTGCTGTTGGTTTCCCAGATTCTGCATATCTGTCCCTGCATGAGGGATAATCTCAACACGTTTGTCTTTTCTACTTCTGTTCTTGCTATACACCCTGCTCAAACACATCAATATGAGCTTAATTAACTAATGCAATAATTAACAAAATCTATATTATTCCCTGTACTCTACCCATAAGCCACCCACCAACATTTTTAAACCAATTTGCTGGGTTCGAGAAGGAAAAAGTATCTGACCACCAAGAGTCCTTGTCAGCACTATGTGCATCCAGCCATTTATCTCTCATCTCCTTCATTTTTTCAATACCTGCCCTTATTTGAAGATTACCTCGTGGATCTATGTAATGACAGCAGGTTGGTCCTATCACTTGACACATTCCTCTCTTCTGGGCAGTGAGATAATCCAGAACTAGAGTATGCTGGTTAGTAACTATAATAAACTGAGATTGTACACCATTAGTTTGGTTTACAAGGCCTAACACATCCCATATTTGGTCATCTAGGTAGTCAGTCGCTATCACTAACTTATTCAACATCTGCATTAACATTAGGTAAATAAACAGAGCACTAAAAATCTTGTTTGAAATATTCATCTCCACTACATGAGGTTTTCCATTAGGTCTGTGATTGTTATCTGCAGCTCTTCTATATAATGTATGTTTAAGCACAGCATTTATGTTAAGCTTATCATGTGACAGCATAAAAGTGGCTGGCTCCAGGTGGGATCCACTGACATGCTGCCGGTCCGCAAGCAAAATAAAGATCATCAGGAAGAGTATAATTGTAGGTTACATGATAGAGGAGAGTATAAGCAACTGCAGTAATAGTTACACTTTCATTATATAAACACCATTTTTGACCACCATGGTTATCACTACCTATTTCCCCTCCAAACCTGCAGGAATAACTGTCATTGGTTTCAAGAGTTAGCACAACCCCAGGATTGTCCTTACAGTCATCACTACCTTTTACAATTTCTTCAAACCTATTATTATGTTCCCATGATACATTATAAATAGTTATTTGTATTACTACTGTAGTGACCCCTTCGGTTTGATCGTATCCCTTAGCCAGTGCAAATGAGACTGGTACTGGAAAATCAAAATCTCCCAAATGAAACTTTTGTACTTTCTTTCTGGCCCATTTCTGCCCATCAAAGTCTCATACTTTGACAGTTTTGTCCTTCCTCGCGGTCATATTGGCTTGCCACCAAGGGGGTTCCACCCACCCAGCAATAGGAAGAGGAACTAAAGTGGAGTTAAACTTAAGACTTTCATTTTCTGGTCTTCGGATGGATAAGAAGTCTCTACAATTTATGTCAGCAAGTTCTAACCACGGTACCGGGATCGCTAAATAAGGCATAGTCTTTGAACTCAACAGTTTTTAGAATTGTCCGCATCTGTCATGTTTTTCAACATAACCTGATAATACCTAATAAGGGCATTGTCCCAGTCTCTTTTCAGGTTCACGTGTAGAGCTTGAATGCTCAGGGCCAGGAGTAGAAGTACAAGAATCCTCATTCTAAGGGTTAGGCACTTTCTTACAGTGTGAGGCGTGAATCCAGTTAAGCTTTCCTTCCACCTCTACAGAGATTGCAGTTTTCAACAGAACTTGGAAGGGACCATCAAATCTGGGCTCAAAGGTCTTTCTCACATGCCTCTTTATCACCACCAAATCTCCAGGCTCAAGACTGTGTGTGCCTTCTACTGAATCAGGGTCTGGAATGGAAGCAAACACTTGTTTATGAGTGGGATCTAGTCTTTCAGTAAGGGCCTTTATATAGCTGACCATACTATCAGCCTGTAACTTCAGTTGTTGAGGAAAATACAGTCCTAGCCTTGGGGCACTGCCAAACAATGCCTTAAAGGGAACAACCCTGTCTTCTTGTTTAGAGTGGTTCTTATGGATTATATGGCTAGAGGCAAACACTCTGTCTAGGGCCTCTGGGTCTCCTGCATGGCCTTCTGTATTTTCAGTTTCAATGTGCCATTCAGGCGCTCAACTCGGCCACTGCTGGGGATGGTAAGCTGTATGGAAGGCTTGGGTCACCCCTAATGCTTGCATAACCTCTCTCATCACTTCACCTGTAAAGTGGGAACCCCTGTCTGACTGAATAACTTCAGAAACACCATACCTGCATATCAGTTCACTGACCAGTTTCTTTGCGGTGTTCTTTGCATTTGTCTTAGACACGGGATAAGCTTCTGGCCACCCTGAAAAGAGATCAACACACACAAGAACAAACTCATATACTCCTTCCGTAGGTAGTTGTATATAGTCTATATGCAGTCTTTGGAATGGGTAAAATGGCCTAGGAGTGTGCTTGCTTGGAGTCTTCACCACTTGCCCTGGATTATCCAAAGCACAAATCATGCAACTTTGTACAAACCTACTTGCCATGGTGGAGAACCCTGAAGCGATCCACCTTTTGGCCATAGTGTTGATCATAGGACCTTTTGCCTGATGCGTCAACCCATGGGCTTCTTGGGCCATCATCGGATACAGGGCTCTGGGTAGGCAGATTTTACCTTGAACCTCCCATAGTCCTTGCTCATTTAGGGTAGCGCCTCTCTGAGTCCAAAATTATTTTTCATCTTCATCTGCCTGAGCAGACAGTTTTACCAAAACCTCCACAGGCATCTCCTGAGGCTCAAAGGCATTCACTGGTACAATCTCAGTGTCTCTGGAATTGAGGGCGCTTGTTTAGCTGCTTTGTCAGCCCTGTTGTTTCCTTTTGCCTCATCAGTACTTTGTGTGGTATGGGCTTTGACTTTTATAATAGCCACTTCTTCAGGTAGCAATAACGAGTTCATGAGTTCAAGCACAGAGTTTTTGTTTTTAAAGGGCTGGCCTGCTGATGTCAAAAAGTCTCTGGCCCGCCAAATTGGTTTATAATCATGTGCAATACCAAAGGCATGCCTGGAATCCGTGTAGATGTTCACCTTCTTCCCTTCGGCCATTTTACATGCCTCAGTGAGTGCCTTCAACTCTGCCTCCTGCGCAGACATGTGCAGAGGGAGTGGTTAAGCAACGGCTACCTCATGCTGTGTGACCACTGAATATCTAGTGTGGAACCGGCCATCCTCCCCATAAACCTGCTTCCATCTACAAAATAGTCCAGATCAGGGTTATCAAGCGTTTTTTTTATGCACATGAGAAAATCCAGAAGTTTCTTGTTGCATCAACTGTATACAATCATGAGGATCATTTTCAGCTAAATCAGACAAAAGGCTACCTGTGCTACCCTCCCTCATTTCTGAATCTGTGATTGGTAACAAAGTAGCAAGATTCAGAGTAGCAGATTTTTTAAAAGAAATATTGTCTGGCATGAGGAGTGCACATTGGAGTCTGAGTTGTCAAGCCATAGAAATATCCTTTGATTGCACTTGTGTGAGAATGTCCTGTATGTCATGGGGAGTTTGCAAAAAACACTATTTCTGAGGCTTTTTCAATCATTGTCTGCACTGCCGCGACTGCCCTGACGCAGAAGGGGGCACCTCGAGCAACAGGATCTAATATAGCTGAGAAGTATCCCACTGCTATCTCCTTGGCATGACTGAGGGGCTATACTGTTTCACTGAAGGGGCTGACATCCTGACTTAAGATACACAGTAACCGGAGACACAGTGAGTTTCCCTATGTCTGTTCATCATATTTATTTATCTTTTTATATATTTCCCATACATTAACACACACACAAGTCTTTGAACTTATTAACAAATAACATTTTCTGGAGCTCCATACACTCACACTAAGTACCTCACATACATTGCCTTGTTATTTTCTCTTAATATTTCAGACAGTGTTCTCGCTATCACACATTCCAATGCCGTAACATCACTCCTCCGCAGCTGCAGAAAAGCAAATCCCTCTGTCTCACTCTTCATACTCAACTTTCCATCTCCATATGTTCTCTATCCCGGCAAACAGAGTTTCTACGGGTTCTGCGACATATTCACCGGGCAACAGGTCACACAGATACACAGACAGACAAGACATAATACTTCCTCTGCGCTGCACCGAGCAAGTTTCCACAGTGCTTCACATGCTTACTTCCAAGTTTCTGGCATCCCACCCCATGTCAGTCCAGACAGTTATTTTTCTTGACTCAAAGACTACATCCTCTTTAGCCTCCTGCAGTACGTCCTTTAGGCTCTGTGAACTCTCATCCTCCTTTGTCCTGGCCCATCTACCAAAAGTCCTGCAGTACTCTGTCCCTGACTGTTCTGTCTTCTCCCAATCCCTCCAGGCCACATTTGGGTAATTTTTCACTCTGTTGCCCTCTAGGGTATTCTTAACCGGGTTATACTGTGCCTCCCCTAACTTTAGGGCTACCAAGTCATTTAAGTCTGCCCATGTTGCTCTGTAAGTTGCCTGTATCTGTTGTAACATTCGGGATGTGGGCATGGGTCACGTCAGTGGGTCAGGTATTCCTGACAGTAGTCCCAGTTTGTCCTTCGGACTCCATGGGACATACTGTATAAGGTGCTGTTGATGATAATGGGGAGGTAGTGCTGCCTGTTGACAGTCTTGGCCATCTCCACCACCAGCTCCATTGGCGGCAGGTGCCTGAGGGACCTGTGGTATCATCCCTGTTCTCAATAGCACTGAATTTAATCCAGTACAGTATCTGGGGGCACCACACACTCTGCAGGTTTCAGTCCAATCTGGATTCTGATTCCCAGAGGTTCTGCATACCCATCCCTCTGGTCCCTGTGCCGGGGCTGTGGGAGAGGCATGCACCCTTGGAGAATTATAAGGTGGTGGACCTCCAGATGTAACCTTTTCAGTTTCCTCTTCAGGGGGTTTGTAGTACAACTTTCCCCTGTAAACTTGTGGCTTCCAACCTTCGGTTTCTGTCTCTCTTGCTACCATAGTCCAGATGCTAAATACATCTTCACATGTATGATCCTTAATCCACCCACTGTGGGTGTGCTTGAACCTTTCCCAAACCTCTAAATTGAGGTTTCCATGCTTCATACCTCCTTTTTCCAACACTTTGTCAACTTTCTTTAACCCATCTTTGCCACCTCTCTTTTCTACCAGTTGTTTAGTTGTTTCATAATGTTCGGGAACACTGTTCTGGTTACCCATTGCCTATTCTTGAATTTGTGCTTACCAGGGAGAAATCTCGACGTCTATTCTTTCCCACAAAGGCTTCCCCACCCTATCCTTCCAGGTGTACCTTTGTGTTGCTTTTCCCACAGTGGCTTCCTTACCGCATCCTTCTGGTGTACCCGATGTGTTACTTTAGAGCCAAAGCTTCACTGTGCTTCTGACCCTTTCCCCTAGCTTCCTGACAAATTCTACACACACAGTAGACAATGACAAATATTTAGACAGTTGCTCCTAGAACAATTCCAAGCTATTCCCAGCTAAAATCCTGGTTTGAATCCATCCACTACTTATCTGTCAGCCCTTTATCAGGGTCGCAGACTCTTAAATATAAATTAGGCACGATTATAAAGTTACCTTATACTCTGCCGGACCCTCCAACAAGACAAATACCAGACAGGGAGGTACAGACTACTTGCAAGAAAAAGCTCTTACCTCAGCGCTGATTTTTATCTGTTTGTCCCGATGTGGCACGTCCAGGTGTCGGGGGTCTTAGCAGAAAGGACTTAAGTCGTGCTCCATGTTTTTGGGCACCAAGTTTCTGTCGGGGCAAAGACCCCAATGCCAGGTGAGCGGTGGACTCCGAATTAGAAGTTATGCAAGTACTCCGAGAAACTGATAACAGGCACAGTGTTTCTAACTTTATTGAAAGAAAGCAGAGGTTAATATAGCATTTTTCTGGATCATTTCCAACTGGAGGCATAGTTAACCATTTGCATCATATAACTCATTAAAACTACAATCTGAAATGAGCATCTCTAGGCTATATGCCCGGAGCGTCTCCCTAATCCTAAATGTGGGTGTTAATCACGTACCAGTCTTTCTAGAAATTATAGAAATTCCTTATTAGACCAGGTTGGTGGGGGCTAGGAGTGATCTTGAGGTTATAGTAACCTTAGCAAAGAAGTTAACAGTTTATAACATAAAATGGCAGTAGTAAGCACAAGATGGAATCTGAAGGCTCAATATGGCAACCCTCACATCCTCCTCCAACATATCAACAGCTTTTTAGGCTGCCCTCGCTTCTAATGTTTTAGAGTGTCAGCTCAGCAGAAGACCCTCACCCCTAATGTTTTAGAGGGTCAGCTCAGCAGTAGGCCCTCGCCCCAAATGTTTTAGAGGGTCAACTCAGCAGCAGACCCTCACCCCTAATATTTTAGATGGTCAGATCAGCAGCAGGCCCTTGCCCCTAATGTTTTAGAGGGTCACCAGCAGGCCCTTGCTCCTAATGTTTTAGAGGGTCACCATCAGGCCATCAATCATAATTTTTCATGGGTGTGTATGATGCCCTCCTTTATGTGTAGGAGTCCCACTACCTGAACAATTGTACCACAATGTGAATGAGGCCCTCCTTTATGTGATATACAGGTTAAATCGGAGTGCCTCTTCCTTGTAATTTTTGGCAGCACTTGCACTTTATATACACAAGTAAATATACAGGAAAGAATGTTTCCTAACAATTTTTCCTCTGAAATCGATTTTATCTTTGGTCGTGTGGGTATTATTGTCAGTCTGTAGAATTGGCCTACTACTCAGACAACATCATTCCCAGCAGCGACCTGGGAGTCCAAGATGCATCCAGACATCCTCCCCATGCTGTTCCCAAACCATTTCAGTGGTGTTTCCATAAATTTCTGACCTTTTCATGCGAACCAGACACCCTCCCCTCTTCAGAGAAGGGGGTGCCTGGTTTAATGCTCGGGTTCTCCCATTGACTTCCATTGTGCTCGGGTGTTCTGTAGACCACCCAAGCATCCCAAAGTGTTCTACTCGAGCACCCAAGCACTTTGGCACTTGATCAACACTATTAAGCAGCCATAAATTTAAAAATATTTTTCTAGGTAGAATATTATTTTTGGCCAGACTCCCGATTAGTCGGTCCCGGTTTTCACAATATACTCCAGATGTGATTACATGGATAAATTTGGTTAACAAGGTCAAAAACTATGAGAATATTTTATATAAGCAAAGAAATGCTCAAGAGAAGTGAACTAAGATATGGGAGGCTTGGAGTATTTAAATCTTAAATTTTCGGACACAAACTAAAACGGATCCGGCCCCCGTTGACTTACAATAGTTTTGGTCTGGGTCATTTTAGAGATAATACAACCTGATCCGTTCAGAACATACATTGGTACAAAAATGCCATTTAAAATACGCAAACGGACACTTTTAAGCAGGGCAAAAAAATATATGCACATTTATGGGGTAAAACCAGCAGAACCCAGAGCATGCTGAAATTTAACATAGAGGACACGTAGACCAAAAACAGAACCTTCTAAGCTAAAAAAAACCTGACCATCTTGTCACAGGTGTCATCATGGACATGAAAATGTAAACAAGGCCTAAGGCCTCGTTCACACTTCAGTTTTTGGTCATTGATTTCCATCAGTGATAATGTTAGCCAAAACTAGAATTGGGGCCTTTAAAGAGATAAGGTATAATGGAAAGATCTGCACCTGCTCACCTTTGCTTACAATCACTGATTGAAATCAGTGACCAAAACCTTGACGTGTGAAAGAGGCCTAAAGGTCCTTTCACACAGAGCAATAAAAGGGCAAATTATGTGGGTTGAGCATTTGTAGAAACATTCATTCCTGATAAGTGGCCTGTGTAAGGCTTCATTCACACGTCCGTGGAACACGGTCCTCGAGATACCGGACTGGCATCCTGCTTAGTGCAGGAGCGCATGGCGTCATTGGTTGCTATGATGCTGTACGCTTTGTGCCGTCGCCGCAGTACAGTAATACACTGGTATGATCTATACGAGTGTATTACTGTACTGCGGCGGAGGCACAAAGCGCACAGCGTCATAGCAAACAATGACGCCGTGCGCTCCTGCACTAAGAAGGATGCCAGTCCGGTATCTCACGGACCGTGTTCCACGGATGTGTGAATGAAGCTTAAAAGGTGCCACAGATCGTGCAGCCTAAACAGTAATTCTCTATGGGGAAAGCTTGTCCCCATATAGTGGAGGTGATTACGGCATGTAAATGCAGCCCTCATCTCTGCTGATGATCAGGCATTTATCGGGAATATCTACTTCGTTCCTGATAATTGCCGGATATATCGGTCCATGTAAGACGGTTTCCTGATGCAGTTTTGGAAGGCAAACTCAGGAGTGACTCATAAAAGGGTAGAAAGCTTCCAAAACTGCATCAGAAAACCTAACATGTGGCCATACCATAAAAAGTCCTATAGGCTGATTCACACGGCAGCGCTCGGTCCTGGAAACACAGGCCGTGTGTCGGCCGCATCTTTCGGACAGACCGCTCCATGTGAGCACAATACAATAAACCAGCCATCAGATAGGAACTGACTGTTATTCAGCAGTTTGGGTCAGGGGAGGCACGAGTCCGGGAAATGTGGCCGACATATGGACCAGACCTATCATGGTCATGTGAATCATCCCCTAAGTCTATACGAGTGCATGACATTGCATGTATACAGGAAAAGTATTCTCTAAACCCAATCAAAGCCCTTCCCCTGAATTTCGACTATCACATGGACGTTTGTGAATATGCATGAGATCCTAGCAGATTGCATCTATATGTCACTGCGTAGACCCAGCCTAATAACGTATCCTGCTCGTATGCAGTATACAGATGCTATTTAAATCAAAGTCTATATATACCGGCTGCTTAAAATATTCCTTTATAAGGGTCATTAACACTTTATAATCCAAAACCAAGTCCAAGCTCAACCTGCTACCATCTGCAACCCAGAGCATGACAGCTGAATGACGCCGATGTTTGCTGTGCAGTGTAAATAGCCATTGCCAGTCTGTGTTTGCACACGTGGGTTGACTTCCTGAGGACATGTCCTTTTCTAGCTGTCACATTGCATGTTCTTCAAGTATCCAGTGTCAGCAGGGCAGGTGGCAGGCTGAAGGCCACTTCACTGTTGGTGGAAACGAGTGCGTGTCTTTTATATGCCAAACAGCTGATTTACATGACAGGAGTTTGCATTCACATGGATGTCCCCCCTGGGGCTTGTGATGCAGTCACATATCTTTGAGCTCTCTTAGGCCTCCTGCACACGACTGTATGGCTTTTTCAGTGTTTTGCAGTCAGTTTTTTACGGATCCGTTGTTCTGTTTCTTGTTTCCGTTTCCGTTCCGTTTTTCCGTATGGCATATACAGTATATAGTAATTACATAGAAGAAATTGGGCTGGGCATAACATTTTGAACAGATGGTTCCGTAAAAACCGGAACGGATACAGAAGACATACGGAGTACATTCCGTATGTGTTCCGTTTTTTCCACGGACCCATTGACTTGAATGGAGCCACGGAACATGATTTGCGGGCAATAATAGGACATGTTCTATCTTTCAATGGAACGGAAAAACAGAAATACGGAAACGGAATGTTTTTTTTTGCTGAACCATTGAAATGAATGGTTCCGTATACAGACCGTATACGGAACGCAAAAAAGCCCTAAACGAAAAAATAAAACGTTCGTGTGCAGGAGGCCTTACATTGAAATATGTGCTACACAGGGTGCGGCTATCAAAAAGTTTTGTTACTAGTAATAAAATTCAGGAATGAGATGTATGTAACATGCAGAAATTGTACCTAGTGAGTTTTTACACTTGTCCCCATGGATGGTCTGGCTGACACATCTCATGGTGTATGCAGAGACTTTCCTATGTAGAAGGTCGCTCCAAAAAAGCTGCCTCAGAATTTCGTCACCACCAGCTAATATGACACAGGTCAACCATAACGCTGGGTTCACACCTGAGCGTTCGCGATGGAGCGCTCTGTATGCGCGATTCTACGGGCGTTTGCAATCGTGCATACAGAGACAAGCGAACGCCCATTGTCGCGCGTTCCCGAAAGTCTATGTACGGGAACGCGCGACAAGATGCCCCAAAGAAGCTCATGTACTTCTTGGGGCTTCGGGCGTTTTACAGCGCGATCGTACGCGCTGTAAAACGCCCAGGTGAGAACCATGCTGATAGGGAAGCATTGGTTTCTCCTTGTTGAGCGTTTTACAGCGCTGTAAAACGCGCTGTAAAACGCGCTGTAAAACGCTCAGGTGTGAACCCAGCCTAGATGGCAAAACTGTTATAGCAACCAAAAAATGGTTGCTCCACCGCTGGGTGGTATGTAGGCTATCCATGGCACCAATTTGATCTGGACAACCTCTGCAAGTCTGTATGTTATTCCCATTTCCTCTAAGACTTCAAACAAATATGTACATACTGGTAGATTCATTAACATGATTATAAGTTGTGTCACATTCACCAAATAAATGGACACGTCCTACATGTTCTCCACTCTCCACCAATTTATGGAGAGAAAGGAGGACCAGATGATAACTTGACCTGATACCACGTCCGTATTCACAGCAGCAATAGGATTATATCTCTATTGTTAGGCCTCTTGCACACGACCGTATGTATTTTGCGGTCCGCAAAAAACGGACCTGCAAAAAATACAGAGAGCGTCTGTGTGCATTCCGTATTTTGGGGAACAGGACAGCTGGCCCTTCATAGAACAATACCATCCTTGTCCGTAATGCGGACAATAATAGGACATGTTCCATTTTTATGTGGAGCGGAAATACGGACATATATGGAAATGTAATGCACACGGAGTAACTTCCGCAAAAAAACGGAACGGACACGGAAAGAAAATACATTCATGTGCAAGAGGCCTTAGGCTGAGTTGACCCGGTCAGTTTTCTTTATGTCGTTTTTGAAGCCAAATTCAAGAATGGATTTAAAAAGAAGAGAATACTTAGGCCCCTTTCACACGGGCGAGTATTCCGCGCGGATGCGATGCGTGAGTTGAACGCATTGCACCCGCACTGAATCCGGACCCATTCATTTCTATGGGGCTTTTCACATGAGCGGTGATTTTCACGCATCACTTGTGCGTTGTGTGAAAATCGCAGCATGCTCTATATTGTGCGTTTTTCACGTAACGCAGGCTCCATAGAAATGAATGGGGTTGCGTGAAAATCGCAAGCATCCGCTAGCAAGTGCAGATGCGGTGCGATTTTCATGCACGGTTGCTAGGAGACGATCGGGATGGAGACCCGATCATTATTATTTTCCCTTATAACATGGTTATAAGGGAAAATAATAGCATTCTGAATACAGAATGCATAGTAAAATAGCGCTGGAGGGGTTAAAAAAATAATAATAATAAATTTAACTCACCTTAGTCCACTTGCTCGCGTAGCCGGCATATCCTTCTGTCTTCATCTTAGCTCTCTGTAGCAACAAGGACCTGTGGTGACGTCACAGTCATCACATGATCCATCACATGATCTTTTACCATGGTAATGGATCATGTGATGACTGTGACCAAAGGTCCTTGTTGCTACACAAAGCTAAGATGAAGACAGAAGGAGATGCCAGCTATGCAAGCAAGTGGACTAAGGTGAGTCAAATTATTATATTTTTTTTTAACCCCTCCAGCGCTGTTTTACTATGCATTTTGTATTCAGAATTCTATTATTTTCCCTTATAACCATGTTATAAGGGAAAATAATACAATCTACAGAATAACAATCCCAAGCCTGAACTTCTGTGAAGAAGTTCAGGTTTGGGTACCAAACATGAGCGACTTTTCTCACGCGCGTGCAAAACGCATGACAATGTTTTGCACTCGCGCGGAAAAATCGCGGGTGTTCCTGCAACGCACCCACACATGTTTCCGCAACGGCCGTGTGAAAGAGGCCTTAGGGGGTATTTTACGAATGGGCGCAGATTCTGTCACACGTCTTGTTGCAGCACAATCTGCACCTTCTTCCACGCTCACAAGGGGGCGTGGGTAGGCAAGTGGATGGGCTGGCAGGCTCGTCTCATTCATCATTTTCTGCGCCTGGTTTAGGCATAGAAAACAGTCTAAATGTAAGACAGCAAGCTGTCAAAAAATGCATAAAAAAAGAGTTAAATCCCACCATGGTAAAGAGGTTGTCTCATCTTAGATATTGGTGGCATATTGCTAGGATATGGCACCAATGTCAGATAGGGGCAGGTCCCACCTGTGGAACCCTCACCTATCTCCAGAATGGAGCCCCTGACATATGCGGCCATCCTCCATTCATTTCTATGAGACTACTGAAAATAGCTGAATGCTGTCTGAGCTATTTTCGATTGCAAATGCCAAAGGCAACAAACCAATTTATTCCAGTTTATCATATATCAGGCAGTTCCATAGAAGCGCGGTGGCCATGCTTGGGCGGTGCACTCTTCATTCATTTCTACGGGACTTCCAAAGATAGCTGAGAGAACTTACTTGCCTATTTTTGGAAATCCCATAGAAATTATGGAGTCCTTTTTCGACTACTTTTAGGCCTAAAACTGTCATCGATGTAAATAATTGTGCTGTGGCCGATGGCACAGCAACAGCCCAGCCCCAGTCACCCCCCCCCCCCCCCCCCACTACCGAGTGGGAAGGACGGAGCAAATACTGGCCTTTAAAAAGTCACAAAAAGAGGTCTTGCAACTATTTTTATGGCAAAAACTGGCGTTAAAATGAAAGTAAATGACCCGTTTTCTATGTAGGTTCCACTCCTTACAAATACTGATGCAAAATACTGACCAAATACTGGTCATGCGAAAGTTGGTTTCTATTGCTAATCTGTCAGCAGATTTGTACCTATGACACTGGCTGACCAGTTGTATGTCCGCTTGGCAGTTGAAGGTGTCTGTGTTGGTCCCATGTTCATATGTGTTGGCATTTCTGAGAAAAATTATGTTTTAGTATATGCAAATTAGCCTCTAGGAGCAATGGGGGTGTTGCTGTTACACCTAGAGGCTCTGCTCTCTCTGCAACTACATGATGACGTTTACACTGCCTGGCCCTGCCAATCAAAGTTCAGAGGGCGCAGCAGTGGCAGAGAGCTGAGCCTCTAGGTGTAAAGGCAACCCCCCCATTGCCCCTAGAGGCTCATTCGCATATATTAAAGCATCATTTTTCTCAGCAATGGGGACACATATTAACATGAGACAAACACAGACGTCTTCAGCTGCCAAGTGCCCATGTAACAGGTCAGCCAGTTTCATAGAAACAAATCTCCTGACAGTGCCCTTTAAACAATGGCTGCTTCCTGGTAAAAGCACTGCCCATGTGTAGTGAATGACAAAATGGTTAACATCAGTTCACACAGCATCATTGTTATTCCTTCCTTACTAACATATTCCCCCTTCAGTTTCACTGTCATCCACGCACAAGCCACTCCAAACCCACCCCAAATATATTTCCCCTAGGTTTCAAGATCAGCAATAACACAGGCGATTCATCCACTCGCTGCTCTGTCCTACTTACATTCACCATGGACTCCCACACTCAATCGCTACTGTGACACAGTGAAGGGTATGGTCTGGGAAAACAGGTATTTTCCTCCCAGCGTGTGCTGCTGGGCCGATTTGCAGCCAGGTGGGGTCAAACATCGGACTGGATTTTAAGTGCCGGTCCGGGGTTTGACAGCTGGGCTCAGCAGCAAGGTGTGTGTGTGCTGGGATCTGAGGCTTATGCCGTGCTGGAGGGCTGAGACCCGTGCTTAGGGGAAACAGTCCCCCTAAAAGCCTGCTATGGACTGCTGGAGGTAGAACTGCCAACAAGGTCATTTTTGCTATATGGACTTTCCATTGTGTGTGAACTAACACCAAGACTGCAAAGTGACCTTTTGTTTTTGACTTCAGTGTGAATAAACATGGAAGTTTGATTTAAGAACTGGTAATTTGCCTCTGTACTGCGTCCGCACACCCTGTCTACCAGAGCGAATCCCCACATTACTTACATATACACTTTACGCCATTCCAGCCTGACTTGCTCCTCTTCTATCTTCTGTGCCAGTCCGATGTGTTCATGTACCGGCTGAGATGTCTTATTCATCAGCATGCCCGCTCAGCACTAGTTCAGTGCTTGAGGTCTTGCTGGGGATAAAGTGCACTAGAGTTATATAGACAACCATGATGCTTTCAGCTGAGATCGCTCACTGAGGCGTGCTCTACAATGTAGCTCAGTATTCACTCCCTGTTTGATCCACAATTTTACAGTCCTCTTGGTAAATTTGGGCACCACATCAAACACCATGTATGGCCTATAACTTTCTCTCTCCCCAAGGACAGACAGAAAATGACAGCTATTAATGGCCATCACAGAGGGACAGCCTTTGGGGCAGTATTTTGTGCTGAACTGTGATATTTAGTTCTGTGGGGATAGTATTTTGCGCTATAGTATTGCTGACCCCGCCTACTTGTGTTGCCCCACCTTCTGTCAATTTGGGGCCGCCTACATTTGTTCCATGGCCACCTTAAGTTTCCAGTCTGCCACTGACCAGATAGCCCTTTTAATAATGTGATCTCATGAACTGTTGCTGTTTGTTTCAATGGTCAGCAGATCAGAGGAGGATTAAGGGGACCAAAGGTCAGGGGCTGTTCCTTATGCTTGGGCCCCACGAGAAAAGGAAAAGTATACTGCCAGGGGTGGATTGGTCATAGACCCTACAGGGAAATTTCCCAGTGGGCTGATTCCTAGGAGGGTCACCCAAGCCCTTCTCATGGCCACCATCCAGGTACATAATGATCTGATTCTCTCCTATGCAACTGTCCAGCAGCCACAGGTGCCCTCCTGAATTCAACCATATCTATGTCCTCATGACAGTGATACAGTTGCAGCAGGTGGCAGTATCTTGTGCTGCACTGTGGTATTTGGTTCAGCTGGCATGGTATATTGCTCTGCATTATGGTATTGCTGGCCCTCCCTACTTTTGTTGGCCCTACTTAATTATGTTGCCCCCCTTCTATCAGTTTGGACCTACCTACATCATGGGGCCACTTTTAAGTTTTTTTTCCAAGGCCACTTTTAGTTACCAATCCGCCCCTGTATACTGCAGTGTACCCCTCCCCCCAGCCATAGTGCTAAAGACATATTAAGATGGACATTAAATTACACACATATACAGGATAATGCAGCACTTCATACCGCTTATATCCAGTGATGTCGCCTCTGATGTAGATGTTCTCTTTCCTCATCTTCTCCACTGGAAGCAGACTGCCATGATATTTCAGGCACATCTCGTCTTTGCGGAGTTTGCCACACAGACATCTTGCTTTCCTCAATTTTCCATTGTCCACCCATTTATAATGCACCCTATAGCAACACCAGTTGTTACACTCCCCTCTCATAGCGCCTCCAGGATGCCCTGGAGCAGGGGTACTTTGAAGTGAACAAGTGAAGAGAAGTGAATAGCGGCACTTTATTGATGGTTAAAACAAGGTAGATACGGGCACCACACAGGTAAATCAGGCAGCAGCCGCTTCGCGCTACCTGCGCTTTCTCAAGCCTCACGTGACTCAGTCGGGGCGTGTATTATATATATCACTCCTCAGGCCGCGTCACATCAGACAGGTGAGACGGTAACCAATTAAAACTCAAAATCACATTATAATACTCATATCAAAAAGACAATTCACACATAAGAAACATCACATATAAAACCATCTTAAACAAAGACAGCTAGTTGTACTTTGAAGTGTGGACGTTTGTGGACATTTGCCCCTATTTCCCCTGTGTAAAGTTATCAACTCCAATGCTGACTTATATTGTTTAATACTGTGTAATTGCATTTTATATGTTTGTTATGATATATATCTTGTTTATTTGCACTCTATTTGAATGACACTGTGTAAAGGGTTAATGAATACTGAGAGACTGGGATTTTCTTGCTTATAATGAGAAGCTAATAATTTTCCACAGTTACCATAAGGGGTTCAATTGGAATATGTTTTGGATGGAAAAAGCCAGACTTGTTTACCACCAAAACCAGATAGACTGACCTTTTGGATGTCTGGTTTAGCTTTGGTATTATGTCTAAAGATTTGTTTTGTCTGGAAAAACTGCCTTATCATTCCCATTTACTATTATTGAAGTTCTAATGCAAGTCTACGACAGACAAAAATTGTAACATTGTATCTGTTTGGGATGTGTACCTTATATTGTACCTGATATGATGTTTTATGTGTTTCTGTGTGACAGGCCTGTTAGGGTGTAGTTCCTGCTCCTAGACAGTAGAGGGAGCTAGGGAACCCCTAATATATATAGTTAGGCCCAGACAGGAAAGAGTAGGGTAGTCCAGGAGGCCAGTGAGTGCAGTCTAGCCTGCCTGAGGTTCCTGAGCCAGAGTTAGCTCAGAAGATTGTCACCAGGGGAGGAGTTACCTCCTGAGAAATCAAGTTCCCACAACAAAGCAGAGCAGAGCCAGTATTCCAGCCAGACAGGAGAGCTGAAGGGCAGAAGGATTATTTACCCGCAGCAAGGATATATACCTGAGGAAGTTTCTACCAAGGATAAAGCCAGCATTAGGGCATACGGGCCTTGGGATAAAGACAGCCAGGAGTTCTGAGGAATAGTGCACAGGATTTCTGAGGAAAAGTTCAGCCTGGTCTGTAAGTGTTGTTTTCACCCTTTGAGTATATTGCAAAGGAACATTGTACCTGCCATTATTGTGAAAGCCTGCTTACAACTGCTGCTGTGTATGGAACTTTAC
This sequence comes from Bufo gargarizans, assembly GCF_014858855.1. Taxonomy (NCBI): domain Eukaryota; kingdom Metazoa; phylum Chordata; class Amphibia; order Anura; family Bufonidae; genus Bufo; species Bufo gargarizans. The sequence continues at coordinate 93,036,514 of NC_058085.1, forward strand.
TAAAGACTGTATAAAGTTAACTGTTCCCAGTAAAGGACGCACTGGCATCACGAATCTTAAAGGGACCTTGCCCCCGGCACATTAAACATCTGCAACATCCAGGGCACCTCGCCCAACATCAGGCCTGGTCCCTATACACCGACAGTGCCCCAGAGGTCTCCTGTGCCAGCCTCTCCATCACTGCTGTACGCCTGCCCAGTGTCTCCCATAAACTGTGAGTAACCAAGAGCAACCCTCGTTTGCCTATTAACCATGACCTCACTATCGCAATACCCTGCAGGGCGGCGTACTGCGATAGTGCCCTGTGGCTGTACAGTAATATACTTCTGTTTTGCCCCACTTTGTCATAAATTGTACCATTCGCCATGCATTGTGTAATTATCAGCGCCATTCAGGACTGAGAACTTAAAGTATCCCTGATAAAAAAACGAACTAAAAGTGGCCCCAAGTAGTAGGCGAGTTCAAATTGACTGAAAGCAGGGCAACACGAGTACAGTAGGTACAGCTAACCTAAGCCACAATTAGATTACTGGAGGTCACATACCCCTAAAACCAGCCCCAAAAAGGCCACTTTACTTGATGGAGCAGATGATTGTCAGGGTGGAAGCAATCCTTCCTGACAATCGTCTGCTAGTCAGTGAAGGAGACCAGTACATTTACATGCAGTGATCTCCTCCACAGTATGGGGAGGAGTGATCGTTAATGCCGTCGCTTGTGCCCATACATAATCATTGTTTGTTGGCAGCAGAGGCAGTTTAGCACGATCAGCTGCCGGCAAACAATAATTTATGGGACTGTGCCAATAATCTATTACCCGATGAACAAGCAGAATCGGCAGCACCTTTACAAAGGCAGATTATCGCTAACAAGCATTCGTGCAGTCTGTTGTTAGCTTGATAATCTGCCTGAGCTTTGGGCACTTTAAAGGGGTTGTCGGACATACCCTTATTTTCACCTAGGCAGCCCCCCTGAGGCTAGTATCAGAGCATCTCATGCTCCGATGCGCTCCCTTGCCCTCCTCTAAGTTGCGCAGGGCACAGGCTCTTTTGTTTATCATAACACACTGCCGGGCAGAAGCTTCCGCCCGGCAGTGTGTTCGTTGACGTCACCGGCTCTGATGGGCGGGCTTTAGTGCTGCCCTAGCCGGTTTACTGTCTAGGGCAGCGCTAAATCCCGCCCATCAGTGCCGGTGACGTTACCAGGCTTCCTGGCAGCCCCATGGAGAGCTCGGTAGGTCACCGAATCTCCCAAAAAATGCCTTTGCAAAGGAGAGCATAGGAGCAGTTCATGTCAGGGGGGCTGCCTGGGTGAAAATAGAGGAATGTCCGGGTTCAGCTCTGAACCCGGACAACCCCTTTAAAGGGGCCTAAAGATACATCCAGATGACTTTAAAATATAAGAAACAGTCAACATAGATGGTTAGGGCCCATTTACACAGGCCGAGTTGGTTTATATGAAACTTCATTCCTGATCACTGTCCACTCCTTAGCTGCATTTACGTGCTGCAATTATCGGTGCTGGATGGGGATAAGAGATCACTACTACCTTATCTATGCCAAAACCATAATGGACAATGTCATGGCATTATGGTGGTCAAAGGAAAAAGAAGAGGGAGAGAAAGGCCAGACAAGAACCCAACTGAGAAGGCAAGGACAAAAATCCTAGAAAGAAGAAGGTTCGTTAGGGAGACAGGCCAGTAAACCCATTCAGGTGAGCTAACCAACCTTTTGCTTACGTCTGTATGATTTTTACTTAACATTTTTAATAGATATCAATTTTTCACAAAAATAATTAATTGGCCACCGAGCAATGAAATTGGAGTCTAGGGTCTGCAGAGGATAGGATCATCTGTATTCTCTAATGCAGAAATCATGAGAATATAGTATTAAAATTGCTAATTTATTGTTAGAGACAAAATTCTGTCTAATAGATGGATTCCATCTATTACATAATAGTTTCCTTTCATGATACTTCATGTGTTATGTCTGGGAGCCTGTGGCCAGTGGACAATAGAAATCAATAAAACAATGGCCTACAAGGCTTATATTCAATTTCAATATTGATTGTGCAGCGTCACTTTGGGTTCTCTAATTGCCTATAGCTGCCTGCTGGAAATCCAATCAATGATAGCAATTTGTCAGATGCTAATAGAGGCTAGCACAGCATCGTGTGGATTCCAGGGTCTGTGAACATGGAAGGGGGCAAAGAGATAGCAAGCTTGTAGATTTGTGTTAATATCATGGAGCAGGGAGGGCAGACATTTTCCATGTTTGGTCATGCCATTTTTGGGCCTAAAATTCGCAGCAAAATCAGGTGTGGATCATGTACCTACACGTGACATTAAAAAAAAAACACAGCAAAACCGCATTAAAAAACTGCACATACGGTAAAAGTGCACTATTTATCTCAGTTTTGATGCAATTTTGTAGGTTTTTTTTTTGTGGATTTTCTGTTTATGTTAACAATCCCATTGAAGTCTGTGGAGGAAACCACTCTGCATAAAAGGCGGAATTGCACAAACAATTGACAGGCTTTGGATTTCGGAATCCACGCTGCAGGACAATTTCCGCATGGAAGAAGAACGCAAAGTGTACACAAAATTTGTCATATCACAGTCACTTTGCTGGTACTGTATAACGCTGTGGTTTTTCCGCCCAGAAAATGGCTGTAATCTGAAACACGTGCAGGTATCCTAAAAGGAGAGAAAGTATAAGGGACAGGTATGACTTTTTTTTTTATCCACTCCTGGTTTTGGCTTCAAAATCTGGAGTGGACATCATAGAACATCATGGGGGTCTCCAGTCGAGGAGGTCTCCAGTCGATCAACGGCTTGCCATATTATAGTACTACATGTAGTAGCATGCAATACTACGTATGTAGTATGCAGGGTGAAATATAGGAGCATTTTTACTCTCCCAGCTGATCATTGTGGCTGCTATCTTTTGAGAGATTTTTTTTCTTAAAACAAAAGTATACGGGTGATTTTACTACCAGAAATCAGCCTGAAGTTTACTTCACAAATCTGTACAAATTTTCGAATTTCAAGCTGCTACATTAAAAGGTAAAATCTTCTGAAAATCTGCAACAGAAATTCAGTTCAGGTTAATTCTCATTCAGGAAACATTTGAGTATTTTTGCTCCAAATACCATTTTTTTTTACATCAGCAATTTGATTCCCATTTTTTCTGCATCATTTCATCTGGGCAGAATGTTTACATGCAGAACTTCCTGTTTTCGTCACCTTCCTTCAGGATTTTCTAACCAATCCCAGCATACTTTGCTCTGTAATGTTTCATAGGGCTGGCCCTGCCTAACATGGAGAGCGAAGGTGTAGGGGGTGTGACCACTGCAGAGAGAACAGCGTGGAAGGTGGAGCAAGCCCTAAGAAATATTACAAAGCAAAGCATGCACTGATTTAATGAGCCATTCACAGTTTCACTGTTAGAAAACCCTGCCGGAAGCTGATGAAAACAGGAAGTTCTGCATGTCTAAAAGGTTCTGCATGTCTAAGAACACCTTTTTATCTAAAAGGTGTTCTTATGGTGTCTCCTCTTATATATCTCGAGTCTTAGATATTAATGGATATACGCCCTGACCTTGTACTATCATAAATAAATAAATATAACATGTAAATTATCTTCCTATTGATGATTTGACATACCTAATAGAGTTGATCAAGATTATGTTTATCAATTATTAATTTTTTCGGACCTGACAAATGAAGGCATCAGACCGCAATAGGTCTACCTTGTAAAATCTATATCTAAATGGTACTCTTATCATATGGCAGGACTTAATCATTAGTTAAAAGTATTAACAATATAATGTCCTCCCCTGTCTCCATTTATTGTTCCATTCATTCCAACTTCCAAAATAAACCTTTATATGCTGTATCTTATATTATAATTTAATAACCATCATGTGTATTATTCAAATCCGTTTAAGGTTTTTCCCTCCCATTTTAGGATGTTTTCAAATATATTTAGTATATTCTAATAGTGATTCTCTGGAGCGCATATATTCTTGCGCTCCAGTGTCCTGTTTACGTCATCTCCGGCGATTTGCGCTCACTTCCGGTTTCCTGCGGTCCATCGTCGGCCTGCGTTCCACCAGCGGCCAATGGTAACGGTCGGCGCATAGGTTATGACGCACTTCCGGTCCCGGCATGGCCGATGGTGGAACGCACGCCGCTCACAAACCGGATCATGAGGTACCTATTCAATTTAATTTAATTTGCAGCGATAATCTAGATCAGCATATATATAGGAGCAGTTGCAGAGAGTACTCTGGACTGCATCATTCAGTTGGATACATCGATAGAGAGCCATAGTGCTGACGGCTATTGTGCCATTTAAAATATCTAATTATCTTTATCTATATATATTTCTCTTCCCCTGATGAATCCGGTCATATTTGAATTGGAGGAAACGCGTTGGGAATTCAAGATTTTTTTCATTATTGGCTGTACTGACACTGGGAGTCATTTTTCAGGGACAGAATAACAGGGACAGCCGTCGATAAGTGGGGTCGCTCCTCTTGGGGTGATTCTCCCGCATTTAGGCGGGGGACCTCTCCGCTTTCAGGCAGAACTGTATCAGTGGGACAGGGATATTATCTCCCCAGCCTTTCTTCCCTTTTTTACTGTCCTCTTTAAGAAGAGCCGTTTTCCTTTTTATCAAAATTCCGGTGGACCTTCCCACAACGTTCCTTCCTGCTGTGGTATGATCCATCTCCATAAACAGAATAACCATCAAACCGTGAGTGGGACTACATGGTCCAAATCCGAGCTCTTGATTTTGTAAAGTCACCCTGTGTCTTATGGTACATAAGTCCATTGTATCTTATTTTTGCAGCTATCAATAATATCTTTCTTTTTGTGGGACTTATTTTAATTAATAATGACTAAAAGTTAAGTTTTAAGTAGGACAATTATTCAGTGATATATATAGTTTATATTCCTACACCATATATTTTTTCTCTACTGTGAATTTTTTATGTAAACTTCCTGCCTAAATTAAATGATCCAGCGAAAAATGGGATGGGAACTGCGGAAAACAGGTATATGGGCAAAAATATGCAGTGTCTGAGGTACTCTGGATATGTCAAGCGCAGCTAAAAAAAAATCAATACGAAACTGGAGAATCACGTTGCTCGGCCATTCCGTGCATTAGGGACCGTAATTTGTGGTCCCCAAAGCACGGCACTATCCGTACGGCTGCCGCGACGGTTCTAAACCCATTCAACATGAATGGGTCCGTGATCCGTCCGCACCACGAAAAAAGAAAACAAGTTCTATTTTTTTGCGGTGCGGAGGCATGGAGAGAAACCCCACAGAAGCACTCCGGATTGCGTACCCCCTGTTTGTTGCCAGCATTAGACAAGGAGTGGAACAAGTCAGAAGACACATAAGCCACGACAACTATGTCTGTGGATATCCTTATGCAAATGTTCATTTTCAGAAAAACGTAGGCTTCTTTCACACGGGTGAGTATTCCACGCGGATTTTTCACACATCTCTTGTGCGTTGCGTGAATATCGCAGCATGTTCTATATTCAGCCTTTTTTCACGCAACGCATGCCCAATAGAAATGAATGGGGCTGCGTAAAAATCCGTGAGCAAGTGGGATGAGCGACCAGGGACCCCATTTACTTTATTATTTTCCATTATAACACGTGTGGTGAGCGCGATGACGTCAGCGAAGGTCCTTTTTCAGGTCCTTCAAGAAGAACAAAGAAGAGGATCCCGGCTGCACAATCAAATGGATTGAGTAATGTTTTTAAAAAATTTTAACCCTCAATTGACATTTGACTTTGCATTCTGTATTAAAGAATGCTATTATTTCCCATTATAACCATGTAAGTGACTTGTATTAACTTTCTCTACATGATAAATGATATTTGCTGAAGTCACACTACCCCTTTAAAGGGAGATTTTTATATTGATGTCCTATCCTCAGCATAGGTCATCAATAACTTATTGGTGGGGGTCCAACTCCCAACACCACCGCCAATCATCTGTATGAAGAGGCAGGGGCGCTCTGTGAACATCTCTTCCTAGGCCATGTGACATCACATTCATCGGTCACATGGCTTAGGTGCAGCTCAGTCCCATTCATATGAATGGGGCTGAGCTGCAATACCAAGCACAGCCACTATCCAATAGATGGCGCTGTGTTTTGTAAGCTGTGAGGAGTAGTGTTGAGCGAAATTTCAAGTCCGGCATACACGGTTCGGGTTATCTAAGAATTCCGTTATTGATTCTGCTACGAGCGGACCATACCTTGAAACACAAGTTCGCTCATACCTAGTGAGGAGGCCACGGTGCTCACCAGAGCTCCAGCTAGTGATGTTGCTTCCTCAAACAACTGATCAGTGGGGATGTTGGACCCCTGACGATCTCATATTAATGACCTATCTTGAGCATAGGCCATCAATATGAAATTCCCAGAGAACCCCTTTAAGGGAATCATCCTAAGTAGATGCTATCACTATAATCAGCCACTGATTTATTGTATTGCGTGTAAGTGTATTGTTATTTTTTACCTATTAGATAGTTTTTATTAGAGAATACAGCCACATATGTCAATCAGTGCTCCCTGCCCCCCAGGCCCTCAACAGCTTTGACACAGATGACCGTTGTAGTGCAGACTGGAATTGATGAAGAAACAGATGGTCACAGTCCTGGTCAGGTCCCGCCTGAATCTTCTGTATAATAGGATTGTACCAGCAGCTGGCCCCAGTGACTGCATTAGGGGCACGTGGCAGGTAGTACAATGGCACAAACAGCAGAGTGACCTATTGTCTGTGAGCAGGGGGCATTAGCCATCTGACTGCCGAGCAGCCGGCCGGGGGGAGAAGAGTTTAGCCAGCCTGGGGCCCCTCTGTACAACGATTTAGCATATTTAATTATGCAGTCTGAAGAGTGACAGCTGGAGAGCAAACATTTCCAAGTACAATGCATATATATAGATGCAATATAAGGGGGGCTATAGCATTGATCACACATACAGTCCCCAAGTACTGATCTCAGGGACCGCGGTTGTGGGGGAGGGACTGTGTTTATTCACATATGCACATAGACTGTCATATGGATGCTCTCCATATGTAGCAGAGCCTGTCATCTGATGCTTTGTGTTAACTTAATGTGTCTTTGTTGCAGAAAGGCATCACAACTCAATAAAGGCGTATTCCCATTTCAGCACATGAATGTTCATTTCTTTTTGTCTAATGAAAAGTTATAACAATTTTCGATATAGCATCTGTATCAACTCCGTATGTCTGCTTCCTGTCATTGAATTGGAACCTCTGTTGTTTTTTTTTTACCCAAGAGGGCAAAAGATCTGTCCTGGATTGACGTACAGCTCTGATGCACAAAGTGTCACTGTTGTCAGTCCTGCACCAGTGTACTTGGTGTCGTTATATCCCCTTTAAATCTCAGACAATGGGGACATATCGATAGGATATGCCCCCATTGTCTGATAGGTGTGAGTCCCACTGCAGGGACCCGCACCTATAACGAGAACGAATCGGGGAGAGCTGTGGCTGGAGGACCCCCAACGCTGCTCCCATAGAAGTGAATCGGAGCGTACCGCGCATGTGCGGCCCAGGCTCCCATTCATTTCTATGGGGCCGACGGAAATAGACGAGCCAGCGCTCCGCTATTTTCGGCGGCCACATAGAAATGAATGGAGGGCGGCTGTGCATGAGCAGTGCCCCCTCCTTCACTTGCGGGGCCCCATTCTCGATAGAGGTGAGGGTCTCAGCGGTGGGACCCGCACCTATCAGACAATGGGGGCAATGCCCCCATTGTCTGAGATGGGACAACCCCTTTAACTAAGAAAATGGAGGAGTTCTGATTTGAACATTTCCTGGAAGAATATTGTCATGGCACTGACATGGCACATGTTATCAGTGTTTTTTCTGCCCTTATGCATGGCTTGGTGTGCCTGTACAGGACAACAGTCAATGGCATTGTCCTATGGTTTGAAGCCTTTAGCATGGACAAAGGTTAAAGAGCTGTCTCCTGACCATATGCTCATGGGAAGTTGTCTGTGGTAGCATCAGAGAACTACAAGTGCAGCGTCCGACTGCAAAAGAGGGGTTCACAAATGTGTTTTCATGTGGTATATGCATTTACTGTATTTTACATGCACATGGTATTAATAGGTCATATCCACAGCCACCACTAGATGGAGCTGGCATCACCCTCCCCATGCAGAGAGGGGGAGTAAGAACATTCTAGTCAGTCTAACCAGTCTGATCAGTTAGTCAGTGAGTCTAGTCTGAGACAGTGAAGGAAGCACATGTCCAATGTAGGAGTTGACAGAGTGGCCAGCCCTGGATTAGGTGCCAGCCAGGGCCATGCCAGAATGGAACGTTACTGGAAAAGCAGTCCAGAAGAGAAGAAAAGAGAGGTGCGCAAGGTGAATTTGTCCCGGAAGAAGTTGCAGATAGCTGGAACTTATAAATTAACGACCGACTGGCTTGATCCCAAACTAAGGAGCATATAGGTGAGCCCTTTAAAACCCTAAGGGCTCTCCTTGACTGCTATGCACATGCAAGGGTCTCAATGGTAGACTATTGCATGCCCACGTACCTAAGACTGTGTGACACCTGAAAAAACCCCATAATAGTGAGGGAACACAACCATCGCCTCCCTGCACTTAATACAGACGGAGTCAGGGTCACCTAGAATCAAGCCAGCAAGGAAACACAATAAAGGAAAAGACTTATCTAAGCAAACAGCAGCAGCATCAGCTTCCAGAAGTGAACACTTCAACCAAGAAGTAGTATAAACCGCAAAGTGAGGCAGTATGGTAGGGAATATAAAGGAATAAATCAGTGACACTTGGCGGAAGGAAAGGCGATGACAAAGTGAAACCAAAACAAAGAACGTCATACAATAGGTAGAGAATAACGTCTGTCAGACCTTCTCACAGAACCGGCGGTGACAGTACCCCTCCCTCTACGGGTGGACTCTGGACACTCGGGACCCACATCCTCTCCTCAGGACCAAAACCCTCCCAATGAACGAGGTCCTGAAGAGAATCGTGGATAATGCGAGAATCCACAATCCTAGAGACCTGAAATTCAAGATTACCATCAACAAAAATCGGAGGAGGAGGCAAAGAGGAGGGTACAGTGGCTTGGACATAAAGTTTTAATAGGGACCTGTGAAAAACATTATGGATCTTCCAAGTCATCGGGATTGATGACGGACAAGATCTTGTAAGGCCCAATAAACTTAGGACCCAACTTCCAGGAGGGAACCTTCAGTTTGATATTCTTTGTAGACAACCACACCAGATCACCCACATTCAGGTCCGGACCAGGCACACGTCTCTTATCCACCACACGCTTATATCTCTCACTCATGCTCTTCAGATTACCCTAAATCTTTTGCCAAATAAATGACAAAGACGAGGAAAATTTCTCCTCATCAGGTAAACCAGAAGACCCCTCTCCAGAGAATATCCCAAACTGTGGATGAAACCCATATGCACCAAAAAAATGGTGACTTATCAGAGGACTCCTGGCGACGGTTATTTAAAGTAAACTCAGCAAGGGACAAAAAAGAATACCAATCCTCCTGATTCTCCGCCACAAAACAGCGCAGATATGTCTCCAGATTCTGATTGACGAGTTTGGTCTGACCATTCGACTGCGGGTGAAAAGCAGAAGATAACGACAACCGAACCCCCAAGTGAGAACAGAAGACCTTCCAGAATCTGGACACAAATTGCGTGCCCCTATCAGAAACGATGTCCGAAGGAATGCGATGCAATTTAATAATGTGATCAACAAACGCTTGCGCCAGCGTCTTAGCATTGGGTAACCCAGGAAAGGGAATGAAATGCGCCATTTTGATAAAACGAGGCAGGTCCGTAATGAAGTCCATGGACAGATGCATCCAAGGACGGTAATGAATGGGTAACGGGAGGAGAGAACCCGATGCCCGTGAATGAGGGACCTTGGCACGAGCGCAGGTCTCGCAGGCTGTCACAAAACCCTCAACTGTCTTACGAAGAGCTGGTCACCAGAATCTCCGAGCAATGAGAACCATTGTGGCTCTACTCCCCGGGTGTCCAGCAAGGACTGTATCGTGGTGCTCCTTAAGAACCTTGTGTCGTAAAGCGAGAGGCACAAACAACCTCCCAGGAGGACAAAGATCAGGAGCCTCTGCCTGGGCTCACTGAACCTCTGCCTCCAAATCAGGATAAAGAGCAGAGACGACCACCCCTTCAGCCAAAATGGGACCTGGGTCTTCAAAGTTACCCCCTCCTGGAAAACAACGTGACAGGGCAGCCACCATCACATTTTGAACCCCAGGGCAGAACATGACAACAAAATTAAACCTAGAAAAGAACAAAGACCATCTGGCCTGTCTCGGGTTCAGGCGCTTGGCCGATTCCAAGTCGGCCAGATTCTTATGGTCGGTAAACACGGTAATAGGGTGTCTGGCTCCTTCTAACCAATGGCGCCATTCCTCAAAAGCTAATTTGATGGCCAACAACTCCCTATCTCCCACATTGTAATTTCTCTCTGCAGAGGAGAGTTTCCTTGAGAAAAAGGCACACGGTCACCATTTGGCAGGAGAGGGACCCTGAGATAAGACCGCACCCACACCCACCTCAGAAGCATCCACCTCAAAAATAAAAGGTAGAGAGACATCAGGTTGTACCAAAATGGGAGCGGAAGCAAAACTCTCTTTAATACTAGAAAAGGCTTTAAGTGCATCTACCGACCACGAGGAAAAATCCACCCCCTTTTTAGTCATATCAGTGAGTGGCCTAACAACAGAGAAATAATTCAAAATGAACTTTCTGTAATAATTGGCAAAACGCAAAAACCGCATCAGCGCCTTCTGATTCTCAGGAAGCTCCCAATCAAGCACAGCGCGGACCTTCTCAGGGTCCATCCAAAAACCAGAAGCGGAGAGAAGAAAACCAAGAAATTGAATCTCCGGAACAGCAAACACACATTTTTCCAGTTTAGTGTACAATTTATTCTCCCGCAGAATCAGCAAGACCTGACAGTCTTGAAATCAGGAGAAAAAAACAAAATGTCATCTAGATACACCAGTACAAATTTCCCCATTAAATGATAGTTGGAAGACGGCCGGAGCATTCATCAAACCAAAAGGCATAACCAAATTCTCGAAATGACCCTCAGGGGTATTGAAGGCAGTCTTCCATTCGTCCCCTTCCCTGACCCTGACTAGTGTTGTGGAAATTTTATTAGGATGTGTATTTAATATATTGTGTATTGTCTTTATGTCTCTCAGTGTCAGGGTAAACCATTGGAATGGATATCTTCCCGTGTATGTCCTGTCACACCTGCTGGGTGCAGAGGTCTCCGTCGGCGAATGGTCCATGTGCTAAGCCCTGGGCTGTGGACCGGGGGAGACTGATGTGTTCAGCAGAGCAGTGTTTTGTTGGCTGATGTATGGACGTCGGCTAGGGCCCCTGCGCAAGACCGGGATTTATTGGTTTGGCGTGGATGCATTTGTTAAGAGAACAATCTATGTCTCTAGTGCGCCTGATCAGCCACTGGAGATAATGACGTTGTCCTGTAAATAAACATGCATGAGGATCATAGTAATTTTATCTGGCAATGATCACTGAGCAAGGCTGGATAAAATTAGCTCCAGTGGTAATGGTAGGTTATAGTATACATGTGTTTGTTAGCTGGCTAGGTTATTCTAAATGATGGTGTCTTGTCTTCCTATGTCATCACTTCCTGTATGTCATCACTTCCTGTATCCTTGTCTTGGGCCAGCCCCTTTTACACCTTTTGTGAGTAAATAAAAGAAACAGACTGGGCAGGGAGGAGAGGAGTTGCTCAGCAAGAATTCAGCATGGTAACACCTGGGTCTGGCTCTGACTGCGGCTGAGGGAAAGGGGGTTTACATTACCTTTCACAAAGTTTGATGAGAGCAGATTACAACTATTAATATTTCTACAACACTAGGTTGTATGTCCCTCTTAAATCCAACTTAGAAAAAACTTTAGCCCCAACAATCTGGTTAAACAGGTCCGGGCTCTCAGAGATATAAGTACGCATAGCGACTCTTTCAGGTTGGGAGACATTGTATAATCGTGATTTTGGAATCTTGGCGCCTGGGATGAGATTAATAGGGCAGTCGTACTCCGGGTGAGGGGGCAACTCCTGGACACCACTCTCGAAAACACATCAGAAAATTCAGAGAGAAAAGATGGCACAGTCTTAGTAGAAACCTCTCAAAAAGACTCCGTGAGGCAATTCTCTCTGTAAAACTCACTCCAACCATTTATTTGCCTTGCTTGCCAATCAATGGTGGGGTTATGTTTAGTGAGCCAGGGTAGTCCCACCACTAGAGGAGTAGGTAATCCGCTTAGGGCGAAACATTACATATCCTCAACATGAGCGTCACCCACAGTAAAACGGATATTGTGAACTATGCCCTTTAACGATCTTTGAGAAAGTGGAGCGGAATCGATAGCAAAAACAGGTATATCCTTTTCCAAAGTGCACACCTGGAACCCATGCGTTGTTGTAAATTGATTATCAATTAGATTGACAGCTGCTCCACTATCTACAAAAATCTCACAATGTTCTTGCTGTCTAGCGCCACCCTCACAGTTAGGAGAAAACGGGAACTACAAGCAAACTGCAAACCTTCAATTTACGCATCAACCTTGCCAAAGTAGCAAATGGAAAGATTTTTGAGTTTTTTTTTTCTTTTTTCTTTTTTTATTACCCTCAGAAAACTCCATGAATCTCCTAGAGGGGCAAACATTTATACCCCCACAACAGAATCAAACCCTCCTCTGAGAGCTGAATCCTCTACTATCAGAGGCAAGCAAACCCAGCTGCATGGCCTCCTCCCCACAGGGTATTGAGACAGACTGAGACACCTGCGCACTGAATGAGACAACCCCCCTGTCCTTGGGCTGAAGATGACAGGAAAGAGTAGTCTCCTCTCTCTCTAAGACGCCTGTCAATACGAACAGCTAGAGACATGGCAGACTCTAACGACGCTGGTCTCTCATGAAAAGCAAATGCATCTTTCAGTCTTTCCAAAAGACCATGGCAAAATTGACTTCGGAGTGCAGCATCATTCCAACCAGTATCAGCTGCCCATCTCCGAAATTCAGAACAATATATCTCTGTGAACTGTTTACTCTGGCATAAAAAACGCAGTTTAGATTCAGCCAGAGCAATACGATCCGGGTCATCATATATCGGCCCCACGGCTACAAAAAATTCATCCACCGATCGGAGGGGCCGTGCCCCCACCGGCAGCGAAAAGACCCAAGGCTGAGCGTTATCCCTGAGCAGCGAGATGATGATCCCCACCCTCTGCTCCTCATCACCAGAGGAATGGGGAAGTAGGCGAAAATGGAGTTTGCCAGCCTCTCTAAAGTGAACAAAATTCTCACTACCCCGGAGAATGTATCCGGAAGCGAGATCTTAGGCTCGGAACAAACTCCACGAACGACAGCAGAATCGGTCACCTGAAACTGAGACACAGTTTTACGGAGATCTGCTACCTCCAGCAAAAGACCTTGCATGCGGTCAATCAAGGCTGAAACCGGATCCATGCTTAAGACGGTTAAGGAAAAGACTTATCTGAGCAAACAGCAGCAGCAGCCTCCAGCAGTGAACACTTCATCCAGGAAGTAGTATAAACTGCAAAGTGAGGCAGTATGGGAGGGAATATAAAGGAAGACGATTAGTCTAAATAAGTGACACCTGGCAGAAGGAAAGGAGATGACAAAGTGAAACCAAAACAAAGAACGTCATACAAGAGGTAGAGAAGAACGTCTGCCAGACCTTCTCACAGAATTGCATTGCAAGAAGCTGATAAATTCTACAGCAAGGTGTGTAAAGGCTTCCGGCTCTAGACATACTTGCCCAGCAGCTTGATCACCTGCGTAGAAGAATCCACATACCACAGATGACACTGTGGAAACATGCAGCAATCAGTTAAAAAAAAAAAAGCAAAATACAGTCTGATGTTTAGTGTCCGCCCTGTGATTGCCTTGTCTAAAGAAAAGTGTGCACGCCGTGCCTGGATGTTTGTGTACAAGTCAGCTAGAGAATTGTAGCATAAGAAAGATCGCTCTAAACAGACAATCTGGCCTATTAACTACATGAGCAGTTGTGAAACCTGTAGCTTCTGTGGAAAGTGAATTTTGTGTACCAAAAGCCAGTCCATGCATGCTGAGAACTGTCAAGATATGTTTGTATTTGCAAAGAACTTGTCTGCTGCACAATTGCATCATCATTGCTGTCTGCAGTGCAACACTGCACCGACATCCACAGTTGCAGCAATGGACCTTACCTTGCACCTTGTCAACATCAAGCGCACCTCCACCGTCATTAGGCATAAGAACCACAGAACCAGAGTGTGCCCCAAAGGGAAGAAAGGTATACCCTTCCTATCACTGCATGGCCCAGGGGAGTGACACAGTGAGTACTACTACAAACATTCTTGCTACTGTCACTCCTATACTCCTCTGCTCTCTTCCCCTGCGGCACGCGGCATAAGCTGAAGGTACAATGAGTGTCTGGTCTGGGGTCTGTATTTATTCCAGAGGTCTAGGCTGGGTTTCTGTATTTAATTAGGAGGAATTGCCTGGAATCTTTATTTATTTAGACAAGGCAGGCTCAACCTGCGGGCCTCCAGCTGTTGTAAAACTACAACTCCCACCATGCCCTTCCTTAGGTTGATAGCTGTAAGCTGTCCGGTAATTATGGGATTTGTAGTTTTGCAACAGCTGGAGGGCCGCAGGTTGAGCATGCCTGATTTAGAGGATCTGGTCTGGAGTCTGTATTTAGGGGATCTGGTCTGGAGTTTGTATTTAGAGGACCAGGTCTTGAGGGGTCGTGTCTGGAGTCTGTATTGATGGGGTCGTGTCTGGAGTCTGTATTGATTGGGTCTGGTCTGGGGTCTGTATTTATGGGGTCTGGTCTGGAGTCTGTATTCTGGGCATCTGGTCTTGAGTCTGGATTTAGAGGGTCTGCCCTGAAGCTGTGTTTATTTTGCAGTGTTAAGGCCATGTGCTCTATTTGTGATTTAAAGGAGTAGTCTCATTTTGTAAAGTGATGACACATCACTAGGATTATGATTGGTGGTAGTCCAACCTCTAGGACCCCCACGATCCTGAGAACATAGGCTACACTGCGCTGGTTTAGAGTTGGGTTCTTCTCTAACTTTTTTTGTGCAGGTGATCTGCAGATGGTTCTATTTACTTGAATGGACCGGTACACTGCTGTGTAGGGGAAAACAGTGAAAGTGAATGGAGAGCTAAATCTTAACTCTCAGGAATTGTGGAAGTCCCAAAGGTCAGTATCATATCATTAGAATATGCCACCACTTTATGAAATGGAAAATCCCTTAGCATGCCTTACATTGGGGCAAGCCCTACATGATTAGGTCGTGCATATGTTAAAAACAATATTCTCCCACCATTTACTCCATACTTGGAATCTCCCTAAAGTCACTTCTCAAAATTTGGCAACTATGACCAATTTGCCCATCTCATATCTGTCCAACAATGGAAAAGAAGCTTCCTACCCCAGGTAAATAGGACAGGTTGCAACCCACTGGTAAGTATAGTATAAATCTGAGTATCAGAGCATGCTCTCATATACATATACTCCTGATATGTCTGTTTTCATAACTACTTGCAGTCCCTATGTTATAACTATTCTGGAGCATCTATTCTTTATAACTCTATGTTGTGCAATTCCTTTATTATTCTTGCTAGAAGCCATGAATGAATTACTAGCAGTTTGAAATAAAGGTCTAGATGGGTCTTACCAGTTATACCAGTTGTACATCCCTTCACAATCTGACACAAACAGCACTGATTGGATAGTGTACACTGTGTCACTGGTAACACCTATCTGGACCTTCATTGCAAACTGCTGGCAATTCATTTATATGTCTAGCAGGAATAATAAAGGGATGGTACAGCATAGAGTGATTAGAATAGATGCTCCAGAATTGTTCTTACATGGGGAATGCAAGTAATTGTTAAATCAGACATGTCAGGAGAGGTGAGAGGTCCTCTTTAACTCCCAATCTTTCATTCCCCACGTTGGATGGTTGGCCGGTCCTGCCAAAATCATTGTATTTAGCCAACACTCATCTAGTATGTATGAGCACCTTAACCTTAAAGGGATTCTGTCATGAGATTTTACCCCTATAACCTAAACATATGCCCATGTCCGGAGTAATAACATGAATCCTAAGCTGGCCTTATTAAACCTGCTTGTGGCTCTATCAGCCCAAAAAACATTTTTTTATAACCTGTCAATCACCTACCTAAGGTCCTCAAGGGGGGGTCCGTTAATACATGGTGCCCGGCCGCCCTCCCTGTCTACAGTGCCGCCTTCCTCACCTCAGCGCCGCCTCCGCAATCCTCCCATCCCTCTGCCAGATCCCACGCGTGCGCACTAGGCTCAGCGATTAAGATATGGAAGGCGGCGCTGAGCACCAGACGGTGATGGGTGCGGCCTGGCACCCTGTAATAACGGATGTCCCCTTGGGCACCTTAGGTAGGTGATTGACAGGTTAAAAAAAACAGTTTTTTGGGCTAATAGAGCCACAAGCAGGTTTAATAAGGCCAGCTTAGGATTCATGTTATTAGTACGGACATGGGCATATGTTTAGGTTATAGGGGTAAAATCTCATGACAGAATCCCTTTAAGGGCTCATGCACACGAACATATTTTCTTTCCGTGTCCATTCCGTTTTTTTGGGGGACCGTATGCAGAACCATTCACTTCAATGGGTCCGCAAAAAAAAACGGAAGTTACTCTGTGTGAATTCCGTTTCCATATGTTCGTATTTCCGTTCCGCCAAAAAATAGAACATGTCCTATTATTGTCAAGGATAGTACTGTTCTATGAAGGGCCAGCTGTCCCGTTCCGCAAAATACGGAATGCACACGGATGTCATCTATATTTTTTGCGGATTCGTTTTTTGCGAACAGCGAAATACATACGGTCGTGTGCATGAGCCCTAATGCATACTTGCCAAGAGACATCAGGGCGATACAGTAATGGCCTGTGGAGTGGTCTTGTAATTGCTTTACTGCGTTAAACAAAGTGGCATCAGACCATGGACACCTTACTGTCACAAGACCTTGGACACCAACCCTGTCTTGTCTGCATATCACTAGGAGCAATTGGAGGCAGAGATTCCAGTATGATCTGATGGGGCCGGAGCCTTTCCCAGTCCATTACAGCACGTTCTAGTCCATTTTTCCCACCAGACACAAAATAAAACAGATTTTCTCCTCCACACGAAGCAGCAACCATCAGGAATCAGAAACATTTCAATTAGCTCCTGCGCACTCCACAAGCTCTATTAATATCAGAGTAATAAACTAATTACAGTAATTAGGAGAAAATAATAAATTAACAGTGAATGGCACAGGAGGGAGCGGTGCGGGCGAGCAGTGCGAATGAGGCAGCTGGCGGAGGGACTGGAAAAAACACAGCGGCTGAGCGTCAGGGAGGAAAATGGAGGGTGACAGGGAGCGTATGTAGGTGGGAACACCATGAAGAACGGTCAGAAATAAACTTTCATGAGAGGACACGTTGAGAATTTGCATGGGGGGAGTTCTTTCTTCTATAAGAACATTGCTTTTTGGGGGCTTTGTATAAAAAAAATACCAGCAATTTCATTATTATTCACTGGGATATGATTTTATACCACCGACCATGTTAGCTCAGTGCTGGAGGTCCTTATGATTACGGCAATACTAAATATATACGGTGTATAGGTATATATGTTTACCACTTTTGCATAATAAAAGAACCTTTATAGTTTTTAATTTTCAAGTCACACTAGGGGATTTATACATAAAGGGGGTCATTTATTAACCTGAAATACGCCTATCCCCAATCCGCTGGGGCTTTATTAAGAGCGGCATCTAAAACACTGGTCTTAAAATCTAAAAAAATGACCCCTAAAATAATTTTCTAATATGTTGTATAATATATACATATACTTTGGGGGGGGGGGGGGGGGGGAAGTAATTATACAGCTATGGAAACTCTCCAGCAACTTGCAATTGCATTACGGGGCATCAATGATGTAACAGGGGAAGCTCTCTCCCTCTTTCTCACCATTGTTGTTAAATTAGATGAATAATGGGAGTAGAGTTATGTCCATCCCCAGCCATTGCAGCAGGATTCCAGTTTTAACCCTTGCCATACTCATGTGGTAAGTATATCCCTCCCATGCTTAAACTATGGGATACAGGATGGGGTTTACATTAGCCTTCATAAGTCAGCTACATGGAAACATACAGGTCCTTCTCCAAAAATTAGCATATTGTGATAAAGTTCATTATTTTCTGTAATGTACTGATAAACATTAGACTTTCATATATTTTAGATTCATTACACACCAACTGAAGTAGTTCAAGCCTTTTATTGTTTTAATATTGATGATTTTGGCATACAGCTCATGAAAACCCAAAATTCCTATCTAAAAAAATTAGCATATCATGAAAAGGTTCTCTAAACGAGCTATTAACCTAATCATCTGAATCAACTAATTAACTCTAAACACCTGCAAAAGATTCCTGAGGCTTTTAAAAACTCCCAGCCTGGTTCATTACTCAAAACCGCAATCATGGGTAAGACTGCCGACCTGACTGCTGTCTAGAAGGCCATCATTGACACCCTCAAGCAAGAGGGTAAGACACAGAAAGAAATTTCTGAACGAATAGGCTGTTCCCAGAGTGCTGTATCAAGGCACCTCAGTGGGAAGTCTGTGGGAAGGAAAAAGTGTGGCAGAAAACACTGCAACGAGAAGAGGTGACCGGACCCTGAGGAAGATTGTGGAGAAGGACCGATTCCAGACCTTGGGGGACCTGTGGAAGCAGTGGACTGAGTCTGGAGTAGAAACATCCAGAGCCACCGTGTACAGGCGTGTGCAGGAAATGGGCTACAGGTGCCGCATTCCCCAGGTCAAGCCACTTTTGAACCAGGAACAGCAGCAGAAGCGCCTGACCTGGGCTACAGAGAAGCAGCACTGGACTGTTGCATGTCATTCGGAAATCAAGGTGCCAGAGTCTGGAGGAAGACTGGGGAGAGGGAAATGCCAAAATGCCTGAAGTCCAGTGTCAAGTACCCACAGTCAGTGATGGTCTGGGGTGCCATGTCAGCTGCTGGTGTTGGTCCACTGTGTTTTATCAAGGGCAGGGTCAATGCAGCTAGCTATCAGGAGATTTTGGAGCACTTCATGCTTCCATCTGCTGAAAAGCTTTATGGAGATGAAGATTTCATTTTTCAGCACGACCTGGCACCTGCTCACAGTGCCAAAACCACTGGTAAATGGTTTACTGACCATGGTATTACTGTGATCAATTGGCCTGCCAACTCTCCTGACCTGAACCCCATAGAGAATCTGTGGGATATTGGGAAGAGAAAGTTGAGAGATGCAAGACCCAACACTCTGGATGAGCTTAAGGCCGCTATCGAAGCATCCTGGGCCTCCATAACACCTCAGCAGTGCCACAGGCTGATTGCCTCCATGCCACGCCGCATTGAAGCAGTCATTTCTGCAAAAGGATTCCTGACCAAGTATTGAGTGCATAACTGAACATAATTATTTGAAGGTTGACTTTTTTTGTATTAAAAACACTTTTCTTTTATTGGTCGGATGAAATATGCTAATATTTTGAGATAGGAAATTTGGGTTTTCATGAGCTGTATGCCAAAATCATCAATATTAAAACAATAAAAGGCTTAAACTACTTCAGTTGTGTGTAATGAATCTAAAATATATGAAAGTCTAATGTTTATCAGTACATTACAGAAAATAATAAACTTTATCACAATATGCTAATTTTTTGAGAAGGACCTGTATTACATCCTAAAGAGAACCTGTCACCTCTTCTGACATTGTGTTTAGCAGCATCCCCATGTAAGAACACTTCTAGGGCATCTATTATTATGCATGTGTGTTGTGTTATTTCTTTATTATTCCTGCTAGAAGTTATGAATAAATTGCTAGCAGTTTGCAATAAAGGTCCATATGGGTGTTACCAGTTGGGGGTGTGTCCCTGCACAGTCTGGTACTATCCAAGCAGTGCTGCCAGTGTCAGGCTGTGCAAGAACACAACTCCAGCTGGTAACACCCAGCTGGACCTTCATTGCAGACTGCTATTAATTCATTCATACCTTCTAGCAGGAATAATAAAGGAATATCACAACATCGATTCATAAGAATAGATGTTCCACAAGTGTTATTACATAGGAATTCAAGTCGTTATTAAAGCAGACATGTCAGGAGAGGTGACTTATTCTCTTTCAGAAGTTTTCTTTGAAAATCTGCAATGCTGTACGGCTTTAAACGGAGGATTCTTTGATGAATGTAAAGTTTGATGAATATATGAAATGGAATAAAGTACGTCGGTCATTGGCGGCAACTTTGTATTTAACTAATATTCATCCTGTTCAACTTGTTAGGAGCTGGGAGTATCACAGGGACCCTCAGCCCAATGGTCTGTAGTGAATTGATAGACCAAATTTTAAGGGGTTATTCTTATCTCTGCAATGAAGGGCCAGATAGGTGTTACCAGTTGGTAGTGTGTCCTGCACAGTCTGACACTATCCGATCAGTCCTGCCAGTGTCAGATTGTCCAGGGACACACCCGCAACTGGTAACACTCATCTGGACCTTCACTGTAGAGGAATATCACACCATACAGTGATCAGAATAGATGCTCCAGAATTGGTATTACATGGGAAATACAAGTAGTTACTAAAGCGGACATGTCAGGAGAGGGTAATATTAGACTTGTGTAATGAGACGGATGACTTGCAAATGAGACTAGCGAAAACACAAATGAAGTATCTTCAAAAGTGAAAATGTCCAACATTGGAGCCAACGCTATATAGGATTCTCCAGCAGTACATATGGATGGGTCTGGAAAAACATCGATGAGGTGTTGCGCTTGCTGGAAAGCTGTGGACCCATTGTTCTACTACTACTTATCTTTATTTATATAGCGCTAACATATTCCACAGCACTTCACGTTCCATGGGAACGTGGGAAGACTAAATCAGACATTACAAAGTAAGGGCTTGTTCACACAACCGTGTGCTGCCCGTGCTGTGGACCGCAAATTGTGGTCCACAATGCACCGGCACCGACCGTAGGGAAGCCACATGCGGATCGCGGACCCATTCACCTGAATGGGTCCGCGATCCGTCCGTTCCGCAAAAAGATAGAGCAAGTTCTATCTTTTTGCGGTGCGGAGGCACGGAACGGAACCCACGAAAGCACTCCATAGGGTTCCGTTGTGTGGTTCCGTTCCGCACCTCTAGATTTGTGGACCCATTTAAGTGAATGGGTCCGCATACGTGATGCAGAATGCATACGGCCGGTGACCCGTGTATTGCGGCCCGCAATACGGCAACAGAGAGGCAATGGTCGTGTGAACAAGCACTAAAAAACAAAAAAGGAATGAGGGCCCTGCTCACAAGAGCTTACAATCGATAAGGAGATAGGGGTGACACAGAAGGTAACAAGTGCTCGAGTTGTATAATGGTCCGGGGAGTAGATATAAATCTGCATGAGCCATCAGAAGCCGATATCTGTAATTGTTCTGAGTGCATGGGGTGTGGTGGATGATGGATCAGAATCTGAAGGATGAGGCTGAGGAAGGGGGGGGGGGGGGGTGAATGGAGAAGACTTAAATCAGGGGATGTGATAGGCCACCCTAAAAAGATGTGTTTTTAGGGAGCGCCTAAAACTGTGAATGTTATGTATTCACTAGAGATGAGCAAAGTACTCAAAAATTCGATTCGGCTGCTTTGATGAAATAGTTTGTCACGAAGCGCATTACTTTGTAAGTAGTGGGTGCAATGACAGAGAGTGGCGATTGCGTTCATACATGATTGCGGCATTTGATAGCAATCGGCTGTAAAATAAAATAAAATTTTTTATTAATTCTTACTTACCTCATCCTTTTGCACACGGCGGGCCAGTCACCGCCCTCTTGATCAAAGATCTGGCATGAGAGGGGGCGTGGCTAACTGACGGCATGAACGGCCGCATCTGATCTGCTCTCCGACTCCCGATTATCATCCTGAACAATCCTGAGTGCTGATACGGCTAATTTGACCAAATACAAGGGGTGCAACACCAAGAGATCCCACGGTACCTAATAATGGGACCCAGCAAGGCTCAAGCAGCAGCAGAACGCCTTAAAGAATTCGCACGCCAAGACAACCAACATGGCGCCGCGACAGCCAGTACACCTCGTACTCAGCATACCTGCGGACAAGCGGCACAACAAGCAGCTATCGATGAGCCGGAGGCGTCTGAGCTTACACCGAAAGAAGCGCATGAGCAGCTTATGTCAGCGATCCTGGCCTGCCAAACTTCTCTCACTACCAAGATTAATGAGGTAGGTGTGGATTTGGGCCTCCTCAGACAAGATGTCTAGCAACTTAGAGAGCGGGTGCGGGGAGCGGAAGAGAGGATCTCTGAGCTAGAGGACATCACCCGTCCCATACCTGCCAAGATCCATGCCCTGGAAGACTCAGTATCCTTATGGAAACAAAAATGTGACGACCTGGAGAACAGGACCAGGAGGAATAACGTGCGCATATTGGGCTTGCCCGAAAGAACAGAGGGTTCGGATCCTGCCGCCTTCTTGGAGGCCTGGTTCAAGTCTACTTTCCCCGAGGCAGCTTTTTCTATGTCATATAGAGTAGAACAAGCTCACAGGGTTCCAGCTCGCCCACCACCACCTGGGGCCCCACCTAGGCCTCTTTTAGCTTGCATGCTAAATTGGAAAGACCGGGACCTTATCCTTACCCAAGCAAGACGGATGCAATCGATTACATACGAAAACGCCAAAGTATCCTTGTTCCCTGACTTCTCTGCCGAGCTTCAAAAGAAAAGGGCGACTTTCGTCTCTGTTAAGAGAAGGCTCCGCGACATGAACTTACCATACTCTATGGCTTCCCCCGCCAGGCTGCGTGTGGTAGAAGGAGAAAAATCTCATTTCTTCACCCATTCCAAAGAAGCGGATGATTGGATCGCTAAGAAGTCGCGCAGACTGTCGCCATCTTGAGGTGCAATACGGCACCAACACCTCACTCTTTGCCTGAGGACTCAACTACCAGGGCACAATATCAGCGATGTCGGAGGAGATTCGTCATCTGAACCAGGCGCCGTTATATCGTTATGGACTCCGTAATAATTGCGTACAGCTAATCCGGAGTGAGTTTCATTGTTTAATGTGTACATCACTGGTTAGATGTCAGCACAATGTGTATCATGTAGAGGGAGCTGGTCAGTTACCTGCATAGACTTTCACCACCTTGTAATATGCAGGTCCCTGACTACTTGGCCACAGGGAGGTTACTTTCCCACACTTGGCATTACTTACTCTACTTCAATGTTAATTTGTGGCATTATTTGTTCCATTTTAAGTTTATATACTCTGTTTCGGCACAATGTGGTGCATCAATACCTGTAGGCAGTCTTATACAGTATATGTGCTGGGCGATTCGATATGGAAGAGTTCTCCGGAACTACAGCAGAAGGGCAGATTTGTTTCTAGATATAAGTCGCATACAATATGGCCGCCCTATCGTTAATGTCCTGGAATGTGAGGGGGCTGGGAAACCCGGGTAAAAGAATGTCTGTTTTTGCACATGTCCGCAGATATAACCCACATATACTCAGTTTACAAGAGACCCATTTGACGGCCGAAACGGCTGCTAGGCTTCAGAAACCATGGGTTCCGTGGTCAAGTCACTCATATGGCACCTCACACTCTAGGGGAGTGTCTCTTCTAATTTATCGCTCCATTAGATGGGAACCGCACATGGTTGAGATTGATCCGGTCGGGAGGTATATTTTTGTTTATGCACACGTGAATTGTGCTCCATTTGTGATTCTGAACATTTACTATCCCCCTCCTGCTAATTTGGCGCTTTTGCACACTTCAGCCATCTTTGCGGCTCAGTATCCGCACACTAAGCTAATATGTGCAGGGGACCTTAACATGGTCATGAATCTACATATGGATCGATTTCATGCTTGCCCGACTTCTTCGGTCCACAGCCCGTCCACTTTGCTGTCAGGCTGGATCAAGGAAATGGGGTGGCTAGATTTGAGGAGAGAGAAACATCCAGGGTCTGTGGAGTACTCCTGCTTCACTCTCTCCTGCGGAGCATTATCCAGGATCGATTACATATTTGGCTCCCCTGATGTATACTTAGAACTATCAACTATTTCTGATTGCCCCCAAAGTGTGTCTGACCATGCACCCTTAATAGCACAGTTTAATGTTCCACAGGTATTAAGCCCTCGTTTAAAAAAATTAGAATACACCCATTCTGGCTCACCCTCCTGAAGGATCACGACAGGATCCCAGACCAATTGCGAATATTCCTAGAGGTACAAGACGTAGATACGAATACCTTGCTACTGTGGGATATGTTGAAGGTGTATCTCAGGGGGTGCCTTAAATCATCCATTTCCTATATTAAAAGGGACGCCCAAAAAAGAGGACTCCCTTAATGTCTGTGTAAAGGAGGCCAAGGCAAGGTTTGTCTTGGATCCTTCTGAAGCAAATAGACAGGATTGGTTACAGAAGGGTAGGATGTATATGGTACATCTACATGAAAAAAGTAACCGCAAGTTATTTTTTTTAATAAACAACAGGCCTTTGAGGTGGGGGACAAGGCAGGAAGAGTGCTAGCCCACATAGTCCACAGAAATACATCTGCTGCACCTGTCTTACGTATTCAGATCCCAAGTGGTGAGTTCAGAGACTCTGTCCCAGGCATTGTATCGGGCTTTGCTGACTTCTATCGTGATCTATACCAATCACGAGTGGCATACTCAGAGTTGGAGCTTGAGCATTATCTAGATGAGATAGCCTACCCAACACTATCGGTAGAAGACAGCAATTTGTTAGAGGAGGATATAACACTGGAGGAGGTACAGGAGGCAATTAATGGTCTGGCGAACGGGAAGTCTCCTGGTCCTGATGAGCTGCCCCTGGAGATATATTCCAAATATGTAGATATCCTTGGTCCTCAGCTGAAGGAGATGTTCAAAGAGGCATGGCGGATAGGCAAATTACCGGACTCCTTATATGAAGCGTCCATAGTAGTAATGTCTGCCTCATGTCGGCAGATATCCTCATTAAACTTAGATGACAAAATCCTGACAAAAATCTTGACTAATAGGTTGAACAAAATAATAACTAGCATAATACACGGTGATCCTAAGGCCAGTATTCTGGTCAATGGTACGGCCTCTTCTTCCTTTACTCTGCAGAGGGGTACGAGGCAAGGTTGTCCTCTCTCTCTCCCCTATTGTTTGCAATCGCCATTGAACACCTGGCTTTACGAATTCGGCAAGATTCGACATTTAAAGGGGTGGCGCTAGGGGGGAGAGAGGACAGAGTAGGCCTGTATGCGGACGACCTTATATTATTTATGAGTGAGATGGACATTTCTCTGCCACAAGCGATCGCCATCATAGAAAAATTTGGGCACTTCTCAGGGTTACATATCAATTGGGCTAAGTCGGCCTTGATGCCGCTATGGCGATCTGACTGGCCTGGGGTACATCACAATCTCAGAGTAGTGGACCATTTTAAATATCTAAGGATTATTATCACCAGAGAGCCAAAATACTCCTATTCCAAAAACATTGCCCCTTTAGAAGCCATTTTTACTGATAAATTTAAGGTGTGTAAAACCCTACCTCTGTCCATCATGGGCAGGATCAACCTAATAAAAATTATCTTATTATCCAAAGGGCTATACATGCTGGAACACGCTTGCACCCCAATATCACAGAGCTTCTTTGACCGCCTTCATTCTCTAATGGTTCAATTTATCTGGGGAAAGGCCAGACACAAACTTGCCTTGAGCACACTGCAGCGATCCAAGGTGCAGGGAGGTGAGGCGTTACCAAACTTCCATTTGTATTTCCTCGCAGGATAGTTGAGGTTCCTAGCTAATTGGGTAAATGAGGAACCCCTTCAGAATATGGAGTATTATCTGCAACAGTACCTAGGTCTATCCAATTTATGACCAGTGCTAGAAAAGGTTGGATCCCTATCGGGACAAATGTTGCAGATTCACAGAGTGGCGCAGCAGGTCTGGAGAGATGCCAAACTACGACAATCTCAGGATTGGCCCGACACCATACCTCTTTGGGATAACCCATTATTTCCCCACCTACAAGGTATAGAGGGGACACATACCTGGGAAACATCTGGGATCTTTGTATTGCGAGATCTTTATCAAGGTGGAATCTTACGCTCCTTCTCCCAAATTCAAGAGCAATTTGGGATAGTACGCACCCAATTTTTTAAATACTTTTTTAAATACTTACAGATCAGACACGCCCTTCAGGAACAATTTAGGGATGGAAACAGGGCCATTTCCTCTTATCCTTTAATTGGGGTCATTAAGTCACAGGGACCTAGACGTATAATATCTGCACTCTACACTTACCTTTTAGGGAATCATATGTCACTACAACCCATACTAGCCGAGGCCAGGTGGAAAGGGAACATTCCCCATCTTACGGCAGAGGATTGGACAGATGCGATGGAGGCTGTTACTAATGTGTCTCCCTCGGTCAATAATAGACTCATCCAGTTATCTATAATGCATCGCAGTTACCTAACCCCCACCAGACTGATGGGAAAAATGCCCCGACCCAGTTGCCTAAGATGCTCTCATAATAGTGCCGATTTTTGGCACATGATGTGGGAATGCAAACACATTAGAACATATTGGCAGGAAGTGCTTGGGATACTTGCATCATTGGGTATAGGTCCAATACCATTATGTCCCAAGGTATGCTTATTGGGTATTTTGGACAATGATGGTTGGTCTCACTAAATAAAATATTCCTGAGAGAAACTCTGTTTCTAGCCCGTAAGGTAATCGCTCTTAAATGGATGGCAGATGATCTACCTACATTGGGGATTAGGAAAAGACTAGTGAATCAAGTAATACCTTTTGAAAATGTAATATACATGAATAGGAAATGTCCTGACAAACTCCAGAAGGTATGGGGTCTCTGGTGTGATTCATATTTAACCACTTCAGCTAGATCCGCGATCTCTCTTGATCCTTAAATGTGCCAGAATACTCAAACCTCACACGATTTTACTGTTTTAGCTCAATTTATTGATTGTACCACAAACATGCCTTGTTACTCTTTTTAAATAAAACGAGTTTAAAAAAGATCTGGCATGAAATCTCATCCGGCCCGTGGTGACATCATACGTCACCGTGCAGAGGATTTTGTGCGAGATCAAGATGGCGGCAGCCAGTATGATTTTATTTAATTTTTTTACACTATTTCAGGGAAAATCGATTCGGTACCACGAAGTATGAGGAGGAAATTTGGCTTTGTGGCAGATCGAATTTTCCCTGAAATTCAGATCTAAATCCACTTCACAGACCTCTATTCACTCAAGACTAGTATTAAACTAATTGCTTGGGGTAGGGCATTCCAGAGAACTGGTGCAGCTCAAAAGAAGTCGTGGAGCCAGGAGTCAGAGGTTTGGATTACGGAGGACGTTAGTCGTAAATCACTGGCAGAACAGAGGGCACGGGTAGCGTGGTAGACAGAGATCAAGGAGGAGATGTAGGGGCTGCAGCACTGTGAAGAGCTTTGCAGGTGAGAATGAGAAGTATACATTGAATGTCATACTGTGTGGATAACCCCACTAATCTTGGGGTCTGGGAGATTTGGTAAAGATGGGCTATCGATGTGTAAATGCCTTTTGCATTCCGCTCATTGCTATTATTTCACTGGTGGTCTTCATGGGAATAAAGGTGTAATTATAACATTAATGATTCTTTTTGTAGAGGGAATGTTACAGAAAAGGATAATACAGTAGATACGAGGAGGGTAGGACAGGAGACAGAAGAAACAGGTCAGAATAGAATACAGGATAAGAAAGAGAACAGCGGAGCCAGAGGAGATACATATTTTGGAGCAGTTATTGTTCTTGGATCTAAAAGCTTTTCCCGCTGCTTACAAACCACTGAATGTGCAGTCATTTCTCTCTGCTAATGACCCTCTCGGCTTAGATTACAAAAACTATAATTGAGAGAAATGGACCATTATTATCACTGTGCCAAAAAAAAACTCAGTGTTTCCAGATGCCTTCTGCAGTCCAAGGATGGAGGGAATGGACGTTCTCAGTTACGTTTTTTTAAGTCGCAGTGGCATGTGATTTAACCCATCCTGGGACAAGAATAAACCGAAAAGGAAAATGTTAGTGTCACAGTGCGCTTCTCTGTGCTTGAGTTGCTGCGTAGGCTGGCTGCTTGTCCTCTTGTGTACTGGCTGCAGGCTGCCCTCCTGTGTAGGCTGGTTACTTGGGCTGCATGTTGGCTGCGGTATCCGTGTTGAACCGCCTGTGTATGTTTTCTCTCCCTGATGGTGTTCTGCGGTTTCACGGGTTGGTTGTGCTCTGGCGTACTGGCTGCGGGTGTCTCCGTGTATGCCGGTTGCCAGGGGCAACGGCCTGTGCTGCAGTCTGTCTGTTATGGTCTGTTCTGGACTCTGGTTCTGTTGGGGTTAACTCCCCTGTTCTGTGGCTGGGTGGGGCTTCTCAGGTGCCTTGTTATTGCAGCTTTAGGTTCCTGTTAGCTGTGGGTCAGTCTGTCCTGTTTCGTTCTAGGTGTAGCTCCTTACTGCTGACCCAAGGGGTCTCACCATCTGCCCGTTTGTATGGTTCCGCCTGGTTTTACATTGTTGTATCTGGTTTATCCTTGCCTGATCTGTATCTGCCCTGGATTATGCTTCGTTCTTGCTCTTTATCCTTTCCATGATCTATGTCTTGTCCATGTTTGCCTAGCAGTGCGTAACTGCATCTGTCCGCCTAGCAGTGCGTAACTGCATCTGTCCGCCTAGCAGTGCGTAACTGCGTCTGAGAGCCTGGCAGTGCTTAACTGCTTCCGATGTATCCTGTCCCATGTCTGCCCTGTAGTGCCTTTGGCTTCTGTCCATGTTCTGTTCATGTCCCGCCTTCAGAAGAGGATCCATGGCTTCCCCAGAGGGGGAATCGCCATCCATGTGCAGCTCTGCCTGGGGCCGCCTAGCTGCTATTGCTTTCGGCGCAGGTAACTGCTTCTGCCTTTGCTATGCCTTGCCTGTCTGTGGTATCTGGATCTGGATCAGTTTCGCGGTCTTCTGGTCTGATGGACCAGCTGCCACTGACTCTGTTTACGCTCTAGAGTCGCCCCTGGCAACTACCGTGGCTCAAGTCTATCCTCACCACCAGAGGCGCTAGTGAAGACCTGGTGTTGCTTAGTTACGCCCCTGCAGAGTATTGCCAGTCAGTGGCACAGTGGGTACACATCCGCTGATCCTTGCAGTACATTTTGGTTTCCTGTTTCTGTCATTTGCTTTTTATTACTTGTGTAATGAAGTCCTGTTGCACCTTGGTGTGTTTCGCCTGTGTCTATTTTCCAGACGTCCTGGAGGCTTACCCAGGGTCCCCGGCACGTGACCGTTAGTGATCATATCCATAAAGAGCACGGAGTCCCTCATTTGTAACCTCAACCATAACCAATCAGCAAGCAGCTACTAAAAGCATCTTGTGTCCTGTAATGCTTAAATTATCCTATAGTGGCGCTGTGTTGGGTTTCCCCAGCAGCTGGCATAGAGGTCCAGCATGAGGACACCAGCGATCTGCCAACTTTCAGGGGGCTCTTGTAAAGAAAAAAAAAAAGGGGTTGCCTAAAGCAGATAACTTCTTTGACGGCAAAGTGGATTAACTAATCCAAAATTGGTCCTCACTGGTAATATTCTGGGTGTTTTTTGGAGCATTCAACACGAAGCAGCCACATTTCCCTGCATTACTAAAGAGCCTAATATTGAAGGCTCAGGAGCCCAACCTGGCTGGCATCAGGGCAGTAAAGGCGTACTGCTGTTATGGTCCTAGGGAAATTATGGGTCTAAACTCACCTCTGAGGTGCCACCCACCCCCCTACTCATCAACTGCATGGTAGTTATGAGGTTTCCCTTAACAAAATGGAAGTGTCCAATTGAATAAGTAATATTGTACAACCTGGTTCCCTGCATTGCCAGCATTAAATGTATGTAATAGCCAAATAATACTACCAGACCATGACCACATATTACCACTGTAAAGTGACTAAATACCACTGTGCTGTTACAGGACAAAAACACTATGCAAAGACCAATATTACCACCATACAGTGTCAGATGCCAGTTCTACATGAGTACTCTGCAGGCTATATTAGTGACCACAGTACAGTTACATCCAAAGACTCACAGGTGACATCTCTGATTGTAGATGTTAATTTCCCTTTTATTCTCCATCTGTCCCAGACTACAGTGATGATTTCTTCTCCATAACTTGTCTCTGCAGAATTTGCTGCCCAAGAGTCTTTGGCTCTTCCCTTTTCCAGAATCCTTCCTACCTTTTCCCCACATCTACACAAACATCCAACCCATAGTACCCCAGATGGTAATACTGTCCCTCTTTATGCCAAACTCAGTCCCAGAACCCCCATTTTATGCCTCCTATAGGCTGTACACCTTGAGTTCTGCTTACTACACAGTAACAGTGTGCCCTTAAGCCCCCCAGAGTACTAGAGCCACCTTTAGTTACTCCCACACACTAAGGGCTCATGCACACGACCGTGCCATTTTTTGTGATCCGCAAAAAAACTGATACAGCCCATGGGCCTTCCGCAATTTGCGGAATGGAACAGGAGGCCCATTATAGAAATGCCTATTCTTGTCCGCAAAACGGACAAGAATAGGACATGCCTCATAATTTTTGCGGGGCCACGAAACAGAGCAATGGATGCGGACAGCACACAGAGTGCTGTCCGCATCTTTTGTGGACCCATTGAAATGAATGGTTCCGTATACTGAATCAAAATACGGCCTGTATATGGAATGCAAACTACGTTCGTGTGCATGAGCCCTAATAGTGATCCTATCTGTGCCACCAGAGGTGAAAAGTAAATAGGGGGCAGGAGGCCAATAGCTCCATACTCTGCTATACTGTCCCACTGCCTCCCAGGGCCATCCGCCTCCCACTAGTTGGGGCCCGGTAAGTATCTACGGCTGCTACATTGATTGTGAGATCACTGTATAACACTTTCCTCAGATGCCGACCAAATGTCTACAACAGGATACAAGATGGAGGCTGAAAGACAAAAAGGTGAGGTGGCAGCTTTGGATGCTTTACTTCTTAGTAACTACTACTTGTTTCACTAAGATGGGGCTTTAATCATGAAAACATATCGACAGCATTATCCTATAATAGATATGTATCTGAAAAAATACAAAAACCGCTCATTCTAATGCTTCTAAGACAGACAAGAGATAGATACTTGGAAAGGTACTTTTTTCAACACTATATATATATGAAACGTCGCTACCTGGGTGAATAAAGGATCCCACCATTTTTTCACCAGACGGATGTGCTGCGGTGTGCTTATTTCTTTGTCTATTGACACTTTTGGACCTTGTGTCGACACCGCTGGCACCCAGCACTATCTACTAGGTGTGCTGCCCTGAATTTTCATCACTTTAAATATATATATATATATCGTACAGACCAAAAGTTTGGACACACCTTCTCATTCAAAGAGTTTTCTTTATTTTCATGCCTATGAAAATTGTAGATTCACAACTGAAGGCATCAAAACTATGAATTAACACATGTGGAATTATATACATAACAAAAAAGTGTGAAACAACTGAAAATATGTCATATTCTATGTTCTTCAAAGTAGCCACCTTTTGCTTTGATTACTGCTTTGCACAC
This sequence comes from Bufo gargarizans, assembly GCF_014858855.1. Taxonomy (NCBI): domain Eukaryota; kingdom Metazoa; phylum Chordata; class Amphibia; order Anura; family Bufonidae; genus Bufo; species Bufo gargarizans. Next base: position 93,068,343 of record NC_058085.1, read on the forward strand.
TCTTGGCATTCTCTTGATGAGCTTCAAGAGGTAGTCACCTGAAATGGTTTTCACTTCACAGGTGTGCCCTGTCAGGTTTAATAAGTGGGATTTCTTGCCTTATAAATGGGGTTGGGACCATCAGTTGCGTTGTGGAGAAGTCAGGTGGATACACAGCTGATAGTCCTACTGAATAGACTGTTAGAATTTATATTATGGCAAGAAAAAAGCAGCTAAGTAAAGAAAAACGAATGGCCATCATTACTTTAAGAAATAAAGGTCAGTCAGTCCGAAAAATTTGGAAAACTTTGAAAGTGTCCCCAAGTGCAGTCACAAAAACCATCAAGCGCTACAAAGAAACTGGCTCACATGCGGACCGCCCCAGGAAAGGAAGACCAAGAGTCACCTCTGCTGCGGAGGATAAGTTAATCCGAGTCACCAGCCTCAGAAATCGCAGGTTAACAGCAGCTCAGATTAGAGACCAGGTCAATGCCACACAGAGTTCTAGCAGCAGACACATCTCTAGAACAACTGTTAAGAGGAGACTGTGTGAATCAGGCCTTCATGGTAGAATATCTGCTAGGAAATCACTGCTAAGGACAGGCAACAAGCAGAAGAGACTTGTTTGGGCTAAAGAACACAAGGAATGGACATTAGACCAGTGGAAATCTGTGCTTTGGTCTGATGAGTCAAAATTTGAGATCTTTGGTTCCAACCACCGTGTCTTTGTGCGACGCAGAAAAGGTGAACGGATGGACTCTACATGCCTGGTTCCCACCGTGAAGCATGGAGGAGGTGTGATGGTGGGGGGTGCTTTGCTGGTGACACTGTTGCATTGTATGATACATATATATAACTATATATATAACACCTGACCAGGAATGCTTTTCACTTTGACGCTGCAGTGGGCACTATACACTCCAGTTTCATAAAATCACAGAATATTCTGTGCTTGGGTCTTATTTAAGCCACAGTGGGTTAAGAAAACATCTGTAGTAAATTTCTCTGAAGTCCTCGGCATTCCAGGGAACACATTTAGGAGTAAATCTAGTTATGCACGGGTGAAAACTGCTGGCGGCAGAGGTTAGGTGACATTACAGGGCCATTCCTATGGTTCCATGTTATGGTTGGACTGTGACATTCACAGAACAGCTGCATTATTTCAGCCTCCAGCTGTCTCAGTTTCCAGAACAGCTGCATTTCAGCAAGAGGTTGTTTCCCAGCTGTGGCCATGGGTGGCATTCGTCTTTGTCTCTGGCCTCTTTTTGTTCCCTCTCTTGACTCGGATAAAATTCTCAAGTGAGATTTCATCGGCTTTAATGTTCAAACTATTATCTATCTATCTGTCTATTCAATAAAGTGCAGCTCAATTTTTCTATGATCTTAAAATACACGAAGTAGAACCTAAAGCTCCTGGGCCAAAATTACGTCAGTGAACCACGCAGATATGCCGTCTATGTTCTCCACAGACTGCTCACGTATTCATTGACTTTTATGTGTGTATTCACACATCAGTGGTTTTTTTCATTGACCATGAGTCCGTGGTGACACCACAAAACATACACTACTTTGTCCATTATTATTATGGACCCATTACACACATTATAGTCCAGGGTTGGCCAACCTGAGGCTCTCCAGCTGTTGTAAAACTACAACTCCCACCATGCCCTGTCTGTGCATGCTGGGAGTTGTAGTTTTGCAACAACTGGAGAGCCGCAGGTTGGCCATTCCTGTTATAGTCTATGGGTCAATGAAAACCACTGACACAACACAATCCCATCTGTGTTTTGCAGACATATTCTATCTTTCTGCTGACCTATTCTAGCATGTGCTTTCTGCATCCATATGTCCATTCTGCAAAAAGATAGAACATGTCCAATACTTTAACCCGAAACATGCACCATGCAACCATTGAAGTCATTGGGTCGCAAAAAATGCAGATGCAACAGACGGTATCCGCAATTTGCGGACCGCAAAATGAATACTGTCATGTGCATGAGACCTAATAAGTGGGGCTAGCTAAAAGGGGTTGTGTTACTTCAGCAAATGGCATTCATTATGTAGAGAAAGTTAGTACAAGGCACTTACTAATGTACTGTGATTGTCCATATTGCTTCCTTTGCTGGCTGGATTCATTTTTCCATCACATTATACACTGCTCATTTCCATGGTTACGACCACCCTACAATCCAGCAATGGTGGTCGTGCTTGTACACTATCGGAAAAAGTGCCGACCTCTCTGGTGGCCATGACCGTGGAAGTGTGCACATATAGTGTGTAAGCATGGTCACCACTAAAGGATTGCAACATATTAGTAAGTGCCTTGTACAAGCTTTTTCTACATGATAAATGCTATTTGCTGAAGTGAAACAACTCGTTTAAGTCTATAGAAAAGAATGGCTGGAAGTTAGGAACATAAGGGGTTATTTATTAAACAGAAATACGCCTATCTTAGGCATATTTACAGGAAAATTTCCCGGTGGGCCGATGCCCACGGGGCCGCCTGGACCCTCCTCACAGCTGGCCAGTGTACGTTTTTGGGGATGTATTCAGTGCTGCTGGCAGTATTTTATGATAGACTGTGGTATATGGCTCTGTTGGGGTGGTATAATGTGCCACAATATGGTATTGCTGGTCCTGCCTTCCATCAATTTGGACCAGACTACAAAACGGGGCCACTTTTAGTATTTTTTCCAGGGCCACTTTAATTCTGCCCCTGCTACCGCCAGTGCAGGGCTATATAAAGACCAGCGTCTAAAGCGCTGGTCTTAATAAATGTGCCCCATCCAGAATTTAGGAAGACTCTCTCAAGTGTGTGGAAATCATCAAACATGTTCGGACCTTCATTTTGTTGGGCAGTATAATAGACAATGAGTTCCCACCCTAACTGCTTAGCTTGTACTCTGGTCACACTTGCGGTTTAGGGATTTAGATTCTTGTTCAGTCATGGTTCCCACGTGTGAAAGAATGAGAGCAGTGTAATTTCCGGATGTACGTTAATCTTTGGATGGCTGTCATGTTCAAAATATATGAATTCTTGGAATGCTACTAACAGCGCTTCAGACGTATCTGTATTACTAAGTGTTCGGAGGGGCTGTGTCCAACATTATACCATTGTTCCAGGGATTTCCCATCATAAACAGGACCTCAGCGACAGGCTACAGTTTAGTCTAAGCAAAGATTAGGGCGTTTAACCCATTTAACATATAGTAAGTCAAGGGAACGAGAGGCAGAGCAATTGGATAAATTCTGGTGCATACAGCAGAAGTACAGCTTTATCGACTTTATTTTACTTTTTTACACTTTTTTTTAACTTTTATTTATTTTTTTACACTTTTTTAATCAAGACCCAGAAGTCATCTATTGTAATGCACTGTATTGTCAGTGCTACACTTACACTAAGGCCTCATGCACACGAACGTGTGCTGGCTGGGCCCGTGCTGCGGACCGCAAATTACCGTCCACAATGCACGGGCACCGACCATGGGACCGCCCGTGCTTAGTGGACAGTAATTTGCAGTCCGCAGCACGGGCCCAACCAGCACATGTTCGTGTGCATGAGGCCTTAGTGTAAGTGTAGCACTGACAATACAGTGCATTACAATAGATGACTTCTGGGTCTTGATTAAAAAAGTGTAAAAAAAAAAAAAAAGTATAGACTTACTACATGAACACTGACAGGTCAACATGCCCAACTCTTCTCTCCCCCGATATCATCAGAAAATGACGAATTGAACCAACCTTGGTGTAAAAAAAAAATCACATTACCTAGGAAATGAACAGAACACTTACCTGGCTGGTGACCTCCTTTTTATCTTTTCAGTTGCAGATCTGTCAATTCCTAAGATCCTCTTCTGTCATCAAAGATAACCACACAGCCAGTGGCGTACACACAATCCATGGGGCCCCCTTCCCGTCGCCCCCCCCCCCCCCCCCCACTTCCTCCCCTACTAGTGTTGTAACTATAGTGTAATGGGCCACAGTGCAAACATTTTTATAAAGAACCGGCAGATTTTCTTACTAAGGGCTCTTTCCGTGCGGGTAATCCGCTGTGTGACCGAGTGCCAAGCCCCATTCTGGACAGCAGAGACGCGGAGCAGTAACATGATTGACTGTGATCTTTTTACTACAAAATCACGGTGACAACTTTATGTCTCTGTGATTTTGTAGTAAAAAGATCACAGAGAGGCACAGAGCATTGCCAATCATGTTAATGCTCCGTGTCTCTGCTGTCCGGAACGGGGCTTGGCACTCTTTCACGCAGTTGATTACCCGCATGGGATCCGCTCGTGTTAAAGAGCCCTAAGCCCAATGCATGGCTACACTCACCCAGTCCTAATAAAATCTGGTCCTACCTCATCCAGGGTGTCGCTGGTATCGGCGTGATGTCCGCTGGATCCAGAACAAGGTCCCTGTGGTGAGAAAAAATGAATAATCACATAAGGAAGGGATGGTGACTGTCCCTGCGAAATCACCAGCAGGGGGCGCTGTGCTGGCCTGTAAGACTGAGCCATGCCAATGTATAGCAGGGTAATCTAGGACATTTCTCCTAAGTGGAACCACACAGTACTAATGCCCACCTTGTGGCCCCTCACAGTAGTTATGTCCACCTTTATTCCTGTCACAGTAATTATGCCCAGATATGTGCCCCCTCATAGTAGTTATGCCAAATATGTGTCCCCTTACAGTAGTTATGCCCAGATATGTGCCCCCTCAAAGTGGTTATGTCAGATTATGTGTCACCTCACAGTAGTAATGCCAGATTATGTGTCCCCTCACAGTAGTAATGCCAGATTATGTGCCCCCTCACAGTAGTAATGCCAGACTATGTCCCCCTCACCTAGTAACGCCAGATTATGTGTCCCTCACAGTAGTTATGGCAGATTATGTGCCCCTTCACAGTATTTATGCCCAGTTATGTGTCCCCTCAAAGTAGATATGCCCAGATATGTGCCCCCTCAGAGTGGTTATGCCAGATTATGTGCCCCTCACATTAGATATGCCCACATATGTGCCCCTCCCCCTCACATTGGTTATGCCATATTACATGCCCCGTCACAGTAGTTATGCCTTCATATGTGCCCCCTCATAGTTATGCCTTTATATGTGCCCCCTCATAGTTATGCCTTTATATGTGCCCTCCTCACAGTAGTTATGCCACATTAGGTGCCCCCTCAAATTAGTTATGGCAGATTAGGTGCCCCCCTCAAATTAGTTATGGCAGATTAGGTGCCCCTCAGTAGAGATGCCAACTTTTGTGCCCCCTCACTCTAGTTGTGCCCATCAAACCCCCCCTGCCCCCAGTCTGCAGTGTTAGAAAAAAAAAAATATATATATACAAATACTTACCTTCTTCCCAGATGAGAGGAGGCAGATTGACGGGCTTTCAGCTCTCCTCCCACAGCAAGCAGCGCGATCTGGGGCCAGCAGGGGGAGCTCCTGAGCTCTGAAGATCAGTGAAGCAGGGAGCAGAGAGGTTTCCCTGCTTCACTATGGAAACGGAACTGCCTGGCCGGGTGTGAGTGAGTGCGCTCCCCCCCCCCCCCCCCCTCTTCCTTGACCCTCCGGCCCCCCCACCCCCATATTATACATGTAATGGAGGCATGGAGCGCTCTGATGGGGCCCGAAATTGCCACTGTACTCCATGCCCGGCCCCATCAGAGCGCTCCATTACATGTGAGTACAGCGGGGGCCCTGCCAGCGGCCTGGGGGGGTCCACAGGCGGCCGGGCCCCCTGGAGTGCCGGGCCCGGTCGCAACTGCGACCCCTGCGACCCTGGTATGTACACCACTGCACACAGCTTCTCAGACTAACTGCTGCACACTGTGCATTTGGTGGTCCAAGACACTTCCTGTCGCCCTCGGATTGGCCAGCGCTGGTTACATGAGCAGCGCTGGCTAATCCAAGAGCAGGACTGGACATTGTGGAAGTGTCTTGCACTACCAAGGCATTGGGACAGATTTATCATAGCCTGGCGGCGTACGCCGGCTATAATAACCAGGAGCACTGCCGGATGCTGCGCCTGATTTATGACGAGGCGTACGCCTCACAGTGCCCTGCCGTGGATTTCAGTCTTCTCCCATGTCAGAAAACTGGTGTAGAAGATGACAAATGTGGCGGCACCGAGGGCCCTGCCATCACCCCCTCTTTGAAAGTTATGAGGTCAGTGACATACCGGTACTCGTGCAAAACATTTTACGTTGAAAAAGTCTTAAACGTGCAGTTTGTGACTTTTTCACGCCTCAAAATTGCCATAGCTGTATGGTAAATGTGGCTCCATTGTGTGTGCATCAGGTAGTTTGAGAAGTGGTGCAGCTATCTTGGATAGCAGAAGAGGGGCCAGGGAATCAGTTGACCTGCAGATGAAAAGGAGGTCACAATGTAAGTCTTTTCCCATTCCCCAGCTAAGGTGAACATTTTTACATTAACCAGAGAGTTGCTTTAAGAGAAGACACGTCTAAGGCAATCTCACGCCAGAGGATCTTCACATCCTTCTAAAACCACAAGTTCACAGAAACCCACATCAATATAACAGATGGGAGGTTGAAGACTGTACTGGACCTTACACTAGAAACGGGTTTTCTGCAACCTCCTATTATAAGCCTTATTCTGTATTCATCTGATAAGCCTCAATAATATTAAAGGGGTTATCCAAGACTAAAAAATGCCCCCCATATGCCTGGACCCTTCACACTGAATCTACTTACCTGGCTCCCATTGCCGCTCCTGGTCTCTGCACCGCAGCTGCTGCTTCTCTCCGTGTGCGAATGAAAACATCCGGTGTCAGGGGGAGGCTAATTTTTTAGTCTCGGATAACCCCTTTAAGGGCATGTGGACACAGATATAAGTTCTGACTATAGACAGTACTTTTTAGTACAATTATTCTAAGTGGTAAGCTTAGATGAGACAAGTGCACATTAGAGATGGCCTTGCGGTTCGCCCGGCAGTCGTTTCGCGGCAAACTTTGCTCGTTCGCGATTCGCCAAACATGCATAGTGCTGAACTTTGACCCATGACACATCCATCAGGTGGGACAGGACAGTCAATTGAGATGTTTCAGCACATGGACACACCCCCAACCCTTTAACAGAACCCGATCTGGCAGCCATTTTACATTATGTGTTTTGCCAGTGTAGGGAGAGGTTGCATTTTGGAGCAGTGACAATTAGCCAATACGGCCACAAAAGTCCTTTTAAGGACTGGTTTAGGTGTGCTATCGATAGGTCTGATATAGAGGGGTGTGATATACTTATAATATACTTTCTAACATAGAAATTATATTATAGTGTATTTGTATTGTGCAGCAGTTGTGTGCGGTTCTGCTGCGATACCGCAGCTAGATAGAGGGACAAACTCTATTGGAGTAACTAATTGCAACGGGTGTGATATACCTGTTGCCCCCCAAAAAACTGCTTGAGGGCTGTGATATGCCTTCTTCCATAAAATCCTGATTGAGGAGTGCTATATACCTGTCTTCCACAAAATCCTGATTGAGGGGTGCTATATACCTGTTTCCGCCAAATAATGATTGAGGGGTGCTATATACCCGTTTCAGACAAATACTGATTGAGGGGTGCTATATATCTGTTTCCGCCAAATACTGATTGAGGGGTGCCATATACCTTCTTCCACAAAATCCTGATTGAGGGGTGCTATTGCTATATACCTTCTTCCAGCAAATACTGATTGAGGGCTGCAATACACCTGTTCCACAAAATACTGATTGAGGGGTGCCATATACCTGTTTCCACCAAATACTGATTGAGGGGTGCCATATACCTGTTTCCACCAAATACTGATTGAGGGGTGCCATATACCTTCTTCCACTAAATACTGATTGAGGGGTGCTATTGCTATATACCTTCTTCCACCAAATACTGATTGAGGGCTGCAATACACCTGCTTCCACAAAATACTGATTGAGGGGTGCCATATAACTGTTTCTGCCAAATACTGATTGAGGGGTGCTTTATACCTGTTTTCGCTAAATACTGATTAAGGGGTGCCATATACCTTCTTACACTAAATACTGATTGAGGGGTACTGTTGCTATATACCTTCTTCCACCAAATACTGATTGAGGGCTGCAATACACCTGCTTCCACAAAATACTGATTGAGGGGTGCCATATACCTGTTTCCGCCAAATACTGATTGAGGAGTGCTATATACCTGTTTGAGATGTGCTATATACCAGTTTCTGCCAAATACTGATTCAGGGGTGCTATATAGCTTCTTCCACAAAATACTGAATGAAGGGTGCTATTGCTATATACCTTCTTCCACCAAATACTGTTTGAGGGCTGCGATACACCTGCTTCCACAAAATCCTGATTGAGGGGTGCTATATACCTGTTTCCACCAAATACTGATTGAGGGGTACTATATACCAGTTTCGTTTCCGCCAAATACTGTTTGAGGGGTGCTATATACCTTCTTCCACAAAATACTAATTGAGGGGTGCTATTGCTATATGTCGGCGATATAAAGCAAAAGGCTTTATATAAAATAAAGGATCAAACAAAAAAAAATTCAAATGGTTATTCATCCTGAGGTGGACATATAAACACCTCAGGATCAATAACATTTTGAAAAATTTTCTTTGATCCTTACTTTTATATAAAGTCTTTTGCTTTATATCCCCAACATAAGTGGAGGAACTGCTCAGATCGAGTTAATTCTTTGATTATTTGTGCAAATAGTAAAACGTTCCATACTTTCTTGGCTAACCAGATTATTCATAGATCTGTGTATAACTTTGTTGTAGGAAAATGAGTGCAGCAGCTACTGGAGTGGGTAATGGTGATGCAACAGGAGATTGTCCATCTAGCCTGGAGCAGTTAATCCATAATGTTGTTGAATATGTAAATTCACATTTAGATTTGGATCATGATGTGGCTGCATGGATAAGTAAGTACAATGAGCATGAGTATAAAGCTTAGTTTGCGCTGCATGCATGTTGGTACTTGTAGTCCCTGGATTCAACAGAGGCCATTTTGGCACAGAAAATGATAAAAACCAAAGGGGGCCCAGCATGCATGTGGAACCTACACCCCCTGAACTTCATGGTCGCGGTCATGGCACTTAAGAGGTTGAACTTAGTGTTAGGTTCCCGTCTTACAGAGATCGCCTTGACATGTGGCAGACAGGCTCAAATAATTTTGTACAAAATGATTTGCCAAGCATCTCTAATTTATGAGCATATCATTAGCAATATAATACATTTTTGTACTTTATTCTGTTTGCAGAGTGCTGTTGCATTGTATGTTTTGTTCTATGTTGTGTTTTCAGCCATAGCAACGTGCACCTGCGCATTGGGATGTGTTGACTAACCCCCTTTTTTAATTTGATAAGTGTAGGCGGAGACGCTTTGAAAGTAAGAGGTACATCATGGTTAAAATTTTAAGTTGGCAAGAAAGTAATTAGACATCCCACATTGATTGTGGACCTACCCTATGATCGGCTGATCATAGGAATCGACCTCCTGAAAAGATTGAGTTCCATAGTAGACTTCATCAATGAAGTAGTCTGGACTCAGGTGAAGGCACCCATTGCATATGAGTACTCTTGCAATGCACAACCCTAACGTAGTTGTAATGTGATTGAAGAAAGATTTAACTCTGTTGAAGTTCATTTTAGGAACAATCAAACGCCGAATGTCACGATCCTGAAAAATGGAGAACCCGAGGAAGCCGTCAACAGTGCCACCCATACCATAACCATCCAGAAAGACCGAATTGAAAAGGTAACCTTGGATGGGGATGCATTAACTATTTCTCTTAAAGGGGGAAGTTACAAAGTTGCGGACCTGACCAGGCATACTCAATCCATGGTACGGATTGAGAAGGTAAATGATAACTTATTGATTCCCCTACAGGTGAACACTATGGCCCGGGTGAAATACGCCAAGTTGCATCTGAAATACAAAGCCAGTTACATGAGCCTAAGTCTCTTGAAACAGGTCGCTAACCCTAAGTGATTAAAGTTTCCTCTCCACAGGACCAATTTGTACATGATCTGGATGGAGATTCACAGAGTCATAATGTAATTGCAAGATGTCTATTGTCTATTTCCATAGGAGATAAGACTACGGAAAATTTAATGGTGAAGTCCTGAACGTTAATGACCTTATGAGAATTGTTCAAGTTGAGGCAACGACAAGAAAGCAGGCCAAAAAGGAGGCCGAAACCAATGTAATGCAATGGAGCCAAGATTCCCCTGGTGAGGATCTTATCGCGAGTCAAAAGGGGGATCCAGTCATTGGTATCTTTTACAAACACATTGAAGATCCACAGAATCTTCCCATAACTGTGGAAGACTATGCAGGCAAAGAAGAGTTACAGATTTTGATGAAGGGTAAGTTCCAATTCTCGTTACAGGATGGATTGTTGGTAAGAACCTTGAAGTATGCTATCTCACAATGGGTGGTACCCGCAGCATTCCGGGGTTTGATGTTGCAGCATGCCCATGACGCCCCAACGGCTGGTCTTAGAGGTGAGAAGATAACGTATTAATTATTACCGGATTACGCTTATTGGCCTCATATGTTGCAAGACGTTCACACATATTGTCAAGGATGTTTAATTTGTCCTCAATTCCAGCCACAAGCACCCACTCATCAGGCACTGCTGATGAAAAGGGGGGTGTCTATGCCATGGTCAGACATCCAAGTTGACTTTATTGGACCAGTAACAACTTCATCAAAAGGTAAAAGATCTATTTTAACCGTGACTTGTTTGTTCACAAAATGGGTGGAATGTTTGCCTTGCAGAACATGCAGTTCAAGTGTGTGTGCATCTCTACTCATTAACCACGTATTTTCAAGGTTTGGTCTTCCCCAACGCATCGAGTCCGATCGTGGAAGTCATTTCACTAGTGAGGTAATGACAAAAATGTGGGAGATGCTGGAGGTAAAAAGAAAGCTACATATAGCTGATCAGCAAGCCTCTAGCAGTGGAGTAGAACGCTACACCCAAACCATTGTCAACATTCTAAAGAAATTTGTCAATGGATCTGGTAAGGACTGGGATGTGAAGTTGCCTTTGGTTTTCATGGCCATAAGGGCCACCCCAAGCGCGGCAACCAATCTTTCTCCCTTCGAAATGATCACAGGCAGGAAGATGGAGTCACCCCAGCATTTACTCTACCGGACGACTGACCACAATTTGATAAATGCTTCAACAGCTCATCAGTATATGGAGAATCTACGGAAGCACCTTCAGCATGCTTTCACGTTTGCCTAGAAGAATATCGAGAAAGCAGCAGTTGTAGTGTCCCACTAGGTAGGGGTGGGCACTACACAAGGGTCAATTGGTGTGCGCGTTACTCCTACTCACAAGGAACAGAAATGTTATATTTAATTGTGCATTTAATGTATGTTCTACTGTGTTTTTCTATGCAATGTTCCCCTGTATGATGCAATAGCAGGCCTAGTTGGGTGTAGTTAGACATCCCAGACACTAGAGGGAGCCCCTAGTATAAATGTCCAGGCCTAGACAGGGAGAGCTAGTGCAGTGCAGAGTCAGGAGTCTGAGAAGACAGAGGTTAGAAAGCCTGCTCCTGACATGCAGCTTGATAGCCCTGGCTGCTAGCTATGACCAGGAGGCTAGTGAGGAAATCCAGCCTGCCTGAAGCCAAGAGAGCCTTAGTTAGCTCTGAAGACACCCCAGTTGCAGGACAGAACCTCCTGGGAGAAACCCACAGTCAATCACCAGCCAAGTAAGGAAATGCCAGGGAAAGATAAGTAACCCTGATGGGCAGATGCAAATAGAAAGTAACGCAAGGATTTAATTAATACCAGAGGAAGATATAATTACCAAGGATTTAAGCCACCCTTTAGGCATCCGGGCCTTGGGATAGAAAGCCAGACAGGAGTTCTAGAAAGAACAGTGTACACTATTTCTGAGGAAAGGTAAAACCTGCTTCTGAGTGCATTGTGAATTTACCCTTTGCGTATCTTGCATAATTAATACCTGCCATTTTGTGGAAAAAGCCTACTTGTGAAACTGTGATTTAAGGACTGTGTTACCACCTGCTTGTACAAAGTTGGACTGTTCAGTAAAGTAACGTTTGGTTCACTATACTACCTGTGTACCTCCATCATTCCAACTACCAACCGGTGTGCCACCGTCAAAGGCACTGGCGTCACGAATCCAAAAGGGACCTTGCTCCAGGCACTCAAAATACCCGTAACATCCAGGGCACCTCATCCACCATCAGGCCTGGTCCCTATATACAGAGTGTGCCCCAGAGGAACCGTGTCTACCTCTCCTTCACTGCCACGCGCCTGCCCAGGGTTCTCCAATACAGTGAGTAACCCTCGATTGCCCATAACCGTGACCTCACTTCGCTATACCCTGCAGGTCTTGCGTGTTGCACAGTGAGCACTAAAACTAACTACGATTTGAAGACTACCCAAAAGGAGTATCAGATTTCCGGGCAGGTTTACCTCTATAACTTTGCCCGGGATCAGGTGAAGGAAAGGAAGTTCCTGCCTTCCTGGAAGGGACGATATGTCGTCATTGACAAATTGTCACCTGTGGTCTACAAAATCAAGATTCCAAAAGGGGATGAATTTGTAGAGAAATGGGTGCATATTAATCAATTACATGTTTGTCATCCTAGCTCACGATTTTGCGAGATGGAAGGATTACCAGATGATGAGAAGTAAAGAGATATCAAGGCTACAGCTAAAGACGGAAACCCAGGATTGGTATTGTATAAACAATTGAGTGTACTAACCTATCCTCATGTATTTTCCCCTGAAACTAATTATCTCTTGACTCACTTCTGAATCGAGAACTTTCTCTGTTCCAGAAAAGAAACTATGCCAAATCAAAGATGTATGGTAATATTAACTCTTTTCTTGCAGGAGTGATAAAAAGTGGAAGATGTATGTGCTTATATTTGTCATACAATATATTATAGGTGCAAGATGGCATCGAGGGTTGTTGCCATTATCTACGTCGTCCTAACCTTGGGAAAGGAGTGCCACGCCAAGCCGATCGCTGTACCAGGACCTTCATCTGGGATCATGCTGCAGGATACCATGGGATTCATCTAGACGAATAAGAGGGTTCTATCCCAAAAGATCTACGTCAGTTTGGATTGTGTCTTCATTGAAAGACAGTTCAACGTTTCCGAGATTTTGTCTCCGGAAATAAAGATGTGGTATCAAGTACACGTCGGTTATGCCCAAGAAAGGTCTACATAGATCCTGGAACAGACAGGGAAAACCATGACCAGAGAACAGTTTTCAACGAGTCGACGACCAAAGCGGTTCATTTCCGCGATGACAGCCGCCATAATCTTTGGCGTAGTGGGCACTGTCATTGCCACCAGTGTATCAGCTGTTAATTCCATCGCTATTAAGACATTGAAACTTGAGATCGGTTCACTGAAAAGGAACCTGATGAGTATTCATGCAGAGATGGAAAATCAGAAACAATCTATGGCACTTATATTCCGTGGTGGAGGATACTGTCATTACCACTAACTTACATTCAAAATTATTGACCCACTCAAAAAATCTTTATGAGAGTAATGAATAGTTTATACAAGAACTTATGTTTCTAAAAGAGCGTATTGACTTCCATACGCAGGTCTATCATGATGAAGTACAAAGTGAGATGCAGGACTTCAGGGAAGGACGCATTCCCCTATATTTCGTTTCGTATGATATAATTCGCAAAATGCAACAAAAAGTCAGTGAAGAGAAAGTAGAGGACATCCAAATGAACTTTGCATTCAACATAGGGATTGCCATACCGTTGTATATTGATCCTATAAAGATGGAAATTCGTTTTCTTCTTTCAATTCGCATTGTTTCTACAAATAATGTATTCCAGATTTTAAAAAAATCATAATGTAAGCACCTGGAAAGACAATATTCATGTTAGGATTCAGACTCCTGACATAGTAGCCTACCAGCCCTGGAAACCGAACTGGCTTTCTGTCCCAATTCTGGACAATTGCGTAACATTCCGGGACAATAACTTCCAGTGCAAAGGTTATCCTTTCAATTATGACGCAACCAATGCGTTGTGTAGTCTCAAACACGAGCAACCTGAGGAGGCAATCATATGGAGTATGTAAAGCCTAAAACATAACTTTTAATACATATTACTAATATAAGATATCCCTGAAAATATATGATATAACACAATACATAGAAAATGTGGTAGGAAAGGAGTTGGTGCACGGCGGCACCTGATATAGATAACCAATTGTCCTACCACAACCCGGAAGGTTCCACAGAGAATCTACCCTTTTTAGACGTGTATATCTATAAAAACACCTCTGGTGAACTTTCTACTACGATCTATAGAAAGCCAATTGCAACTAATTCAGTGCTGCACTGGAATAGCAGTCATCCTACACCGCTCAAAAGAGGGATTCCGCGGGGGTCAGTATTTGCGACTCCGCCGTAACTGTGCTGAGAAATCAGAATTTATCAAACAAGCTGATATACTGAGGGCAAGGTTTTCATCTAGGGGTTACCCAGACCATACACTCAGACCGGCCTTCCAGACAGCCCTCTCCACTGATTGCACCAAACTACTTATTCCTGGTGGTAAGAAGAATGGGGATCCGAAAATACGCCTCATCATCACGTTTGACGGTGTGTCAGGACTCAGGACGTGCTAAAGAGATCCTCAAAAAGCACTGGCCTATCCTGTTAATGGACCCCAACATCAGGGAGGTCATTCATGACTATCCACAAGTCACTTTCAGGAAGGGCAGTAGCTTACGGGATCTCTTGGTCCAAAGTCATTACACCCCCGCCCCACAAAAGGGCACATGGTTGGATCAAGAACCTAAAGGATGTTTCAGATGCAGCGGCTGTGTTGCATGCAACACGATCCAATGTAGTAAAACCTTTTACAGCACTAACCTAAAGAAATCCTTCACAATTAAGTATTTCATTAATTGTAGGACGAAGGGGGTCATCTATAAGATTACTTGTGACTGTAAAAAGGAATACATTGGTAAAACAAAAAGGGAGCTTCGTCGACGCATAGGGGAACACCTGGGAGACATTGCTAATGGCAGAGATACCGCAGTGTCCAGACACGTACATGAGTGTCACCAGGGTAACCCTAAATGCATAAAAGCCATAGGCAGTGAGGTGGTTCATCCACTCATACATGGTGGAGACTGGGATCGCATCTTATTACAGCATGAGGCCCGGTGGACCTATCGTTTACAAACCATGTCTCCATCAGGATTAAATGAGCGACTTAATTATAGTTGCTTTATTTGATTTTCTATACTTTGATTCTTTATTAGCATATTTGTGCATGTTGTATATATGCTGCACGGGTGCTGAGTTGCACACGTGTGGTTGACTACTACAGGGAGTGCAGAATTATTAGGCAAATGAGTATTTTGACCACATCATCCTCTTTATGCATGTTGTCTTACTCCAAGCTGTATAGGCTCGAAAGCCTACTACCAATTAAGCACATTAGGTGATGTGCATCTCTGTAATGAGAAGGGGTGTGGTCTAATGACATCAACACCCTATATCAGGTGTGCATAATTATTAGGCAACTTCCTTTCCTTTAGCAAAATGGGTCAAAAGAAGGACTTGTCAGGCTCAGAAAAGTCAAAAATAGTGAGATATTTTGCAGAGGGATGCAGCACTCTTAAAATTGCAAAGCTTCTGAAGCGTGATCATCGAACAATCAAGCGTTTCATTCAAAATAGTCAACAGGGTCGCAAGAAGCGTGTGGAAAAACCAAGGCGCAAAATAACTGCCCATGAACTGAGAAAAGTCAAGCGTTCAGCTGCCAAGATGCCACTTGCCACCAGTTTGGCCATATTTCAGAGCTGCAACATCACTGGAGTGCCCAAAAGCACAAGGTGTGCAATACTCAGAGACATGGCCAAGGTAAGAAAGGCTGAAAGACGACCACCACTGAACAAGACACACAAGCTGAAACGTCAAGACTGGGCCAAGAAATATCTCAAGACTGATTTTTCTAAGGTTTTATGGACTGATGAAATGAGAGTGAGTCTTGATGGGCCAGATGGATGGGCCCGTGGCTGGATTGGTAAAGGGCAGAGAGCTCCAGTCCGACTCAGACGCCAGCAAGGTGGAGGTGGAGTACTGGTTTGGGCTGGTATCATCAAAGATGAGCTTGTGGGGCCTTTTCGGGTTGAGGATGGAGTCAAGCTCAACTCCCAGTCCTACTGCCAGTTTCTGGAAGACACCTTCTTCAAGCAGTGGTACAGGAAGAAGTCTGCATCCTTCAAGAAAAACATGATTTTCATGCAGGACAATGCTCCATCACACGCGTCCAAGTACTCCACAGCGTGGCTGGCAAGAAAGGGTATAAAAGAAGAAAATCTAATGACATGGCCTCCTTGTTCACCTGATCTGAACCCCATTGAGAACCTGTGGTCCATCATCAAATGTGAGATTTACAACGAGGGAAAACAGTACACCTCTCTGAACAGTGTCTGGGAGGCTGTGGTTGCTGCTGCACGCAATGTTGATGGTGAACAGATCAAAACACTGACAGAATCCATGGATGGCAGGCTTTTGAGTGTCCTTGTAAAAGAAAGGTGGCTATATTGGTCACTGATTTGTTTTTGTTTTGTTTTTGAATGTCAGAAATGTATATTTGTGAATGTTGAGTAAAAATAAATAATTGAAATGGGTATATATTTGTTTTTTGTTAAGTTGCCTAATAATTATGCACAGTAATAGTCACCTGCACACACAGATATCCCCCTAAAATAGCTAAAACTAAAAACAATCTAAAAACTACTTCCAAAAATATTCAGCTTTGATATTAATGAGTTTTTTGGGTTCATTGAGAACATGGTTGTTATAATGTTCTCATAATAAAATTAATCCTCAAAAATACAACTTGCCTAATAATTCTGCACTCCCTGTATATATACTATATGACATAGGTGCAGCAGTTGCATTGTTTCTGTGGACTGCCGACCCCCTGTCACGGATGGTGTTGCAGAAAACTAGAAGTAACAAATAAAGATCCGACTGACTTGATCCCAAACTAAGGAACATGGGTGAGCCCTCTAAAAGCCCTAGAGCTCTCCCTGACTGCTCAGCCCATGCAAAGATCTTTATAATAGAAAATTGCATTCCCTCGTACCTAGACTGTGTGACACCTGAAAACCCTACAATAGTGAGGGGACACGACCACCGGCTCCCTGCACTTAATACGGAGGGAGTCAGGGTCACCTAGAATCAAGCCAACAGGAAAACACAAATAAAGGAAAAGACTTATCTGAGGAAGCAGCAGTTGCAGCATCTAGCAGTGAGCACAATCCAGGAAGTTGTATAAACTGCAAAGTGATGCAGTATGGGAGGGGATATAAAGGGATGCAATCAGTGCAACTAGATGACAGCTGAGAGAGGGAAACGAGATGACAAAACGAAACCAAAACGAAAGAACCTCAAGCAAGAGGTACTGAAGAACGTCTGTCAGAGCTTCTGAGAGATCTGGCGGTGACACCCCCATCCCGAACATCCCCCCCATGACCGCTTTATGGGCTGACTGCAAGTGTTCCTATCTGCATGATGCCATCAGCTAAAAATTATTATTTTATAGCGCCTTAACCCCTTAAGGACACAGGGCGTACAGGTACGCCCTTGTGCCCTGGTACTTAAGGACACAGGGCGTACATGTACGCCCTGTGCATTTTCGATCACTGCCGTGCGGCTGGCAGTGATCGGAACCCGGTGCCTGCTCAAATCATTGAGCAGGCACCTAGGCTAAATGCGTGGGGGGGTCCCGTGACCCCCCCATGTCGGCGATCGTGGCAAACCGCAGGTCAATTCAGACCTGCGGTTTGCTGAGATTTCTGCAGTTTCTGATCCCCGCGGTCCCTGACCGCGGGGATCAGAAACTTTAGGATTAAAAATTGTTTCCTGTATCCCTCCCCCCTGCACCCCTGAGTTATTCGAGCATGGTGGGAGGTGCAGGGGGAGGGTTGTGGGCGGTGCGGGAGGCGGGCGGTGCGGTAGGCGGGATCGCGATCCCCCGCCCGCCTCCCATTGCGTAATCGTTGGCGTCTAGTGGGTATACCAGGGTGCCAGCACATTGCTGGCACCCTGGTATAAACGGCTGACATCGGTGATGCGATGTCAGCCGTTTAACCCTTTCCATACAGCGGTCCGTACGGACCGCTGTATGGAAAAGGTTAACAGTAAGAGGGAGCTCCCTCCCTCTCCGATCGGGGGGCTGCTGTGCCTTTGCAGTCCCCCGAATGGAGAGGGAGAGAGCTTCCAGGCAGCCCCCCAAGCCCCGTCCTTACCCTTCTCCGTCTGCGCAGTTCTGGCCACTACTGAGCAGACGGGGAAGGTCCCCATGGCAACAGGACGCCTTCTCAGGCGTCCTGCTGTCCATGGTGCTGAACAGATCTGTGCTGAAAGCATAGATCTGTTCAGACAAAGTGTAAGTAAAATACAGTACAGTACAATATATATTGTACTGTAATGTATTATGCAGACATCAGACCCACTGGATCTTCAAGAACCATATGGGTCTGAGTGAAAAATAAAGTAAAAATCAAAAAACACATTTATCACTGATTTAAAATGAAAAAAATAAAATTCCCTACACATGTTTGGTATCGCCGCGTCCGTAACGACCTGATCTATAAAACGGTAATGTTACTTTACCCGAACGGTGAACGCCATAAAAATAAAAAATTAAAAACTATGATGAAATTGGAATTTTGCCCACCTTACTTCCCAAAAAAGGTAATAAAAGTGATCAAAAAAGTCGCATCTACGCCAAAATTGTAACAATCAAACCGTTATCTCATCCCGCAAAAATCATACCCTACCCAAGATAATCGCCCAAAAACTGAAAAAGTTATGGCTCTTAGACTATGGAAACACTAAAACATGATTTCTTTTGTTTCAAAAATGAAATCATTGTGTAAAACTTACATAAATTAAAAAAAAGTATACATATTAGGTATCGCCGCGTCCGTATTGACCGGCTCTATAAAAATATCACATGACCTAACCCCTCAGATGACCACTGTAAAAAAATAAAAATAAAAACGGTGTAAAAAAAGCCATTTTTTGTCATCTTCCGTCACAAAAAGTGTAATAGCAAGCAATCAAAAAGTCATGTGCACCCCAAAATAGTGCCAATCAAACCGTCATCTCATCCCACAAAAAATTAGACCCTACTTAAGATAATCGCCCAAAAATTTAAAAAACTATGGCTCTTAGACTATGGAGACACTAAAACATTTTTTTTGTTTTAAAAATGAAATTATTGTGTAAAACGTACATAAATAAAAAAAATTGTATACATATTGGGTATCACCGCGTCCGTGACAACCTGCTCTATAAAATTACCACATGATCTAACCTGTCAGATGAATGGTGTAAATAACAAAAAAAAAAACGATGCCAAAAAAACAATTTCTTGTTAGCTTGCCGCACAAAAAGTGTAATATAGAGCAACCAAAAATCATATGTACCCTAAACTTGTACCAACAAAACTGCCACCCTATCCCGTAGTTTCTAAAATGGGGTCACTTTTTTGGAGTTTCTACTCTAGGGGTGCATCAGGGGGCTTCAAATGGGACATGGTGTCAAAAAAACCAGTCCAGCAAAATCTGCCTTCCAAAAACCGTATGGCATTCCTTTCCTTCTGCGCCCTGCCGTGTGACCGTACAGCGGTTTACGACCACATATGGGGTGTTTCTGTAAACGACAGAATCAGGGCCATAAATAACGAGTTTTGTTTGGCTGTTAACCCTTGCTTTGTAACTGGAAAAAAAATATTAAAATGGAAAATCTGCCAAAAAAGTGAAATTTTGAAATTGTATCTCTATTTTCCATTAAATCTTGTGCAACACCTAAAGGGTTAACAAAGTTTGTAAAATCAGTTTTGTATACCTTGAGGGGTGTAGTTTCTTAGATGGGGTCACTTTTATGGAGTTTCTACTCTAGGGGTGCATCAGGGGGGCTTCAAATGGGACATGGTGTCAAAAAAACTGTCCAGCAAAACATGCCTTCCAAAAACCAAACGGCGCACCTTTCACTCTACGCCCCGCTGTGTGGCCGTACAGTAGTTTACGGCCACATATGGGGTGTTTCTGTAAACGGCAGAGTCAGGGCAATAAAGATACAGTCTTGTTTGGCTGTTAACCCTTGCTTTGTTAGTGGAAAAAATTGGTTAAAATGGAAAATTAGGCAATAAAATGAAATTCTCAAATTTCATCCACCATTTGCCAATAACTCTTGTGCAAAACCTAAAGGGTTAACAAAATTTGTAAAATCAGTTTTGAATACCTTGAGGGGTGTAGTTTATAGAATGGGGTCATTTTTGGGTGGTTTCTATTATGTAAGCCTCGCAAAGTGACTTCAGAGCTGTAGTGGTCCCTAAAAATTGGGTTTTTGTAAATTTCTGAAAAATTTCAAGATTTGCTTCTAAACTTCTAAGCCTTGTAACATCCCCAAAAAATAAAATATCATTCCCAAAATAATTCAAACATGAAGTAGACATATGGGGAATGTAAAGTCATCACAATTTTTAAGGGTATTACTATGTATTACAGAAGTAGAGAAACTGAAACTTTGAAATTTGCTAATTTTTCCCAATTTTTGGTAAATTTTACATTTTTTTATGCAAAAAAAATATTTTTTTTAACTTTATTTTACCAGTGTCATGAAGTACAATATGTGACGAAAAAACAATCTCAGAATGGCCTGGATAAGTCAAAGCGTTTTAAAGTTATCATCACTTAAAGTGACACTGGTCAGATTTTCAAAAAATGGCCTGGTCCTAAGGTGTAAAAAGGCTGTGTCCCTAAGGGGTTAAATACCATCCTTCCACTGCGGCCGCTCATCTGGTGGGCCGCAACACTGACAGCTGCCGGAGATGCGTCCCGGTCACCAGGCATCTCTGTCGGAGGAACTGTGAATGTCTTGGCGCGTTCAAACTCAGGGAGAGAACCAAGCCTCGATTTAGGATGGCGCTCCTTTTAAAAGACCGGTGGCCTTCACGGTTAAGTCAGGCTTTTCATCGCCTGCGATACTATGCCCCTAGTCAGGGAGGATTGTGGCCATTATCATATGCCACAATACTGCCCCTATCTTGCCTTTTTGAGCTGACTTCATATCCAGACTCAGCTCCAACTTTACTTGGGAACCGACGGTCCGGGGCCAGTGCATTACGGCCCGTACCGCGGCTCCCCGACTCCAACCATATTTGTGCTTAGCTCCCCATGTTTCCCCTGATGAGTCTTCTTCTGAAGTCGAAACATGCATGTAGGGATAGATAGGAGCAGGGCGTATTAGGGCTACTTATTTTAGGGCAAGGTTCCTGACAGGGTCGCCCTTATCAGGGCGGGTGCTCTGCTGTTAGACTGCTATTTATATTTAGTTATCAGGGCCAGGGCAGTACCCCCCACTTAGGGCTTAATTAGGGATATTCCCTTTCCCCTGTCGTTTGGTCATTACCACGCCATTGTACCCAGGGACAGCTCTCACTTCCCATTCAGCTTCCTTCCTGGGATCATGGATCATTGGAACCTTCCGGGTTGTGGAAGGACAATTGGTTATCTATATCAGATGCTGATGTGCACCAACTCCTTTCCTACCACATTTTCTATGTATTGTGTTGTATCATATATTTTCAGGGATATCTTATATTAGTAATATGTATTAAAAGTTATGTTTTTGGCTTTACATACTCCATATGATTGCCTCCTCAGGTTGTTTGTTTAAATAATAGGTGATCAAACACGATTTTCATTAATATTCCTTAATATTTCTTATTAGTCTCGAACACGAGAAACATGGATCAGAAAAGTGCCAGGTGACCCTGTCCAAAATCGAAGAGGATAAGGTAGTGAACGCTGTTTTGATACAAGACAAGTGGCTTGTTACTACCAGTTTACCCAATATGACTGTTTTTTAAAATAATCACGTGATAGTAAAAAGTCATTGCCCCGCCTTCTCGTGTCTCCATCATAAAAGTGTCCCACAATTCCAGGATTATGATTGGAAACCGTACTCCTGTCGAATCCTGTATATCCTGTCGAAATAGAGGCCATTCAAGGGGATGTGGAGAGTATCGATGCCTTCCATAACCAAGAGATTACCATAAATCCAGATCTAAAATTTCTGCTAGACAACAAGCCTAGCCCTACAGTCCGCATGGTAATCAGGAAGGATAATGTCATCGTGGACACATTACAGTATTCTTCGTCGGACAATGATATATTAAATCCCTCCGTTTGGACATGGGGGGCGGATTATATATGGGGTGTGCTGATTGTCATCATTCTGGGATGATTGAGTTTCCTAACCATCCAAGTGGTGCATTGGATACAATTTTTCAGAAAGACTTTAGCAAAGCTCTGGTTGGAACATTACAAACCGAGTCTGCGCGCCCCGGTTCTTGAAGAATCCGTGTGAAAAGCCCTTTTTGACATTCCAATGTAATTCAACTTATCTCTTGGATTACATTGTAATGAAGGGGGATTTGTTGTGCCTTTTCAGAAGTGTAAACAGTTATATCTACTTATTCTAGTTATGATGGAAAGTTTACATACAGTCCCTATTTTTGTATGGACTTTTGGTAATGAGACTTTGTTCAGAGGAAGTTGTGTTTTTGTAACCAATAGTCAATCGTCATTTAGACAGTTAGAAGATACACGCCACCTGTCGTGGTAAAGGCTTCATTGTATTTCTTATCTGAACATAAATTCCACAATGTAAGACGTGTCAAGATGTTTCTCCGAGCCTACATTATACATTATAACACCGCACAGCAATGATTTTGCTACTGAGAGAAAAACATGTGATTTATACGAAAATGAGCACGCTGATTCTAAATGTGAACTCGGAATTTGCCTGACAGGTCTAGATTTAAACCCCTTAAGGACCCTGGGATTTTCCATTTTTGCGTTTTCGTTTTTCACTCTCCACCTTCTCATATTCCTAACTTTTTTATTTTTCCATTCACATAGTCCTATGAGGGCTTATTTTTTGCGGGACAAGCTGTACTTTCTAATGGCACCATTTATAGTTGCATACCATGTTTTAGGAAGCGGGAAAAAAAATCCAAATGGGGTAGAATTAGGAAAAAATGCAATTCTGATAAAGTTTTTTATTTTATTTTTTAATAACCATATTCTGACCCCTATAACTTTTTTGTAGTTATGTGTACGAGGTTGTGTGAGGGCTCATTTTTTGCGGAACGATCTGTTCTTTTCAGTGATACCAATTTTAATGGTGTGCGACTTTTTGATCACTTTTTATAAAAAAAAAATATTGGGTAGTTGAAGTGACAAGAAATGGCAAATTGGCAGTTTTAATATTTTTTCCCGTACGCCATTTGCCGTATGCCATTAATATTGTTATATTTTAATAGTATGGGCATTTTCACACTCGGCGATGCCCATGATGTTTATTTTTTTTATTGCTTAAGTATTTTTATTTTAAGGAAAGGGGGGTGATTACAACTTTTTTTTACTCTTTTTTTTTAAAGTCACCTTGGGTGACAATAACTGGCAATAATTAGATTGCCTATTGTGTTCATTGATGTCTATCTAGACACCATTGAACACTTCATTTGCACTATACCAGGGATGCCCAACCTGCGGCCCTCCAGCTGTTGCAAAACTACAAATCCCCACATGCCTAGACAGCCTACAGCTATTAGGGCATGCTGGGAGTTGTAGTTTTGCAACAGCTGAAGGGCAGCAGGTTGAGCATCCCTGCACTATACCAATACAATGCTGTCACCTAGTGGCCTGTATTGGTATAGTCATCTAATAGGCACTGAAGCATGCTTGAGGCTTCAGCCTATTAGATCAATGTGACAGGTTCCCCGATCTTAGCCGGGGAACGCTGTTACCAGAGCGGAAGTTCACCACTTCCGCTTCCGGACTGTGCAGATGCTGTGGTCACATTTGACCATGGCATCTGAAAGGGAAAATGTATGCGATCAGCCTTATGTGCCGCGAGTCTTTGCTATTTAAAGTGCAAGCGGGCGCCATGTTTGGGGACATTTTGTGACGTGTTACAACAATTCTGACTTAGGATTTGTAATCCGCACACTCGATTTAGTATAGGACAAATGGTTTTTGCCCAGTAGCAAACGAAAAGTTATTTTTTTGTTGCGTGGTGTAATTGGTTCATGTATCAAAGTTTGTCCCTCAGCTATGAGATAAGGCTTCCAGATGTCAGGTGTGTGTAGTGTTGAAGATGTCAGGAATGTATGAGTTAACCCTTAATGGTATGATGCTTATACAACAGTGCCACCTAGGTATGAGTAGGTAACACTACACCAGTAGCAAAAGTACATTCTGGGTAGTGTTATGATGTCATATTCCTTATCAATGTACACGCCTATGTTCATCTGATAAGTTTTTGGTTAAGAAACCACATATCAAAAAGAAAGGAGGGAGGAAAAAAGAAAGGGAGCCGGAAGAAGGATCTTGATTATCAGAAAAACTCTTGAGAGCTGACTTCCCCTAGACTCTACCTATCACCTACTTTCTCGGGTAATGTATGATGTTAATGCATGTGCAGTATTAATAAATTATTTTGCTTGATATCTAGCCAAAATCCCCATTTTGTGTGGATATAGTGTTAGTGCTTCATCAATATTGGCAGTATTTAGTGAAGATGCATATTACTGAATAAAAGATCTAATATTGATATCAAGAGAACTTCTCTGTTGGGAATCTTTATTGCCTAGTTTGATATGAAGCCGATAATTTATAAGCTTTATTGCAATACTACCAATACAATCCGAGATTGGTCATAGTTTTGGCAGAGCAAGGGCTTGTATCTGTCATTTTCTGGATTAAATTTCTGTGCATAATCAATTGATGGTATATCTCTCATAATTGTAAGCAGTATTGCATAAATTCTTGTGTTGGTTAAATAGTAGAGAGCGCTGATAAATTTGTGTTCTGTTGGCACCATCTAGTGGCGAATATTGGGTACTGCATATCATTGTGCATCATTAAACTCTACATTGATTAATTTTTTATTGTATTTTAAATTATTGTATAATAAATCATTTATATTTTTGCATAGAAGCTTGTACCTTGTTTTACTGCACAATATAATTAAATAACCGATCAAACTCTTTTTGAGGTGTTTATGTGCCCACCTCAGGATCAATAACCATTTGATTTTTTTTTTCTTTGATCCTTTCTTTTATATAAAGCCTTTTGCTTTATATCCCCGACATATATACCTTCTTCCACCAAATACTGATTGAGGGCTGCGATAAACCTGCTTCCACAAAATACTGATTGAGGGGTGCCATATACCTGTTTCCGCCAAATACTGATTGAGGGGTGCTATATACCTGTTTCCGCCAAATACTGATTGAGGGGTGCCATATACCTTCTTCCACAAAATACTGATTGAGGGGTGCTATTGCTATATACCTTTTTCCACCAAATACTGATTGAGGGCTGCAATATACATTCTTCCACAAATATTGCTCTTCTCTACAGACTTAGGCAGAGGGTCATTTAGAAAATGACAGGCAGAGGAAGAGCCAGACCTTTCCGCAAGGGGTGGTAGGGGTCGGGCAGGTGCACTAGGCCAGAGCCTAAGTGGGAAGTTGGAGATGGCGCGTGCAATAAATTCAAAGGGTGCACCAGCCTTTCGCTTCTGCACCCTCCTCATCCTCTGTATCTGCACCCTCCTCACTCTCTGCTGTGTGCACCCCCAAAGACACCACCACCACTATAGCCCCTCCACTCGAGTCAGAGGAATTATTTTCCCATCCATTCCCAGACCTTACCAATGAGCAGCCATTCTTGGCATCGAATGAGGAAGAGGAGGTAGCAACGGCCGCCACCCAGCGGTCTGACGACAGTACCCAGTTCAGCCCAAATCGGGTGGTTACTGCTGTTGTGTCACGCCTTGCCATGTGAATGTGCGGAGATCTGCCAGGCTGGCTGCACATGTTTGACTCTTCTCTTTGTTTTGAGTTGAGCTGAATCTACCTTTTCTCAGGTGTACTGGGTTGATTGTTAGTAAGGCTATTTATTCCTCCTTCTCCCAGTGGCCTGTGTGGGTTATAGTTCATTCCTGTGGGCTTTAGATGTGTTGTGGATTGTCTGCTCCAGCTCAGCTCAAGATAAGTCCTCTCTGTTTCTTCCCTTGTTGTCTTTTGTCTAGGCCTCTAGGGAGACGCTTGCTTCCTCCTGCTTGAGGAATCAGGTTGCCTCTTCCCCTTTCCTTTCTGCTCAGGGTTTTCCCAGGGTATATAGACGTAGGCACGAGGGCATGTGCATATCCACCATAAGGGTATGCACATGTGCACAGCAGTATAGGGAAAGCTTCAGGGATTGTTAGGAGGTGACCCTTTCTCCCTAGCTTTTGGGCCTAGTCTATTGTTCTGTTATATGTGTCCCTGTCTATGGTTATTTCCCTGCTGACATACCTTCCGTGACATTATAACCAGCCATAAAACTGTCATATCCCTGCTGTTTGCGAAATAGAGGCTATGGATGATTTGGCAAATCGCATGCAGGGATTATCGCTGGAGGTTGCTGATCTCCGCAGTACTGTTGCATGGTGTCAGAATGCTCTGGCGTCTGGCGCTGCTGGAGAAAAACAGGCCAGCTTAAAGCCTAAAATCGCTCTCCCTGATAGGTTTTTAGGGGGTGGTGATGACTTTATACGGTTCAGGGAGTTCTGCAGGTTGTATTTTCGTCTGCAACTGATGTCCTCTGGTGATGAGAATCAAAGAGTGGGGATCATTATATCTTTGCTCAAAGGGGACATGCAGTCCTGGGCTTTTTCTCTACCGACAGGTTCACCATCCCTCCAGTCGGTGGATGAATTTTGGGCTTGATTTATGATGATCTCTATGGCTGAATCGAAGCTGCACAGTTGGTTAAAGGGAGAACGCACTGTGGAGTCGTATTGTGCAGAATTAAGAAGATGGGCAACTGACTCGGGGTAGAATGATCCTGCACTCCGAAGTCAGTTTGGTCAGGGGCTATCTGAGAGGTTGAAAGATGCCCTTGCTTTTCATGAGTACCCTGATTTATTAGAGACGGCCATGTCTTTGGCAGTGCGGCTTGATAGGCTTCTTGGAGGAAGGTATAAGATTCCTCTTGAGTGGGGGGGGGGGGTCCCGTCTATAAGTGGATCTGTCCCACCTAGTCCCCGGGGTGATATGACTTTTGAATCTGGGGCAGGAGAGGAGCCTATGCAGTTGGGCCAGGTTTCCTTTCGCTCAGGTGATAGGGATTTTAGGAAGCTGAATAAGCTATGTTACTACTGTGGTAAAAAAGGTAATTTTGTTTATGCGTGTCCTTTTGTTAAACTTCAAAATTGTAATTAAAAACTACTGAGGTATTCACATAAAGAGAAAGAAAAAACCTCCCTGACTCTTGGTAGTGTGAATGGGGAGTCTGAGCAAGCTAATATGCATTCTCCCTGCAATACCAGTTTTCTCCTGCCTGCCATGGTGGCACTAGACTCAGGAAATTTTGAGGTATTATTTGACAGTGGTGCGGTGGTAAACCTTATTGACTTTCATTTTCTCCAAAATTTTGGTTTTAGAACTAGCGCATTAGAAAAGGTAATACCAGTGTTTGCTATTGATTCCTTCCCTCTCTCACAAAAGAGTCTTACTCATATTGTTCATGACATTCAGTTAAGGATGGGTGATTCACATGTTGAGTCCATTTCTTGTTTTGTTATGAGGGGCTTGCCTGCTCTGATGGTTCTAGGTTTACCATGGTTGGTAAAGCATAACCCTACTATTGACTGACAAACAAGACAAATCAGTAGCTGGAGTGAATTTTGTACGGACAACTGTCTCTGTGCTTCTCTCTCAGGAGTGTCAACTACGGTCCTACCTCAGTTTCTCTCTGATTTTGCAGATGTATTCTCGGAGGGTGGAGCTCAGGAGCAGCCCCCCCTCCCCCATCGAGAATATGATTGTCCGGTCAATCTCATCCCTGGAGCTAAACTGCCAAAATCTCGGCTATACAACCTTTCCCAACCCGAAAGAGAGGCTATGTGGAAGTATATTGCCGAGAGTTTGGCAAAGGGACATATTAGGCCATCCAAGTCCCCTGTGGCCTCCGGCTTCTTTTTCGCAAAAAAGAAAGAAAGACGTATCACTTGGACCGTGTTTGGATTTCCGGGAATTGAATCTTATTACGGTCCATGATCCGTATCCCCTTCCTTTGATTTCTGATCAAATTGTCTGAGCCAAGGTGTTCTCCAAGTTGGATTTAAGAGGAGCCTATAATTTGATCAGAATAAAGGAAGGAGATGAGTGGAAAACAGCCTTCAATACACCCGAAGGTCATTTCGAGAATCTTGTCATGCCCTTTGGTTTAACTAATGCGCCAGCGGTCTTTCAGCGATTTGTCAATGATATTTTCCATCATTTAGTGGGAAGGTTTGTTGTTTTTTATCTTGATGACATACTAATTTAATCACCAGATTTGGAGACCCATCAGGATCACATGAGACAGGTGTTGTCGATCCTTCGGGAGAATAAATTGTATGCAAAATTGGAAAAATGTGAATTTGCTGTCCAGGAACTACCGTTTTTGGGATACCTGCTTACTGACTCTGGTTTTCGCATGGACCCCGAAAAGGTCCGGGCGGTACTGGAATGGGACCGGTCTGAGAATCAGAAAGCTCTGATGAGGTTTTTGGGTTTTACCAATTACTACAGAAAATTGATCTTGAATGATTCCACCATTGTAAAACCTTTGACAGATATGACTAAAAAAGGCACCAACCTCTCTGTCTGGTCGGATGAGGCATTACAGGCCTTTTCTGCTATTAAGAAATGTTTTGCGTCTGCTCCCATTCTGATGCAACCTGATGTGTCTCAACCGTTTGGCGTGGAGGTTGATGCATCACAAGTGGGGATCAGAGCAGTTCTGTCGCAGGGTCCATCCCCTAGCAAATTGCATCCGTGTGCTTTTTTCTCCAAAAAACTCTGTCGCTGAAAGAAATTATGATGTAGGAGATAGAGAATTACTGGCCATTAAATTGGCCTTTGAAGAATGGCATCACTGGTTGGAAGGGGCTACTCATCCTATTACGGTATATACTGACCACAAGAATTTGGCTTACCTGCAGTCTGCTAAGTGCCTAAATC
Organism: Bufo gargarizans; assembly: GCF_014858855.1. Lineage (NCBI taxonomy): Eukaryota > Metazoa > Chordata > Amphibia > Anura > Bufonidae > Bufo > Bufo gargarizans. The sequence continues at coordinate 93,097,438 of NC_058085.1, forward strand.
CTAGACAGGCTAGGTGGTCACGGTTTTTTACTAGGTTCAATTTTGTGGTCACCTTAAAAACGTCTCCATGACACCAAGTCCTGAGATTGACTTCCTTCTGATTGGACAGGAAAAACACAGAGAGGTTAAAAACGTCTAGGCAGATGCGCTGTCACAAAGTTTTCCTGGGGGGAGTGATTCGGAGGATCCCGCTCTGATTTTGGCTGATGGGGTGGTGGTTTCTGCTCTGTACCCCGAGTTAGAGGTGTTGGGGGCCCAGGAGTAGGCTCCCGATTCCTGTTCTCCAGGCAAGTTGTTTGTTCCTGCTGAACTGCGATACAAGGTGTTCAAGGAACATCATGATACGGTCCTTGCGGGACATCCTGGAAGCAAATCCAGCATAGATCTTATTTCCCGGAGATTCTGGGGGCCAGGGTTGCGCAAGGGTGTGGAGGGTTATGTGGCAGCTTGTGAGACCTGTGCACGTGCGAAGGTGGCTCACACTCTGCCTTCAGGATCTCTTCTTCCTTTGTCCATCCAGTCTTTGTCCATGGACTTTATTACCCATTTACCGAGTTCCTCTGGGAAAACTGTGATTTTGGTGGTAGTGGACCGCTTTAGTAAGATGGCTGACTTTATACCGTTACCTAGCTTGCCCAATGCCAAAACTCTCGCTCAGGTTTTTATCAATAAAATTGTAAAACTACATGGCATTCCCTCTGATGTGGTGACTAATAGGGGGACGCAATTTGTTTCCAGGTTTGGAGGGCGTTTTGCTCTTGTCTGGGAATTCAACTGTCTTTCTCTTCGGCTTTTCATCCCCAGTCGAAAGGTCAGACAGAGCGCACTAACCAAAACCTGGAGACCTATTTGAGGTGTTTTGTTGCCAAGAACCAGGATGACTGGTCCTCGTTCTTGTCTCTAGCCAAATTTGACTTGAATAACCGTAGACCGGAGTCCACTGATAAGTTGCCATTTTTGGGCGCATGTGGTTTTCACCCACAATTTGGTACTTTTTCTGGGACTGGATCTTCTGGGATGCCAGAAGAGGAGAGATTCTCTTCCGCCTTGTCATCTATCTGGCGGAAGATCCAAGTTAATTTGGAAAAGATGGGTGAAAGATCTAAACGGATGGCTGACAGGAGACGTATGACTGGTCCGGACCTGTGTGTGGGTGACTCAGTGTGGTTGTCTACTAAAAACATTAAGCTCAAGGTACCATCTTGGAAACTGGGTCCAAGATTTATTGGCCCTTACAAAATCTCTGCTGTGGTCAACCCGGTGGCATTCCGTCAGGATCTTCCGCAGACCTGGAAGATCCATAATGTGTTTCACAGGTCCTTACTGAAGAAATATGTGGAACCTGTGGAACCATCTCCATTGCCACCTCCTCCTGTCCTGGCGGATGGCAATTTAGAGTTTGAGATCTCTTCGGGGTTCCCTCCAGTACCTAGTGCACTGGAAAGGATACGGTCCCGAGGAAAGAACGAGGATTCCAGCTTCTGATGTTAGCAGTAGCAGCCTGGTGAGGGCCTTTCACAGGGCACACCCGGAGAAAGTTGGTTCGGGGTGTCCGGAGGTCACCCGTAGAAGGAGGGGTACTGTCACCCCTTGCCCTATGAATGTACGGAGATCTGCCAGGCTGGCTGCACATGTTTGACTCTTCTCTTTGTTTTGGTTTGAGTTGAGCTGGATCCACCTTCCCTCAGGTGTACTGGGTTGGTTGTTAGCAAGGCTATTTATTCCTCCTTCTCCCAGAAGCCTGTGCGGGTTATAGTTCATTCCTGTGGGCTTTGGATGTGTTGTGGATGGTCTGCTCCAGCTCAGCTCAAGATCAGTCCTCTCTGTTTCTTTACTTGTTTGTCTTTTGTCTAGGCCTCTAGGGAGACGCTTTCTTCCTCCTGCTTGAGGAAGCAGGTCGCCTCTTCCCCCTTCTATTCTGCTCAGGGTTTTCCCAGGGTATATAGACGTAGGCACGAAGGCATGTGCATATCCACATATTTGGTTATTTCCCTGCTGACATACCTTCAGTGACATCTTGCTGCCTACTCTGAGATCTCTAATGTCAGTGGTGGTGAAGGTGACGATGATGAAGTGTCGATGGACGTCACGTGGGTGCCCACAAGAGAGGAAGAGGGGAGTTCAGAGGGAGAGACGTTGCAGCAGATAGGGAGGAGAAGCAAGCAGAACTCGCAGTGCACAAGATGCAAAAAGCAGACTGCAAATGTATCTGGAGTGAGCCATCCACCATGCACGTTCACATCTTGCTCTCCCCTGGACGCCGGCACATGGCTCTGCAGTGTGGGATTTTTTTTTAACATGTCAGCTGCTGATAATAGTGTTGCCAGCTGTCAACGCATAAGTCGCGGTAAGCCCAACACTCACCTAAGAAGGCACCTTGCCTCCCATCACCAAGCCCAGTGGGAGTAATGCAGTCAAAACCCACAAAGCCACACTCCGGGCGCTCCACATCCTGCCTCTTCTCCTTCTCCTCCCATTTTTCCTCCACTCCACCTTCCACCGTGCCGTCGTCGCGTTCATCTGGCACAAGGCAGGCTTCCGTGGCCCAAATGTTCAAGTGTAAAAAAATGATGACGCTGGATAATTCTCTTGCCCAACCACTGACCGCCGGCTTGTCGGAACTGCTAGCCTGCCAACTACTGCCATATAAATTGGTGGACTCGGAGGCCTTTAGAAAATTTGTGGCCATTGGCACACCGTAAATGAGTATTACACTCACCGGTAATCTGGTTTCCTGGAAGTCTCCATGACACCAAGTCCTGAGATTGACTTCCTTCTGATTGGACAGGAAAAACACAGAGAGGTTAAAAACCCCACCCCCTCCCTACATCGCCAGTGTATTTTAACGAATAACCCCAGGATGAAAGGATCATAGATAATAGCAGAAAAAAAAGGGTGGGATGTATGTGGTGTCATTGAGACTTCCAGGAAACTGGATTACCGGTGAGTGTTATACTCATTTCCCCAGTCGTCTCCATGACACCAAGTCCTGAGAAAATATCAAAGATACTATTAGGGGGGGACGACAGCAGAAAGGACTTTACGTCCAAATCTTAGGTCATCATTGGCAAATATATCTAATCTGTAGTGTTTAGTAAAGGTATGAACTCTTTTCCAGGTTGCTGCTCTGCAAATTTGTTGTAAAGAGGCTGAAGCTTTTTCCGCCCAGGAGGCAGCCATGCCTCTTGTTGAATGTGCTTTTAGAGAAGCTGGGGCATCTTTTCCTTGGACTTTATATGCTTCGGAGATAGCCAGTCTAATCCACCTGGAGATGGAACTTTTTGCCCCTTTTTTCCCCTTATTGGGACCTGAAAACTGGAGGAAAAGATCTTTGTCTACTCTCCATTGTCTGGTAGCTTCCAGGTATTTTAGGACCGCTCTCCGAACATCTAATGTGTGGTAGGAGATTTCTTGTTCATTTTTTGGATTGTCACAAAATGAAGGAAGAACAATGTCTTGTGATCTATGGAAGGTCAAAACTACCTTTGGGAGGAATGCCGGATCTAATTTGAGAACTAACTTGTCCTGAAACACTGAAAAAAATGGCTCTTGGATGGACAAGGCCTGTAGCTCACAGACTCTTCTGGCAGAAGTTATTGCAACCAAGAAAATAGTTTTGACAGTAGGCCATTTGATGTGGATAGTGTCCATAGGTTCAAACAGATAAGAGGTTAGACCCGCCAGTACCGTATTGAGATTCCATGGAGCCACCATGTTTTTAATCGTAGGTCTGGATCCTATCCGCTGCCTTAAGGAATCTAGATATCCAAGGGTGTTCTGTTAGCTTGGTATTATAAAGTGCTCCTAGAGCCGATACCTGGACCCTAAGGGTATTGGGGGATAGTCCTAAATCTAGGCCTTCCTGAAGGAATTCTAGGATTAGTGGGATAATGGCCCTGAACCAGTCGAAGGAGTTTCCTGACCAATCAGCAAATTTCCCCCATATTTTTAGATACTTGTCATTGGTATAAATAACAGGATGTGAGGGGCACACCTACACATGGAAATCACATGGACAACCAGCCAATATATGTGTAACAATTATTAATTTATTAAATGCCACAGTATAATAAACTACACTAAAAGAATGAGGATCCTCAATTTTCACATAAGATACATATGCATAAAAGGTGATACATAGAATACATGAATAACTAAGTATCAATGGATGAACTATATAGTAACCAGTTTGACTGATGTGGGAATTACAATGTTTCAAATGCGCAGGATTAGATGCGCACTGCCTCTACTGGAAACTAGGCTTCTGGCCGTAGTTAATGATTCAACAGACAGTCCTGACTAAAGAATGTCTTCACAGCAGGTATAACGTAGTCAGCTGTTAAACCGCACTGTGTAGCCGATATTATATTGATTCTTACCGCACCTGTGTGGCCGATATTTGTAAATACATGAACAGTCATATAGTTTGTTTCTTCACAGCGATTATGATTAGACTGCTGCTGGCCCGTACTGTGTGTGAACACACTACTCACTGTTACGATGTTCTGCAATGACCGATCCCCCGTGCGTCAGCAGCGGTATTCTGGGTTCCGGTTCCTTCCTATTAACAGGTGAGTCTGTTGTGGACCGTTGATTAAAACGCCAGGGTCAAAGGAAATCCAGACCCAATGTGGAGTTCGGCGTTAGTTAATATCTTTAGTCCCGGACGCTTTGAAGCTTGTGTTTGATATTATCGGCTCCGTGAATAAGCGCTTCCAGGAATTCCAAAATGGTGCGCAGATATATCGGCTGCGTCAATTTTCTTTGTTTGAGACTTAATACCAGACGCGTTTCGGAGTTGGCAGTGACTCCTTCCCCCAATTCAGAGACTTCTTCACTTTTGGATCTAAGAATATTCGTCTCTCTAGAGTCGATTGCGATCTGTTCCACTTGGCTAAAATGATTTTTTGGAGTGGCCTTAGATGAAACTGTGCCAAGGCTACTGCTGGGATGCATGCTGAAAGACTTCCTAACACTTTCATGGCCTGCCGGACGAAACAGAATTTCTCTTTCTTGAAATTCCTTAAGGTTGTTTGAAGTTTCATTATCTTTTGAGGTGGAAGAAAGGATCTTTGGGAACTTGTGTTTAAAGTTATACCCAAAATTATCTTCTGTCTGTCTGGGATTAAATCTGATTTTTCCCAATTGATTAGCCGACCTAGGCTCTGTAGATGGTCCAGGACCAACCTGAGATGGATTTCCAGGGTAGTTATGTTGTCTGCAACTACTAACAGGTCGTCCAGATAAGGGATCACACAGATTGCCTTTTCTCTCAGGATAGCTATGGCTTCCGCCATTACCTTTGTAAAAACTCTTGGGGCTGAAGAGATTCCGAAGGGGAGACACTTGAACTGAAAGTGTTGAATGTGTCCCTCTAATTCTATCGCAAACCTTAGGAATTTCCTTGATGACCAGTGTATTTGGACATGATAGTAGGCATCCCTTAAGTCTTTTGTGGCCATCACTGAATCCTTTTTTAGAAGCTTCCCTGCCGACTTCAGAGTTTCCATTTTGAATTTTTGGTATCTCACGTATTTGTTTAGGTATTTTAAATTTATTATAACTCTGGATTTCACGTTTGGTTTTTTTATGATGAAGAGACAAGAATAGAATCCCATTCCTGTCTGATTTTCTGGGACTGGTTCTATTGCGGCCAAGCTTAACAAGTTTTTTATGTCGTTTTTTAAGGTACCAACTTGACACGGGGGAAGGGTAGTGACAACAAATTTCTGTGGAGGGGGAGAGAGTAGTTCTATTAAATAGCCCTCTTCTATAATATTTAGTATCCATGCGCTGTTTGTTATGTGCTTCCAAGATTTTTGGAAGGAGCTGAGCCTTCCCCCCACTGGTATGGCATCATTGCTTGCTGCTGGAGGTTTCAGCACGATTCGGGTTGAAGAGGAAATTTCTTCTCCTGCCTCCCTTCGCATAGCTCCACCTACCGGTCTTTCCTTTATCTTTTTTATTCTCAGGCTGAAAATGTCGGTCACGAAAGGGCTGCCTTTTTTGTTTATACCTTTCCTCTGGGAAACCCCTTTTTTTATTTGTCGCATTCTCTAGGATTTTATCTAAATCCTCTCCAAAGACATACTGACCGTGGAAGGGGAGTGCGATTAATTTATTTTTAGAAGTGATGTCTCCCGACCACGCTTTAAGCCATAACGCCCGTCTCGCTGTATTGGATAGAACGGCTGTTCGGGCGGACAGTTTAACAGATTCTGCTGCTGCGTCTGCTAGAAAAGAGGTTGCCATCTTTAATAGGGGCAAGCTCTCTAATATTTGATCGAGAGGTGTCTTATTGACTAGATGCATCTCCAATTGTTCTAGCCATAAGTTTAGTGTTCTGGCTACACAAGTTGAGGCAACGCCCGGTTTGAGAAGGGCCGCCATAGTCTCCCAGGTCTTTCTTAAGACACTCTCTGCTTTCCTATCTAGAGGATCTTTTAGCTGTGCTGAGTCCTCAAAAGGTAGAGCTGTATGCTTCGCCACCTTAGCCACTGGTGCGTCTACTTTAGGTATAGTCTCCCAGTCAGTACAGTCCTCTGGACTAAACGGGTAGCGCCTTTTAATTCCCCTTGGAATAAAGGACCCCTTGTCTGGTTTCTCCCACTCAGAGCGTATTAATTTCTGGACACTATCTGGTACTGGAAAAACCGCTTTCTTCCTTTCTCCTAGTCCCCCGAAAATTTCTTGTTGGGTTGATTTTGGAGTCTTGGGCATTTCCATCTGAATGGTAGCCCTAATGGCCCTGATAAGCTCGTCAATTTCTTCTGAATTAAACAGAAAACGTTTGTATTCACCCTCTTCATCTGAGGATGTTTTTGTACTGACTCAGAGTCTGAAACCGCCAGTCCCTCAGAGTCCGAGTCCAAGATAAGTGACCTATTACTACGGGTGTCCTGAGGAGGAGTAATTTTTGGGGGAGTTGGTTCCTTGGCCGTTAAGGCCAGCTGAACCTCCTCTTTAACTACTTTCCTAATATCTTCAAGTAGGCTGGAAGATTCGGATTTGACGACACTGGATGTACATTCTTTACACAGGGGTTTAGATCCTGTGTTAGACAGTCATTTACAGCAAATACCACATTTCCTAGTTTTTTTAGTGGTAGTAGCCGAATTCTTTTCTCCCTGTAAAGGTAAAGGAGGAAAGGATGAGCAGACCGAACCAGCAATACATAGCATGTGCCTGAGAGCAGGCTACTCACAGTCCCTGGGTTTGATGCAGGCTCGGTTCCAGAGCCCGGCGTGAGGGGGGTACTCATCTTGACTCCCGACCGCTTCCAGGGGCACACCTCGAGAAGAGTAAGCCGCGCTATGCAGGGCGCCATTGTACAGGTCCTGTGAGGTTTTATAGCGTCCTTTACCCTCCAGGACCTGTGGCGCATGTTGATGACGTCAGGACGCTTGCTCCGCCCCGGCATCTGACGTCACCCGCCTGCTGGCCGGAAGGGACACACCTCAGTGCCGATCCGCCGTATCTTCATTTTCCTCTCTGCATTAAGCCCTCCTGGGCCGCCGCAGAGGGAATCTTCGCAGGGGGGCATACCGCTTATGCGCCCGAGCCCAGGCCTAACTGAAGGGAGGAGGGAGAGCTGCCCTGCAGATCCGACCTCGGCCTGAAGGAAAAAAATCCAGGTGAGCCCGTTAGAGCTCCATGCACCTCTCCTGCTTCCTATCCTGATGGGACAGGAAAAACACTGGCGATGTAGGGAGGGGGTGAGGTTTTTAACCTCTCTGTGTTTTTCCTGTCCAATCAGAAGGAAGTCAATCTCAGTACTTGGTGTCATGGAGACGACTGGGGAAATGGAGGGTCCCCGGAAATAAATATTTCTCCCAAAAGGGCATCCCTGAACTATATGGCCACGTTCAGCGGCAAATTAATAAGTCTCTGGCACACAGTGTCAGTGCCAAGATACATCTGACCACAGACATGTGGTCTAGCAAACACAGGCAGGGAAGGTACATAACTTTTACTGCCCACTGGGAGATGCTTCTGACGGCTGTCAAGCATGTAACCCGTGGCACCCGTGTGGATTTGGTGTTACCGCCAAGGATTGCATGCAGGCCTGCCTCTTCTTCTCCTCCTCCTACTCCATCCTCTGTCTCTTCCTCGGCTGACTCCTCCTCTTCCACTGCACCCCCAAGCTCCCCAGAACCTATTCGACGTGCCAGGTGAGACGTTTCCATGCTGTGCTGCGGCTGTTGTGCCTGGAAGTCAAGAGCCACACAGGTCCTGCTCTCCTGTTACAGGCCGATCAGTGGCTAACCCCACTCAATTTTACAGTTGATAAAGTGGTGTGCGACAACGGTGTCAATCTGCTGAGCGCGCTGAAACAGGGCAAAATGACACATGTGCTGTGCATAGCACACGTCCTGAACTTAGTCGTGCAGCGATTCGTTGCCAAATACCCCGGGCTCCAGGACGTCTTGCGGCAGGCCAGGAAAATCTGTGCCCATTTTAGAAGATCTTACACAGCCATGGCTCGCCTTGTGGACGTTCAGCAGCGACACCACTTGCCTGTCAGACGTCCGATTTGTGACTGCCCGACACACTGGAACTCCACCTTGTATATGCTTGATAGGCTACTGTAGCAGAAACGTGCTGTTAACGACTACCTGTACGAACTCTGCAGCAGGACAGATTCTGGGGAGCTTGATTTCCTTTCACCGCGCCAGTGGCTGCTCAAGCGCAAGGCATGCAGACTTTTGATGAGATCACCAAACTGCCAGGGCACCATCAGTGACATAGTACCTTACACCTTCTTTCTGGAGCGTGCATCGCGTTGTGTCATTGATCAAATCATCGAGGAGCAGGAGCTGGAAGATGAGGAAGTCACAATGCTGAATGAATTCCCAGGGGGGGCTACTCCATCTGAGACTAGTCAGCAAGAGTCTGAAGAAGAGTCTGAGGAGGATGGTGGCTAGGGGGGAGGAGGAGCAAGAAGAGCAGGCTGTAAACTTTTCGGGGATCCCTGGTGTTGTGCGTGGCTGGGGGGAGGAGACCGAGGACGACATTCTCCAGGGCACTCCACCGCTTCCAATTTAGTGCAAATGGGGGCCTTCATGCTCCAGTGTTTGAAGAAGGACCCCCGTATAAAAAGCATAAAAGGTCAAGGAACTGTACTGGGTGGCAACGTACAAACACAAAATGGCGGACATGTTACCAGCATCACAGAGGGCTGTCAGAATGCAGCATTTCCAGGCTTTGCTGCGAGAGATGCTGCATTATGCTGTTGCGGGCACTGGCAGAGGAATTTCCACCCACAGCAAAACAGGTGCAGGTACCAATCCTACCGCACCTGCAAAAAGAGGGCAGTTTGAAGAGGTGTTGGTCACTTCAGATATGAGATCATTCTTGCAGCCAACCCATCGACAGCCGCCCTCCGCATCCCCGACAGGTGTCCGATTACATCGGGTTAACGGCCGATGTGGATGCTCTGAGAAGGGAGGAAGCCCTTGACTACGGTGTGTAGGCTTGGCCTGTGGCCAGAGCTGGCACAATTCGAGTGTCCTGTCCAAAAGGACGTTCAGCGTAGCAGGGGGGGGGGGGATCGTGACCGATAAGCGCACTCGCCTAGCTCATGACAGTGTGGACTACCTCACATTTTTAAAAATAAATGAGGCATGGATCTCAGAGGAATTCAACACCTGTGATGAACACGTGTAACTGAATTTCCTCATGCCATCCCACACATATCCGCCACCACTCAGCACAAACAATGGTCCTTGCCTTATGTATATACAGCGGCATAAAAGACCTTTTATGTCAGGCGAATGCCTAAGTTTTGGGGCCTGTACTGGCCGACAGTTACATATTTATCCTGTGACCGCCTAATGTACCTCCAGCCACAGAATCCAAAGTTCTTTGCTGTGAGGTGAATGCCTATTGGTTAATTTTTGGGGCCTGCACTGGCCGACAGTTAAATATTTATCCTCTGACTGCCTAATGTACCTCCAGCCACAGAATCCAAAGTTCTTTGCTGTCAGGTGAATGCCTATTGCCTAAGTTTTGGGGCCTGTACTGGCCGACAGTTAATTTTTTTTTTATCTCTAGCCACATAATCACACCCCTGTCTCTCTCCTCTGCCTCTCATTATGGTGGCGTATGAACCTCATTCACCATAAGGAACTTCTGTCACAAGGTCATGTGACTGTGCCCCCCTATAACCTGCATTGTGCCCTCTTATCACACCTTGTGAAGTGGCCCTAGTTATTCCCTTTACTGTGCCCTCTTATATCCTTTTATCCGGTCACTGTACAGAGGTGGTATCCAATAACTGGATGGCCATAACTGTATCCCTTTCCCTGCCCACGCCATCCTTTTTTAGACCTGGCATGAGCAGGAAAAATATTCAGATTGCGGTGCTAATGACCTCTGAGCCACAATCTGTGTCAGAAATACACCTAACAGACTTATTTCTATATAATAAATGACCACCTAATTGTATTATTATTCGGGGGTAGGGATAATATCCTTATATTATATATTATACTGTGCCCTGTATTTCCCAATAGAAAATGATCCTTACCGGGACCCAAAAAAATAATTTACGTTAAAGTATGCATTTTTTTTTTTTATGGACTCTGCAGGATACAAAAAAAAAACGTGGAGTGCTGCATATTTGTATACATCAAACCGATAAATACATTTTTTTCCTAGGCTCCAGCAGGGCACATTTTTGAGAGCTTCCTTTTAGGAGGCATAAAAATGGTCCCTGATTAAAATACATATTTTTTGTGGGAATTTTTGCCAATGATCCCCCTCTGGTATATCAATGTCCATGTTGTGGGACTATTTGTGTACTTCTAGTAAGTGTTTGCTGGCTGCAAATATGACCTGAAGGGTTTTCAGGTTCGCCTGCCATTAAAGTCCATCACTAGTGTACATGTCAATGCTAGAACATGAGCGGTGGGACATTGAGAAAGCATGTGTCAAGTGTGGAAAGGTCATAAAGAATATGACATCCAGGGAGATATTACATTGTTCAGTAGAAGATGATCAGCCCCTATCTTGCCACTAAGAAATCATAATCTTGGGAAGACACTTCCTACTTGTCCAGTCCTGCACATGTGAGCAGTGCTGGTCAGTCTGACAGCAGCAGGAAGGGTCTTGGACTACCGAATGCACAAAGGGGGTCGATTTATCAAAACAGGTGTAAAGGAAAACAGAAAGGTGGAATCTGATTGGTTGCTGTGGGCAACTAAGACAGTTTTCCTTTAATCTCATTTTGATTATTCTCCCCCAATGTGCACTGGGTAGTCTGAAGAGCAGCGCGGCCATCTCTGATAACAAGAGAGGAGGCCAGGAATTGAAAGATCTGCAGCTGGAAGGATGAAAAGGAGGTCACCAGGTATTTGTTCTACTCGTTTCCTAATTAATGTGATTTTTTTTTTTTTTGTGATCTGGAGGGTTGCTTTAAAGGGAACCTGTCATCGGGATTTTGTGTATAGAGCTGGGGACATGGGTTGCTAGATGGCTACTAGCACATCCGCAATACCCAGTCCCCATAGCTCAGTGTGCTTTTATTGTGTAAAAAAAACAATTTGATACATATGCAAATTACCCTGAAATGAGTCCTGTCCCTGACTCCTCTCACATACAGGACTCATCTCAGGTTAATTTGCATATGTATAAAATCGTTTTTTTTACACAATAAAAGCACACAGAGCTATGGGGACTGGATATTGCGGATGTGCTAGCGGCCATCTAGCAACCATGTCCTCAGCTCTATACACAAAATCCCGGTGACAGGTTCCCTTTAAGTCCCCAATATACATTCGACCATGGTTGGTTGAATTCACTGTTTTCTGATCATGTTGGAGGATGAATTTCAATTGGTGTAATTTGGAAAAGGGCAGGGGGAAAAAAGAGCAGCGGCATAAAAAAAAAAAAAAAAACTTGTGAATGAGGAACAGACAAATGTTATTGCTTTGTTTCAAAGCAATCATGTCAAAGTCCCTACCACTACGCGGACAGAGGCTAGTGTGTGCACCTTGCTGAATCAGAGCTGGAAACACAATTTACAGTAAAAACTACACAAATTATGTATTATACTGCAGAAAACGGAGGGTATGTATACCGTATGTTCAGTTACTGCGAGCTAGAGCTTGCTTCTGTCCAGGGCTGTGACTGCCACCTAGTGTTTGCTGCTTGAACTGGATTCAATGGGATACTATTCCTCCTTATGGACAGTGCCTAGCAGGCCTAAGGGCTCTTTCACACAAGCGAATGCCGTGCGGGTAATCCACTCCACGAAAGACAGCCAAGCCCCGTTCCGGACAGCAGGGACACGGAGCATTAACATGACTGATAATGCTCTGTGCCTCTCTGTGATCTCTTTACCACAAAATCACAGTGAGATAAAGTTGTCACCGTGATTTTGTAGTAAAAATGTCAGAGAGGCACAGAGCATTATCAATCAGGTTAATACTCCGTGTCTGCTGTCCGGAACGGGGCTTGGCTGTCTTTCATGCAGTGGATCCGCTCGTGTGAAAGAGCCCTAACACCTGTATTACACCAAAAGATTATCTGACCAATCATTGGTGGGATGGCCTATTACACACACAGGCTATTGGTCTGATTGGACAGATAATCTGTTGGTGTAACACAGGCCTAAGTAGTGTTACAGATGATATATAGCAGCGAGCTCACGTCCGAGGTCTACCTAGAACTGAAGTGGACAGAGTGGGTACTGAGTTTTGCAGAACCAATCTAAGGGCTTTTTCCGTTCAACTGATCCATTTCTACTCAAAAAAGATTTTCTACAGAAAAATGGATGCCACATTGTCTTTTTGGCTTTCCTGACAGTTTTTTTTTAAGCTATCTCCAGAATGTGGCTTCCAGGATGAAAGGGAAGCAGCTGTGCATGCACCACTGTCCTCCACCTGACTCTATGGGAGTTCTGCCAATAGCCAAGCAGTACCATGCTGGTTAATGAAGCGGTGGCTACACTTGCGCGGCGTCCTCTCCATGCACTGCTATGAGACTTCCAAAAATAGCTATTTTCGGAAGTCCCATAGTAGTGAAGAGAGAGCAAGCCATTGGTCCCTGGGGTGGGACCCGCAGCAATCTGACATTCGTAGCATATCCGAACGATATGTCACAAATGCTGACTTCTTGAATTTGCCTGTAAGAGTATGGTCACACAGAAGATTTGTTGCAAAAATGGCTATGATGATCTCATTAATATGAATGGGAGTTGCAGAAAAGCATGCTGTATAGAAAAGTTTCTGCAACAAAACTGCAGTTTGCAATGAAATCTGCAGCAAACCCATGACATATACGGATGTAGCACATTATTTTGCTGAGGACTCATTGTGGATTTCACTGGAAATTCTGCCTCGTGAGGCCGTACCCTAAAGAGGACACCACAAGCCTTCTAAAAATGACCGAACACATGGTCTGTGCTATGAAGACTTCGCTTCCCCAGGGTCACCGGGTGTTAGATCTCTGCAGTTTGGCACTAGGAGAATAGTCAGAGAAAGTTATTTTTTTAAATCTCTTTATTTACAAAATCATATTTTCTGGACCCAAGAACAGAAGTGTAACATGGGCCTTAAAGGGGTTGTCTGCTTTTAACTATTGATGACCTATCCTCAGGATAGGTAATCAATATCAGATTGGCAGGAGGCAGACACCCTGCACCCCGCTGATCAGCTGTTTGACGAGAAGGCAGCGCTCATACAAGTGCTGCCTTCTCTGCTCTGTTTACCTGCACTGGTGAGCAGGTATAATTACAAGTTTGGCGTCTCTATTCACTTCTATGGAACGCTCTGTCTGTTCAAGTGAATACTACAGAGCTGTCCCATAGAAGTAAATGGGGACACCATAGTTGTAATTACACCTGCTCACCAGTGCAATTGCTGTGGCGAGCAGGTAAACAGAGCAGAGAAGTCAGCACTTGTATGAGCGCTGCCTTCTCTTCAAACAGCTGATCGGTGGGGGTGCTGGGAGTCGGACCCCCGCCAATCTGATATTGATGACCTATTCTGAGGCTAGGTCATCAATAGTAAGAAGCAGACAATACCTTTAAAGGGAATTTATCAGGGTGACCATCCCCTTTAACGTAGTGCATTCATTATATGTAAAGCGTGTAGCCTGCTAGTCAACTGAGTGGGACCATATGGTGCACTGAAGTAACCATGTAAGGCCTCATGCACACGGCCATTCCGTGCATTGGGGACCAAAATTTGCAGTCCCCAATGCACGGGCATTATCCGTGCAGATGCCGTGACGGTTCCAGACCCATTCAACTTGAATAGGTACGTGATCCGTCCACACCACAAAAAAATAGAACATGTTCTATTTTTTTTTGCGGTGCGGAGGCCCAAAGAGAAAGTAGTACTTCCGTGGGGTTTTGTGCCTCGGGTCCAAACTGACCTTCCAGATTGCGGACCAATTCAAGTGAATGGGCCCACATCTGTGATGCAGTGCACAAATGGCCGATGCCTGCATATTGCGAATCCGCAATACAGGCCACAGCCGTTTTCATGAGGCTTAAGAAGGTGCAGGTGGGCACACCATCTTGTACAAGTCCTATGTTAAATGGGTCTATCACTTTGACAAATTCCCTTTAAATATAAAAATCTGGATGTATTAGGTCTGTATTACTTTCTGTACATTTTTCGAAGGTTGACTCACAGCTTGTTATCAGAACAGATTATCAGTGGAGATCCAGGAGCTGAAGCACACAGATCATGCATGGCTAGTTATGTGCCCGAGCCCTTGGTACTTCTTTGTGATCTACTACCCAGCTCCAAAGCCTCGTCATCCTGCCAGTCAATGGTGGCATTAGCTCATGGATCTCAGCCTATTAAATAAATACCCATAAAATCCCATACCTCTTCCCAACCGTCATTATGATATCAGTTGAAACTCATGCATATAGAAAATATTAAAAACCTGAGCCCATATGATCTGGAATAACTGTCTTCATCCAGGAATCGTCTGTGTTATCAACCATGTTCACCAGGAGCCGGCCAGCATATCGCACCTGCCTCGCAACATTTCGAGGGTGCGTCCCTTTTGTCAAACGCTTGCCAATCTTGCTGATCGGTCATAAGGCAAAATGGATTTTTAATATTTTCTATATTAAGTCATGGATTATTTATTTATCCTCGTTCGACCTGAATAAAAGTAACTGAACGGCGATTTTGTTTGTCCTGTACATCCAGTGTGTATAAGGACTTTTTGCTGTATGTACAATGTCCCATTAACATGTGGGACAAAGCAATGTTTAGTGGTCCTCTACCCAACATTCATACAAATCCATAGCAAGTCATTTATAGCACGTAAAAAGGGTTTATACAAAAAAAAAAAAAAGCCTTCATCAATATCAGATTGGCAGGAGTCCAGAATCTGGCACACCCACCGAACAGCTGTGGTGCTCATGTGAGCGCTGCTTTCTCTTCTAAGGTTATCTGTGTGCAGTCTCCTTTGTAGCGGCGGTGCAGTGTAATTACTGCTCGTGCCATTCATGAGAGCTGCAACCTCTTTAAAAAGCCGACTGGCAGGGGTGCAGGGTCAGGCCCCCGCCGATCTGATATTGATGACCTGTCCTAACGATAGGTCACCAATAGTGTTGAGCGAACTTGTTTTTAAAGTTCTGCGTCCAAAGTTCGGGATATGGATTCTGCTACCACGGACCATAACGGAATTTGGAATCCAGAACAGGATTCTTCGATAACCCGAACCCGAACTTTGGACATAGAACTTAAAAAACAGGTTCGCCCAACACTAGTCATCAATATTACGCCACTGCTCAACCCCTTTAATCCTGTAAAACTCTTAACATGACAGCCAAGAATTCAGGTCTCGAGTCAGAGATACTGATGGGCACGGCAAGTGATGGTTGGGCCTGAGTAGAAATAGGCTCCATCCCATCATCATAGAGGTGCGACACCACGTAATCTGCGGATGATGTTGGCTATCTTCTTGGCCAGTCCACCCTTCTTATTGTCCTCCACTTGAAAAGTCCTGGTGAGGAGGTTGTAGAAAGAGCCGTAGCCCACGGCCACCACAGTGCAAGTCAGACAGATGACATTATAGGGCATGCTGAAGTCAGGAGTAGGAAGGTTCACCAGTAAGGGTTCAGTGTACAGCCGCATGAAGTAACCGGAATCATCAGAGGATGGGAATCTGGCAATGAGCAAAATGGAGAATAAGAGAAGGAAGTTCTCAGGAAATTGGCCATGAAATTTCAGTTATTGTAGTTGTCTACGGCTCTTCAAAGGGAACGGGTCACCTATAACTCCTTCTGCCAATTAAAATAAGATTGTGACATTCTTTTTTTTCTAATCAGTTTTTATTTTCTGACTGTAGATTTCTACTTCTGCATGAGATTATGGGGGCGGCCATCTTGCCTGAGCTGTTAACAGCATTTACAGCAGCCACCAAGTGCCATAGACACAATGGACTAGGGAGGGAATTCAACACTCCACACCTGGTAGAGACCTGCAGGAAAGCCTCAGCATGAGGACGGCACAGGATTGGAGAATATTACTTGGTTCTTTGATACCAATTTCTGCTGTTTCCTAGGTTAGGCCTCTTTCACATGAGTGATATGGAATGACGCAGGATCTGATCAGGGAAAAACGGATGTTTTGCAAGCAAGTCGAATCTCTTTTTTCTGCCATTGCGTTCAGTGTGTGCAGTTTTTCTGCCCGGATTGTATCTAGATTGCATGCGTTTTTTCACGCAAGTGAAGAAAAATCTACATCTCCTAGTAACCATCAGCTGCATCTGGATGCCTTCTACGCAAGTCCCATTCACGTGGGGCCAGAGCTACATGAAAACCACACAATATGTTGCGATTTTTCCTGAATGCAAAGATGATGCGTGAAAAATGTACACAGACCCATTGAAATGAACGGGTCAGGATAAGTACAGATGCGTTCACTACACGCATCACAGCCAAACAGAAAAAAGACCCGCTTGAGATCAGTTATTGGTCATGGGTCTAACAGCTGAAACTGTCCCCACATGACATCCAGCCTACAGGGGAACGTGACACTACATGCCACCCAGCTGAACCGATGACCATATAATACAACGGGAGCCACTGTCTGCAGAGGCTTTCTACTCTGGTGAATAGAGACGGTGGTCCAATGAAGGGGGGGGGGGGGGGGGGGGGCATATAAATAAGCTATTTGGACAAAGCCGGTTATAACAAGTATCAGATAGATGGGGGGTCCTACTGCTGGGACCTCCACCGATCATGAGAAGAGGGGCCCCGTAACCTGTGGAGCCCCCCTGAAACGGATGGAGTGGCTGGTCAGAAAAGTGCGCCGTCGTAATGGAGGGGTGCGCTTTTTCGACCGGCTGCTGGACCCCCCCACAGTCTCACAGTTATCCCCTATCCTGTTGTAGAAGGGATAACTTGTCATAACCGGAATACCCCTTTAAGGTTACATACATTTATTTTCTTATTTCATATTGCCTAGCAACCACTTGTCTTCCACCAACTTATTACATGTTGCACACAAGTAATTTTAGCCTTGGTTTAGGTATGTTTTACCATGGTCGATGATCATTTCCCTTATTATAGTTAGATGCCTGTATCTGGTGCATTCCTCATTCTTAATAAAATGTAACCCTCTGTATAATACTATATCCTCCCTCTGACCATGCAGTCTGATTCCCGGTAACTGACATTACTCCTCAGAGTAATATGAGAAGTCCAGATAGTAATACTCACATCGTGGAGAAGAGTGGGCTTGCTTCCAGCTCATCGGTCTTCGCATTCCTTACACTGGGGATCAGGACACTCAGTACTGAAGGACTATACAAGGAGACATGTTAGGATATTGGGCATGCTCCCTTACATACCCTCCTCACAGCACAAACATGAAGCTTATGAGGAGGCAAATCTCAGGAGCTAACCTTCTCCAATGTGGGCTACCAACAGGTAATGGGGAACTAATAAAAAATAAAAATAAACTGTGCGACCCATAAGCAATCAGTAGAAAGCGACCAGGCTTTGACTTAGGGCTCATGCACATGAACGTATATTATTTCCGTGTCCGTTCCGTTTTTTGGCGGACCGTATACGGAACCATTCATTTTTAGTGGGTCCACAATACAAACAGAAGTTACTCCGTGTGCATTCCAAGAAAAAAATATAACATGTCCTATTATTGTCTGCATTACAGACAAGGATAGTGCTGTTCTATCAGGGGCCAGCTGCCCCGTTCCACAAAATATGCAATGAACACAGACGTCATCCGTATTTTTTGCGGATCCGTTTTTTTGTGGACCACAAAATACATACCGTCGTATGCATGAGGCCTTAACTTTAGACTATCCAAGAAAAATATTGAAATTTATGATGTGGAGAGCACAAAAAAAAAAAAAAAAAGCTGTAAAAGCAACCCCACCGTGCAATATCGGAAAGTGTGTAGGTACCTCACCTGATATAGAATCCATGATTAGGGTCCGGAGGGTACTCCGTCCACTTCAGCAGCGCCCTCTCAAACTGGATGCTTATCTTAGTGACTGAATTAGGTGGCAGTTGGATTAACATCTCTAAGAGATGGGGGCACTGGCGATCCTTGGCTGGCACATAGTGGATATAACCTGGAAAATAAACAGGACAAATGTCAAGAGCCACCCATAATCTAATGAGTATGTGGCAGCAGGAGACCCTAAGGCTCAGGCACGTCCCTATCTTCTTGGTTCCCACCCGAAATAGCAGCTTCTCTCCTTACTCCTATTCACAAGTACTGCATGTGAACCAAGTCAAATTAAATTGAAGGTTCCATATCCAGTCCCTAATGACGAGATATTGTTAACCCTTTCACTGCTGGGGCAATTTTCACAAAACTAGAATTGCAAAACCATAGTATATCTCCATATACGTTATGAAACTAGACACCATTGTGACATTCTGAAAATTCCACCCAGCATATTGCAATCTTGGGGAGTTGTCAGGCAACTTTGCACCAAAGCCTAAAGTTATGTAAAGAAGGCATTAAAAGTCAGGTCTGTGGTTAAACCCCTTTTGTAAGCAGAGACTAAAATGTACAACACATTTGTTCCCCCCTTCCTTCCAAGGGTCACTGAAAGATGTCTAGTGGAATAGATGACCGTAATGATATGGAATGGGTAAGAGGGGAGACAACATAAAGAAAAGCTTCGGTGAAATGTACAGGACGAGAGATGACAGTAACATGTTGGAATCTCTTCTTGTAAACATGTAAAAACTATATTAACGGTTACGAACCCCCTTCGGTCCATTGTAGGGCTGAAACGATTACTTGATTAGATAGAGTAACTCAACACAAAAAAATCCTCAAACACAAATTCTTTGCATTGAGGATTCGTTTGTGCCGTGTAACCAAAGTGCGAGTGAAGCGATTGCTTTTACTCACCGCTCCGTGGTCTCCCGCCAGCCCGCACCGCGCTGTATCCTGACATACACACATCGTCAGGACATAGTGCGCGCTTACATGGGGTGGGGAGAAACCTGATAGAATTGGGGTGGGGGGAGGGGAGTTTTTATAAAGGAAAATTTTTTTTTTTTTTTCCTTATTAGAGTACTCAATCGTTGGAATAAGGCCTCATGCACACGACCGTTGTGTGCATTCGTGTCTGTTGTTCCGTTTTCCGTGATTTTCTGCGGACCCATTTACTTTCAATGGGTCCGTTGAAAACTCGGAAAATGCACCGTTGTTCATCCGCGTCCGTGTTTCAAGTCAATGGGTCCGTGAAAAAACACGCACTGGCCACCAATGAGTTAAATCCAGGGGAGGGAGGGGGCACCACTGAAGTGAAAGGGGCTGCGGATCCCTACACTACATGCAGTACTTTCGTCTCCGCTCCAAAATCATCTTCTGAGCGTAAACCTAACGGACCCCATTATAGTCTATGGGGTCCGTAGGCTCCGCTCGGCTCAGTTATGTGCCCAATCCATCCTTTCCGTTCTCCTGCTCCTATAACGGTGCAGGAGAACGGAAAGGCTAAACGCTGGTGTGAACTCAGCCTTACCTAGGTATCTACTCATTCCAGGTCAGTCACCACCGATAGTCAACCAAGTCTACTATGCTATAGCTAAGAGAGGGCACTTGTGTATGATCGCAGCAGGTTTACTTATGACAGATCTCCCAACCTGGCGCACTTACTGGGTTTATTCTCTTTGCCCTTGGTAATTATGGTCAGCGTGTGGACGTATAGACGGAGGTACCAGGGAACAGTCTCCAGAAACATGACAGGAAAGGCCCTGAATGGATGATTGTTATAAATCATGGTATTAATCACTCCAGTCTGAAGGCCATAGCCACTAACATAACGATCAGCATGGAAGACGGGAGCCTGGGGTTGACCTGGCAGAGATAAAAGTTGGAAACACACAAAAGGTCTCATTACTATTATTGAAGTGGTATACAACAGAGGTAAGGACAAAATACAACATTGTCAACGCAAAAACCTTTCCAGTCACAATATGGTCGGGGAATGTGCTCAAATATTTAAAACAAAAATGCACATGTTTAATTTAATGTGTTTTTTCCCCCCAATTTGAATAAGGTTTAAAATAAGTTGTGTCATAAGATGCAGCATATTATGTGAAAATGGCACAAATTAAACTATACGGTCCTGAGAAGCAAGAGACGCAGCACTGTTTAGCGTCACAGTCCATTCACGCCAGTGCCTAGAACCGCAGCACAGCACCACTGAAGTGAAAGGAGCTGCGGATGCCTACACTACTTGGTGACACCACTGAAGTGAAAGGGGCTGCGGATGCCTACACTACTTGGTGACACCACTGAAGTGAAAGGGGCTGCGGATGCCTACACTACTTGGTGACACCACTGAAGTGAAAGGGGCTGCGGATGCCTACACTACTTGGTGACACCACTGAAGTGAAAGGGGCTGCGGATGCCTACACTACTTGGTGACACCACTGAAGTGAAAGGGGCTGCGGATGCCTACACTACTTGGTGACACCACTGAAGTGAAAGGGGCTGCGGATGCCTACACTACTTGGTGACACCACTGAAGTGAAAGGAGCTGCGGATGCCTACACTACTTGGTGACACCACTGAAGTGAAAGGGGCTGCGGATGCCTACACTACTTGGTGACACCACTGAAGTGAAAGGGGCTGCGGATGCCTACACTACTTGGTTACACCACTGAAGTCAAAGGGGCTGCGGATGCCTACACTACTTGGTGACACCACTGAAGTGAAAGGGGCTGCGGATGCCTACACTACTTGGTGACACCACTGAAGTCAAAGGGGCTGCGGATGCCTACACTACTTGGTGACACCACTGAAGTGAAAGGGGCTGCGGATCCCTACACTACTTGGTGACCAGGAGAGCCACCGAGCAGAACAGCGCTAAACCCTTGATTCTTAGGACGGTGGAGGTCCGGGCAGCCAGAACCCAATCAGATAGTAACAGAATATGGATGTCAGCAGCAGTCATCTAATCAGAATCTGCAACAAGTGGCTGGTACTCTGTGGACGTCAAAGCCTCCATGTCTCGCATTTCCTCTGCAGAGAAGTCTCACTCCCCCAGCTGATAGCCGGGGGGTCATAGAGGCAGAACCAGCAGTGGGTGCCATCAGTGTTCCTGACGTCTTTTAGTTCTCACCTGAATCAGAACCTCCTTTCCACTTTAGTGCTACATTCACGTTTCTAGAGGTGTTGAAAAATTCGGGTTCTAGAAGATTATACAACGTGTACACCCTGTGATTTCCATGGACAGGAACCGTGATGTCCAAAGCTGAACTTGGTGTGACTTCAAACAGGTCAATCTCTTTCTGGAAAGGTGGAGAAAGTCATGTTGTTAGCACGTCCTGAAAATGAACACTCGACAGCCTAGACCCATGTCCAGTTGAAAAAGATAAATAAAAAACAGAAGGGGGGGGGGGTCCTCTGTCAAGGACTTGGCCAGAGAGGACACCTCTTGCTCTGGAAGGCCCGTCCTGAATTACACATGTATGAAAACCTCGCCAGAGAAAAAAAAAAAAAAAAAAGTGTACTTGTCGCCCAGAACAAGAGTCCATGTTTCCTATTTCCAGGGCAGTTTAGAAACTGGAAGCTGAACTGTGAAATGTGTCACCAAAAATGTTATCTGCCAGTTAAAACCAGATGGTAGCACATATACATTTTTTTCTAATCTGTTTTTATTTTCTGATTCAGATTTATTCTATTTCATGAACATGATTATGGGGGCGGCCATCTTGCCTGAGCTGATCTCAACAGAATTTAGAAATCGGTAAGAAAATTGCTTTACGGCAGTCACATGGGCCATGGACGCAATGTACAGGAGGGGACCCTATTGATTTCTATGGGAGAGTTTTCTAGGCATGCTCTGTGATCTGTGCAGAGGTCATTGTACAAGGAAAGGAAAGAATAGATAAGGCTACTTTCACACTAGCGTTAATATTTTACGGTATTGAGATCCATCATAGGGTCTCAATACCAGAAAAAAACTCTTCCGTTTTGTCCCCATTAATTGTCAATGGGGACAAAACCTAACTGAACAGAACAGAATGCTCCAAAATTCATTCCGTTCCGTTCTCATATCGGAGAGCAGCATGCTGAAGTTTGCTTTCCATCCTGGGATGCGGAACAAAACGGATCCGTCATGACCCACAATGCAAGTCAATGGGGACGGACAGAATAGAAAATGGACACGTCCCCCATTCACTTTCAATGGAGTTCATGACGGATCCGTCTTGGCAATGTTAAAGATAATACAACCGGATCCGTTCATAACAGATGCAGATTGTTGTATTATCAGTAACGGAAGAGTTTTTGCTAGTGTGAAAGCTGTGACAATCACCTATTGTGAATGGTGGATGCTGTCTTATCTGTACACAAAGGTGATATCTTTACAGACAGGATTAGAATGACAGATAAGCAGATAACTGCAGTAAAGTGATCTATACATTTAAAGTGGTGCCTATTGTTAGATATAGTAGCCAGTGCACAAAACTTCAGGATTTTATGTTTTTTGTTGGAACATTAAAAACAGCTTAAAAATATGTTAAACATAAAAAAAGTGATTTAAAACCGCAGGACATTTTCTGACAGGTTCCATGTGTACACAGTGTCCTACCTCGTCATATCCAGACTCCACATAGATCTTGCTGTGAGTAGCCAGAGGACAAGGCTCAGTTACTGTTCGGGCAAACATCTTAAAGAGAGACCAGTCTGTAAGAGGATGAAATGACTAAGTGTAAGGAGCCGGTCTGTTAGAGGATAGCTGAATTCAGGGAGACAGTTATTGAAAATAGAAACTGCGCAGAGAAATGCAGGATCACAGGGACGCCGTGATTTCAGAAAACTTGCATATTGCACATATAGGGACAGGTTTGTTCTGGTCACTTACATACCAGTACATAAAGGAGGTGGACCTTACACACATCTATTATACGATCATTATAAGAAATGTGAATACCTCTTTTCCCAAGTCCGTTGGTATACATGTCAAACACCACAGTTAACATTTGTCTCAACTCCCAGGAGACCGCTGAGCATCCTGCATCCTAGAAAATAATGAGATTGTTTTCTTCGTACTGTGGATCGTTATCAAGAAGTATCACAAAAACCGCATTCCTAGAGAATACTCGCTATCCTAAGATGTGGATGCCTATTCCTCTGATGTGCAGACTTACAGTACACGGCCGTTGTTCAGCTGCGCACGTATTGCGGGTAGCAAACAGTGGGTCTGCAATATGCAGGCACCGGCCGTGTGCACCTCGCATCACAGACGCGGACCCATTCACTTGAACAGGTCCGCAATCGGCAAGGTCTGTGCGGAACGGAGGCACAGAACCACTACTTGCCGTATCAAATTTTAGGTCTGCACGAGCATTGCACTTTTTTCGCACTCCCATCAATAGAAAAGGCTATTCTCATTCACAAATATGGACAAAAATAAGACAAGTGCAAGAGGCCTAGTGGCCAGTATGTAAACTGCAGGTTTTAAGATTTTTTTTACTACAGAGACATAAAAAGCTAAAGGAAAAAAAAATGCGTGTGACATAACCTGATTTAAAGGGGTTATCCGAGACTAACAAATGCCCCCATATGCCTGGGCCCCTCAAACTGAATATACTTACCTGGCTCGCTGCGTCGCTCCTGGTCCCCGCACCTGCTTCACCGCGTGCGCGGATGAAAACATCCGGTGTCCGGGGGAAGCGGGAGCAGCCAATGGCAGGCGGTGACAAGGACAATCCTTGCAGGTCATGCTAGGGAGGCTCATCCCTGTCACCGTCAGCAACTGGCTGCTCCCCGCCGACACCGGATGTTTTCATCCGCGCACGGAGAGAAACAGCAGCGGTGGTGCGGGGACCAGGAGCGGCGCAGCGAGCCAGGTAAGTATCACAAGATTCAGTGATGGACCCGGGCATATAGGGGGGCATTTATTAGTCTCTGATAACCCCTTTAAACAATGGGTCATTTTCTGCTGACATATTTCCTTTAAACCCCCTAAGTAACCAGCGCTGATGCTTCAGTGGTGTCCGCTGTTTGCTTTCCTGAAGTGATGACGTGCTGCAGACAATCACCGGACTCAGCGGTCCCGCTAGAACATATGCACGTTATTGCTCCGGGAAACTATTTTAAACCAGTAAGTGTTTTTCTTACCCTTATACTACTATATATCACTTACTCTACAAACTGGTCGGATGTGCACAGACTGGGAGTGGTAACTGGTGTGATACAGACGCTCTGCCTCCAACAGAGAAGCCAGGCCAACCTGCGGTCAGAACACACGGAATTAATACCTGGAATCCACTCTCTTAATAGGATCATCTTATAACATATCTAAGTAGCTACCTTGGAGCCACAAGGCAGCAGCTTCTTCCATGGAGTCAGGTTCTCAGTGCACACAATCTCCCTGGGTAAGGTGGCATATCGCAGAAGGTGGTGATCTGTCACTGCAAGATGGGCAGATTAGAATCATTCCAACATATAAGCTGCCCTTACACCTCCAATAGCAGACAGCTATGTCTCCCGAGTCCCTCATACACACTTAGTTTGGCTAAGTGTGCATGTGTTCTCAATGAGAAGAGAGGCAAAAACTGCTGCCAGACACCTCTGGTGAATTATCTCCCGTAACCGGGGACTATGTGCAGACTGTTTACAGACGTGGACAAAATTGTTGGTACCCTTTGGTCAATGAAAGAAAAAGTCACAATGGTCACAGAAATAACTTTAATCTGACAAAAGTAATAATAAATTAAAATTCTATAAATGTTAACCAATGAAAGTCAGACATTGTTTTTCAACCATGCTTCAACAGAATTATGTAAAAAAATAAACTCATGAAACAGGCATGGACAAAAATGATGGTACCCCTAACTTAATATTTTGTTGCGCAACCTTTTGAGGCAATCACTGCAATCAAACGCTTCCTGTAACTGTCAATGAGACATCTGCACCTCTCAGCAGGTATTTTGGCCCACTCCTCATGAGCAAACTGCTCCAGTTGTGTCCGGTTTGAAGGGTGCCTTTTCCAGACTGCATGTTTCAGCTCCTTCCAAAGATGCTCAATAGGATTGAGGTCAGGGCTCATAGAAGGCCACTTTAGAATAGTCCAATTTTTTCCTCTTAGCCATTCTTGGGTGTTTTTAGCGGTGTGTTTTGGGTCATTGTCCTGTTGCAAGACCCATGACCTGCGACTGAGACCAAGCTTTCTGACACTGGCTAGTACATTTCTCTCTAGAATTCCTTGATAGTCTTGAGATTTCATTGTACCCTGCACAGATTCAAGACACCCTGTGCCAGACGCAGCAAAGCAGCCCCAGAACATAACAGAGCCTCCTCCATGTTTCACAGTAGGGACAGTGTTCTTTTCTTGATATGCTTCATTTTTTCGTCTGTGAACATACAGCTGATGTGCCTTGGCAAAAACTTCGATTTTTGTCTCATCTGTCCACAGGACATTCTCCCAGAAGCTTTGTGGCTTGTCAACATGTAGTTTGGCATATTCCAGTCTTGCTTTTTTATGATTCGTTTTCAACAATGGTGTCCTCCTTGGTCGTCTCCCATGTAGTCCACTTTGGCTCAAACAACGACGGATGGTGCGATCTGACACTGATGTTCCTTGAGCATGAAGTTCACCTTGAATCTCTTTAGAAGTCTTTCTAGGCTCTTTTGTTACCATTCGGATTATCCGTCTCTTAGATTTGTCATCAATTTTCCTCCTGCGGCCACGTCCAGGGAGGTTGGCTACAGTCCCATGGATCTTAAACTTATGAATAATATGTGCAACTGTACTCACAGGAACATCTAGTTGCTTGGAGATGGTCTTATAGCCTTTACCTTTAACATGCTTGTCTATAATTTTCTTTCTGATCTCTTGAGACAGCTCTTTCCTTTGCTTCCTCTGGTCCATGTCGAGTGTGGTACACACCATATCACCAAACAACACAGTGATTACCTGGAGCCATATATATAGGCCCAATGGCTGATTACAAGGTTGTAGACACCTGTGATGCTAATTAGTGGACACACCTTGAATTAACATGTCCCTTTGGTCACATTATGTTCTGTGTTTTCTAGGGGTACCATCATTTTTGTCCATGCCTGTTTCATGAGTTTATTTTTTTACATAATTCTGTTGAAGCATGGTTGAAAAACAATGTCTGACTTTCATTGGTTAACATTTATAGAATTTTAATTTATTATTACTTTTGTCAGATTAAAGTTATTTCTGTGACCATTGTGACTTTTTCTTTCATTGACCAAAGGGTACCAACAATTTTGTCCACGTCTGTATATACTGACCATTGGCCAGTCCCAGAGGCTTGAAGGACGCAGTCGGAGTCACGGTGTTAGTGGAGTCTATGAAGTTTAGCGAGGCGCAGAAGATTCCCGAGAGGATGTTCGTCAGCTCCTTCCAGTTTTTGTCCACACTGAAATTACAAACAAAACCCCAACATTAAAAAAAGACATGGCCTCTACCAATTACCATTACCAAAGCAGAGGATCAATCTATACATCATGTATAAGTGAGGAGTACACAGGGTCGTATACAAGCAGAGCCTCTGTAAATGCACATTGGATTTACCAAGTTACCAATCCTGATGGGTGAAGCTGCAGGGAAACCCAATATTACACAGGCACATTCCTACGAACGCATAACCATACAATCAAGGGCATAGACCCTACAGGGAAATTTCTCGGAGCGCTGAAACCCAGGGGGGCGCCCGAGCCCTCTTCACTGTCCCGCGCTGAGTAGAAATGATCTGATGTTTATAGCATTAATGCTAAAAGCATCAGGTACTTATGCTCCTGGCCAACGGCCACAACTGTATCACTGTCCTCAGGACGTGGGTACAGTTGAATACTGTGGCGAGGGTGGCAGTATTTTGTGCTGCACTGTGTTAATTAGTTCTGCTGGGGTGGTATATTGTGCTGCACTGTGGTATTTGGTTCTGCTGGGGCATTATATTGTGCTGCACTGTGGTATTTGGTTCTGCTGGGGCGGTATATTGTGCTGCACTGTGGTATTTGGTTCTGCTGGGGCGGTATATTGTGCTGCACTGTGGTATTTGGTTCTGCTGGGGCGGTATATTGTGCTGCACTGTGGTATTTGGTTCTGCTGGGGCGGTATATTGTGCTGCACTGTGGTATTTGGTTCTGCTGGGGCAGTATATTGTGCTGCACTGTGGTATTTGGTTCTGCTGGGGCGGTATATTGTGCTGCACTGTGGTATTTGGTTCTGCTGGGGCAGTATATTGTGCTGCACTGTGGTATTTGGTTCTGCTGGGGCGGTATATTGTGCTGCACTGTGGTATTTGGTTCTGCTGGGGCGGTATATTGGGCTGCACTGTGGTATTTGGTTCTGCTGGGGCGGTATATTGTGCTGAACTGTGGTATTTGGTTCTGCTGGGGCAGTATATTGTGCTGCACTGTGGTATTTGGTTCTGCTGGAGCAGTATATTGTGCTGCACTGTGGTATTTGGTTCTGCTGGGGCGGTATATTGTGCTGAACTGTGGTATTTGGTTCTGCTGGGCAATATATTGTGCTGCACTGTGGTATTGCTGACCCACCTACTAATGTCGCCCCATCTTCCATCAGTTTGGACCCTCCTAGAACATGGGGCCACTTTTAGTTCCCAGTCCGCCCCTGCATACAATAATAATTGGTCACACAAAATCCTCCACAGAGGCGTCCATACGCCCTCGCCGGACAACCCCTTTCACACCTTCTCCTCTACACTGGGGACTTACTCTTTGACAGACTCCTGAAACCAGACCCAGAGCTCGGCCCCGGCAGGTGCCTGCAGGAGGGGCTGCCCCCAGGATCTTGTATGCCAGAACCCCTGCGTGAAGGACAGATGCAGCTCCTGGATGGAGTACTTCCAGATCACTTGGCCAAGAACTTTAGGGAACAACCTGTAGTGAGAAACTGAAAGAAAGAAATATCTGTAGAAATGCAGAACGGAGCCAGTAGATACCAACGACTAAGACAGGGCATATATGGGCATCACAGAGAGCCAGGAAAGAGTTAACAAGCAGGTTTTTTTTTTAGACAATAAGCAGAATGGGTTAAATATGGATCCCCCCACCACTGCTGTTCTGCCCGGTCTCTGCTGGTGTCCACTTCCTGGGCCTAAGCTTGAGACACAGAAGGTGGTAGGAGATGCCCGCTTAGCCACGCCAATCACTGGCTGAGTCCACTGAGCGGGCATCTCCTGTGTGTCAGGCTGGGGCCAGGAAGTGGGGACCCGTCACCACATCCCTCCATAGTAACTTGTTTCCCCCAACCCAATCAGTGCCCACACCAGAGAAATCCATGCCTTTACTATAGGCTTGGAGTGGCATTCCAGAGAAAATGATCTTGGTGCAACGAGGGCGTCACAGTTGCACCAAAATCTCTGCCCCCCCCCCCCCCCCAATATACTCTATGGCCTGCTAGGGGGCAGCAGGTCATCAGGTGACATTCTCAGCTCTGCTA
This sequence comes from Bufo gargarizans, assembly GCF_014858855.1. Classification (NCBI taxonomy): domain Eukaryota; kingdom Metazoa; phylum Chordata; class Amphibia; order Anura; family Bufonidae; genus Bufo; species Bufo gargarizans. The sequence goes on from NC_058085.1 coordinate 93,126,352, forward strand.
CACCGCCTTGTGTGAGCCGCACACGGATGTACAGAAGGGCTGTCACCTCTCTCCTGCCGCAGGTCCGAGTCCAGGCGGGTGCGGAACTGGAAGGTGGCGGCGATATCCCCGGAGCGCAGCGGGGTGAGGAGCAGCTCTTCTTGGAAGGAGTCTCCATGGGGAAGCCCGGCCGCGTCCCCTCCCCGGGGTGACAGCAGCAAAGGGAGCAGCAGCAGCCACACAGCGGCCATGACTACACAGCGCGTGCGCGGTGAGGACCTTCCGGCGGCGCAGGGTCACGTGACGAGCGCTAGTCACGTGACTCCGAAGCAGAGGCGAGGCTGGTGCTGCGGCCAGTCATGTGTATACGACGCACGTATGTGCCCGCGAACACAAGCGGCGCTGCCACCCCCAGTGCACTGAGGAGGAGAGGATAATCCTCATCATCCCAACTCTCTCCATCCTCCTGCTTAAGGCCAGGGATGACTGACACCTCTCTATGCTCCCCCATGTACATGATGTAATGCAGGGATCAGCAACCTCTGGCACTTCAGCTGTGGTGAAACTACAACTCCCAGCATGCCTACTTGCTTGGCTGTTCTTGTAACTCCCATAGAAATGAATAAAGCATGCTGGGGGTTGTAGTTTCATAACAGCGGGAGTGCCGGGGGTTGCTAACCCCTGATGTAGTGTGTAGTATATGTCTGTACTATGTGTACTCTAGTCCAGTGTCTTCTGGTAGTAAAATATTACTGGCCGTAAGGGGGGCACTGGGGGGACATTACTGGCCATAAGGGCGGCACTGGGGGGACATTACTGGCCATAAAGGGGACACTGGGGGGACATTACTGGTCATTAGGGTGCACTGGGGGGATATATTACGGGCAGTAAGGGGGCACATTACTGGCCATTAGGGGAACACTGGGGAGACATTACGGGCCGTAAGGGGGGCACTGGGGGACATTACTGGTCGTAAGGGGGGCACTGGGGGACATTACTGGCCGTAAGGGGGGCACTGGGGGACATTACTGGCCGTAAGGGTGGCACTGGGGGACATTACTGGCCGTAAGGGTGGCACTGGGGGACAGTATGGGAGGAAATTACTACTGTGGAGCATATTTCTACTACGTGAGGGGGAAATTACTATGTGTGGACAGTGTGTGTGGGGGAATTAATCTAAGGTTTTATTATTATTACTGGGCATTTATAATTGCTGTAGACACTATAGGGACATTATTTCTAGTGGGGTCACTATTCTTTCAGCAGTATAGTACCTGGGGCATTGGGGAGCACCACAGGCACACTATTGGAAATGAAAGCACGATGACATTGTTAGGACACCAGGATGGGGGGGGGGGGGGTTAATGGAAAATCTGAAAAATCTAACGTGTCTTTAACAAACTCTGTAGAGATGAGATGCGGCTGAAAGACTTTGTCATGGAGGTCTGATTAAAATGGAGGAGAAGAGGAAAGAGAAGGTCTACTTGACAGGAGATGTCACTGGATGTGAGAGCTATGTGGTGCTGTATTCTCCTATATGTAGTGCTGGCTCACTACTGTGACCTGCGTCTCATCTTCTCCAAGTCTTTTTTTTTAAATTATTATAATTATATATATTTTTAATTTGGCGACTAAAAATATAATTTGGCTTCTAAATTTTTCAGTTTAGGAGCCAATGGCTCCTGTTTATTTTTTCTTAGTCTGGAGCACAATTATTGCTGTCATGCCACCCTTCTTATCCTACTTTTGGTATGAATAGGATTCTTATTCCTAAACATGTTGATCCAGAAGCATGCCAGAAAAAACATGGACACCTGGAAGAGGTTGTGTCACTTCAGCAACTGGCATTTATCATGCAGAGAAAGTTAATACAAGGCACTTACTAATGTATTGTGATTGTCCATATTGCCTCCTTTGCTGGCTTGATTCACTTTTCCATCACATTATACACTGCTCATTTCCAGGGGTTATGACCACCCAACAGTGGATGTGTATGTGTGCCTATGTGCACTCCCATGGTCCCGGCCATCAGAGAGGCCAGTTCTTTTTCCTATAGTGTGCAAGCACGGCCACGGCTGATGGACTGCTAGGTGGACGTAACCATGGAAACTAGCAGTGTATAATGTGATGGAAAAATGAATCTAGCCAGCAAAGGAGGCAATAAGAGATGGCCTTGCGGTTTGCCAAGCGCTTCTTTCGCAGCGAACTTTGCTCGTTCGCGATTCGCCGAACATGCAAACCTATGGCATTGCGCTGAACTTTGACCCATGACACATCCATCAGGTGGGACAGGACAGCCAATTGAGATGTTTCAGCACATGGACACACCCCCACCCTATAACAGAACCCGACTTGGCAACGATTTTACATTCAGTGTTTTGCCAGTGTAGGGAGAGGTTGCTGTGTGGAGTGGGCACAGGCTGTTAGGGACACCAAACGCTAGCTAATAGGGCCACAAAAGACCTTTTAAAGGACTGGTATAGGTGTGCTATCGATAGGTGTAACATACTGAGGGGTGTGATATACTTATAATATACTTTCTAACATAGAAAGTATATTATAGTACATTTGTGCTGTGCAGCAGTTGTGTGCGGTTCTGCTGCGATACGGCAGCTATACAGAGGGACAAACGCTGTTGGAACAACTAATTGCAACTGGTGTGATATACCTGTTGCCCCAAAAAAATACTGATTAAGGCAGGGGTGTGATATACCTATAATATACTTTCTAATATAGAAAGTATATTATAGTGCATTTGTATTGTGCAGCAGTTGTGTGCGGTTCTGCTGCGATACTGCAGGTATATGGAGGGACAAGCGTTATTGGAACAAATAATTTCTACTGGTGTGATATACCAGTCGTCCCCCAAAAAGAACTGATTGAGGGGTGCGATATACCTGCTTCCACAAAATACTGATTAAGGGGTTTTATATACCTGCTTCCACAAAATACTGATTGAGGGTTGCGATATACCTGCTTCCACTAAATACAGAGTTAGGGGTGCGATATACCTGCTTCCACTAAATACTGATTGAGGGTTGCGATATACCCGCTTCCACCAAATATTGATTCAGGTGTTCTATATACCTGCTTCTACAAAATACTGATTGAGGGGTGCAATATAACGGCTTCCGCCAAATACTGATTGAGGCCTGCAATATACCTGCTTCCACAAATACTGCTTTTCTCTAGGGACTTTGCCACAGGGTCATTTTGAAAATGACAGGCAGAGGAATAGGCAGGCCGTTCTGCAGGGGTGGTAGGGGTCGGGCAGGTGCACCAGGCCGGAGCCTAAGTGGGAAGTTGGAGAAGGTGCGTGCGATTACATCAAATGACACACCAGAGTTGGTTGAGAGGCTCACTCGGCCTTCCGCTTCTGCACCCTCCTCATCCTCTCTATCTGCACCCTCTTCACTCTGCTGTGTGCACCCCCAAAGACACCACCACCACCATAGCCCCTCCACTCGAGTCAGAGGAATTATTTTCCCTTCAATTCCCAGACCTTAGCGATGTCGGAACTGCTAGCCCGTCAACTACTGCCATATAAACTGGTGGACTCGGAGGCCTTTCGAAAATTTGTGGCCATTGGCACACCACAATGGAAGATCCCCGGAAGGAAATATTTCTCCAGAAGGGCATCCCAGAGCTATATGGCCATTTGTTTTCTTATTTTCGAATAACTGTGGCATACAGCTGTCTCTGTCCTACTTAGGCATAATTTAGATGGTGCATTTTAGGGACCTGTGATACAGTCAGTTCAGATCATTAGGTCCATGCTATGCCAGGATTTCTAGCTGTAATATGGATGATAACATGCGCCCACATCACAGCCGTCTGAATGAGGGTAAGTTCACAATCCCTTTTTTGTGTTCTTTGGCGTAAGTGACAGGAATATATATACGTATGCAGCAAAAACCACGATGAAGATGTTACTGGTGACATCATTGGTGTATAGTAATGTGGCAGATCTACCACCCAAGCGCCCACATTAACATGGAGGTGGTCCTATAAATCAGAGATGCAGGCTGTGGCAGGTGTGAGGTGGGGGCTTTGAGGAGGCCTCTCCCTCTCTGCTGGAGTTTTGGTATGGATTTCTAGTGTTTAGCAGGTTGTGGCCATCTCTCCGCAGCTGCGCTGTCAGTCCTCGCTCACGTTCCTCTCGGCGAGAACTCCACATCCCAGCAGCAGCCATAAACCAGTTATACAATCTGAGCTACAGATATAGCACCTTGCCCGCAGGGTAAAGGAAACGCTACTGGAAACTCAGCCCTCCAGTATCTGGACTGTAAGGAAGCCTTCATGTGTTTGGCCACTGGGCGGCGCTGTTCTACTGATATCCATATGTCTTTCCTCTGACTATTTCATCTGCCCCTTCTCAGCCCCACCATGTTCTTCAGCAGATACTTTGTAAAGGCTCATGCAGTGTAAAGCAGCTTTCTGGGACCCCAAAATTTTTACAAAAGGCTGGAAATGTTCTAAAAATAAGCGCAAACTTTTCGGGTTCCAGGTTCACGTTCTACATTGGACTCCACAATAAAGCTTAAAGGGGGTGTGCCAAGTATTAAAGTTATCCCCTATCCATAGGATAAATGAAAACTGGGGGGCTGACTGTTAAGACATAAACGGGAATAGAACACAGCGGCACTGCAAGCGACAGGTCGGAGCTGCGGTCCTTAGTGCTGGCTAAAGTAACAGCAATGTAGCTAATCTGCTTCATATGTGGTGCTCAGCATAGAGACGGGAGGCGGTATCAATTGTAACAATGTAGCGAGGGTCAAAAAAGTATGCGGCACTCACCGAGGCATATGAATCTGTATCTTTTTATTCAGTCCTAGACATTGGACGAACAGGTGGGGTTATGAGGCGGACACGCTCCTGCAGATGAATGGCGGCTACGGCCGTTTCGCGCAATGTGTTGCGCTTCTTCTGGCCGCTGATCCGCGGTCAGAAGAAGCGCAACACATTGCGCGAAACGGCCGTAGCCGCCATTCATCTGCAGGAGCGTGTCCGCCTCATAACCCCACCTGTTCGTCCAATGTCTAGGACTGAATAAAAAGATACAGATTCATATGCCTCGGTGAGTGCCGCATACTTCTTTTACCTTCGCTACATTGTTACAGCTGACTGTTAAGACCCCCAACAAGCATACGCACTGCTACTCTATTCATTCTCCAATGGACTGGTGGACATAGTCGAGCGCTCAGCTGTTGCCTGCACACCAATAGAGAATGAATGGATCAGCAGTGCGTATGCTGGGCCTACCACTCCCATCAGGAAGGGAATATAGGACTGGGGTCGCAGTGGTCAGACCCCCACAAATCAGTTATCCCCTATCCTGTGGATAGGGATACCGTTCATACTTGGCACAATCCCTTTAAAGGAGCACTTTGGAAAAAATGTACAATTTGCCATTCCTTCTTAAAGGGGTTGTCCCACGAAAAATATTTAACATTTTTCAAACCTGGATTTGAATACTTTTGTATTTGCATGTAATTAAAATGTCACTATAGCCACTGAGTTATTCACATAAATCTGTCTGTACAGCGCCACCTGCTGTTTGCTTTTTTTTTGTCCAACTCACTGAGACAGAAGCACATGCTCAGTTAGTTTCATCCTGGGACATGGCCCTGAGAAAGGACACATGCCCTAAGCTGACAGCCTGAAATAAATGTAGCACAGGGGTGTCAAACTCATTTTTTCCAAGGGCCACATCAGCCTTATGGTTGTCTTCAAAGGGCTGGTAGTATATTTATAGCCCATTGAAGGCAACCATAAGGCTGTTAACATGTTGTTAAATAACACAAAACAGATTGCCCCCACAGAGCCTGCTGTGACATTGCCCCACAGAGCCTGCTGCCACATTGCCCCCACAGAGCCTGCCGCCACATTGCCCCCACAGAGGCTGCCGCCACATTGCCCCCACAGAGCCTGCCGCCACATTGCCCCCGCAGAGCCTGCCGCCACATTGCCCCCGCAGAGCCTGCCGCAACATTGCCCCCGCAGAGCCTGCCGCCAAATTGCCCCCGCAGAGCCTGCCGCCACATTGCCCCTGCAGAGCCTGACGCACCATTGCCCCCGCAGAGCCAGCAGCCACATTGCCCCCGCAGAGCCTGCTGCCACATTGCCCCCACATTGCCCATTGACCCCATAGAAGCTGCAGTCACGTAGACGCAGCGCCCCTGCTACGTAGTGTGGTGGGGGAGCTGTGACGCGCTGTGTTGAAGTGATTCCTGAGTGGCCGGGACGTGATTGTAAATATATGCTGCGGCACACATATTACAGGCCTCACCGGTGGGCCACAAAAAACAAGGCCACGAGTTGGATTTGGCCCACAGGCCTTGTGTTTGACACATGATCTAGCAGAACAATTGGAGCAATGGCTCTCTGGATCTATTTGAGGTGCAGGACTGGTTATAGGTTTGTTAGAAAGAGGTTGTCATGTACTGTATGATGTCTGATTTTCATGTTTTACATTATGCAAGGGATAACCCCTTTAGAGCCCTGAAGGGCCCGTGCATGACACAAGGATTTAAACAGCACCGAAACCAGAATCCCTGTGTCACGCAATTCGCCGACACCTCTGGTGTACTAGTCAATACAGTAACTTTAACACTAACTGAGGAAGGGGCCAGGAAAAGACCCCGAAACGCGCCTGGTTACTGCAAGACATCTTGGAATTGGATTTTCACTATGTCGAATCTTCGACTTTTCAATATAGAGTGAACACCTCGAGTCAAACAAACTGGGCCCTGATTCTTATACATCTCCCAGATCTGAAAAAGCTGGTGAAGACCTTTGGAGACCGTTCATATTGGGGACCACAGAACTACCCGAATCGCTCCAATTGATCAACTATAATCAGGTACCACCGGATCCAACATTGTGAGCCACGTGGGACGCCACTGTGTGCTCAGGTCAGACGGCAATTGAACTGTATTGAGAGGTGTATTCCATTCAGTGAATATATGCCAAATATGTCTAAATAATCGATATGAACTTTGTCTAGACAATTATTTGAAAAAACACTGAGCACTTTATCGGCGAACATTTTATTGATTTTTCATCATTTCGAATCTTTATCGATAATATTTATTCCTAAAGGTTTTTTATGCCATTGTAGACATTTTAGTATCCACGGTCTCTGAACAGCATAGTTTATATCTATTTACATATATTAGATGTATTGATGCGTCTTTTATCCTGTATATTATTTATTTATTTATTGACATTTGTTTTATGATTTGTTTTATGATTAACTAGTTGTTATTGTTTTAGCATTGCATATTTTAAATTGTTGAATCTGCATTAGGTGTAATAAATATTGTCACCATTACCCATTTTTGTCCGTATCTCTCTTTGGCCCAGGTGGAGAGTGCTCAGCCTTTCTATCTTTTACATTTTCACCTTTTTATGACTGGGTGAGTCATTTTAGGCTTAGCAGCACCCAATCCATAACTACAAACGGAGTGAGCCACCATATCTTTGTAAACCCTATAACTTGCTTAGATTAATGCCATAATCTGCCACCATAGCAGTGCGAGCCACAGTTGCCTATATCAGTGACAGCCATTATGCCGCCAGTTAGTGTCCCCAGCCACAGTGCCCGCCCTCCCATTTTCCAGGTTCTGCAGTGTAGGGGACAAGGAACAGAAAAGTAGGAAACTCCATTCAACTCCATTTTGTTTGTTTGTTTTTCTTTTTTTTTTACTCGCACATGGATAATTTTCCACTGCACATAACACCATTGCAGCCCCCCTCGCGGTCTCATTCTAGACATTTCTAGCATGTCCACCGCATAGGCTAGAAATGTGTGATAGGTGTGGGTCCCACCTCTAATGCCTCTACTTATCTACAAAACGGGATCCCTCGGCCTTCCCCCCCAACCTGCACAGTGCTGTGACCTCTGTGAATAAAGAGGTGGCAGCACATGTACAACTCTCTCCATTCACCTACAGTGGGATGCGAAAGTTTGGGCAACCTTGTTAATAATCATGATTTTCCTGTATAAATCGTTGGTTGTTACGATAAAAAATGTCAGTTAAATATATCATATAGGAGACACATACAGTGATATTTGAGAAGTGAAATAAAGTTTATTGGATTTATAGAAAGTGTGCTATAATTGTTTAAACACAATTAGGCAGGTGCATACATTTGGGCACCACAAAAAAGAAATGAAATCAATATTTAATAGATCCTCCTTTTGCAGAAATTACAGCCTCTAAACGCTTCCTGTAGGTTCCAATGAGAGTCTGGATTCTGGTTGAAGGTATTTTGGACCATTCCTCTTTACAAAACATCTTTAGTTCATTCAGGTTTAATGGCTTCCGAGCACGGACAACTCTCTTTAAGTCACACCACAGATTCTCCATTATATTCAGGTCTGGGGACTGAGATGGCCATTCCAGAACGTTGTACTTGTTCCTCTGCATAAATGCCTTAGTGGATTTTGAGCAGTGTTTAGGGTCGTTGTCTTGTTGAAAGATCCAGCCCCGGCGCAGCTTCAGCTTTGTCACTGATTCCTGGACATTGGTCTCCAGAATCTGCTGATACTGAGTGGAATCCATGCGTCCCTCAACTTTGACAAGATTCCCAGTCCCTGCACTGGCCACATAGCCCCACAGCATGATGGAACCACCACCATATTTTACTGTAGGTAGCAGGTGTTTTTCTCGGAATGCTGTGTTCTTTTTCCTCCATGCATAATGCCCCTTGTTATGGCCAAATAACTCAATTTTAGTTTCATCAGTCCACAGCACCTTATTTCAAAATGAAGCTGGCTTGTCCAAATGTGCTTTAGCCCACCTCAAGCTGCACTTTTTGTGCTGTGGGCGGAGAAAAGGCTTCCTCTGCATCACTCTCGCTTACAGCATCTCCTTGTGTAAAGGAATGGTTGAACGATGCACAGTGACTCCATCTGCAGCAAGATGATGTTGTAGGTCTTTGGTGCTGGTCTGTGGGTTGACTCTGACTGTTGTCACCATTCGTCGCTTGTGTCTATCCGAGATTTTTCTTGGTCTGCCACTTCGAGCCTTAACTTGAACTGAGCCTGTGGTCTTCCATTTCCTCAATATGTTCTTAACTGTGGAAACAGACAGCTGAAATCTCTGAGACAGCTTTCTGTATCCTTCCCCTAAACCATGATGGTGAACAATCTTTGTCTTCAGGTCATTTGAGAGTTGTTTTGAGACCCCCATGTTGCTACTCTTCAGAGAAAATTAAAAGAGGAGGGAAACTTACAATTGACCCTCTTAAATACTCTTTCTCATAATTGGATTCACCTGTGTATGTAGGTCAGGGGTCACTGAGCTTACCAAGCCAATTTGAGTTCCAATAATTAGTTCTAAAGGTTTTGGAATAAATAAAAAGACAACAGTGCCCAAATTTATGCACCTGCCTAATTTTGTTTAAACAATAATAGCACACTTTCTGTAAATCCAATAAACTTAATTTCACTTCTCAAATATCACTGTGTGTGTCTCCTATATGATATATTTACTTGACATTTTTTATCGTAACAACCAACGATTTATACAGGAATATCATGACGATTAACAAGGTTGCCCAAACTTTCGCATCCCACTGTATATAGGAGTTCTGAGAACGCGTTTATCCAGGTAGTTTACGGTAGAAAGAAACCTAGACCGAATACATTTCTAAATCAATGATCAAAAAATATACTTCATAATCAATTCTCTGTGTATTTATATTCTGCTGACTCTGTACTGATCATGCTGCGGTCTAATATACCGTTTTTTTCACCCTATAAGACGCCCATAAAATGCACCTAGGAGGAAAGTAAGAAAAAAAATATTTTTCATTAGACCTCAGATCAGACCCCCAATCAGACCCCCAGTGTTAATAAGACCTCAGTTGGGAGCCCCAATACGTCTCCCAATTGTAATAAGACCTCAGATCAGACCCACAATCAGACCTCAACTCAGACCCCAATGTGGTCATGGTGCAGAATTATCACGATCGGCGTAACTGTCACATATGTGACACGGAGGGAGGAAAAGAGGGAGGCCCTGCCCTAGTGAGAGGGAAGGTGGTGACCCCTGACTCACCTTGCGGCTGGCGCCTGGCTGCCCTGTCGTCCCTAGACGGGTTCCTCACCCGTACGCCGATCACGTGCCTAAAACCCTGGCTTTCCCTAGGATGAGCCCTAGATAGTGAACAGGGCGGTGGGAACACTAGTCCGCACCACTAGCTCTAAAGGAAAACACCAAGGGGAGGACAGACAATACAAACTAAACATATAATCCCAGGTGGGCAACAATAGGAGACAACAAGAGCCCAACAGGGATCCGGAGGGTAGCACTCTGGAACAACAACCAGATTCTCAGCTCCAGTGGGTCAGCATAGATGTCCAGGCAGGAAGCTCTATAACTGGCAACAAGAGAAGTGTGAGAGGAGAATATAAGGAGTTTGGGAGTGGCAGACAAGAAACAGCTGAGGAGGAGAAGCTACGGATCCCTGAGTGAGACAAAAAGGATAGCAAGGCAAACACAGAAAACAAACACTAAGAAACACCGTGATCTTTAGACATAGAGCGCGCAGCCACCCGCTGCGACTTCCTGACCCCGGGTATAACGGAGTCAGACGTGGCTCTTGACACCCTCGTGACAGTACCCCCCCTTTCACGAGGGGCCTCCGGACACTCAGGACCAGGTCTCTCCGGATGAGAGACATGGAAAGCCTGAATCAACCTGTTGGCGTTTACCTCTGACGCTGGAACCCACATTCTTTCCTCGGGACCGTAACCCCTCCAATGCACCAGATACTGAAGAGAGCGGCGGACCCAACGAGAATCAACAATTCTGGATATTTGAAACTCCAGATTACCATCCACAACAACAGGAGGAGGTGGCAGCGGTGATGGTTCTAGAGGTGGAACATACTTCTTGAGCAACGACTTATGGAAGACGTTATGGATCTTAAAAGTCTGAGGTAGCTCCAGGCGAAAAGCCACAGGGTTAATGACGGCTACAATTTTATAAGGACCAATGAACCTAGGACCCAGTTTCCAAGAGGGAACCTTCAACTTAATATTTCTAGTAGATAACCACACATAGTCATTCACTCCTAGGTCCGGACCTGGCGACCGTTTCTTATCGGCCATGCATTTGTATTTACCACTCATATTTTTCAAGTTCGCTTGCACCTTCTGCCATACCGATGAAAGAGATGAAGAAAACCGTTCCTCTTCGGGAACCCCAGAAGACCCCCCCTCTTTGAAAGTACAAAATTGGGGATGAAAACCGTATGCACCAAGAAATGGTGACTTGCCAGTGGATTCCTGACGGCGATTATTTATGGCAAACTCGGCTAACGGTAAATATGATGACCACACCTCTTGGTTTTCAGACGCAAAACACCTTAAATATGTTTCTAGGTTTTGGTTGGTACGCTCAGTCTGTCCATTCGACTGAGGATGGAAAGCTGAGGAAAAGGATAAGTGTACCCCTAAACGGGTACAAAAAGCTTTCCAAAACTTAGAAATAAACTGGGTTCCCCGATCCGAAACCACATCGGAAGGGACCCCGTGAAGCTTCACGATTTCACTGATAAACACCTGAGCAAGAGTCTTAGCATTAGGAAGTGCGGGTAGCGCAATAAAGTGTACCATTTTGCTAAACCTGTCTACTACTACCAAGATAACTGTTTTACCCGCAGACAAAGGTAAGTCAGTGATGAAATCCATTGATAGATGTGTCCATGGTCTATTGGGGATGAAAAGTGGCAATAAAGACCCTGCTGGACGTGTATGAGAGACTTTCGCGCGTGCACAAGTAGACACGAAATCTATTACATCCTGACGCAACCTTGGCCACCAAAAACGACGAGACAATAGCTCCAAGGTTGCTTTACTACCCGGGTGCCCAGCAAGTGCCGAATTATGATGTTCCTTCAATAACTCAAGACGCAGGTTTAACGGTACAAACAATTTCTCTGAGGGGCAAGAGGCCGGGGCGTCCCCCTGGGCCTCTAACACCTTTCCCTCTAGAACAGAGTGTACAGCAGAGACAACCACTCCTCTTTGTAAAATAGGTACCGGATCACTAACATTACCCCCTCCAGGGAAACTACGAGACAATGCGTCTGCCTTGGTATTTTTTGCCCCAGGACGATAGGTGATTACAAAGTTAAATCTGGTAAAGAATAGCGACCACCTAGCTTGTCTAGGGGTGAGACGCTTAGCCGATTCTAGGTACAGAAGGTTTTTGTGATCCGTAATTACCGTGACGGGGTGGATTGCTCCCTCTAAGAAGTGACGCCACTCTTCAAACGCCAGTTTAATCGCCAACAGTTCCCTATTTCCAATATCATAGTTCTTTTCTGTTGCAGATAATTTTTTGGAAAAGAAAGCGCAAGGACGCCATTTGCCAGGAGACGGACCCTGAGACAATACAGCCCCCACTCCCACCTCCGACGCATCAACTTCAACAATAAAAGGCTGGGAGACATCAGGTTGAATTAGGACAGGTGCCGAGGTAAATCTCTCTTTTAGAGAGGAAAATGCAATTTTAGCGGCGTCAGACCATTTAGAAAAATCAGTCCCCTTCCTAGTCATGTCAGTAAGGGGTTTAACGATCACTGAATAATTTTTAATAAACTTTCTGTAGAAATTTGCGAAACCCAAAAACCGTTGTAGAGCTTTAAGGTTCTCAGGAAGATCCCAATCTACAATTGCCTGGACCTTCCCAGGATCCATACGGAAACCTGAAGCAGATAATAGATATCCCAGGAATTGTATTTCCTGAACGGCGAAGACACATTTTTCAATTTTCGCATATAATTTATTCGTCCGTAGGACCTGCAGTACTTGCCTGACATGTACTTCATGTGTTTTCAGATCAGCCGAATAAATTAAGATATCATCTAGGTATATGACTACAAACCTGCCGATGAGATGACTAAAAATATCATTAACGAAATGTTGGAAGACAGCAGGGGCATTGGTCAGACCGAAAGGCATGACTAAATTTTCGTAATGCCCCTCAGGGGTGTTAAAAGCTGTCTTCCACTCATCCCCTTCCTTGATACGAATCAGATTGTAGGCCCCCCTAAGATCAAGTTTGGAGAACCACCTAGCACCCGCAATCTGATTAAAAAGGTCAGGAATGAGAGGAAGAGGATATGGGTCTCGGACGGTTATCCGGTTTAGCTCACGGAAATCTAGGCAAGGACGCAGGCCCCCATCTTTCTTTTTAACAAAGAAAAACCCTGCAGCCACGGGTGAAGAAGAGGGTCTGATGTGTCCCTTGGCCAGACTCTCGGATATATAATCTTTCATGGCTTGTCTCTCGGGACCCGAAAGATTATACAACCTGGACTTGGGTAATTTTGCACCGGGAATGAGGTTAACCGGGCAATCATAAGGACGATGAGGTGGTAGCTTCTGACAACCCTTTTCAGAAAAAACGTCCTCAAAGTCCGAAATAAATGTAGGTAGGGAAGCTATGGAGGCGATTAAGCAATTGTTATTTAAGCAATTCTCTCTGCAATGCTCACTCCACTCCAATATCTCCCTGGCCTGCCAATCCACCACTGGATTGTGCGCTACCAACCAGGGAAGACCCAATACCACAGGAGAGGGAAGGCCCTCCAGAACGTAACATGAAAGACGCTCCTTATGGTGGTCCCCTACCCGAAGATGTAAGTTATGGACAACGTGAGTGAGGTTTCTCTGAGACAGAGGAGCAGAGTCAATAGCGAATATGGGAATGGGTCTCTGCAGCGTACAGAGAGACAAACCCATAGTGCGGGCAAAATGGGCATCTATCAAATTTACCCCTGCACCACTGTCTAGAAAAAAAGAAATAGACTCCGTCTTAACACCAAAAACAATAACCGCTGGCAACACAAATTGAGATGTTCGTATGGAGGAAACGTATACCCCCCGGCTGACATCCTCCGCACAGCCTGGGGTTAGTAGTTTTCCGACGGTCTTTTGTTTTTGGGAAAGGAGGGACAGACATTAATGAAATTACCCTTCCCCCCACAGAAAAAACAAGCCCCCCCCCTACGGCGAACCTCAGGAGGACGGACCTGACGAGAAGTTCCTCCTAGCTGCATAGGCTCATCCAAGTCAGTACAGACTAACTGCTGCTTGGGAGAGGTTACCGATTGCTCAGGAATTTTCGATCTCTCCCTAAGACGTCTATTTATCCTGATAGAGAGGGACATAACAGCATCAAGGGAAAGGGGGGTCTCATACAGCGCCAGCGCATCCTTAACCCTTTCAGATAACCCAGAGCAGAACTGACTCCTGAGAGCCGGGTCGTTCCACTGAGTATCCGTAGCCCACCTGCGGAACTCTGAGCAATATTCCTCTGCTGGCCGATCTCCCTGTAGGAGTCTCCGTAACTTCGACTCAGCCAGGGCGACACGGTCAGGGTCATCATATATGAGACCCAAAGCCCCAAAAAATCCCTCCACTGACCGGAGAGCCTGGGACCCAGGGGGTAACGAGAACGCCCAGGATTGCGGGTCCCCCTGAAGCAGGGAAATAACAATCCCCACCCGCTGTTCTTCATTACCTGAGGAGTAAGGGCGCAGCTTAAAATATAATTTGCAGGCCTCACGGAACAACACAAATTTGTCCCTTCCCCCAGAGAATCTGTCAGGAAGAACAACCTTGGGTTCTGTAACAACCTGGTTACCCATAGCAACCGCTGGGCTTACGGTCTGCTGCATTTGCTGCTGCTGTTGGAGGACAGACGCCTTCAATCCTGCCACCTCCAAAGACAGGCCTTGAAGCTGTTTTGCCAAAGCAGCAATAGGATCCATATTGGATTCTAAGTAGAGAAGAAAAAAAAATTATATATATATATATATTTTTTTTTCTAAAAAAAAAATAAGGGCCAGTTATAATATCACGATCGGCGTAACTGTCACATATGTGACACGGAGGGAGGAAAAGAGGGAGGCCCTGCCCTAGTGAGAGGGAAGGTGGTGACCCCTGACTCACCTTGCGGCTGGCGCCTGGCTGCCCTGTCGTCCCTAGACGGGTTCCTCACCTGTACGCCGATCACGTGCCTAAAACCCTGGCTTTCCCTAGGATGAGCCCTAGATGGTGAACAGGGCGGTGGGAACACTAGTCCGCACCACTAGCTCTAAAGGAAAACACCAAGGGGAGGACAGACAATACAAACTAAACATATAATCCCAGGTGGGCAACAACAGGAGACAACAAGAGCCCAACAGGGATCCGGAGGGTAGCACTCTGGAACAACAACCAGATTCTCAGCTCCAGTGGGTCAGCATAGATGTCCAGGCAGGAAGCTCTATAACTGGCAACAAGAGAAGTGTGAGAGGAGAATATAAGGAGTTTGGGAGTGGCAGACAAGAAACAGCTGAGGAGGAGAAGCTACGGATCCCTGAGTGAGACAAAAAGGATAGCAAGGCAAACACAGAAAACAAACACTAAGAAACACCGTGATCTTTAGACATAGAGCGCGCAGCCACCCGCTGCGACTTCCTGACCCCGGGTATAACGGAGTCAGACGTGGCTCTTGACACCCTCGTGACAAGAATATTGGCAGTAGAGTGTCAGAACCAGCTAGATACTGGTGCAACTGGTAGAAAGTAGAGCTAAAGGTGCCCAGGAGTTCCTAAGCCACAGTGCTGCTATAGAACACATACTAGTTGCACCTTCAGGACAGATACGTATCCCCAGAAAAGGTCACCTTCTCTATGCAAGGCCATGCACAATATTGTCCTGAAGTTGTCCTCTATTCAGTCAAGAGTGATGGCTGAGCTGACCAGACTGTTTAAAAATTGTCAAGTAGCGTTCCTTGACCTCAAAACCCATTTAAAAGAACCTGTCATGCAAGAAGAACTCACATTCTTATACAAGCATTCTCCATTATGTTAGCGCCTCTTGAAATGTTGTTTACCAGTCCACCTAAAGATCACACAAGTGATATAAGAAGGCAGTTCATGGCCTACTGGGCACAAAGGAGTTTGTCTGGGGCCTAATACTTTTACTGCTCACAGAGATAAAGTGAATAGTTCCCATAATGACAGCATTTTCCAAAGTCAGCACTGGTGGGTGATGCATTAGGATTAATAGGAACGATTTCACTTATGGGAGAGGCTTAGGGCTACGGATGAGGGAAAGCGCTTACCCCTGACCTAAGCTGGCTGTGTTGTGCCGTGAGCCAGGAGCGAGGGTAAGCCTAGCAGTGGGCGTACCCTAAAGGGAGTGTTTGAGAAACGGGGGTGGGTGGGTATGAACAGAAGCGCCCTGAGGAGTTGGGGGCTGGCGCTTAAGAAGGTAATATGCCCCTCCCACAAATTCAGGCTGACTTTTCAGCCTTCCACTTATGGGAGAGGCTTAGGGCTACGGATGAGGGGAAGCGCTTACCCCTGACCTAAGCTGGCTGTGTTGTGCCGGGAGCCAGGAGGGAGGGTAAGCCTAGCAGTGGGCAAAAATAAACGAGGAGAGCAGAGTAGTGTCCGAAAACTTTTAATTCCTCTCAGAGAACGAGTTTACAGAAGCCAGGGAAATCTCTACGTACAGGTTCGGGATGTACCTCGTGAAGCAAGAAGAACGCCAGCGACCCATGCCTTTGATCACATGCGCCGGAACCCCATTTTTTGATGCTGAGGACGCGGCCCCGGTTTGGAGCGAGTGCCCAGTGATGGCTGACGGGTTGTAACCGAGACCTGTAGCCAGTGTTCTGATGTGGGACACGAACTGGATTGAAGTCAGGAACTTCCTGTGCCAAGGTAGCAGCGGGCCATCTAGGGGGGTATCTTGTAGCAGAGCTACCGATTGACGGAGGAACATGACCGGGCACCAATCGTTAGCAGTTTTGCAGAACCTGACCTCCGAGGGAGGCCCATGCTGATTGGATTTCGTGGATGGGAGCCAGAGGACAAAATGGTCATGGACCCAGGACAATTGCCGCACCTGCAATCCCTGACGTTTAGGAGAGGTGCTGGTGAACTCACCTGGCCTAGGGAACCCATAAAACCCGAGATACATGGCTGCCTTAATAACCAAACTAGGAGAGTGCCCAAAAGGATGTCCATTCAGCACGGACGACGATCTCCTAAACATCTCGCCGGAGACAGGCTGTTTACGGGCGGGAGGGGCATCCCCGCACCTTTGGACTCCCCTAAGGGCCGCCTTGACTGCCTGCACTGAAAAAATGGAACCTGCATTTGGATTATGAAGCATGGCACCGTGCTGTATCCTGGCTAGGTATAGCTTGACCGTGTTGTATGACAGCCTGAGATTGCGGTGACAGTGGGCTATGAACGCCAGGGTCAGATTAAAGGAAGAATGGAGCTCAAAAAGCCAAAATAATAAATATTGTAAATACTTTATTATATCATGAAAAAGACATCAATAATTACATACATATAGATGCAGTGGGACAGGGAAACAAAAGAAACAGGGAAAGAAACAACAGCGCCACCCTGGGTGGATTTCGCCAATTCCTCTGGCACCAGAACCTTCAGGATCAAACACTCCTTCACGTGTTCCAGCACTCAGGTGGTGTATTACGCCCAGTGCCCATGTCCCATGATTTATGTGGGACTGACCACACGGGAGCTGCGGGTCCGTGTGAGGGAACACGTGAGGGACATCCTGAAGGCGCAGGAGCTGGAGGAGATTGAGGTTTCTAAACCCATTGCCAGACACTTCAAGGCACACCACTCCTGTAATCCCAGGCTCCTTAAAGTGAGGGGAATCGATTGTATCCAAGTAGATTTGCGCGCTGGTAATACTTCCAAGCGACTAGCCCAACGGGAAAGCCGCTGGATTTGGACCCTGGGGACGTTACGCCCCAGGGGGCTTAATGAAAACCTGGGTTTCTCCGCTTTCTTGTAGTCGCTGGGTCCACGACTGTGGATTCCATCTTGTTTTAACAGTTAGTATGTAACTTTTATGAATACATGTTATTGACTCACTATTTTTTACTTGTTTTTTCTCCAGCACTTTTTTAGTCATTCATAGGATATCCCCTCTATCGATGCCAAAGTTTGATTCATTCTTTGTTCCTTATCATCGGCCCTCCTCTATGGGCTTGAATATCTGCAACATCTTGGATCCACAAGGATACACAGCTGTAATTGCGCCAGTTATTTGCAAGATACTGTTTTTATTAGTACTTCTTCTTATGTACTATTATGTAGTATTTTTCTTATAAATGGTCCCCTTCATGGGCTTGAAATATCCGTAAAACACCTTGGACCCAGAAGAATGTACAGCTTTATGTGTATCCAGGGGCGTAGCTAAAGGCTCATGGGCCCTGGTGCAAGAGTTCAGCTTGGGCCCCCTTTCCCTCAGAGCTTTGTGGCCAGGGGAAGAGAAGCACATAGTCTTCGTGATGCCTGAGGCAGAAATTGAAACGGCAACCCCCCATGCCAAATTCTTGACCTAACCCCTTCCCTCCAGTCAGAGGTATAAGTTGAACAGCATGTACTTTATATAATACTGGTGTCTTCAAATGTGGCACAGGGGTCTTTGGGCCCCCTCAGGCTCCTGGGCCCGGTAGCGACTGCTACCTCTGCACTCCCTATAGCTACGCCCCTGTGTGTATCAATACACTGACGCATGAAGGCTTCTTCCTTTTCTCACCTTCCCTTCCCCTCCCTCTCCCTTTCCCCATCCCCTTTCCCTGCTTGCTTCCGTTCTTCTATTTTTCGTGCTGATCTCTCTTCTGTTTTTTTTCTATTTCCATGGATTCAAGTTCACCTGCACTCAGCACTCTACATAGCTGCAGGTTTTCCTGCAAGCATCACAATTGACCCTCTTATCTTTTTGGGGTCTCTCAATTTACTCACTGATTACGCCTGCACCTCGCTTGGCTACAGCTCTCACTACTTCTAGTCCTTTTTCTTATGAATTCATATCTGGGCACTTATGTCACAGTCCCACTTCACCCTCACCACATTTCTTTGCACTTTTATTATGTTAATATATATTTTGTCCATTTAGGTCTTTTTTCACTATCATTACTTTTTCACTTCCTTATTTTCTCATCTTTAATCATGGTATATTTATAATCTATGGTGCATTTTCGATGCACATTCCATACATGGGATTCCATTAACATGCTTATTTGATATGTACTCATCAGTTTCATTTGACATGTACACACATGCATTTGCACTTTATGTATTAATTGCTGTCACTTGTACCCATTAAATATTGTACATGTTTGTATATGTTTGTATATGTCTGTATATTGTATATGTCTGTATGGTGTATATGGTTGTATATATATGCGTATATTAATGAACTTTACCCACTACTTCGGGCATGTCATTACATGGTACCCTACATATTTTAGCCACTACATTCACTTTGCAATTATTATATAAGTATTTCAGTTATAATGTCCTGCAATCCCTTTTTCTACTTTTTCTTCCCCCTCTTTTTCTCTGCGATAGGGGTGTTCTGAGTCTTTGGCATCGATTCTAAACAGACGGCTGTCTGTTGCTCCTCCCCTAGTGTGATGCGTGCGCGCATCATCTGGCGCCGCCTCCGGCGCCCTGGGCCTGTGCGTCTATGCATCATCCCCGCCCGATCATGTGCTTGGTCACGTGGGGGGGCGGGTTCTTTGGTCTGACGCCGGGCACAGGGTGACCGGATGTGGTTTGCTTCCGGAGTGATCGCGCGCCAGTAAACATCACACCTGGGGACAAGCAAGTGCTGGAGTATGATTGGTTCGTACAGATTTTAAAATGTCTGATCCGCAGTGATGGCGCTACCCCCTGACGAAGGCACGCCGAAACGCGCGTTGGGGTAGCGCCATCCTGGTTAGGTCATCTCTTGGTCTGATTCATTGGTGAGTTCCATTTATTCTTTCTTACATCCGGTCTTGTTCCACACGGATCACTTCTGTTGTCAGGGTTTCTACTTGCAAGTCGGATTTTAGTGGTCCCTTGTATGGGTCCTTTACTTCCCTCTTCACATTCTGGGACTCACCTTTGTTACCTTACTTATTGTGTATCGGCAGCATCATTATGTTACACTATTTCTGCTTACTATTATGTATTTATCTTGCTGATCACACCTTTTATGATTTATGACCAGAGTTTTCCACCCAGGGTGGCGCTGTTGTTTCTTTCCCTGTTTCTTTTGTTTCCCTGTCCCACTGCATCTATATGTATGTAATTATTGATGTCTTTTTCATGATATAATAAAGTATTTACAATATTTATTATTTTGGCTTTTTGAGCTCCATTCTTCCTTTAATCTGATTTATGCTCGGGAGCTTTGGCCGAGTTAATTCTTTGGGGGTAGCATCTTGGGTATATTATTGGGGGAGCACAGGCCCCCCGGACTTTTCTGTCCCCCTTGTTGTCCGATGCCCCTAGGGTCACCCCTCTTCCTTCCTATGAACGCCAGGGTGTAGGAGACGTCGTCCAAGCCACCTTGCGGCTGGGACCTGGAAAACACTTCATAAGCCTTGAAGCCGGCTTGGTAGTTCCTGATGGTATTGGAGGAGAGGAAATGTTGAACCAGAATATCCTTTTTAATACCTTCCGGGATGAAATGGGCCGGGGCCCCTCCGGGGAGTGAAAATAGAAGTACCTATCGCGGCCGTCTGAGGAACAACGGACTCAGCCGGAGGGTGGGACGCCTGGGGGGGGGGGGGCTGACTCCAGTACCGACACCCTGGACTGAGCGTCAGCCACCATGCCGACCAGAGAGTCAATGGTGGCTTGCAGATGCCTCAGTGACTGTTGAATGTCCGTGGTCCCTGGCTGGACGCCTGACGGACCCGGGGAGGTCATCAACAGTTTGTGTAGTTCTGCTTTGCGGGCCGAGGCCGGGTGAGGGATGCTTCTCTTATTGAGTTTGGCGATGAGCCTGGGGATCGTCCAGCTCTTCAGGAACATGGTGCCAGCCTGGCCTGAGACGGACGTTCCAGGGAGTGACAAGGTGTCCTCCACATCTGAAGCATGTGACATGCTTAACCTGGGATTAGAGGCTAATACCTGTGCTGAGGTCTTGGGTCACCTGACCTTGGTCAAAATATCGTGTAAATGAAAAACGGTCAGAATACATTCCTGGGAGAACCAATCCACAAGATTTGGAAGGGAGAATAGCTGGGGAGGGTGAAGGCCTGGGCGAACCAGGAGGCAGAGGTACGTATGAGCCTTGGCGATCCAGGAGACAGAGATAGGTGTGAGCCTGGGCGATCCAGGAGACAGAGATAGGTGTGAGCCTGGGCGATCCATGAGACAGAGATAGGTGTGAGCCTGGGCGATCCAGGAGACAGAGATAGG
Source organism: Bufo gargarizans (assembly GCF_014858855.1). NCBI lineage: Eukaryota > Metazoa > Chordata > Amphibia > Anura > Bufonidae > Bufo > Bufo gargarizans. Next base: position 93,147,589 of record NC_058085.1, read on the forward strand.
TGTGAGCCTGGGCGATCCAGGAGATAGGGACAGGTGTGAGCCTGGGCGATTCAGGAGACAGGGACAGGTGTGAGCCTGGGCGATCCAGGAGACAGGTGTGAGCCTGGGCGATCTAGGAGACAGGTGTGAGCCTGGGCGATCCAGGAGACAGGTGTGAGCCCGGGCGATCCAGGAGACAGTTGTGAGCCTGGGCGATCCAGTAGACAGGTGTGAGCCTAGGCGATCCAGGAGACAGGTGTGAGCCTAGGCGATCCAGGAGACAGGTGTGAGCCTAGGCGATCCAGGAGACAGAGATAGGTGTGAGCCTGGGCGATCCAGGAGACAGAGATAGGTGTGAGCCTGGGCGATCCATGAGACAGAGATAGGTGTGAGCCTGGGCGATCCAGGAGACAGAGATAGGTGTGAGCCTGGGCGATCCAGGAGATAGGGACAGGTGTGAGCCTGGGCGATTCAGGAGACAGGGACAGGTGTGAGCCTGGGCGATCCAGGAGACAGGTGTGAGCCTGGGCGATCTAGGAGACAGGTGTGAGCCTGGGCGATCCAGGAGACAGGTGTGAGCCTAGGCGATCCAGGAGACAGGTGTGAGCCTAGGCGATCCAGGAGACAGGTGTGAGCCTAGGCGATCCAGGAGACAGAGATAGGTGTGAGCCTGGGCGATCCAGGAAAGCAGGAAGACAACAGCATATAACGTGAAGCACATACATATATCACGTGGCCCTGCCGCCACCATAGATCAGAACAGATAACTGCAGTGAGCGTTTAGTGAAAGCTGGTCGCGTATGGAGTGCGATAACGACCTAGCCTACACCTGGTGAGGCCCCCAGCTCTCTTTGACCACCGAACTGAAACTAACGCCCTTCCAGCCCAACGGGGACCCAGGAGCCCTCCCCCTATGAGAGGGGACAGAGGATTACTTTGGCGCTGCGTGGCACGGCGGGTGTGCGTATGAGATGGCTTGGTTGTTGGGTAACCCTGCTGATTTTTTATTTTTTTTTGTTTGTTTTTTAAATAGACCGTTGTTGGTCAGGGGATAGACACCCCTGCTTATTTCGTATATGGGCTTGTTTAGATGTGCGTTCAACCCTGGAACGCACCGCCATCTACCCCGGGAAGCAGGGAGACAAGGGGGAAAAATTCCTGGTGGGGGGTGACCATGTGGGCGGGTAGACTGGGGGACGGGGCCCACCCGTCCCGAGTAGTAAGTGGGACGGGAGACCCGGATGTGGGAGCAGGAATAGGCGTGCGTTCCACGCTGGAATGCCCGCTGATCCAGACACCAGAAGTTCAGAACATGGGGCCCGGGCCGGAGGCTTCTGTAAGGGGGGACCCAGTGAGGACAGAGCTTACCTGCCCTGGAGCGTAGATCTAAATGGCCAACCACAACCACATTTCTTCCTGCAAACCCAATTAAATTAACTTCTAAGGTCTGCCTTATTGCTCCCCTCAAAGCAGCCTAGCCTTAACCTATAAATAAAAACATGAGGCAACTTGATTGTTGGAGTAAAGGTCAGTCACAGCTTTTATTTCTCTTTGTTTTAAAAAAAACATTAAAACATTTTCTCAAAACCACAAGACCACTTCCGGGGGGGGGGGGGGGGGGTTGCTGGTAAGAAGCGCTATGCCAACCACTGTACCCATAGTGGGCAAGTCTGCCTTCCCCTTCTGCTCTTAACATTTTATGACCCCCGACCTCCACAGAGGAGACCTCGTGTACCTCTACACGGCACTCCGACCCCCGCCCAACACAAACAAGGCCTGATCCTCCCCATCCTGGAGGCCAGAGAGAAATATATCAAGGCCGCTATCATTCAAGTATACCTCATCAGCCGCTGCTTGTCCCCCTTGAGCTGACGGTGACGGACCACAACTCCCCCCCCCCCCCAAGAACGGACAAAACGAGAGATCCGAGAGATGCCTGGCTCTCTCGACACCACCCGCGTCCCTGGCGCCCTGCCACGGGGTGACCCTGGGGACAATGTCCGACCAAACAATCACAATTTCCTGCCCCCGGCAGCTGTTCTCGGAACTGCCTGCTCCCTGTGACTGCGTTTGATTTCAGACCGGCTCCCGACACAGGCACAGGTAAGGGCTTACCTGTGCATCGCCGGATGGGTGAGTCTACCTTATAAAAGATGGTAGCCTGCATGTGTTCGCTGTCGAACACCGCGAACTGACCATCACTGTATAAGAGTGCCCCGGAAAACAAACCGTGGAGCGGGAGGATCTGCAAAGGAAAATCACAATAACAGCTCAGGGCGAACATAAGAAGTAAAGCATGCCGACTTCCACCTGCCAATGCGCTAAACTTCCAAGTCAGGTAACCCAGCCCTGGCGGCTTCCGTAGCCGCCCCAATTCTAAACGAATTAGAGCCGAATTCCTCTGGGGGAGGCCCAGGCTGGCAAGACATTGGCTGAAAACGGAGCAAAATTGAAAACGGGTAAGGGGGTGGCACAGAAAAGAATCGCCAGAGCAACGGGAAGCAGAAAAATCCACCACAGCCTGGTAAGGGCAAAGCGGGCCCACAATGCGATACAAGGGAACCCAAGGTCCATGGGAAATTTTTTAATGACTGACACAAATGCGTACAGCTGCTTTGGAAATGGACACATCGGCTGGCTTGAGGCCGCCGGGGTGAAACCTGGACTGGGAAAGGAGCTCGCCAATTCTGAAAGCGCCGAAGAATGCAAGGCAAAAAGCGGCATGGAAAAGTAACACCTCAGCAGAGGAGGAACAGGCCTTCTGCAAGGCCTGCTCCCACTGTGTGAGTAGCTGATACGAAATGGGGCATCTCTGCTCTCGTCGAACAAACTTCCTCCAGCCCTTGAGGGCTTGGCGAACTACAAAAAACCCTGGTGACATTTGCCCACCCATTTAGACGAAAGTGAAAACTGAGTCCGGACAACTGGCTCTGCGCAACGACGGCCGAAACTCCCGCATCTCGCAAGCTAAGCAAATAATCCACTGTGACTCAACAGGTCAGAAAGCTGCCAGATTTTTTTTTTAAGTCTGGATAACCCGCTTGTTCTTTCTACTGCAGCTGGTGGCAGCTGAAGGATGGAACTGAGCATGTCCTACTGTCTGAGTGAGCAGGACAGAAATTTTTTAAAAAGAGCAAACAGCAGGTGGCGCTATACAGACAGAGTTCAGTGAATAACTCAGTGGCTATACAACATTTTTAATTATATGCAATTACAAAAGTATTTAGATCCAGATCCTCGTTTGAAAAACTATAGAATATTTTTTTGTTGGACAACCCCTTTAACTGATATTTGGTCTACTATTGCGTGATCATTTCCATAGTCTACACTGTTAAGCAGGATCTTTTTAGTACATAATTAGACAGAAGTACATCACAATCTAGAATATAAATCATTCTGCTCCCGGGATACTTCTATGGCAGAAATCATTTACAAAGGTAAGAACAACTATACAGTACATAAAGTCGTATGCATGACAATGGCAGCCTGCGCCCTATGCCGTCATATGGCCTGATGTCACCTCAATAAACACAAAGTGCCCCTGGTAACAGAGAAAGTATTTATAGATGCCGCTGATACTTGACCCGCTTTGCCCTTCCATCCTACTGTGCTGTCTTTTCATGAAACAAAAGGTCTAATAAGTATTGCCATAATAAAGACATAAATCAAATGTATGGAGAGAAGAAGCCATTATTCTACAGACAGATAACCCTGGAGAGACGCCGTGAGCAGGATCCTCTGCATCTGAGTAAGAACACTGCCTGAAAGGTAATAGAAAGACATGTACAGGTGTAGCAGATCTGAATATGTCATGTGGCACTGCGGTATATTATTTGTACTACAGGTAAGGTCTTAGGCATCTTTCACACGGGCTTGACGAATTGGCTCCGGGTGCGTTCAGTGAAACTCACACCATTTTGCAAGCAAGTTCAGTCAGTTTTGTCTGCGATTGCGTTCAGTTTTTTTCTACGTGAGTGCAATGCATTTTGATGCGTTTTTCATGCGCGTGATAAAAAACTGAAGGTTTACAGACAACATCTCTTAGCAACCATCAATGGATCTGCAAAACACGGAATACGCCAGTGTGCCTTCTGCAATTAGCGGAACGGAACAGGCGGCCCATTGTAGAAATGCATATTCTTCTCGGACGGACAAGAATAGGACATGTTATATTTTTGTAGCCGGGCCACGGAACGGAGCAACGGATGCGGACAGCACACAGAGTGCTGTCCGCATCTTTTGCGGCCCCATTGAAGTGAAGTGAAGTGAATGGGTCCGCACCCGAGCCGCTAAAACTGCGGCTCAGATGCAGACCAGAACAACAGTCGTGTGCAGGAGGCCTATAGAACATGCTGCGTTTTTCACGCAACGCAGAACTGATGCGTGAACACAGATCCATTGAAATGTACGGGTCAGGATTCAGTGCGGGTGCCATGCATTCACGTCACGCATCGCACCCGCGCGAAAAAATCGATCGTGTGAAAGGAGCCTTAGGCTTAGGTCGTTCAGGCTTTTTGATGCAGTTTTTGAAAACCAGGAGTGGATTGAAAAAAGTGGAAAAGTTGTATCTGCCCTTAAAGGGGCTCCCTGAAACAGCTGATCGCAGGGGGGCCAGGACTCAGACCCCCACCATTGTGATGGGCCAGGACTCAGACCCCCGCCGTTGTGATAATGATGACCTATCCTGAGCATAGGTCATCATTTTCCATTACTGGATAACCCCTTTCATATTGTCTCTCCTGTTATGATCCACACCTGATTTTGGCTTCAAAAACTGCATCAAAAAGCCTGATGTATGGCGGCAGTCCTATTCACGTCAGTGACTCACACTCACATGTGCAGTCTGTGTTCCCCAAGGACAGCACACGTATCCATTGCTTATAAGGTGTTTATTCACATATCCTGATCATGGGTCTGTGGAAAAACAGGGGAGACCTGCAATACTCTGTGGGTCCATGAAAACTATGACAGAACATGCCATGCCTTCTGTGGTTGGGCCACAGTTCACGGATCATTGCTGAGAGATGAGAAATTCAGCTGTCGTTTGTGTGCATGAGAAATATCTCTATATCTAGCCATGATATGACTTGTGTGTGACGGGATCCTGCTCTGCTATTTCTCTTTAGTACACCCTCAGCAGCAGCAGCATGGAGGACGTAAGCAGACCTTAGCAGTGTAGCTGTGAATCCAGCACTGAAGTGGGGGAGTAAGCTTACTAATGTCAGCATCTCTGCTTCCTCCCCCTCCTGTCCCCTCCCCTCTCTATAAACTTCAGCGACCGGGTAATATGTCTTCACCGAAAGCAAATGTGAATTTAAAATGAGTGATTTGGGCAACGAGGAAAGAAAGAAGTAGCATTTTTCTGTAATAAGATTTATTACAAAGTTTCCTTTCTTCACTTGTACTATTGAAACAACGGTACTTTTGAAGTAACATTGTTTGTGTGTAATACTCTGGGCTCTGCTGAGCAATGTAAAGTTGAAGTCAACACTGACCTGAGAGAGCTAAACCTTTGGATTCAAAAGACTGTTCTGGTACATTCAAGTAATAGCGCCACCTAGAGGGAACTGCAACCACTTAGCTTTTAAGAGATTTGTTATCATAGCACTGTTGTGTGGAGTTGGAGGAATGAGGCTAGTTTCAGATTTGCTTTAGACATCACGCTACCTGATCCCCGCCAGTCCCATTAACTGTAATAGGGACTGGCGGAATTCCGGCCGCATCCCTGGAAATATGCTGAGAATCGTTAAATGCAAATGTGAAAAAAGCCTAAAACCTTCTGTTCAACTGTTACAGTCTGAAATAATTTCTTCAAAGGAAAACCCACCACCTCGACCCCCTCTTACAGTGTAGTCGTGTGTGAGTTCATTGGGTAGACAGTTGGGATGAGAGACCTGCAGTGAGGGTATTAGTGACACTGTACGGGTGTGGGCAGTGACTATTGGGGCCATTTATCAAACTGGTGTAAAGTAGAACTGGCTTAGTTGCCCATAGCAACCAATCAGATTTCACCTTCCATTTTCCAAAGGAGTTGTCAAAATGAAAGGTGGAATCTGATTGGTTGCTATGGGCAACTAACACAGTTCTACGTTACACCAGTTTGATAAATGACCCCCTATGTGTTTAGTTATGTAATAGCATAGCAGCAGACGTGGACTATGAGAGTAGTAGTGCACATTCCCAGGACAGGCAGTTTTAGGGATGTGGAACAGGCACAGCCATAATACCTGGTAGAGATGACCCAGCTGATCAAAAACATACCTTTCTTCCTCCGATTTGTTGCTGCATTTGGGAGAAATATTATAATTTTTTTGTGCACTGAGGGCGGGCACTAGCCATGCAGTGCACCTTTGCTCCTCCTCTCTGCTTCCTTGGACACTCCCCCTCCACTTGATTGACATTGTCAGCTCTCCAGATGTGGGGAGGGGGCTGTCTGGGAAGCAGAGAGGAGGAGATAAGGTGCACTGAGTGGCTAATGCCCATCCATGGTGCACTTTTGCCCTAATTTGCATATTTTCTACAACTATTTCTCCCGAATGCAGCAACAGAACGAGGAGGTATTGTGACTGGTTTAATAGGGTTGATCCTGCTGACAGATGCCCTTGAGCTGTGATAGTCAGAGTCCTATCCTTAATAGTGACAGCAAGCATATGCCCTCCCAAACAGTTCCTCCATAATTACTGCCTGTAAAATTTACACCTTAAAGGGTTTCTGTCACCTGAAAAATGGCCATTAAATTGGCTGACATTGGCGATGTGCTAAAAAATGTGAATTTCCGCTTTTTGAAACAGCTCTGACTTTCTGAGCACCTGTCATGTTTCCTGAGGTTCTACAATGCCCAAACAGTAGAAAACCCCCACAAATGACCCCATTTCGGAAAGTAGACACCCTAAGGTATTCGCTGATGGGCATAGTGAGTTCATAGAACTTTTTATTTTTTGTCACAAGTTAGCGGAAAATGATGATTTAATTTTTTTTTTCCTTACAAAGTCTCATATTCCACTAACTTGCGACAAAAAATTTGAAATTCTAGGAACTCGCCATGCCCCTCACGGAATACCTTGGGGTGTCTTCTTTCCAAAATGGGGTCACTTGTGGGGTAGTTATACTGCCCTGGCAATTTAGGGGCCCAAATGTGTGAGAAGTACCTTGCAATCAAAATGTGTAAAAAATGGCCTGCGAAATCCGAAAGGTGCACTTTGGAATGTGGGTCCCTTTGCCCACCTAGGCTGCAAAAAAGTGTGACACATCTGGTATCGCCGTACTCAGGAGAAGTTGGGGAATGTGTTTTGGGGTGTCATTTTACATATAACCATGCTGGGTGAGAGAAATATCTTGGCAAAAGACAACTTTTCCCATTTATTTATACAAAGTTGGCATTTGACCAAGATATTTCTCTCACCCAGCATGGGTATATGTAAAATGACACCCCAAAACACATTCCCCAACTTCTCCTGAGTACGGCGATACCAGATGTGTGACACTTTTTTGCAGCCTAGGTGGGCAAAGGGGCACACATTCCAAAGTGCACCTTTCGGATTTTGCAGGCCATTTTTTACACATTTTTACGGATCCACTGGAGCCTTACAGGGGGGTGATCAGGGAGTCTATATGGGTGATCACCCCTCTGTCATTGATCACCCCCCCCTGTAAGGCTCCATTCAGACGTCTGTATGATTTTTACGGATCCACTGATACATGGATCGGATCCGCAAAACACATGCGGACCTCTGAATGGAGCCTTACAGGGGGGTTGATCAATGACAGAGGGGTGATCACCCATATAGACTCCCTGATCACCCCCCTGTAAGGCTCCATTCAGACAGCCGTATGATTTTTACGGATCCACTGATACATGGATCGGATCCGCAAAACACATGCGGACCTCTGAATGGAGCCTTACAGGGGGGTGATTAATGACAGAGGGGTGATCACCCATATACACTCCCTGATCACCCCCCTGTAAGGCTCCATTCAGACGTCCGTATGATTTTTACGGATCCACTGATACATAGATCGGATCCGCAAAACACATGCGGACCTCTGAATGGAGCCTTACAGGGGGGGTGATCAATGACAAGGGGGTGATCAATGACAGGGAAGTGATCAGGAAGTCTATATGCGTGATCACCCCCTTGTCATTGATCACCCCCCCTGTAAGGCTCTATTCAGACGTCCGCATGTGTTTTGCGGATCCGATCCATGCATCAGTGGATCCGTAAAAATCATACGGACGTCTGAATGGAGCCTTACAGGGGGGTGATCAATGACGGAGGTGATCAGGGAGTCTATATGGGTGATCACCCCTCTGTCATTGATCACCCCCCTGTAAGGCTGCATTCAGAGGTCCGCATGTGTTTTGCGGATCCGATCCATGTATCAGTGGATCCGTAAAAATCATACGGACATCTGAATGGAGCCTTACAGGGGGGTGATCAATGACAGGGAAGTGATCAGGAAGTCTATATGCGTGATCACCCCCATGTCATTGATCACCCCCCTGTAAGGCTCCATTCAGACGTCCGCATGTGTTTTGCGGATCCGATCCATGTATCAGTGGATCCGTAAAAATCATACGGACCTCTGAATGGAGCCTTACAGGGGGGTGATCAATGACAGGGGGGTGATCAATGACAGGGGGGTGATCAGGGAGTCTATATGGGGTGATCAGGGGTGATCAGTGGTTCATAAAGGGTTAATAAGTGACGGGGGTGGGGGGGTGTAGTGTAGTGTAGTGTTTGGTGTGACTTTACAGAGCTGCCTGTGTCCTCTGGTGGTCGATCCAAACAAAAGGGACCACCAGAGGACCAGGTAGCAGGTATATTAGACGCTGTTATCAAAACAGCGTCTAATATACCTGTTAGGGGTTAAAAAAATCACATCTCCAGCCTGCCAGCGAGCGATCGCCGCTGGCAGGCTGGAGATCCACTCGCTTACCTTCCGTTCCTGTGAGCGCGCGCGCCTGTGTGCGCGCGTTCACAGGAAATCTCGCGTCTCGCGAGATGACGCGTATATGCGTCCAAGAGGAGTAAAGCAACCACCTCCCGGAGGCATATGTGCGTACAGCGGTCGGGAGGTGGTTAAACACCTATACCTCACCTTCCCTCTGGCTAGTGTTCCCTGCAATACAGAATGCCCCGGAGGATTTAGTGCTGTCTTCCCATCCACTGCACTGCTGGCCCAGAGAGGCTCTGCTAACCGTGAGTACATGAACTACTACCCCCACCACCCAACGTAGCCTCACGTGTTTTCCGCTGCGGTCCGGCTCGCTGCAAGGAGACATGAGAGGAGGGATGTGGCTGATGAGCAACAGCACTTGTTTACAGTCTCCATTACCTCAGCCTGTTCTGTCCGTCCTCTGTACTTCATGTCTCCTCATAAACTAAATTCCCCAGAGATTCAGCTAAAGTTCTTATCTGTATTCAGGATCATATTCCCTGACAGATAGAGCAGAGAGGAGGATGAGGCAGCTCTTTACTTCATTGTTGTAAAGTAACTTGTCCTCGTGTGTGATCAGGACAGGTTTTGTATGAACTAATGGGACGGCGGCCATCTGCAGTGGTGAGCAGGTGTAATTACACCCAAGCCGTCCCATTCATTTCAATAGGAAGGCTTGGGTGTAATTACACCTGCTCACCACTGCAGATGCAACGGCTAGAAGGTAAACAGTGAAGAGGAGGCAGCGCTGACACCGTGCGAGTCTCCTCTTCAACCAGCTGATCGGAGGGGCTGCTGGGTGTCGGACCCCCTCCGATCTGATATTGATGACCTATCCTGGGGATAGGTCATCAATAAATATAACTTGGACAACCCCTTTAAGGCCTCTTGCACACGAATGTATTTTCTTTCTGTGTCCGTTCCGTTTTTTTTTTTTGCAGACCGAATACGGAACCAATCATTTCAATGGGTCCGCAAAAAATAGGAAGGTACTCCGCGTGCATTCCATTTCCGTATTTACGTTCCGCCAAAAAATAGAACATGTCCTATTATTGTCCGCATTACGGACAAGTACTGTTCTATTAGGGGCCAGCTGTTCTGCAAAATACGGAATTCACACGGATGTCATCCGTATTTTTTGTGGATCTGTTTTTTGCGGACCGCAAATTACATACGGTCGTGTGCAAGAGACCTAAGGTGTGGGACTATATGAAAAAGCTATTAGAGGTTACTACTTTATTCAATTTCACTCCACTTTGGGGAAATGTTCACTTGGGTGAATTTTTGAATATGTCACAAGATAAGTTTTGAATAAACTCGGGTATTAAATACATCTCCCAACTTTTCAGGGACGGGGTTATTCTCACATTAGGTGAGATATCACATTCGGCTTATTTTTCTGTAGGTCAATCTCCGTTATTTACGATAGAATATAATAGATTAATAGATATAGTGACTAAGGCACAGTAGGGGAAGAATATCACATATATATAGGGTACAGTTAGGGCTCTTTCACACTTGCGTTCTTATCTTCCGGCATAGAGTTCCGTCGTCGGGGCTCTATGCCGAAAGAATCCTAATCAGTTTTATCCTAATGCATTCTGAATGTAGAGAAATCCGTTCAGGATGCATCAGGATGTCTTCAGTTCCGGAACGGAAAGTTTTTTGGCCGGAGAAAATACCGCAGCATGCTGCGCTTTTTGCTCCCGTCAAAAATCCTGAACACTTGCCGCAAGGCCGGATCCAGAATGAATGCCCATTGAAAGGCATTGATCCGGATTCGGCCTTAAGCTAAACTTCGTTTCGGCGCATTGCCGGATCCGACGTTTAGCTTTTTCTGAATGGTTACCATGGCTGCCGGGACGCTAAAGTCCTGGCAGCCATGGTAAAGTGTAGTGGGGAGCGGGGGAGCAGCATACTTACCGTCCGTGCGGCTCCCGGGGCGCTCCAGAGTGACGTCAGGGTGCCCCAGGCGCATGGATGACGTGATCGCATGGCACATCATCCATGCGCATGGGGCGCTCTGACGTCATTCTGGAGGGCCCCGGGAGCCGCACGGACTGTAAGTATACCGCTCCCCCGCTCCTACTATGGCAACCAGGACTTTAATAGCGTCCTGGGTGCCATAGTAACACTGAAAGCATTTTGAAGACGGATCCGTCTTCAAATGCTTTCAGTACACTTGCGTTTTTCCGGATCTGGCGTGTAATTCCGGCAAGTGGAGTACACGCCGGATCCGGACAACGCAAGTGTGAAAGAGGCCTCACAGGGCATGGCAGGTAGGTTGTCATTTCCCAGCTGGGCGAGATGGAGATGTGAGGTTCCAGGATTCGTACAGGCAGATTGGCATAGGATTTACAGGAATATGAGCAGTTGTCCAGTGAGTACTAATTACACTGTAATACAATTTCATGTTGTGCATCTGTTCTACCTATCCCCTGCCCGAATAGCAAGGCTGCATGGGGGCCCTAACTCAGGTTGCCCCAGGGGAACCACAAGTTCGCCGACTTCATGCATCTTGGTTGGCATTGCAGATAGGTTCAGCTATTTTGGCAGGGTGTATATGGAATTGTGAAAAATAGGTTTGGGGTACAGCTACCTTTTAATGTTCAGGTGGCTATAATGGGGGATATTGTGAAAGAAAAAGGTTCAGCCCATAAGTTTAAAGTTATGTCTATGGAGCTTATGTTGGCTGGAGTGACTATAGCTCGTGGGTGGATGGCCAGCGCCGCTCCTGATGTTAAAGGGAGTCTTTCACCTGAAATCACCATTGTAGAACACTAACATCAGGATCTCCATTCCATTCCCCATATTAGAATGCTACCTTCCATATTGCTGTCTATCGCCGATTTTCTCAGAAAAACACTTGTATTCAATATGTTAATTAGCTTCTATAGGTGCCCAGGGGCGGCGTTCATGCGGCCGGTGCCCAGGCCCCTCGGTGCTTTTCATGCGAAACCCCTCCCCTCTCACCCCTCTGGCCCGCCCTAGGTTCTTCTGATTACGTCCTCCTCTTAGTGAGAAATCCAGCGCCAGCGCCGTTCAACAGATTCGCCGCGCCTGCGCACTTCATTCCCCATTATGGGCAGAGGCACAAGAGCGCTTAATGCGCATGTGCAGGCCCATACATCCCGATCTAGCTGGCCTTGTGCCTCTGCCCATAATGAAGTGTGCAGGCGTGGCGAATCTGTTGAACGGCGCTGACGCTGGATTTCTCACTAAGAGGAGGATGTATTCAGTTCAGTGTTCTATAATGGTGATTTTAGGTGAAAGACTCCCTTTAATAATTGGGTTAGTTTGGTTAATAAACTGAAGGCATATGAAAAGATTAGATACACTTCCCAAAACAAGCTGGAAGTATGGTCCGAAATATGGTCGTATGGTAGAGCGTATGGTTGCAGGGGGTTTGTATTATTATTATTTTTTTTTAAACTTTTTTCAACCCCGCTCCACCAGTGGGATTATGGTGTTATTTAATGTATGTGATATAAGTAAAATTTAAAGTATTTTCATTTTCTTAATTCCTGGAGAACCCCTTTAATCCAGCAGTCACAACCAGCTTACTCCCTCTAACAGTGCCAGCCAGAGTTCTCCCATAAACTGCTAGTGGCCCCCCCTTATAAAGTGAGAGCAAGTTCCTCTATAAACAGTGAGGACTACATTGCTTCCCCCTAAGTTTACCCTGGTTAGAGTTCTTCCTTAGCACTTCTGTTAATACTGTCAAAGCTATTGGCATATCATGGCCTCATTGCCCACTTTGATGCCAGTTTTCGCTCCCAGAGTCTCTAAGCCTGGCTGGATTCATCTGTATTCTGTGCAGGGTTCTCCGTGTATAGCGAGAAGTCAGCGGACCAAGGTCGTTTAACCCTTTCAGTCCTCCCCATTACATATTCACGTGGCTGTAAATATCTTCACCGCAGACCTCCATGCCACTTGTGATGCCCAGAATTGCCTTCCGCCAAATTCCATTCAGTGTTTTTTTATACTTTGATTTTATTTTATTTTAGGAAATGAGCGACCTAAAGTCAATCATCCTTTTGAAAACAAAAGTTACTTGGTTAAATGGACAAAAATAGCTTCTGCCCATGTTGATGGCGGTCTTCAGTGCCACACGTACACATACTGGGCTCAATACCACAATATGGCATTGAATATGCACAACACTTAGCTCCAGAAATAGCGACACCACACAATATGTCAAGATAATCAAACAACATGACCTTTATCATAAAATGCCCCATGAAAATGAATCCCTACCCACGTAGAACCAAAGGGCTACAATGCCGTACACAATTAGGGCTCATGCACAGGAATGCGTGCCAGCCGGGCCCGTGCTGCGTACCGCAAATTGTGGTCTGCAATGCACGGGCACCGACCGTAGGGCTGCCGTATGCGGACACAGGACCCATTCATTTTTATTGGGTCTGTGATCCGTATCTGACAGATGTGCATGCACTACTTTTTTGCGGTGCGGAGGCACATATCGAAACCCCGCGGAAGCACTACGGAGTTCTGCACATTCCGGACCCATTCAAGTGAATGGTTCCGCATCCGTGATGCGGTGCACAAACTGCCGGTGCCCCTATATTGACAATACAATAGACTGCAAATAATGCAAAGTCCAAAAAATAAACAATAATACAGACCACGGTAGCACCCGCGTCCTCCAGGGGTCCCTGGCTTTGATGCCCGTTTCTATGCGGCATCCTCCTAGTTAAGGTCCCTTTACATGGGACGACAGAGCCGCAGATTATCATGAAGGAAACGTTCCTTCCCAACAATCTGCTGATCACTGGTGGAGGAGAGCGCTGTATTTACATGCAGGGATCTCCTCCACAGTAAGTGGAGCAGTGATCGCTAATGCCATCTCTCGTCCCCATACTGACTTGTTTGCGGGAAGGCGATCGCGTTTATACAGCACAATCTGCTGCTGGCAAACAACGATTTTTGTGTACGCACAAACGATCGGCTCATTCATCAGTTAATCAGCGGTACATTTACGTAGCCTGATAATCGCTATGAACACTCGTTAGCGTTTATCTTTAAGATTCTCGCCCTCTGTAAAAGGACCTTTAGTCGTGGAAGTATAAAATGAATAGCCTGTTATATTTTGATGCCCATTTTGTGCCCAATGACACTTTCTGACAGACTGTTGCAATGTCTGTTTAGTGCGAGTCACCCTCTGCTTTATGATCTTCATTCTCCTTCATTGTATCGTTCCAAGTAGTTCATGTAGAGAAGAAATAAACGTCTAATGTGGTTAAGGAACTGGCTGAAGAAGTCAACTCCAGCACTGTCAGTGTGTGGGTGGCAGCATTTGGGTATGGAAGGATAGCAGGGCGGTTCCAGCAATGAGTAGGTCTTCCTCCTGTCCCCCCCTCCCTCATCCCTCCCAAGCCCGAGAGGTTTCCCTCCTGCTTCTTCTTCTTCCAGCAGTTTTCTCCAGGCACAGTGACCATGGCTTCTCCTGCCAGGGCTCACAGGAGTGGACTGCTGGAGCTCAGAAGTCCTGGGGAACGCTGGCTCAGGATACTTCTTTTGCTTGGGGAAGAGACTCTGAGCTTCACTCCAGAGCCAGAACCTGGGGCCCCAGAAGAGAGAGCAGTAAATGGGGGTGAAACCGCGGGGGGTGTCCCGGAGTCAATTATCAACCTGCGCAGGACAGTGAGGGTCACGAAGCAGGATGCAGGGGGACTGGGCGTCAGCATCAAGGGTAAGTGCCGTCTGTCACTCGCATGCATGAACTGTCTACAAAGATTTAACCAAGTCTCCATCTAAATAGGAATTGAAACTGATAAAGTGAAATTCACATGAGTTTAGGGGAAGCAATATACAGAACAATCCGATCGGAAAGGAGCAGGAAAGGAGCAGTCATCCTGGCCTGCTGAAGACCCCGATATGGATATGTATTCCCTGTAGATATTATTCCTAAAAACTATCCCATATACTGTCCCAAAAATGACTGCCAGTGTGTCGGAGCCAAAATCTGCAAGCTTACACCCATCTATAGTGACAGGCACGCGTTACGCGATGGCTAGCGCGCCGAGAGATCCAGACTTTTATTAGATTTCACTTTAGAGCAGAGACGTTCCATGGAAGTGAGCACGTAGGCGCTAACCTAACACTGGTCTGTAAGGAAAGAATAAGGATCCAGCAACTTGAAATTCATGGAAAATCCGCAGCAGAAAATTGCATGCGGAAAATCAAAAAATGGGGTTGCGATAAAAAAAAAAAAAATCAGCGATACGAATTGGCATACGATGCAGATTAGTGTCAATTTATGTAGTGGATGTCTGCCTTTGCAGAGGATGGAATTTGCGACAAAACGGAAACATTTCCGCCGCAATTTCCGCACCATTTGGACTTGCCATCTGTGATCATACCTTTTTTACGGATCTGAAATCACTCTGCGGAGAGGCACGGCACATGCTCGTCCTGCGTTTCGTAGAATAGTGGGATCTTGGGGCTCCCAATTCTGGCAGCGTTCGAACCACCATTTTTCCTGTCATAAAAGTACGAAAAAAAAGGGCTTGTTGTCAAACGGGGCCTTTAACCCCCTTGGACCAAATAACATTGGTATCGACCACAGTACACAGTAATGTCTAACACTAGTGCTGAGCGAATCCAAGTCCACGAAGTGAACTCTGATCCGAATTTCAGGGAAAATTCGATTCGCCACGAAGCCGAACTTCCTTGTGCTTCGTGGTAGCGAATTGATTTTCCCTGAATGGCGGTAAAAAAAACAGAACAAATCATACTTACTTCATTCATTTGACTGTGAAGAGGGTGCAGCGGCCATCTTGATTGGAGATGCGGGTTTATATATGATGTCACCACGCCGGCTGACATGATGACGTCATCACGGGCCGTGTGAGATTTCACGCTAGATCGTCAAGATGGCGGCGGCCGGCTCTTCGCGAGCAAAAGTATGATTTTATTTATTTATTTTTTATTTTACACTGTGTTATTAATGTCAGGCGCCGCGATCAGCTTGGAATGCAGCATCCGAGGGGTACAACGATGGGGAGCTGCGCAATCGCCGCAATCCCTGTCATTGCACCCACTACTTACAAAGAAATGCGCTTCGTGACAAAGTAATTTGTCACAAAGCAATTTTTTTTTTTGTAAGATTAGGCGAAGCAGCTGAATCAAATTTTTGAATACTTTGCTGATCTCTACCTAACACCTATGGTGGGTGAGATATCTCCTCACTGTCATGACCTCCTCTTGCTGGTGGCCGCCCTGGCACAGCTAAGGTTCTCTACAGGACAGGTGAAGGATTGTCCAATTCCAGAAAATCAGAGCCACTCAATCGCTCGCAGTTCTCATCAGGACTGTCATGTCAGCCAGAAGTGTGGTGCCATGTGTGCTTCAGCTTGTGGAGCAGAGCATTCTGCTGGGGCATTGCCTATAAATAAGTAAAGAGAGAAAGTAGAACATTTCGAGCACATTCCTGCGCTGCGAGAAGCCGTCCAGTCACTATCACAAGGCTGCTGTTTATCAGGCCTCCCAGGGGGAAGGGTGGAGAAAGGGCTTTGTATCTTGATAAATCTGATGCTGCTTTAGGAGAAGGCGGGGAGGGGGGTCTACTACATGCCTGGCTCCTGCACTTATTTAACACCTCTCAAGGTGATAGTGACAGAATGACAAGTAAGGGCATTTACCGTCAGCTGCGCCAGTCACAATCACAGCGCCGCCAGGTCGTGGACAGTAAGGGGAGTCGTGACTTTCACGGCTGTGGTCACCATACATGTAAAAGTCACAGTGGGCATGAGATGTGGCATTTGGTCTTCTCTTTTAGATCACAGAACTGGTTAGGGAACTTCCCACACTGTGATATTGGGTATCCTGGGAGGTGTGGCACTTTGACTGCTAAAAACTGGTCGCTCATCTCATGTTCACCCGCACCCCTCCCACCCTCCTCCTCCTCCTCCATTACTTGGCATGCTGTATCCTTGAGGGTACCCCATTCTGTTCTGCGCAGATTGCTTACGAGGAACTTCAATTTAACTCTTTTCATTTCAGAAACTTCTTGGCACATAAGCGCAGCAGTGTGAGGGTTAATCGCTGCAGAATTATACCATGCGATGACGTAATAACTACTGCATTCATGGAAATCTACAAAATATGTGCAAATATCATATACTGTAGTTCTTCTAAAATAGGATTGTATTTACAGCTGCTGCCGTCTGTGGTAGGGTAAAGGCACAAGCCCAAAATTAGCCCATGTGGACCCAGGGGCATTAATAGTATTCAGGTGGCCACATAGTAAACTTCGGTATGCCAACAGACGTGCAACTTTCTGAAGCGCAATACATTGTGTTTACAACTTGCAGAACTTTCCACTCTCCTGAAATAGATATGTAACGTGCCACAATGACCATACCAACAGGTAGATGATACAGCCATGTACAGGAGTCCTATGGCTCACTTATTTCCACAGTTGTTACTCACCATTAGGGCTCATGCACACGACCGTACGTATTTTCCGGTCTGCAAAACACGGATCCACAATGTCGTCTGTGTTGCATTTTTTTTTTTTGTGGATCCTTTTTAACAATGCCTGTCCTTGTCCGCAAAACGGACAAGAATAGGACAGGTTCTATTTTTTTGCAGAACAGACTTGCGGATATACAGAAACAACATGGATTAATTTCTGTTTTTTTGTGGAGCCTTTGAAGTGAATGGTTCTGCATGCGGGCAGCAAAGAAAACTGAATAGAAAGGGAAACAAAATACATTTGTGTGAATGAGCCCTTGTCACAAGTGTGCCAAAATAGTGTACGGATGCCTGTTTAGTGGAGCCATCTGAAACAGGGACTTCTGGACTGTCCTTCAATGACTGTCGCTGGGGAAAACAAGGGTTGAGCGTGTTGGATTTTTTAGACCAATTTAAAGGGGTTGTCCAGCATTTTGATATTAATGGCCCCTTTTCGGCCATCAATATCAGATTAGTGGGAGTCTGATGCCCTGTAATTCCTCCGACCTGGATAGGCCACCAATATCAAAATCCTGAAAACCTCTTCGAGGAGGTTCTCTGGGATTTTGATATTGATGGTCTATTGTCAGAATAGGTCATCATCACCTGATCGGTGGGGGTCTGAGTCCCGGAACCCCTATCAATCAGCAATACGAAGAGGTTGCGGCACTCCATGTGCGCTTAGGCCTCTTCCTAGGCCATATGACATCATGTTCATTGATCACGTGGCCTAGGCACATCTCAGTCCCAGTCAAGTGAATGGGCCTTAGCTGCAGCACCAAGCACAACCGCTATCCAGTGGACCGGTCTGTCAGGAGTTCACCCAGCCAAATCACTATGCAAGGCTGTGCTGGGAGGGCTGCCATGCCAATCAGCCAAGTCCTGGCTGGTGGATCTGTCATTGTGACTGGAAGCCGAGCCAATCAGGTTTCTAACTCTGTCCAATCCAAGAGCAAGGCAGCGGATTTGAGATGGCTGGTTTCTAACCGAGTTGCCTGTGATTTAGTTTGTATCAGGGCTCTATATTATGTAACTTCCTATAGACTTTTCTTCTGTACTGGCTTGTTTCTGGATTAATCCTTTGGCTGCTGTTCCTGCTTATATTGCCTGGTAACTGACCCGGGCCATCAATATCAGATCAATGGGCATCCGACACCTGAAACCTGCACCAATCAGCTGCTTTGGGCAGCCACTAGTGCTGGAAACTATACAGTGGACAGAGCTGGAAGCAGAAGGCTCTAACCCCTGTGTACTGGTACTGCATACTTCATGTGAATGGGAGCTGAGCTGTAGAAGACAGCAGGGGAACCTACACAGTGGTTGGAGTCTTCTGTTTCCAGCTCTGTCCATTGTACATTTTCCAGCTCTGGTGGCTGCCCAAAACATCTGATTGGCGGGGGTGCAATCTGTCTGACCACCACAGATCTGACATTAAGGACCTATCCAAAAGATTGGTCTTCAGTATCTAAGTCCTTGAAAACTCCTTCAAGAATCATGGGGGTGGGGGCAAACAAGCACCAAGATCTAAGAATAAAGAAGGTAATGTAGTAATATACTTCAATTGTCTCCTGGAGCTCATCTCAAAATGCTGTGGAGGAGGAGAGGTTTATTACTGCTGGTACTTGTGGTGCTATTCTCCAACAGTCTCTTAGGTTGCTGATCCAATTTCCAGTCTTGTTCCAGGGAACCTTAAGGAAAAGATCGAAAGTGACCGTCAGCTTTTTGGTAAAGTGACTGTATGGTGTAGAGTTCCTCTTTAAAGTAGGAGCATCAGTAAACAGTCTGTTCATACAAAAGCAGTAAAAAAAAAAAAGGCGTCTTTGAGTCTAAAATTAGTTTTCTGCATACAAGGTTATTATTGGATTGTACCTGGAGGGTCTGCTAATGTGATAGTGATGATAATGTAAATCAAATAAAGAAAAGCGCCACTGCACCATCTTATGACACAGATTAGTTCCTCAGATAATCACACGCCAATAGCTTACTATCTGCAGCCACACCACGCACAATGTCTCCACCGCACCGCAGTTACTCCTCAGGCTCGGACCGCTCTTTCCATCCTTTCTGGATTCCATGGTCTTCATAATCAACAACTTATAGAGACATAAAATGCCTATGTGGAGAGCAAACTTTGCCAAAACCTAAAAGGCTCAAGCCTGCAAGTGAATAACAGTGCTTTGTCCTCTGAGGACAGTTCCTTCTGAACCTCCCTTCGTTATCCTGGATCACCAAACCCACAGTCTGCGGTGAAGACGAATCTTCAGCGCCAATCCTCAAATAATCCAAATGTTTATTAGCCAGTGTATTTTGAATGGTTCATAAGAAACATTTGAAATATATGAAGATTGACAATGAAGATTCGTCCTTACCATAGGCTGTGAGTTTGGTGGTCCAAGATAATGAGGAGAGTTTGAGAAGGAACTCCCCCCCATCAGGGCTCATGCCAGCCGGGCCCATGATGCGGACCGCAAATTGTGGTCCACAATGCACGGGTACCGAATGTAGGGCCAGTCTACGCTGACGTAGGACCCATTCATTTGGGGTAAGCGATCTGTATCAGACAGGCACTACTTTTTTTCGGTGCGGACGCAAGGACAGAAAACCCACAGAAGCACTCTGTAGTGCTTCCGATCCGTGCCCCCGTTCTGCACCGCACCTTCTAGATTTCGGACCCATTCAAGTGAATAGTCTGCATCCGTGATGCGGTGCACAAACAGTCAGTGCCTGTATATTGCGGACCCGCTGTTTGCGGGCCGCAATACGGTCATGGTGGGCAATGGCCATGTGCATGAGCCCTAAGAGTGAGTAAAAGCTCTGTTATTCAAAAGCACACATGAGCCTTTTAGGTTTTGGTAGAGTTTGCTCTCCAGAAATGCATTCTTTGTTCTTTTTAGGCCTCATGCACACAACCATATTTTTTAGTCTGCATCAGCTCTGCATTTTTTATGGAACGGATGCGAATCAATTAATTTCAATAGGACTGCAAAGGATGCGGACAGCGCACAATGTGCGCAAGAAAAAAATAGAACATGTCCTATTCTTGTCAATTTTGCAGACAAGGGGAAAATGAGGCATGCACACAGCCGGTATCTGTGTCTGCGGATCTGCAAAATGCATACGGTCGTGTGCATGAGGCCTTATAATGATGATGATGTGAAAGGTTCGGCCTGCATGGTGACAGCTAGTAAAACCTCCTAGAAAATCACAGTGGCGGCCTAAGGGTACTTTCACACTTGCGGCAGAGGAATCCAGCAGGCAGTTCCGTCGCCGGAACTGCCTGCCGGATCCGTCAAAATGTATGCCAACTGATGGCATTTGTAAGACTGATTAGGATCCTGATCCGTCTTTCAAATGCATTGAAATGCCAGATCCGTATTTCCAGTGTCATCCGGAAAAACTGATCCGGCATTCATTTTTTAAAAACTTTTTTCAGTCTACTCAGGACGGATCCGGCATTGCGGTATTTTGAATGAAAAGAAAATGCCGGATCAAGCATTCCGGAAAGTGTTCCGGAGATATAACCGTAGCATGCTGCGGTATTTTCTCCATCCTGAAGTGACAAAAAGACTGAACTGAAGACATCCTGATGCATCCTGAACGGATTGCTCTCCATTCAAAATTCATGGGGATAAAACTGGGATCAGTTCTTTTCCGGTATTGAGCCACTAGGACGGAACTCTATGCCGGAAAAGAAAAAACGCTAGTGTGAAAGTACCCGAACTCTATTTATTCTTTATGGCAAAAAATGTCACGAGCAGGTTGGACATCTTGATAAAGTTTCAAGCTTAATTTTGACTGTGTAGCCAGTGGAAAATGATTGACTTGCGCAGGGCTAGTCATAAACTGGCCATACACATAAGATATATGTCAGCTCAACCCATCAATTTTGGCAGGGCCGGCCTACCAATATAATGTATATGGAGGCCTCCCAATTCTCCTCCAACAGCAGATGGTGGTGGAGATAAGGTTTGGGCATGTTTAATTTCAGCTGCTCGATCCTCTGTTCTCAGGGAGATGAGCCACTTCCAGAGGAGTCTGGCAGTGGTCCCCCCTTCTAATGAGAACACATGCTTGTCAAGCCAAGCAGACCTGTGTAGTAATAGGCAGAACAAGCATCTTATGTGGGTTTGTGCCCTATGGAGTGTCCTCTGTGTTCCATGGCCCTTAGGATGATGGGTGCGCTCTTCTTTATAATTTAGTTTTTTTCTCTCCTACCATTTCTGTTTTAGTAACTACTTCCATTCTCTCTGAAATAACAATTTTAGAGCATCTTTTCATATAACTCTATGTTGTGCCAATCCTCTGTTATTCCTACTAGAAATGTATAAATAAATTACCAACTGGGCGTTACCTTTCCCCTTGTCAAACGTGTGTGTCCTTGCCCAGTCTGACCCTCAACCGTGTGTGTCCTTGCCCAGTCTGACCCTCAACCGTGTGTGTCCTTGCCCAGTCTGACCCTCAACCGTGTGTGTCCTTGCCCAGTCTGACCCTCAACCGTGTGTGTCCTTGCCCAGTCTGACCCTGCCAGCTCTGACTGTGCAGAGAGACAACCCTAACTGATGACACTTAGTTGGAAATGTATTCATTAACCTCCTTGGCAGTAATCCCGAGTGTGGCTAGGGGTCACATTACACTGCAAGCAGCGGTAACCCCGAGCCACACTCGGGACCGCCATGAGTTAATTTGAACGGCACAGGGATAGATGTCCGCATCCGCATATCCGGAGCGTGGTGCGAACTTCTGGAAGTTTGTACCGCTCCAGGTACAAAATTAAAGAAAATATCGTACCGCCAGGGAGGTTAAAGTCTAGTAGGAATAATAGAGTAAAAAAAGTGCCGACTGCTTTCTTTGTCTATAAACTTCAACAATAGAGGATGGAAATAATGCAGAATTAATAAATGTTCAAGAATTGTTATTACATGGGAAATGCAATGATTTATTGAACCAGGCGGGGTGAGACAGGCCCTCTATAAAAATATTTTTGGCCCAGTCTATGGGCCAGATTTATCATTACTCTGACAGCTCACTCCACTTTAACATATGGCTAAAGTCAGTTTTAGCCAAGTCAGATTTATGATCGGACCTTTAAGACTATAATATATGTGGTTTGACGGTAGCAGCTTATCCGTCAGTAAGCAGCTTTACAAAAGTCGCACATCCTTACGAAAAAGTTGCACATCTTTACGAAAAAGTCGCATGTTATATTAAAAAGTATCATAAGATAAGCATGGTCCTCACTGGAGTGAAATTGCGACTTTTTTGCGACTTTTTAAATAGTCCCAATAGTAAATCTGTCTAGAGATTCATTTACATAAGAAAACATGCCCACTTTCAGAAAACTGGCGAGCATAGTGCAGAGCAGAAAAAATTTGTGCGCAGTTTTAGCGTTTGGGACTTTTTTGGGGACTTTTTCACTCCATTATTCTGACCTGAGCTAATGATAAATCTGGCTATATGAGTCCACAGCACCTGCAAATCATGTCCTGCTGGAACTTCTGAAAACTAAAAAAAAAAGAAAAAGAAACTCAAAAACTGAAAATATCCCATTAAAATTCCTAAGAAGTCAGACTGAGTCTTCCTCCCAGGCAGTAGATAAACACATATCTGTTGTGGTCACCACATTTTGCTGCACCAAGGTACTATTTAAAATTGGGAGATAGTGCTCATTCAGGGGGGAGAAGTTGTCACAACAAGAATTTGAGATTTTATCAAGGATTCCTCATAAAGTGAGATTTTAAGCAGTAATCCCAGGCATGTTTATACCAGTTGTGTTCTCCACCACTATGAGCGTCCTTCAATCTGGGAGCACATTTCAGCCTGTCAGAGAACTACTGTGCCCAAAATAGCACTGGCTTGCATGTCAAATTTAGTTAAAGTCTGTCGCTGTCCTTCTAAATGGTTCTGAGGCATGCTTCAAGGGGCAGCAGTCCCTCCCAGGACCAAAGTATTCCCAGGTCTGTGACATCTATAATCTATGATCACTTCAAGACAAGAAAAAGTCACCAGAGCTCTGGAAAGATACCAGCCAGATGGTTTCAGGCAGGATTTTTTCTAAGCAGAGGCAAATACATTTTATATTAACAGAATAGCTTTTTTTTTTTTTAATAAAACATACAAAGCAATAAATATTAAATAATCACCAAAGAAAATAATAATACATTAATTATAATAATCTAGAATACAATTATGATATAACAATGTATTAATATAATTATGTACAACATAATACCGTAAATGGAAATGCATAAAAAATGTCATGCAAAATTTCCCATTACTTTTTCATTTTCTTTACTGGTTTTGCTAAGGGTGGACTCTTTGAATGCTCATTCCTAATAATTGAGCCACTTTCTGATCAGATCACTGGCCGGCAGTATATCCTCCTGTATAAAGAGGGATATGCTGCCAACATAATGTAAAAGTATGGGGGATGAAAAATTGGATTAGTGATTGTTAGCCCCCATGTGACTTCCGTTGGTCTGTGCCTATTAGCTGCTTTTAAATGGGCCTGTAAAGGGACCTTAAAGGGGTTCTCCGGGAATTAAGAAAATGAAAATATTTAAAGTTGTTGTTTCATCAAATACAATGGGGCATATCGCTAGGATATGCCTCCATTCACTTATAGGTGTGGGTCCCACCGCTGGGACCCACACCTATATCAAGAACAGAGCGCTGCAAGGGGGTGACTGGAGGACTCCGGTTTGGCCACCACCAAGCCGGCTCCCCATAGAAGTGAATGGGAGTACACCGTGTATGACCGCTCCCATTCACTTCTATGGGCTTGGTGGAAATAGCCGAGCCAGCGCTCAGCTATTTTCGGCGGCCCCATAGAAAATAAATAAAGGGTGGCTGCGCATGCGCAGTGCGCCCTCCTTTACTTTTGGGGGTTCTGTTCTCGATATAGGTACAGGTCCTGCAGTGGGACCCACACGTATAAGACAATGGGGGCATATCCTAGCGATATGCCTCCATTGTCTGTCATGAGACAACCCCTTTAAATATTACTTTATTATAAATATATTCCCAAATACCCTATAATGGCTCATTTTGTCTAGGGAGCGATCATTAGGGGAAATAAAATGGCTCCGCCCCCTATTAGTACATACAAAACCTGTCCTAATCACACAGCTGGAAGAGTTACTTCACAACACTGAGCTAAAGAGCTGCCTCATCTTCCTCTCCTAAATGTCAATGATGATTATGTATACAGCTGATAAGATCTTCAGCTAAATCTCTGTAAGAATGGAGTTCATGGCGAGACATGAAGTACAGAGAGGAGGGTGGGGATGTGGATAATAAGCAGCAGCATTTATATGCAGTCTCCATTACCACAGCCCCACATTTCCACATTCTGTCCTGTCCGTCCTCTTTGTATTTCATGTCTCCTCATGAACTCCATTCCTTCAGAGATTCAACTGAAGATCTTATCATCTGTATTCAGGATCATAATCCCTGACAAGCAGAGAGGAGGATGAGGCAGCTCTTTGACTCAGTGTTGCGAAGTAACTTGTCCTGCTGTGTGATTTGGACGGGTTTTGTGTGTCCTAATAGGATGCCGGCCATATTAGGGAGGGATATGCGGAGCATTTAAATATATGATTTGTTTCCAACTCGCCCCTGCATTATGCAATTATCTATATAATTAGGGTACGGCCACACGGTCAGGTATCCTGATGCGATTTTGGAAGGTAAAATCACGAGTGGATCATAAAAGGAGAGAAAGTATAAAGGACAGATACGACTTCTCCTCTTTTAGAATTCTCTCCTGGTCTTGGCTTTTAAAACTGCGCTCAGAAACCTGACCGTGTGGCTGTACCCTTTATTTGGTTCCAAAATGGAGCTTTACTGTCATTTGAGTAGTAAGGAAGAGCTGTAGACTAGCAAAGAGTTAATATGATAATCCTTGGGTCATTTATTTGGGACGGACGCTACATTCAGAAAGCTTTTGGCATTGTCCTTTTTAATGCTTGATTACAGTGTTTTTACACACTACTGGAACTATGGATGGAAGCAGGAAATGTTCTTACTGTAAAAATAGGTCAGCTTTGTCAGATATATAGAGACAGAGAGTGTAAGGAGGGGTGAGAGGCAGCAAAGAGAGAGAATGAGAGTGAGTGAGAGAGGTTTGACACTGGCGGGTGAAAGAGGGAGAGAATGAGAGTGAGTGAGAGAGGTGTGACACCGACAAGTGAAATAGAGATAGAATGAGAGTGAGTGAGAGAGGTGTGACACCGACAAGTGAAATAGAGATAGAATGAGAGTGAGTGAAAGAGGTGTGACACTGGCGGGTGAAAGAGAAAGAGGATGAGAGTGAGTCAGAGAGGTGTCACACCGGTGGGTGGAAGAGAGAGAATAAGGGTGAGTGTGAGAGGTGTGACACCAGTGGGTGAAAGAGAGAGAGAATGAGGGTGAGTGAGAGAGGTATGACACCAGCGGGTGAAAGAGAGAGAGAGAATGAGGGTGAGTGTGAGAGATGTGACACCAGTGGGTGAAAGAGAGACTGAGAGTGAGTGAGAGAGGTGTGACACCAGTGGGTGAAAGAGAGATAGAGAATGAGAGTGAGTGAGAGAGGTGTGACATCGGCAGGTGAAAGAGAGAGAGGATGACAGTGAGTGAGAAAGGTGTGACACCAGCGGATGAAAGAGAGAGAATGAGGATGGGTGAGAGAGGTATGACACCAGTGGGTGAAAGAGAGAGAGAATGAGGGTGAGTGAGAGAAGTGTGACACCAGTGGGTGAAAGAGAGAGAGAATGAGAGTGAGTTAGAGGTGTGACACCAGTGGGTTAAAGAGAGAGAAAGATGGTGAGTGAGAGACGTATGACACCAGCGGGTGAAAGAGAGAGAGAATGAGGGTAAGTGAGAGAGGTGTGATACCAGTGGGTCAAAGAGAGAGAATGAGGGTGAGTGAGAGAGATGTGACACCAGCGGGTGAAAGAGAGAGAGAATGAGGGTGAGTGAGAGAGGTGTGACACCAGTGGGTGAAAGAGAGATAGAATGAGAGTGAGTGAGAGAGGTGTGACACTGGCAGGTGAAAGAGAGAAAGGATGACAGTGAGTGAGAGAGGTGTGACACCAGCAGATAAAAGAGTGAGAATGAGGGTGAGTGAGAGTGGTATGACACCATTGGGTGAAAGAGAGAGAGAGAATGAGGGTGAGTGAGAGAGAGGTTTGACATCAGCGGATGAAAGAGAGATAGAATGAGAGTGAGTGAGAGAGGTGTGACACTGGCAGGTGAAAGAGAGAAAGGATGACAGTGAGTGAGAGAGGTGTGACACCAGCAGATAAAAGAGAGAGAATGAGGGTGAGTGAGAGAGGTATGACACCATTGGGTGAAAGAGAGAGAGAATGAGGGTGAGTGTGAGAGAGGTATGACACCAGCGGATGAAAGAGAGAGAGAATGAGAGTGAGTGAGAGAGGTGTGACACTGGCAGGTGAAAGATAGAGAGGATGACAGTGAGTGAGAAAGGTGTGACACCAGCAGATGAAAGAGAGAGAATGAGGGTGAGTGAGAGAGGTATGACACCAGTGGGTGAAAGAGAGAGAGAAAATAAGGGTAAGTGAGAGAAGTGTGACACCAGTTGGTGAAAGAGAGAGAGAATGAGAGTTAGTGAGAGGTGTGACACCAGCGGATTAAAGAAAGAGAGAAAGATGGTGAGTGAGAGAGGTGTGACACCAGCGGGTGAAAGAGAGAGAGAATGAGGCTGAGTGAGAGAGGTGTGACACCAGTGGGTGAAAGAGAGAGAGAATGAGGGTGAGAGAAGTGTGACACCAGTGGGTGAAAGAGAGAGAATGAGGATGAGTGAGTGAGTTGTGTGACACCAGTGGGTGAAAGAGAGTGAGTAAGAGAGGTGTGACACCAGTGGGTGAAATAGAAAGAGGATGAGAGTGAGTGAGAGAGGTATGACACCAGCGGGTGAAAGAGAGAGAGAATGAGGGTGAGTGAGAGAGGTGTGACACCGACGGGTGAAAGAGAGAGAGAGAATGAGAGTGAGTGAGAGAGGTGTGACACCAGTGGGTGAAAGAGAGAGAGAGAATGAGAGTGAGTTAGAGAGGTGTGACACCGACGGGTGAAAGAGAGAGAGAGAATGAGAGTGAGTGAGAGAGGTGTGATACCAGCGGATGAAAGAGAGAGAATGAGGGTGAGTGAGAGAGGTGTGACACCATTGGGTAAAAGAGAGCGAGAATGAGAGTGAGTGAGAGAGGTGTGACACCAGTGGGTGAAAGAGAGAGAGGATGAGAGTGAGTGAGAGAGGTGTGACACTGGCGGGTGAAAGAGAGATAGAGACTAAGAGTGAGTAAGAGAGGTGTGACACAAGTGGGTGAAAGAGAGAGAGAATGAGAGTGAGAGAGGTGTGACACCAGCGGGTAATAGAGAGAGAGAATGAGGGTGAGTGAGAGAGGTGTGATACCAGCGGATGAAAGAGAGAGAATGAGGGTGAGGGAGAGAGGTGTGACACCATTGGGTAAAAGAGAGCGAGAATGAGAGTGAGTGAGAGAGGTGTGACACCAGTGGGTGAAAGAGAGAGAGGATGAGAGTGAGTGAGAGAGATGTGACACTGGCGGGTGAAAGAGAGATAGAGACTAAGAGTGAGTGAGAGAGGTGTGACACCAGTGGGTGAAAGAGAGAGAATAAGAATGAGTGAGAGAGGTGTGACACCGTCTTGGGCTTGGACTCTCTACATTACTGCAAGAATTTATGTGACATCCATGTTGTACATTCGTGGCTGAGGGAGGTCTGAATCCATGAAAGGTAGTAGCATAGCAGTGACCATGACCCACAGAGGCAGGTACAAACTGCATTTACCTTTGGTGAGGCTCAGCTTGGAGGGAACTCTAGATTCAAGATCCCTTGTCCCCAGTGAAAGGACTGTGCTATAGGGCTGCACAGCCACATATTTTCAATAATACTTAATCCTTACTATTTAACAATCTTTGAGACCCTAACTAGAGATGAGCGAAGTTTGGAAAATTTGATTCGGCTACTTTGCCAAAGTTAGCCAAGACATTTGATTAGTTCCAAATTTATTCGTCATGACTCACTATAATTCAGGTATACCCAGGGCACTCTGCCTTAGGGTACAGCCACACGCAGCGGCCATGCTGCGGGCGGATTCTGGCCATGTTGCAGTGAAGAACCACTCAGCCAATTAGTCTGCAGCTGCCTTTCATTCAATAATGAAGACCGCACTGTATAGTCCTTCTATATTGTTAATGGCCACTTGGCACCTTTAAACAGGGGCTGTTGCTGGTATAGGGTTTGGCTGGTTAAGTGGAAGCACAATATGCAAATTATTGCCGTTCTTGCCTTGCAATCTCCTCCGGCTGATTTGACAGTAAACACTGAATATTAATCAGCTCTGACATACCCACTTCTCCAACCCCAGCGCTCTCCTGCCCTACAGGTGGGAGCTCTTCTTCTGCCACCTGCTTTTCCTCCTTTTCCACATCATCTTATATTGATGAGAATATGTCATTAGGAACATCCAGCTTCTCCTCTCTGCATCTTGCTGACTTTTCTAGGACATGGAGACTTTGAAGGATGATTTTGAAGACGTAAAGCCAGCAAAACATGAGGATGATCATCATGAAGACCTGGCACCCGTAAGGGGTGCAGACTGGATGGTATTGGTTGGCACGCTGGCACAGGAATAATAAAAGCTTCCATCTTATTGGTATTGAATTACATTTACGGCTGATCTAGTAATAAGTAAATCTAGGAATAAATAAAACTGATGCAGAATAAGTCTCCCTGCACTCTCCCTGTACTGTCCCTGCAGTCTCCCTGCACTCTACTTCTCCAATATTCTTCTATTAATCATTTTCAGCAACACTGTCCCTAGTGCATGAGCGCTTGTCTAGTCTCTCCCTATGCTTAGCTCACAGGACAATGGCGGAGGCTTTTATAGGGATGTGATATCACAGGTGATGGTTATCTGCGTATTGGCTGGCTGCACGGCATAAGGGGTGATCTTGCGTTCCTGGGCTTCTTACTTTCACTTTGTAACACATTCAGCCACCATTTTAGGAAAAACGGATTTGTTACCATGAAGCACCAAGAAATTCAGATTTGTTGCGAACCAACGTTTTCTTAAACTTTGGACCGAATACCGCTTCGCTCAACAGTAACCCTAACAGCACATGGACAAAATTCCTCTGAATGCAAGCCCGCTGTAAGGAGTGAGGCCATACTGAACTAATGATCCTGACATTTGAGGAGGTCAGCTGCTTTTAAATGGCAGCGGCATACTTAGGAAGTCAGTTGCTGTGCAGAGCCGCCTGTCATACTGAACGTGACAGAGATTTGCAGTGTAAGTGGTTTGTCTGTGTAAGCGCCATTGTGCTCTGATACTTGTGACACGCCTGATGAATGTCAGCTAGAATCCAGGCCGTCGTAAATCTGGGCCTACTATGTCTCTTTATGCCTTTAGTGTCTTAAATATTAATGACGCCCTTAAATATTAATCTAGAAAAAATGCTTTCATATCAAATATCGCTCATTTGCTTTGCATTTTTCAGGAGGATAGTTAGAGCCTTTTAAGGGTCTTTGCATACTGGGATAAATTTAGCGCTGGCACTGCCCTGGGCACTGGGTACAATTCCTCTGCTTATTATTTTAAGTGGAACATTAAGTGACTGGTAAAAAAATAAAACCCTAACACTAAAAACTGCACTCCAGAATTTTGGGTTTAAAAAGTTGCAAAATAGAGTAAATTTTGACTTTTTGGGCTTATTTGAGCCAACATTTTGCATTTTTACACCAGTTTTGAAATGTGGGTGGGAAAGTGGACGTGGTTAGCTTATCAAGCAGATTTAAGCCCGATTTATCAAATGCAACTTAAAAAGTTGCAAAACTGTCACAATCTCACTCCGGTAAAGTGGTACATAGAAAGTGGGGTCAGGGCAAAAGTGTTAGACTTAAGGGGGTTGTTCACCCCGGGGACTTTTTCTACAGACCTCTCAGTGTAGCCACATCTGGCAGCCACAGGGGCGTAGCTAAATGCTCATGGGCCCTTGTGCAAGAGTTCAGCTTGGGCCCCCCTTCCCTACGTGCTTTGTGGCCAGGGGCAAGTAAGCACATACCCTTTGTGCTGCCCGAGTCAAAAATTGAAATGGCACCCCCATGCCAAATTCTTGACCTAACCCCTTTCTTCCAGCCAGAGGTGTAACTTGACCAGCATGCACTTTCTATAATACTGGTGTCTTCTTATGTGGCACAAGGGTCTTTGTGCCCCCCCAAGCTCCTGGGCCGGTAGCGACTGCTACCTCTGCACCCCCTATAGCTACGCCCCTGGGCAGCCAGCTGCAAAGGTCACGGGACGCACGTCAAACTGGATGTTGATGCGAAAAGACCCGGGACCTGCAGAGTTGGCAGGGCAGCAATGTAGCCGGAACCCAGGATCAGCTAAGTATGGTTACCACCACGGTACCCGCAGCCATACTGGTGTGGTCTGTAGAAAAGATCCCCAGGCGTGAACAACTCCTTTAAAGATGCACCAAATTTTAAATATTGTATGACATTTAATATATTTGGCCTAAATTATGGCAATACAGACTCCAGCAAAACTGACTAAAACTTCCCCTTATGATGAACCCCCCCGTTCCCCCTTTATCTATGACTAGGGATAAAATGTTATCCCCTTCTGAAACTGATTTCTAATAACGCTAAATTCTGTTGCAGATAAATTTTTTTGCAAACATTTGGCCTTTTTTGGATGGATTTGCTATGCTAGAAATGTAAATTTTAACCCAAATCGATTCCAGCTCAGAGCTTGCTTAGATTTGCTTTTCTGGCTCATGGACGGCCAGAAGATGCTCCAAAATTATTAAGAGGCCTTCCCCTCATTATCAGCTTGGTGCATCTTCCTCCGGCGCACTATTGAGTAAGACTGCCATTGGGTCTTCACATATTCGAGACATAGCAGAACACTATAATTTGATGAAAAAAAAATCATACAAATGGTTTCCAATGTAATGGGTTGTACAGGATTAGAAAAAGAGGCCGCCCCCCCCCCCACACCCAGAAACAGCGCCACTCTTGTCCATGAGACTTGCCTGGTATTGCAGCTTATGTTCATTCGGTTGAATGTGGCTGAGATGCATTACCACACACAGCCCATAGACTGGAGCTCGGACAACAGACTCGGACAACCTCTTTAATATGAAATAAGACCTTTTGTAGAAGTCATTCTTACTTTGCCACCTCAGCTATCATTGCCATAAAATGTAGCTCCACCTCAGTGATATATTAAAGGGATTTTCTATGTTCAACGATGATTACAGACTATACTACTGCTTAAACCTCTAGTAGTAATCTCCAGGGGAGTCCTGAAGTTGCAGGATTCGTTTGGCAGCAAGCCGAGACTGATATTGAATAGGCAAAAGCTCATCTTGGGGCGGGTGTGTAGGAGATCCACAAGTTTTAATGCCTTTATGGGGATCTGAACCTGGCTGCAGGTAGATCCCTACGTTGTGGCCCCAGGGTAGTCCTCAGTAGCTGGTCAGACTGCAGATGGCTGGTATACATGACAGATCAGAGTCAGTAAAGAGGCACGTAGAGTCCGGACCAGAAATCGGTGTCAGGGGACAAGGTCAGGTTCAAGCCAGAGGTTGATACCCTGATAAATCAGATCAAGTATAGTCAAGACAAAGTTGGGTTAAACTCAGGAAAATCATTGAAATGGGAATACTTGCCAGAAAGCACACAACTAGGCCTGGGCTGATTGCGAGGTAGCTAGCTACAGGTGAAGTGCTCCGCGGGGGTTCGCCCTCTCCTAGCCATTTACAGCCATGTGCCCTCTGCTGGCCATTAGCAGTGGTGCATCTGTGACAATAAGACACACTATGATACCTTTTTAAAGCAATTGCTGACCATATAATGTGTGGACATGCTGGGCCCTCCAGAGACAGAGTTGTTTTTCATCCTAGTTCATTGATAGAGGTCCTGAGTAGTGATGAGCAAATTTCTTGAATAAATTTGACCTGAATCAAAAGTTCTGGATGAAGTTTTGGATGATGTTCTGGGATCCCCGAGGACTGTATGCAACTGATTTCAAGCTCTTCAATGCCATGCCAGCATTAGTAATCTTAGAGTGACATATCTGGCTGTGGGTAAATGCATGTGAAATGGGCTGCCCCGTGGGGCCCTATTAGAGGAGAATGGGTACCCAGGTGTAGGAATGGCCGAGTGGCATAGGGTGGCCTAAAATGTCCCTTTACGTTACGCAAGTGTCACGGTGCTCTTACCTGGATATGGCTGGACCCCAAGCTTTCACTCCGAAGCAAACACATAGGGGGCATAGTAAAGGGGTAAAAGAATAACTTGATCCTCAATACACCCGGCCGGCACCCCCCATAGAACTGCCTATTCTAGGACATGTTCTATTTTTTTTCTGAGCCGCGGCCCGGAAGTTCGGGGCCGCGCTCCGGAAATGCCGATGCATCCATTCCTGTCCCATAGAGAATGAATGGGTCTGCACCCGTTCCCGATATTGCAGAACGGATGCGGACCCATTTGCGGATGTGTGAATAGACCCTTAGATGACATTATGTTAGACCAATAAAGACAGTAGCAAGGTGCAGAAGGGGTAACACCACTTCACCATGGACTCTTTAAAGGCCTCCTGTCTTCGGGAATATCATTATCCAACTGGCTGAATATAGACATGTGTTAATGTCAGCCGAAGCGAACAGTCTTTGTCCCTTCTTTCTATGTGCCTCTGTTTTTGTGAAAAACAAACTTTTATTTTATGTAAATGAGATTCTAGGAGCAATGGGGGTGTTGCCCCTACTCCTAGAGCCTCTGTTCCCCCACCTCTGGCCACGCCCTCATTATGCTGATTGAGTGTTCTCGTCAACCAGATGAGGGTGCGGCCAGGGGAGAAAGAACTAGGCCTTCAGGAGTAGGGGCAACGCCCCTATTGCTCCTAGAGAATCATTTACATAAAATAAAAAGCCGTCATGGCACATAACAGATAGAATTCAGTGTTAGGAACCCGTCTAACTAGAGATCGCCTTGACGTGCGGCAGACGGGCTCAAATAATTTTGTACAAAATGATTTGCCAAGTATCTCTAACTTATTAGTATAGCATTTGCAATTGTGATGCAATTTTGTACTTTATTTGGTTTGCAGTGAGCTGTTGCAGTGTCCCAGGGGGTCAGTAGTGTATGCTGGGCTTTGTAGTGCAGATTGACCACTAACCTGGGATCCACTGTCGTCTTCAATTGGGGCAAATACTGGAACAGGCAGGTATTTAACAGTTCGTGACGCCAGTGTCAATTAAACGGTGACACGCCGTGTATGGTATTGTAGAAGAATGAAGCAAGCATAGGATAGCCAACAAAAACTGGAACTTTTACTGAATATCAGTGAATACAGCTGGTTCTTGGGAGTACAGAATGGCCGGTCTTAGCAAGGCATTATACAGAGTGTTGATTACAGGAGATGCAGTACAGGCGGCTTGCACACTATTCCTGACCGGTCCTGCTACATGTGACTTTCTCTCCAAGGTCTAATGCCCTTTATCTGGCGTACCCTTGAAGCTGTCCTTATCTAGTACCTCCTCTGCTGTCTTGAGTACCTCTTGCTTTGTCTGATCGGCCTCTGTGGTATTCTGTGTCTTCAGGCTGATTAGCTATGCCCTTCTGACTTCTATGCATACGGACTCAGGAGGGAACCCTCTCTGCACTGAGTCTGGAAACTTCTCCCTTCCTGAGCTAGGCCCTAGCCTATTTATACTGAACTGGGGGCTCCCTCTGCTGGCTGTGATAAGGATTGCCGGTAACCGGCCTGACTGGCTTAAAGGGAACTACGCACTCAAATCTTAGCAGTGTCGGGTAGCCTACCCGTATGCTGCACACCCCCAGACTTTAACGTGAGTAAGGCCTCGTACTCACACACATGCCTGAACCAACATAAGCTGATGCGTAATTTAAACATGACATTATAAATATGATAAACAACTATTTCACACAAAAAATATAACATTTGCAACAAATGACGCAAGAAAAAGGGGCGTCTTCTTTCTTCTTAGGCACGGCCGCTGACCTGGCACAGCGGACTTAAGGTGAACCAGGTTAGTCTATTTTTCTTGACTGAAGTATAATAGGGAACTACACAGGGTTTCCCCGTGGGTGTAGAACAGGCAAGGGCTCACGTGGAGGAGTCCATTCTTGCGCACAAACATCAAGCAGGCTATTTCCGATAGTAACTGTTCGGGAGGAGACACCACCAGCATAGTCAAAGTCTCTTAAATGGACTGGCGGACGTCCCCTGGTCATCCGGGTGGACCTTCTCAACACAGGGGTTTCCTCTTCCCTTAGCACCGAGGTAGAAGAGAGAGGAGCAACAGGAGGATCTCCATCCGTGAGACCTTGGTCAGGAACAACAGGATCCACTAGAGGGGGAACTGGATCCGGGGCATCTTGAACCGGCTCTTCTGGAAGTAAAGGTACAGTAGGTGCCGGAGCGGGCACCAACAAGTTCAACCATGGTGTCAGAAGCCAATGCATGGGATCAGCGTCATACCTTAGATTTCGGACAGCCTGCATAGGATCCTCGGGCTGTATCGATGACTCTGACACAGGGGTTTCAGATATAGAACTCTCGGCACTGGGTCCTGGTGTCAGGCAGAGCTTTAACCGGTTTCGGTGTACAATTTGGGATCCCCTGCCCTCCCGGGTGATCTCATAAGTGTGAGTTCCAACATTTGGGATTGCAGTGACAACATAAGGACTTTGCTCCCATTTACTGTCCAGTTTACTGGTACGGCGGTTATTTTTTAACCATACCACAGCCCCTATTGTCAAGGGTTCTGCATGGGCTGCTTGGTCATAGTCTCTCTGCTGCCGGTCTCTAGCATAGTCCATACGTTCCTGAACAATAGCTTGGGCCGTATTCAATCGCCTTTGGTGTTCAGCAACCCAGTCGGTATTAGGGAATGGGTTGATGCAATCAGGTACGAGTACATCCAAGGAGTGGTCAGCAGGCAATAACCCTTGGCGCCCAAACATCAAATAAAAGGGGGTATACCCGGTGGAACAGTGTATGGTATGATTGTATGTGAACATGAGCTGTGGCAACAGATTAGGCCAATCTCCCCTGGTTTCAGGAGGCACGGTCCTCAGCATCTCTATCAAGGTCTGATTCATTTTTTCACATAATCCATTACCTTGCGGATGGTAGGCCGTCGTCCGGATCTTCTTACAGTTGTGCAGGCGGCACAGTTCATGGAACAGGTGGGACTCAAAAGCAGGACCTTGATCGGTGAGGATCTTTTCTGGACAACCGTAGGGCAGGAGGAAGTGTTTCCAGAACAGTTCGGCTGTAGTCTTGGCCGTCTGGTCTCTCACAGGCACCGCTACAACAAACTTAGTGAAATGGTCAATAATAGTCATAGCGTACACATACCCTGAGCGACTAGGCTCCAGTTTCACATGGTCAATGGCGACAAGTTCAAGAGGACGAGTACTTACAATGGGTCTCAGTGGTGCCCTCTGATCATGGTGTTCACCTCGTTTCAAGGCACAGGCTACACACTCCCGACACCACTTCTCCATGTCTTCTCTCATGCCCACCCAGTAAAACCGCTGGCGGATATTTGCCTCGGTCTTTTGGACCCCAAAGTGACCGGATTGATTGTGGTACATCTCCAACACCATACCTGCATCTCGTCGGGGTATGAGAATTTGATGCACTCTTTCGTTGGACACTGGGTCTAGGCTTCTCCGTAGCAACAGGCCCTTTTGTATGAAGAGTTGATGGCGCTGTCTCCACAGTTTGATGAGCTCAGGATCTGTACTCTTACGCCGAATCCTCTCAGGGGTTCTGCCACTGGTAATGAAGTCCAACAATTCACCCAGCACTCTACTTTCAGACTGTAGTTTCACCCACCTTTCTTCTTTGAGTTCCGGCCTACTGGAGGGTGAAGGAACTGCAGCTCTGTTACTGGTAGCCCGAGCCTGATCCTGTTGAGCAAATTTATGGTAGAAGGCCGGCATTTCTACATCTTCCCAAGCATCTCGCACATCATCAGGAGCTGTCTCTGTGGGAAGTCTGGATAAAGCATCAGCATTGTCGTTAGTACGTCCAGCGCGATATTTTACAGAGAAATCATAGTTGGCGAGACGAGAGGCCCATCTTTGCTCCAAAGCCCCCAATTTAGCTGTATTTAGATGTGCCAGAGGGTTATTATCAGTGAATGCAATGAATGGGGTAGCGGCTAGATAATCTTTGAATTTTTCCGTCACTGCCCACACTAATGCCAGGAACTCTAGTTTGAAGGAACTATAATTCTGGTCATTTTTCTCAGCTCCTTTCAGGGAGCGGCTTGCATAAGCTATCACTCTTTCTTTTCCCTCTTGAATCTGGGCTAACACAGCCCCCAGGCCTCGCTTGCTAGCATCAGTATACAGATGGAAGGGCTTGCTGTAGTCGGGATAACCTAACACGGGAGGCTCGGTCAGTTTCTTTTTTAACAACTGGAACGCTATCTCTCTCTCTTCATTCCACTCAATGAGCACTGGAGTTCTAGGACTTTTCTTGGGCTGCCCCCTCAAGAGTTTCTGGATAGGATCGGCTATTTGAGCAAAATGGGGGATGAAACGTCTATAGTAGCCGGCAAAACCCAGGAAACCCCTCACCTCTTTGACGGTAGTGGGTACCGGCCAGTTACGGACAGCCGCTAACTTATCAGGGTCAGGCTGTACGCCCTCTCCGCTTACCACATGCCCCAGGTATTTTACCGCAGGTTTGAGCAAGTGGCATTTAGATGGCTTTACCTTCAGGCCATATTTGACAAGGATTTCAAAGACCTCTGCTAAGTGTTTCAGGTGGTCTTCATATGTTTTTGAGTACACAATGACGTCATCTAGATACAGCAGCACTGTTTCGAAGTTTTTGTGACCCAAACACCGCTCCATTAGTCTCTGGAAAGTTCCTGGGGCATTACATAACCCGAACGGCATACAATTAAATTCAAACAGGCCCATGGGAGTGGTGAAAGCAGTCTTTTCCCTATCTGCCGGGGCCATGGGTACTTGCCAGTAGCCACTGGTCAAGTCCAATGTGGAGAAATAGGCAGCGGAGCCCAGAGCAGTTAGTGACTCTTCAATGCGGGGCAGTGGGTACGCGTCTTTGTGGGTTATTTGGTTAATTTTTCTATAGTCCACGCAGAAACGGATACCACCATCCTTCTTCTTTACAAGGACCAGGGGTGCCGCCCACGGGCTACGACTGTCCCGGATTACATTAGAGTCTTTCATCTCTTGGATCATTTCTTTTACAGTCTGATATGAAGTAGGCGGTAAGGGTCGGTATCTCTCCTTGATAGGAGGATGAGAGCCAGTAGGTATGGTGTGTTGTATGGCACTAACCTCTCCATAATCAGCAGCATGTTTACTGAAGGCCTGGTGGTGCTCTTTGACAAGCCGTAGTATCCCTTCTTGTTGATGTTGGGGGGTAGTCTCGTCCCCGACATGTAGCTCTTCCCACCAGGGTACCTGTGACTGGGGCACCGGCGGACATCCGCTGCCTGCAGCTGGCGGCTTTTCTGTCACTGGAAGACGGATGATGTCTTGGAAGAACACCTGAGAAAGCTGGGCAACAGGGTAATGCTTAGTAAGCGCAACAGGATGATCACTCAGGTTAATCAGACGGACAGGTACTTTACCTTGGGAGACGTTCACCAGGCACTTGGCAGCTCTCACATAAGGGTAGTTCTCCATCTGGATTGGCTCCACCAGGGCTGGATAATCTTGGCCTTGGACTCCCAGGACAGCACGACACCATAAGAGAGTTTGGGAATTAGGAGGCAAAGTCACAGGCTTATTATCACGAATCTTGGCAGTACAAATTTCTCCTTTCCCGTTAGCAAACCTCTGCTGGGCACTTAACACAGTGATAGTCTTTTGAATCACCCTCTTGGACGCAGAGGAAGCGGTGGGCAGAGTCTGGTGTAATACGGCAAGTATTTCAGCATAACAGTTTTTGAAGACATTGGTGCCTAGAATGACAGGATGTCCTCCTCTGTCGCCGGCCTGGACTACTATCACCCCCTGTTGAGGCAAGGTTACTTCTCCCACCTGCAGGGTGGGTTCCCAGTATCCATGGATCTTTACTGGTTTGCCATTGCTGGCGATAATCTCTACCCAGGATTCAGGCGGCTGGGTCAATTGATTGGTGTCCCAGAATCTTTCAAAGGCGGGCAGCTGAATAGTAGTGACCTGAGACCCAGTATCTAATAGGGCTTCAAAGGGGACCCCGTTAATCTCCACATTGATTTTAGGATGGGATCCTACATACCGTGGCATCCAATTTGGATCTTTTGGACCTAGTGTTCTACCTCCCGAGGGGTGGTCCTCAGCCTCAGGGGTTGCCCGTTTAACTGCCAGCAAGTGGATTCTGTGTGTCCCATCTTTTTGCAGTATGTACACACGGGCCGCTGGCGACCCCTATTGCGCCTCCCAGGATCCCTGGGGTGAGTCTCTTGGTATGGAGGTGGGAACGGCTTAGAGGGTGACAGGAACTCTTCTTCTGACATCATAGGTTTTTCCCATTCCTCCATTTTTCTGCACACTCTCTCTAGGCTTTTAGTGAGGTGATTTACTTGCTCTGTCAGCATGGCGATAGTATCGGTAGCTGTAGCTTGAACAGCTTGACCGGCCTCAGCTCGGTTAATAATAAACGGTTTTGACCTGCAGGCTGATAACTCAGGTGGGGTGCTCAACTCTGTAGATACTGCTGACCCCAGAATTTTTATAGCCAGTTCTTTAAAGTCCAGAAAGGTACTGTTAGGGTGTTGGGCGGACAGCATCTTTAATTGGGTCCTTATTTGCTCACTAGACACTCCGGTAATAAATTGTTCCCTCAGGGTCTGATCCTGGTTATCAGCTTCCTTGGGATCTATCTGGATTACAGCCCCCAAAGCCTCCTGAAGTGATAGGGCATAGTCACGGAGGGACTCACCGGACTTCTGTTTCTTGCCAAAGAAGTGCATCTTTATCTCTGAGGCAGTCCTCGTTTCAAAAGTGGCCCTGAGGCGGGTGAATATCTGCTCCAGAGTACTCCTTTCAGCAGCAGGCCAGGATAATACCTCTCTGCGGGCAGCCCCCTCCAGTTGCGCTAGCAAGATTTCCATTTGCTGATCGGCATTTATGGGGTACAGTTTGAATAAGGCCAGCAACTTTTCTTTAAAGTCTCTTAGGGTATGGACCTCTCCGTTATAGCGGGGAAACCATGGGGCCCCAAAGTAGTAAGGCATGGTAAAGGGCATCATGCTGGGGGCTATAGGATGATTAGGAGCCGCAAGCTCTCCCGGGTCCGGCCGCTCGGCAACTCCCGGATCTGACATGTTAACTTATTACAAGGTGGCCGCTGGTGACTAAAGGGGCCGGAACAATCCCCTTCCCTCCGGATACAAGTTCTTACCGGTTTCGCCGGGTGTGCGCAGGCCAAATCTCGTGAGACTCCGGACGTCCTGTGTACGCGGTGACGTTGCTGACGCAGGAAAAGCAGGGCCGCGGCGGTGTAATGATGAAGAGGGGCGGGATTCTCTGTGTCTTTGAAGGGATCCGCCCACGGAGGTCCTCAGCAGCGCGGGAAACCTTACTCCAGGCGGCCGGTGGCCATCTTGATCACGATTCCCTGACAGCAAGCAGGGTGTTGCAAAGTCCAATAAATCACAGTCCACAAATACGATTTTCTCTCTGGGGGTAGCGCAACACAGTACAGCGTCTCTGATTCCTCCCAGGCACAATTTCAATCCACCGGCTTGGAAATAAAGGGTACAGTCCTCGCAATACGGTGGTGGAATAGTTAAAGCACACAGTTCACACTTCTCTGCACTGTAGAAGTATGCGGATCCTGTTCGTGACGCCAAAAAGAGCGATGCAGTGTCCCAGGGGGTCAGTAGTGTATGCTGGGCTTTGTAGTGCAGATTGACCACTAACCTGGGATCCACTGTCGTCTTCAATTGGGGCAAATACTGGAACAGGCAGGTATTTAACAGTTCGTGACGCCAGTGTCAATTAAACGGTGACACGCCGTGTATGGTATTGTAGAA